>NW_028259152.1:13022115-13626538 GCF_977971745.1 Zootermopsis nevadensis | reverse complement strand
GACTTTCTGGCTATGAGTGATCGAGGTAGGAACACTCCTGTTTGCGGTCCGGTGTTACCACTGTCTGTCGCGTGGCTAGTGACAGGGAACAGGACTGTTCCGCCACTGACGCGCTTCTGATTACGTCCATGTCTGAGGAATCTTTTAGAAAGAGCCTTTTGTAAAAGTACCCCTAATAAATGGTAGGCCATACAGAAAAGTTGGTAATAAAAAGGAAAAGGATTCCTCAGCCTTACTGCGTTGGTATACTCTGTAGACTGGTGGTGCCGAGTCAAAGAGTCTCATGTCTCCCAATTAGTTGCCAGAAATATCTTAGGTAAAACGTCACACGTTCTTAGACCACTACATCAAATAGAGGTTAACGATCAGCTTGAGGCTACCCGCGCTACAGACCTGCCGGCAGTGTGTGTGAAGCCACTGATGTCCATTGCTGAGCCTGTGAGTTGAGATAGACATGTCAGCGATGAGAAAATACCTTTCCCTTGCGGAAATCGAACCCAGGCCGATGATTCCATAACAAAAAGGTTTAAAGACTGATCTGTTTAAACTATTTTTACATGAACACAGAACAAATAAATTCTGTGCAGTAAGATAGAAGAGACCAAGGGACTTAAAAAGTTTGGGCCTAAACATATGCATTGCTTGCAACATAGGAATTACGTAGCGTGTGTTTACATAATGTCTCCCTTCTCAAAGGCGCTGGGTGCTCGTCCGTTTGAAAGATTGCGTTGTGACTTTAATCTACTTAAACTGCAAGTGCTCTTCTCCTCTGCATTATAATGATATATGTCTCCCCCACATCCAATGTCCCGTGGTCCCTAGCCACAAATTGGATTACTGTTTATGATGAATGTTTGCGGGGAAGCTCCCCATCCCTGTACCTCCCGGTACCCCTAGTGTACTACCTTCAGCATTATTGACGCATGATGATGGATTGTGAACGATGAAAGAGACTCACTTGCTAAAAAGAGTGTCGTTTGTCCACTGAAGAATATTCTTATGCAGCTATAAATTTTTAATCTTGATTCAGTGTTTTATAAGTTGCATTTCCCGTGGAGCCCGTTTGGCCCCACAAATGTTGTCCGATCTCTGAATCAACCCGAATCCTCAAGGACCGCGTCGCGGGAGGAGCGGCCGACATACAGAAATCAGTGCAGACACTAAAAAATATTCCGGCTGTCCAGACTATATATATTTTTTAGAGTGTGTTTTCGTCCTTTTTCGTGATGCGCATATTTTGAAAGCATTAATGGACTAACGATATGTTTTTGTTCCGTTGTTCAAGCTATTGAATACCTTTTGGTGAAATTTGATGCCGTGGGCCTCCACCAAAAACTGTCCGGAAAACCAAATTTTGATTGTAAGATTTGAGGTTTTCACAGCGGTGAGCATGAAGATTTCTGTCTTCTGGGTTGTTGCGCTGTGTAGTCTGGTCGATGTTTACCAACGTTTCAGAGGTCATACTGCCTCCGTCATCAGGGCGGTGAGTATGAAGATTTCTGTCTTCTGGGTTGTTGCGCTGTGTAGTCTGGTCGATGTTTACCAACGTTTCAGAGGTCATACTGCCTCCGTCATCAGGGCGGTGAGTATGAAGATTTCTGTCTTCTGGGTTGTTGCGGTGTGTAGTCTGGTCGGTGTTAACCAACGTTTCAGAGGTCATACTGCCTCCGTCATCAGGGCGATGAGTTTGAAGATTTCTGTCTTCTGGGTTGTTGCGCTGTGTAGTCTGGTCGATGTTTACCAACGTTTCAGAGGTCATACTGCCTCCATCATCAGGGCGATGAGTATGAAGATTTCTGTCTTCTGGGTTGTTGCGCTGTGTAGTCTGGTAGATGTTTACCAACGTTTCAGAGATCATACTGCCTCCGTCATCAGGGCGATGAGTCTGAAGATTTCCGTCTTCTGGGTTGTTGCGCTGTGTAGTCTGGCAGATGTTAACCAACGTTTCAGAGGTTATACTGCCTCCGTCATCAGGGCGATGAGTATGAAGATTTCTGTCTTCTGGGTTGTTGCGCTGTGTAGTCTGGTCGATGTTTACCAACGTTTCAGAGGTCATACTGCCTCCGTCATCAGGGCGATGATTATGAAGATTTCTGTCTTCTGGGTTGTTGCTGTGTAGTCTGGTCGATGTTAACCAAAGTTTCAGAGGTCATCAGGGCGATGAATTTTGATTTTTGTTCGTCCAGCGGTATATGTAATCCATATGAAATCCAAACCTAAATTTGTAAATGTTTAAGATTTACACAGAATGTAGGATTCGTTAAAATTTGTAATTGTTTTCGAGATGATGTAATGTGCATATACGCATGTGTAGCTAAATATAATAGAATATTTATTTATCCCTCGTCAATGCATATATAGTCCTGTTTTAACAATTTGTATTGCTAATTTTTTCCCGAGGATTTCAACACAAATCGGTTGTCACGAAAGGAAGTTATTTATCATATTCTCATCTGCAGTACGTAAATGAGCATCAAGATCAGTGAAGTTTAAAACATGGGAAATAATTTACAGGGATAATATGTAGGCCGACAGGGCGTTAGATATCAACTTATGTTATGTTTCTACTTTGTGAGAAACGTAGTTAATACAAATCATGTTCACGTTAAGGTCCTCTTACCGAACGCAGATATACCCTTGAACGATGGTGGAGAACGAATATTAATGGCGAATAGGTAAATATTTCGAAGAATGTAGTGTATCCTCTTTCGTCTTGAGTGTAGCATTTCTACGACGAGGTATTCTGACAGTAGTACGAGTGCTGGGCTTATTAAAACTTTAGTACAACCCCATGAAGCAGAGTATTCCTTGAAATGTTGAATTGCCTTGCTTGTAAAGAACTCGACATTTAAGTACCATATTCACAACTTTCGATCGATGCTTCTAGTCATTTGAATCCAGGTCATATTTTTTTATGTCTCCAGCATCCATTTAATGTCTTCTTTCAACATCTGAGACATATGTTGAGATTCTTTTATCAAAATTGTTCTGTAGTTTCTTATTTCTCCATGTGAGGTATAAGATGCATCTCGTACATTTAACGATTTATGATTTCATCGTTCTTATTTAAAATGGGCAGCGAATTTATTTCGCCAGAAAAAGCGGCCGGAGCGTCAAACTTACCATTTACTTGCATTTAGTGTTAATTGTTAGTTGATCTTACCTACACTCCCCAAACTTCTCTCGTGGCTTAGTGCCACAGGTAAAAGTTTCCCTTTTGCCTCGCAATTACCGTCATTGTCTGGAGGCCTGAGGTCCATCCATTCCGTGGTGACAAGGGACCCAATTAACATGGTTAAAAAACTTTGCATTTTTTCTTGTATGGGTGTAAAACTTGCTCAAAATAACGAGGGATGAACACAGATTGAGAGTATATGAGAAGAGTGTGATAAATAGAATATTTGGACCTAAGAGAGATGAAGTTACAGGAGACTAGGAAAGGTTGCATAATGTGGAACTTCATAATTTGTTCTCCTCAACAAATATTATTTCGATTATCAAATGAAGGAGGATGAGATTAACAGGGGATGAGAAATGCGTTCAAAACTTTAGCTGACGAACTTTAATGGAAGAATCCACCCAAACACCCGGGTGTATCCGATATGGAGTGCATTATTAAATAGAGTAGGGTCTTGACTAGATTCATGTGGGTCAGGATGGCGGGCTGTTGTGAATACGACATTAAATCATGGGGTTCCATAAAAGGCGGGGCATTTCTGGAATGGTTGAGCGAGTGTTTCATTCAGTTAATTCCATATTAGGTGAGGAGAACAGGTCGTGGAGTTCTTTGTTATTCATTTCTGTCCAGCTAACTGTTACTTATTCTTTATTAAGTCCGTTATTTTCTGAAGCACTTTTATCAGACGTCCTTTATATGTGTTATTTTCTTATTGGAAGAAATCGTGTTACATTAAACTTTTATCTGCAAGATTTAATCCATCACATCAAACAGCTTCTGTTACCAGTATTTGTGTTTCCTCAAACTGTATTTCTCTGCATGTTCTGAGCTACTGACAGCATCGTTAAATAAACCGTAACTAAATACAGGCAACTCTCGGTTTACAAACGATTTCCGTTCCAAGACGTTGTTCGTTATGTATATCTTGCATTCCTGAGCTTTTACGATACATATCGTATATGTTAGCAGCCATTTTAAAGCATTAAACCCATGTACTAAACATCGAATGGTCTATACAATACGTTTTATTATAATGTATATACGCGTTATGGTTTATCGTATACGATACGTAACGTAAAATAAAATAAGAAAATTAGATTAGTTTTATTAACCAAGAACAGTTCAGTATAATTATCATATAATAATTTTATGATAATTATTGTAATAAATACATTTTTAAAAGTTTATTTATTTAAATCTTATAATTATGTTCACTATACGTTTGGCATTTCGTTTTATAAAGAACTCTATCTATTGGCGACTTTAAGAAATTTTGAATGAATTGTGACGTTTGTTATAGCGAATTTTCGTAATCCGAGAGTTGCCTGTAAATATAAAAATTCTCTCGAATTATCTACTCGCCTTTCTTCTATTTCCATCAGTTTTGATGTGACAGCGTATCTTGTAATACGTTGTTCTGCGTGGTTATTTTAGGTTTTGTTCTTCAGTATAAAAACCGTGTGATATTAGGGCGGTTTTCACATGCGGGAAGAAGGGCATGCAGGGATGACTTGATGACCAGACAGACAAGAGGGGTCCACTCAATATCACGAGGGAAGGAAGCCATGATGGATTGGTTGCTACACATGGACATTCTGTCCCCACATCGTGCGATGTGACGTAGGTTCTGCATGTACGGAGATGATACGGATGGCTGTGGAGATATACAACAAACGATGCCTGTTATAAATAGTTATTAACACTTTATGAGGGCTTGGCTTAGTTTTTGCAGGCTCGTCGCACGCAGTAATTGTCCTGCGCGTATAAAATGTCGGTTGTTTAATCCACATTTTCATTTTTCTTCAGTACTCATGGATTATAAGTTAAAATTGTCTTGGGGACAGACACGACATTCGTCCATCCATTTTCCATGTACCTAGCATTTATTTATATGGTCCGAAATTATTATATATGCAGATAGACTAATAATCTGTAGTTAATTCTTCTTTCATTTTTTGTTCTGTCTTAGACCTTGGAGGGTCTACCTCCAGAAACTCTTCACTGGAAAGGCATTTAAACGGTTTCCGTGATTTTATAATTTTCTGTCCTCTTTAAGTTTCGTTGTGGTTATGATAACGACTGGATCATTTGGTATGTGTTTCTAAAATGTTGTGTATAGTTGGACAATAAACACGGCGATACATACAAATACTGTATGTAATACTGTCATATATGAAGAAATGCAGACATGCGAGCCTTCAGGTTCTAACGTCGACGAATATGAAAATGACTGTGTCGTCAGGAATGCTGCCCCGTGTAGTGTAGTAGATGTTTTCAGGCGTTTTAGGGGTTCTTACTGCATCCATTATCATACGCCCTGATGATTGAGGCAGTAAGCACCTTACGTCGGCTAGTTTCTGTAAGACTGCATGACGCAACATCGTAGAAGACAGTCATCTTCAAATACAAGAACATGGTGACGATTCGACGTTATAGAATCTGACGAATTTAACGTGTGTAGATTATATGTAAAAATATCGGTAAATTGCCTGTTTGCTGTCCTAAGAATTTGGAGGAAGTGCATTCGAAAATCTTGATGTTCTTCAAGTCGTTTGAGTAACATCCAATAGATGTGATCTACGCATTTTTGTCCCTCCGATCTTACCTATAATTGTCAATTTGAACTTGTAATAAATGTTCTCCGAGCAGTATTATTTAAATTTCAAATATTCTCTTTCAAAGAAACGCCACTTTCAGTCGAACTGGCATAATAATTACAACTTCATCTCTGTTCCCTTGTCGTAATTTCTTCTAAATTAGCTGCTAACCAATTCCGTGAACATACGGTCGGAAAGATGAAGTGAACGCAGTGTTCTCGCTAACTTATAACCTCAGGCAAGTCACGTTTCCTGAATTATTCAAATCCAATTTGCTATTGGCCTAAACTCTCCGGGGTTCAATACATTCCCTCTTGGCTCCTTGGAATTGTTATTATGTCACATCCAAAGTAATTCAGGTCATTTTTGCCATAAATTCGAATTCAGAATTTATTCTTGATGTTTCCGCGATCTCAACAAAAGACGGACACTCATGAAAATTCACTTGTTTTTTGTCTTGTATTATTTCTCCATCTCACATTGGTCCCTTGTCACTGCGACATGGCTCGTCCTCGGGTTCTGGGTAAAAGATACGGCCTCTAGATATGGAGGGTAGCTGCGAGTATGTTGAATAAGTAGTCGCGGACAGCCGACAAGAGGTTTGAAGTTTGTGCGGAGGGCTAAGAATCTTTACCATAAAAATATTATATTAGGAAGTGTCATAAAGTAAATTATAATTTTACGTCGGTGTAAGACATTGTTCCAGAGAATCCGTCAAAGTCTGTGAGGTGATGCAATCAAACAAAGAAGGATGAGATTGGCAGGACATGCAACATGCAGGCATGGGAAGATGGCAGATGCGTACCAAATTTTATTTTGAAATCTATAGGGGGGAAAACTATTTGCGGAAACCGGGCATAAGTTGCGGGTGGATGTTTTTTTATTTGACAGTTTCAGGATAGAGTACAATCACGGGTTGTGAAAACAGTTTCGAAAAATTTGTTAACCAGCTGTTAGCTATCGGTATTTTCACGTGGTCTGTGCCCCGTGGAGTTATTTTGTTGCATTTCACCTTGAATATGAGCCGGGATAGCTGAGTCAGTATAGTGACTGGCAAAGGCCTGGATGACTGGGTTTCGATCCCCGACGGGGGTAGAGGATTTCTCCGCGTCCAGACAGGCTCTGGGGCCCACCTAGTCTCTTATCCAATGGGTACCGGGATCCTTTCCCGGGGATAAAGCGCTGTGGGGCATAACGCTGACCTCTCACCCTTTCTAGTGCCGAGTTCAAGAATGAGTAGGAGTTATACACGTCTCCCCGCAAGGCGGGTAGCGGGACTGCTTTAATTTACTTTTTTTCCTAGAATATGACTCTGTTTCCCGATTATTTTTATTTCTGTACTTCGTTTCGAAGTCCCAATGTAAATATTTGTCTTATCAGTTCTTCAGAGGGAGTATCGAAACAAAATTCTTAACTCATACTTGATATGTCGTATGAAGATCAAGTTATATATTCAAACAGTGTTGTTTTCTCAAAATGCCGCCACAAAATGTGCACCGAAACAACGTTAACTGGTGTCATACTGTACAAGTATCCAAGTGGCTCTTCGTATCAAACCAATGAAACTTATCGTTCTGTAAATTTTTCCTCGTGGCTTATTACACATTCTGTGGTAAGGTGGCACTTTTGAGTGGTTAAAACTGATACGAGTAGCATTAGGGTTGAGTCGAAAGTCATGTCTGCAACGATGTTACGGTTTGTTTGGACCGTGCCTCGACATCAAACTTTCATCAAATCATCGCCCACACACATGCATCGGTGTGAAATTATAGAGCCCACTCGAACAATGGATTAGCTTCTAGTCGTAGACTGAAACCACATCAGTACCATACTCCGGCAGATAGTAGCTATAGTTATTTAAAGCACATCATGCTCACCAACTGTTAAAATTTAAAATTCCTTCCGTTGTACATGCACACAAAATTCAAATGTGTTATGTTGTCCGTTAAGGTGGAGGATCTAACTCATGTTTGGAAGGATAAATTTTACCCAGAGACTTTTAGAACTGGACAATATTACACAACTTCTTAACCGGTACTTGTGTTGGAGAGACAGTGTCAAGTGGACCTTAGATACCAGAACCGGAAGCAGGGGTTCTTAACTGGCGGAAGTCTCCCTTCGGTTACTAAGCGAATTTTAATTATATTTAATACATTAAATAGATAAATTATTTTAAATAAACTTAAGTAAACTGTTAAACAGTACTCTTGTACTGCTCACTGCCGTCACTCGGCTTGCATTCTGCGCCAGTAGGCGCAACCGTAGGTCTGTGAGAGGCTACGACTAGGCAAACTTTTTCCCCGATCACCTCGCCTGACAAAATCTCAGCTAATTTTCGGGCTTTCAAATTAGCATTCCGACCGAAATTTGGGCCAGAGGCTAAACACCACCTTCCCAAGGTAAATTTGAATGATAGTGGATGTGAAAGGAAGAAGTTTGAGCCACTTTGAGATATCGTCCTAGTTCTTCCTGAGGAACTGAGCAGAAAGCCAGGTAGGATGTAATATATGTACAGAGTACGAGTGATAACCGCTGTATCACCGCCTTAGGCTGTCAGTTAACTGCATCTGAGTGATGAACATACCCTCAATCACGAAAATTAATTACAGTGGAATTATTTTCAATATTGTTAATTTTGTGAGGTGTAATAAATACAGACTTCAAGTGGTGTTGTCATTTTATGACGTTCAGTTGGTTTTATTTTCGATATTGTTGGCAACAGGTCGAGATTAGACTCATATATCATTACTTACCTTCTTCACTCTCTGTTACTAACATATTTATTCCTCTGTCTTGTGTCTGTCTTCGTCTTTTCAATATATTAATCTTCCATAATATTTTTCCCACCTTATTCACTCAACTTCGTCTTCGTTATCTGCACTTTCCTTAACTTGCAATTCTTCTCCGTAACTTTCATTATTTATTTTACCACTTACGTTCTTTGTACGTTCAGCTAGTCTTCTCGATTCACGCTTCAACTGAATTACTAATGATGGTCTATTTATGGAACACACTGTACATGTTCATCTGTCAGAGTCATGCAGTATGTTCTTAAAAATTGAAGACATACAAGCTCTAACTCTTGATCATTCGTTCTCTCCTTTGTTCCGATGAGATATATTATTATTCTATCACAAAATATATGATTGTCCAGTAGCCGTCACGTGTCTACGAGCTTGGGGGCCAGTGAGTAATTTTAGTCGTGGTGAAGGCAGCGGGAGGAGATAACGTTAGGTTTCTACGTGGCTGCAAACATCAGTCCTTGATGTCAGCTGTAAACGATAACTCTCCCGACCTGATGTTTCCAGATAAGACAGTATTTGCCTGAAATAAAACAGTCTTTAGAGAAGTCGAAACTCGCAGTTCACACCAAATTTCATACTGTGTTATTATTTTATACTGGCGGTTAGAACGCTGGCCTTGTAATCCTGGGGTCTCGGGTTCGATTCCCGGCTGCGCCCGAATTTATAACTTGTGTTGGGCAAGGCCGTGGTCTAGGCAACACGGAGTTTTCCTCCGTGGCATCCCAACAGTTACTCCATTCACACACAGAAGAAGGCAATGGCAAACCACTTCTGGATCATCTGCCAAGAACGTATATGAACAGGTCCCAGTCCGAGAAAAGGATGGAAGGATCCTGTTCATATGGATCTGTCGTCAGACAGAACACTAAATAAAAAAGTCATGGCCACGGTGGTCTAGCGGTTAGAACGCTGGCCTTGTAGTCCTGGGGTCTCGGGTTCGATTCCCGGCTGCGCCCGAATTTATAACTTGTGTTGGGCAAGGCCGTGGTCTAGGCAACACGGAGTTTTCCTCCGTGGCATCCCAACAATTACTCCATTCACACACAGAAGAAGGCAATGGCAAACCACTTCTGGATCATCTGCCAAGAACGTATATGAACAGGTCCAAGTCCGAGAAAAGGATGGAAGGATCCTGTTCATATGGACCTGTCGTCAGACAGAACACTAAATAAAAAAATACCCTCTTTCGCGGGGACTGGAGACCACAATAGCAATTATTTAACAGCTTTGACAACGCTTTTGATGACGGATATTAATAAAAATTGTGATACTGGCGATTTTGTACACTTTTAATCGTTGACTTTTATGTATGTGGACTGTCTTAATACGAAACATGTGTACATTGTTGCTACCAGTATCTATTGCTTTTGTTAAAAATATTTCTCGTCATGAGAATATTAAGCGAGATCCATAAACACATTTAGTCTTGAGATGATTTAAGGGAAATTAAACTTAAACATGACAGTACTTCTATAATGGAAGTACCGTGTAGAAAGTTTCGTCAAAACTTGTCAAGGGAATCAAAAGTTGCAGGTTACTTTAATTAAGTGAAGAGGCTTTTAAAATAAGAAAACTAAATGAAAGTATAAATGGACCCACAATATTTGTTCACGGGCGCCCACGTTAGTCCTGGGTTCTGCTATTTGCAGACGCATATCAAAGAGGAAACTACTTTAGCTTCACATTTGTCCTGATTCATGATACACAGAATTTAAGATATGTATATGAACGCGTTGTGACCAAACATTAATCTTAATCTTGAGCGATCGTTCTCAACAAGGGAAATGATCTAGATAGGTTGTCTTGTATATAATCTAGCTTCGTTTTCTGTTTTTTTTTTATATTCTTTAAAGTTTTACAATTATATTAGTGTTCCCAAGGTGGATTATTTGTTTTTATTTATATTTCTTCATTTTTTTCTCTGTGTTAATATTGTTTCTATTTTGGGTTTGCCTGTACTTGGCATTTATATTTAATACTGTACATGTATAAGTTTAGTTAATCCGTTTGTTTACTATTATCCATTATTATTTCATTATTATTGTATGTATTATCTGTGTTTGCCTGTTATGGGCTTCTTGCTGTTGGCAGACACGTAAATAAATTAATTGAATTGAATTGAATTGAATAACGTTTTAGTAGAGAACTGTGAACAATCTATTTGAAAATATTCCAGTTCCCACAGTAAAGCAAGCAGGGACTTTAAAATAATAGTTTATGTAATTTAGAGAGAGTTTCTGTGACAATTTCCATTATTAAAATTTCAACTAATTAAATCCGATAAATGGGCTGTAACATCAAATTTTCTTAATTTTTAGCTTATGAAATACTTTATATACGCAATGTGTAAGAACGTTTATGGTATAGTTTTGTGTAAAATTTCATATTAGTACCTGGAAGTCATTATACGTTATCACCAGTAAATCCACATCGAAAGTTGTATATTTCGCAAAACCGGCAATTTGTTATTTTATATTATATTAGCGTCTATATGAAAGTTTTCTATAAAAAGTTGTTTATATTTTGAAGATATTTTAATCTTAAAACTCTTAATGCAGTTATGGAGTCACGCTAGTAATATCTCGAACGTAACATATTCTCACGGCCTCCATGTTGGTATTCTTTATGGTAGAAAATAGAACAGGACAGAGATTTGGGCGGCCTCTGGTGACAAATTGCTTACTGCAAGTTTCGTGAACAATAATTTTTAATAGTTCGTCATGGTGACCCATAAACGGACACACGGCCATGAGGCACCCCAATTGTCAACAAAGAGGTTACAGGATGGACAGTGTCACCAACAGCAATACCTTTTCAAGAATTGTGATCTATTAGGGTACTCCACACTGCTCTGGCTTCAAGTACCTACTGTACTCTGGTTTGTTAAGGCACACTTGATGGAGGCAGAAAACGGACAGTCCGAAATCTCCTTTCCATTGCCAATACCACGTAGACTGTAATTTTCTGGGTTGAAAAGCCTTATAGTTTTCTAGATGGTTACCACAAGAGTTCACAATGCACATTTTATCGCCGTGGAAACCTCAAATACCGAGTTAACTTTACATATCCAGTAGTGAAATAATACACTAATTTACTTGCTGTGAATATGAATTAAAATAACACCTGGTTGTGGTAATTTTGTTGATCGTAACACGTCACATAATAGTGTTTTATCATATAGATCTATATGACATTCAGTTTTTCACGAACTATTGTTTCTAATATAATTAATGTACACTGGTGTGTTTAAAACTGTGGGGAACACCATGTTTTGTTGGTAGTAATATACAAATATGAACTTTTTGAGTACTTAATATGATTTTTGCCCCATATAAGCGCATAATTTCTGTTGCGTAAGTGCTTTAAATATTGAACGGGACACATTTATTTTTAAAAACCAAGAAGGGTCGGTTATTCTAAGTGAAATGGTTAAAAGCGCTTGCAGTTGACGAGGTCTGTTTTAGACTTTCAAGGAGTGGGCTTCAGATTTTAAAGATAGTTATAATAAATTTGTTAGTAATTTACTTAGAAATATTAATAGGTAACTGCTGGCCGTCTGGGTTATGACGCCATGTTGACTTGTAGTTAGGTACCGAAGTTTTGAAGAAAGATATTCGTCCATTTTTATCCCTGAAGATGACTGCAGTATGCTTCTCCGAAACGTTGATGTAGAGTAGAGTAGAGTAGAGTTTATTTACATTCCATAGATCCTTCTTAGGACTCAACCAAAGGATGTAGAACATGTTATTTCATACAATATACATACACTTCACAACTTTCAACACAAGTACAAGAACGTATTTCACATATCAATGTACATAAATTTCAGATTCTGCAATACAAGTATGAAAAATAATTTTACAAATTAATATACATAGACCTCAGAATTTTAAATATTAATACAAAACTTGCTTTACATATACGTAGATTATGGATATAAAGCTTAAACATTTTCAGCAGAGATGAAATCATCTACAGAATAGAAGGAGTGAGTAAAGAGGTAATCTTTCAATGCAGGCTTGAATACCTTTATATCATAATTTAGACTTTTAATTGTTGGTGGAAGATTATTAAACAACTTGATACCTGTATAGTACACTCCTTTCTGATATTTAGTAAAGTTAGCATTTGGCACATATAGATCATGTTTACGTCTTGTATTTAAATTATGTACATCTGTATTTCTTTTAAATTTATCCATGTTTTCCACCACAAATGATAGCAAGCAGAGTATAAATTCACTTGCAAGTGGAAGTATATTAAATTTACAAAATAATTTTCTACAAGATACCCTGCTTTTGAAACCAGGCATTATTCTAATTATTTTCTTTTGTATGTAAAATACTTTATTACTGTCTGTTGAATTTCCCCCAAAGATTAATCCATATGACAATACAGAGTGAAAGTATGCAAAGTAAACTAGCTTTAAAGTATATCAAATCTAAAACTTCTTGACGATGGTGAAGAGTCAATTAAATAAAAATTTACTTGGATATTATCCATCGTCTAGTAATAAAACGTAAAACGACGTTTCGGAGATGAGGCTCTATCTCCGTCTTCAGGTTCCTACTCAGTTGGGCCCACTAGATAGAGCTAATCCCTATCTCCGGACCACATATCCAAGTAAATTTTTATTTAATTAGCTTTAAAGTATCTATTGTCATGAGTGGTACGACTGTTCTCATGGCAAAGCATGCAGAGCTTAATTTGGGAATAATATACTCAATGTGTTTCTTCCAATTTAAGGTACTGTCGACTTGTAAGCCAAGGAATTTGTTTGTTTCAACTTCCACAATTAATTTTTCTTCAAAACCTATATTTAACCTAGGATATGTCTTGTGCTTAGTAACAAATTTTATGTCAACCTACAAATCCACTTGGGGTCGTCACAAGCCACACAAACCAAGATGGACTGAGTCACCTTCGTGAAAACCTCACATTTCATGCATTCACTGGCGCGGAACTAGTAAATTAATGTCCCCAGGAGTCGATGTGTTTTATAGGGAGTTTTTTGTGAGATATGACGCACCAAATAGTAGTTGTGCTATTATATTTTAAGTTTCTAAAAAGGGCCTCTAGGGAATACCCCTGTCTCGCCAGTGCGTCAGAGGCACTGAGAAATGACAGTTCATATTCCATACCGGTTATGTGCATATGTGTTGTTGATTTATGAAGGTTTTTAACACTGCGTAATTTTATAACGATGCTAAATTGTTTTTAGTCTTAGCAGACAAATTGAGTTTAACTGAAGGAGTTGAATTAGACGTGCCTTGCGTCTCGAATAAAAATTACCTATATATTTTGCAAAATTTGTTCATAACAAGAAGATACGGTATTCGTTGGTGCAAAACTCTGTTCCAAGTCGACGATTTCAGAGGCACGTTGTGGTGGTTTCGGTTGAGAATGACCGGAAATTGAGTTACAGAAATCGTCAGTTCTCTCGTGATTTGAAGACTTAGAAAACATCCAGGTAATAATCAAATCCTTGATTATGTTGAGTTTATATCTGTGTGCCACTGTAGCAAGGAAAAGCTAATCGCTGTTCCTACCAGTTGAGATATACAGGGCCAAAGCAGGTCGTTCATGAGAAGGAATTTGAATGCATATCTGAAATCGCTCCTGCCAAATTTTTCTAAGACCAAATCATTTTCTGTAGTAAAGAAAATGGTTTATGTTTCACAAACCTCCATCTTACTACAGACTTCAGGATCTTACAGCTAAATGTTCCGATCGTTCGAGTTCTTAAGCAGCAAACATTGTCCCTTTTTGCATGTAAAAGTGGACAATGCCACAGCACACACAAAGGGTTTTCAGTAGGCATTGCATTGTTGCCAACTTTAAAACATAGAAGGACTTCAGTTAACCGAGATTAATCGAAGCATGACTCCCCTGATAACAAAATCGTTTTCCCTGTTCTTTCAAGTTGCAGATTCATTTACTTGTTACAGTGGCTACAATAGAAAGCACGCAGAAGTATTTAAAAAGTATGGATAGCAAAATATAGCAGGGCCTATAATATTATCAACGCATACATTGTTTGTTAAAATACGCAATTTAACATGAAATTTTAAATGTCATATTAAAGTGATGATAATATTCGTTCTAATGAAGTGAAATTATGCTAACAAGTTTCTTCGGAACAGCTGTATGGAGGGACCTCGGTTAATATAGCAGCAGCCCGGAAAATCGAGCCGGTAGCACGTGTTGAAACGAGTCTCTGAATTTTGTGTCAGAAAGCTAGATTTACGTCGAAATTACTTACATTTCGAGAAGCAGCAGGTGAACAAGGTCATGGCAGCTCGCAGTATAGGTAACTCGATTTGACCACGAACTGAAACAGTCTCTTGGATGAGAACTCTGTTAATATTCGATTGACTCGGCCACGGGCAGTACATTCTTGTGGTTCAGCTCACCGGGAAAGGGAGGTGTTGGAGACTGCACAGAATCTCGCAACATTAATAAAGTACAAGGAGAGGAATACCTGCTGCATGGGCCTCCCGTTTTGAACATTTCTAATTCCTAGACGTTAGTACAGCCTGTCACGTTTGTGTGTCAGTTCACCTATTGTTTGTTTGCATGCTTCAAACCGTTTATTAACTTTTGTATGGAATGTATTCGTCTTCATATGCCACGGATTAGGCGCTTATATTGTTCTGATTTAGACTTTGTTCTGAAATTTGGAATTTGTGCACATTTGTTAGAACTTCTAGATCTATGGAATGACATTCCTTACCCAAACACAAAGTGAATTTGATACTTTGGGATTCTTATACCGGCTTACTTCCTGATATAAATTATTAGTTCCGTGCTTTTCCTTAGAGTCGATTACAAATTTTCTGTTGATACAGTTGTAGAATAGAAGTACAAATGCAGTAATAACAGTACATCACCTATTTGCGGACTTCATTTCCATCTGTGATTTAGTGGAGATGCAGGTGACGTAGGAGATTATTAATTGTAAATACTGCGAAGAATATTTTTAAAAATTTTGTTTTAATAAATCTGTATATGCATTCGTGAGAAAAGCTATTTGTGTCATGTACTTTCAGTTCGAAAGGATCCAAAGTAAGAGTTTTTTTTTAATTCTGCTCTTGGATGTTATGTTAGGGTAGTCTGAGAGAAGCAAGACAGATTATAATTGCATTTAACTCAGTGACCTTGAAGGTAGCAAGTAATTCTCAAAATGTGAAAATTAAGTAGAATTCGAAGTTTTCACGACGGTGAGTCTGAATACGGCTATCTTTATGAAAAATAACTTTATAATAGACGATTGATGCTGGCCAACATAATTACAGTGCAGAAAATATAGCAGTTCTGATAACTCTGTATGCAATGAACCGGATTCAGTGCGTGTTTTATGTTTCCATTTTTGCGCTGGTCATCATGAACTTTGTATTTATATCATTTTCTATATCACCGGAAACTCGGCAGTATTGGTAAATATGGTAATAACATATCGCCAGAAGACGCAAGTAGGGTCAGATATTGACATTTCGACATAACTGCAGTCATCCTTTGTCAATTATCACTAGTCTTAGTGGATAAGTGCGACTGTTGTATGTAATAAACCCCTTTTTGAGCTATTCACGAGATTAAACCAACCACTTTGAAGCGCTTAATTATCTGTCGTGTCTTGCCTACAGCAAAGACTAACAATTTATGACTTTTCTACTATAAAATTTAAGTTCGCATTGAAACTTATAACCTGAATGTTTCTTGGAGAGCATGGGAGTAGATATGTATATTTATATTTTTCTAAATGCGTTCTTCACTATTTAGCTTCCGCCCCTGTCCTTTTGTTGCTGACACAAATATTATTGCTGTAAAATCACATTTAATATCTTATGTTATTAAATTATTTATTCTATTGATATACATCTTATATAGGGTATTTAACTGAATTAAGTTTAACGCCTTTAATCCGATGTTTACATTTGGGCGCTAAAATTTAATCACCATTTGGAGGATGTAATATTTAAATTTTAAGTGAATAAACGAGATAACCTACTCCTTCGTAGCACACGACAGCGTCACAAGTGAAACTTATAGACAGACGTTTCCTTCACATACGTACTCATTTTATACAATTTATGTAAACCACAGTTGGAAAGTGTTAATCAGGAAATAAAACGAGAAATATTTATCGAAGTGAAGTGAAATCTGCGGCTTCCTGAAGATCTAAAACTCACTTTTTAGAAGACGAAGTCTGGAAGACATGCTCGTACCCACTCTAATAAAAATAAGACTGGAACGGTTTTCATTCGTCTCTTTTTTCTCACCCTCTCCACCCCTTGTACGATCAGAGTTTCTTTCTCCGGTATCTAACCGACGTAAGAGACAAATTTCGGTGACCTACGATGCCTTTCTCTCCCTCCTCCTTTCGTTTTGTTGTGTGTGTGTGTGTGTGTGTGTCAAGATCTCCAAAAATCTTTTCCCACGTTCTATTGCTGTCGGGAAGTAACATTGTGGAGAAATATCTTCGCCATCGTCCAGTGATATCGGCTATGTGTTTTGTCAAGACGCGAGACGGACGATAAAGATACCCATTCCCCACACACTTCTTTACTGTACTGCTGAATGCAAGGACACACTATCGCCGTCACCTTGAATTGTGAATCTCAGCGTAATGCTTGGCCGGAGGACACTTAAAGTGATCCATCGCTTCGAAAAAAATAATAGAAACACTGTATCCTCGTCTCGAAATAAAATTCTCCTATCTACTCCAAGAATCCTTTCTTTCTCTCCTGGGATACAAGTTTGCTTCACCTGACAGCTATGCAATCCCACAACGCAGCTGCGTCAAATAAGTTGCCTGTAGGTTGGTGAGAGCCAAGGGTCGAAGCTAGACGGGGAGATTGCCGGGAATGTAGATGCGTGCTGTAGGCGAAGGAACAGTCATAAAAGAGCGAGACGCATATTTGGCGAATTGTGTGTGAATACCGTTGGCCGCTTTTCATGAACGTTCGACGGTCATGTTCTAACTTGATTCCATTTTACCTTTCTTTTTAAAACTGAATACCCATTCGAAGTTCGAAAATGGTATTAAATTTCTTAAAATGTGTTCGTCGCACTAAAAAAAGGGTTCTTAATGTGTCTATGTTGTTTACTCGGTTACATTTTTTTTAGATTTGTTTCAAATATGGATAGTGTTTGTGCGTCATGAACTGTGAACTCGAGGCCACACGTCTAAAGATGGTTGTCTTCTGGGATGTTGCACCGTGTAATCTGGTAAACGTATACCGACGTTTCATAGGCTTGCTGCCTCCATTATCAAATAACCCAGGCGACAGCCATATTTAGACTCATCACCGTGAAAACCTTATATCCTACGCCACACGTCTGCTTTTTCTGGTTTCCTGGTAAATGATCCATTTCTCGAGTGCCTTATAAATGGTTACACAGTTCGATGATTAAGCAGTTTAATCGTAATTTTCGGTACCATACTGATGTACTTCTGTCCTATATACCGACATGCATCTTGAACGAGAACTAAACTAATATGTTTCTGTCTCTTGTAGAATCACTTAAAATTCCAAAATCAAAGTTTATGAATAACAATGTCGAGATTTTGATGTGCATGTTTGTACTGAGATCAAATAAATATGAAATGACAGCACATGAAACCGTCAATGATGTGCATTTCGGGAATATTACTGTCGGCACGACCTTATTTTTATTATAATTATAATCACCCATGCACTGCATATTTCGGTCTCACGATTCCATCATCAGGTGCAACTCTCATTATTGTACGGTCTTGTGACTGTTAGAGCATAAGTTCTTGTTAAACATCACCATAAATCCATGTGTTATATGTAGTTATAACTGTGTATTGTATATATATTACATGTGTTTGTATTACACTATAAAGGTAGCAGAAGACAGTTATTTATCCTTACATTGTAGATATCATTTTAATTAGATATTTCTGAAATGTCACTTATAAGTAGTTGGAGTTGATATCAAACTTGAGATTGGATTAAAATTGCATCCTTAAACAAAACTGGAACTTGTCGACAAACTTTAATTAACTAGGAAATAACCTATCAGGTATGAAAATCCACTCATCCATTCTCGATTTACGGGAAGACGAAAGGATAGACTCGTTCTGGTTGCATTTATGTAATCCAGATATCTTGAAAAGTGTCCGAGATGAAATATTCTAACAGATAAGACATTATCTTGAAAGAATGAACCGATATTATGGAATTTTTTGAAACAACAGACGAAGGTATGATCATATCTGAGTGTGGTACTTAAACTGTGTATCCGGCAGAATTATTTGAAAATTAACTGAACACAATAAACTGTAAAAGAGCATTCTCATTTAAATGTTTATATTTCAGTAGGCATTCATTAACACGCAACGTCAAGGAGCAAACTCAGTCTTGAAGGTCTGCAGTGTTTCACCTGGCCAAGAAATTTCTGCCTTTCGTGGAATTGAAAGATTTTTCGTACTATTGAAAAAAGTTTGCAAACAATTCACGTGACTGAAATAGTCTATGCTGTTTATTTATTTCAATGTTATCCTCCATCTTTACTTTTGGTTTTGTCTGTTGTTTCTTTCCGAAGAATTTTCTGACCGAAGTTCTGTTTCCATTCCTCGTCGGCACATGATATATGTAGTAATCCTCTCATTTTCTTTGGTTAGCTGGTCATGATATTTCTTAATGATACTTGTCACTATAAATTTTAGTATTCTAAAATTATATAACATAACTTGCACTCCGAAGATATTCGATTCGAATCGAATCTGATTCCTGTTACTTGGTCTCCTGGGTTTATTTTATACGCTTACACACCTGACAAGCTTCACATCCCAGTATACTATATGGCCATATCATTTCATTCAAGTTTGTTGAATAAACTGAGAATCACTTAATATTCACAACCATCTTATCACAACTCGAACTTCTGCAGCTGATACAGCGACTTAAAAAATCTACAGCTCACCACACCCCTGTATTTTTCTTACGGTGAGTAACTCTTCAACCACTGCTCTCACTGTGTGTATATAGGATTGACTTTTAGTTGCTGTGTTCAGAATTTTCAGAGCGTCCCCCTCCCACCAGTTCCGTGCTGCTACCGACTAAATCGCGTTCCTTGTTACCCATCACAGGAAGAGGGTTTTATCCGGCAAAATAGGGAGAACGAATTAAAACTTTAGTCACACAAGGCTAACGTATTAAAAAGTTTGTGGAACCAGCCAGTACAGAGATTGCAATTAAAGCAATTTCGCGTCTTCCTATCCAAAGGCCATACTGGGACGAAACTTAGTTAAAATGGGATACATGTTCTGACATAAGTCGCCCCTTTTAACCATTTCCTTCCTTTTCCTGACCATAGGGTTAGTCGCCACTCCAGAGTCTGTTTGTGTCTCCAAGGATTTGAAAGACTTTGCATTATTCCATCAGCTTAATTTGTCAGGTATCAATCTACAGAACGAGACGAGACATCAGTCAGTAGGACAAAGCGCGGGGGTTCGATTCCCGACACAAGCAGGGTGTTTCATTTGCCGTCTCGTCTACACCGACGATGGGAGCAACCCTGCTTCGTGTTATTGCATACGGTGCCATTTGATTGGTGGCAAAGCGGCGAAGCGTCAAGCTGATCACTCCCTTCCAAATGTTTCGAGGGTGAAACTTCTTGAAGTTTTACCTCCACTTTCTATGCAAGTTTTCTTGATGTAGTGTTTAGGCACAGGGGAACCTACGCCTTTATGTTTATTAACTGTCGTATTTAATTTAATTAAATGCACACTCGGCTTAATTGTCCTTAGAAATAATGGGAACTTCCTTACGTAATTTCTTTTCACATCTTTAAATTACCAATCCGATGACAAGTAACTACTACCTGTCACTAGAAAAATAGTCAAAAAACAACTGTCCAACATTGCAAGAAATCTCGTTTTGAGCAACTGCTTCACAGTGCGAATAATATGGATGTAGCAACATAAACGCCTTGCAAATGAAGGTAATGAAGGCGATTTGCTAGTGCAAAATCTACTGCTGTCGCTTACCTGTGTTATACAGGCCTTTTTCAATCCATCTTGACACGGTTAATCTGGCGACTACAATATTCTTCCTCGATTGGACAGTTTTGGACCTACATGAAATCGAAGCAGTAAACATTCGAGTCATTAGGCCTCATTTTATAGAGTACTGGTATGCAAAGAGCGTTTTAACGAATTCTGTACCCTGAAATTGGTGAATCAATTAAGTTTTGGTTTTTAAATTTCTTTTTTAAAAATCAAATTTTGTTTTGTGTGCGTGTGAAATTAGAAGAGGTCGAAGCTGTTGGAGGTGAAACTCATGTTATTGTCACTGGCGATTAGGCTACGCCACTGGACATTTAGGCTAAAATTTCACCCTTAGACCTTTCGCCATTTTACATTCTGTATCACATAGAAATAAAGAGGTCTAGAAATAAATAAATGTGTCTGGGTCTGGCTTTGAAATTTTCTTCTTTTTTTGATTGAGCTAAAAGATTCTCGATTGAAACTGAAAGTATTCTGTAGTATAAATTCTCCGCAGACAATCTGGACTGAACAACGAAAGAAAAACAAATTTTGTGGGTACAGATCCAAAATTCCTACCTTAATAATATAAATCATTGCTGACACTGGAAAACTGAATGTTACCGTTTTGGATATGTAAGTTTGAGACGAAAGAAAGTGATGTAACCGACTACTGTTAGAGGGACATGCCATATTTCGTTTCGAGTGAAAAACAGTGGATATAGTTCAGGGCAAAAAAAAAATATGCGTCACAGCGGAGTGGTAATTACTTCTTAGTATTAGTGAGTTCCAAGGTTCAAATTGCGGCTTCTTGGTGGTATT
The DNA here is from genome assembly GCF_977971745.1 of Zootermopsis nevadensis. Classification (NCBI taxonomy): domain Eukaryota; kingdom Metazoa; phylum Arthropoda; class Insecta; order Blattodea; family Termopsidae; genus Zootermopsis; species Zootermopsis nevadensis. The sequence goes on along the minus strand of NW_028259152.1, from coordinate 13,605,121 downwards.
CCTCTGCCCGTCTAGTCATATGCCGGTATTGTACCTAAAGTTAGTCTAAGGTCGCTTTCTTAAATGTTTTATTTTAATTCATTATTTTTATATTGTCCTACGATATATAATATGTTCTGAACTACTGACAGCGTCGTTAAATAATCTTAAAATAATAATAATAATAATTCAAGCTAAAATTGCCTGTGAATGCAGCAGCTATTTTGTTTGATAGTCCAGCCTGGAATATATTCTGACAGTCGTGTTCGTAATGAATCTGTCTCGCGGACGTATCAGGACTTCTAAAATAAATGAGCATTGTATTGGAAAAAAATGTGTCTTTTCAAAATAAATTTCATGCGAACAAAGAGGTCATGTTGTGACATTCCTCAGATTACAGATGTGATGACTACGCCACTACACAGGCTTTAAAAATGCACTACTTTCCTATCAGTATCCGTCAGCGTAGAATGACGGTGGAGGGCGGTACACAATTTTCTGCTGTCAGTCTTGTGTGGAGTTTGTAAGGAAACCGGGGCGAAGAGAAAGTAACAGGGAATGATTTGAAACTTGCAGCTCCCTGACTTCTATACATTAGAAAGAAACCCACAACACACTAGTGTCTGATAAGTTGCCTGGAGACGTAGGGGCTGTGAATTCGTCTTTCTCGTCACAGTGGAGCAGCTGCGGGTTCTTTCTTGTAAAATGGTCACGTGGTACAGTCCCTTTTTGTGAAACTTTGATCGATATGCATCCAGTGAGACTATATTCTCTCTCTGTTTAGTTTAATTCTGTCTTTTAATTTAGGAATTCCTACTTGAAGAGAAGAAATAGATTGGAAGTGTTTAAGAATGACGTGTTGAGGAGAATATTTGGAAAAAGGGAAGTCTTTAATAAAGTCATACGTAGTTTATGCTATTAACGTGCTGTTAGGTTGATTATTGAAATGAAAGTGAGATGTGGAGTTTGTACGGCACACGTGTGACGAATGTGTACAATTGTAGTTGAAAACTTCAACGGAAGGGACCATTTAGAGATCTAGGAAGAGGTAGGAGATAATATTAAAATGTAAATTAGAGGTATGTAAATGAAGATGGGGAATAAGTGTAAGTAGGTTAATAGAAAATCCATTGGTGGGATATTCGTAACTAACATTCGGGCTCCAAGACGGCATTGAGTTTCTTGGGCGGTTGAATAATTGTCAGGTAACATTGGGAAGGTTAATTAGGAAGACAAGTTTTGTGGGATTTTCGGTGTGGTAATTAAGTTTTTAGAAGTTGCTTACACTGTGAGTAATGGAAGCAGAAGAGACTATGTCCAACACGGTGTTAAATCTCTATGCATTTTTAATTTAAAGTGTGTTCGCTGAAGTGACTCAGTTATGAAGCTTCTGCTTGTCTTGTTTGCAAGAAATTGCAATATAAGGTAGTGGTAGGCTATCTGCTTAAGCATACAGACGACATTGAACTACATTAATTGAATTAAATTTTTATTTAGTATTAATTTAGGCCAGTATCAATAATAATGTTTATGATTAATTTTAATATGTTATGTAGTCTGTGAATTTTTTAATTTACGTGGATGCCACCTAGCTGGTCACTTCGATAAAGGTCCTTTAACACTTGAAAGTCCACTGTCAACTTTATGTACTATCTGCTTTATTGATCAGTAATTCTATATTTTGCTGATAGAGTGTTTATGGGTTTTGTATGATTCTGAGAATATGCAGAAATTATTTCCCCACACAGCACATACAGTTGATCCTTATAAACCAGACGTGTTTTTGTTTCCGTTGATGGAGGAACTGAATTTTTAAATATCAATTAGATGAGATTCCGCTTCAAAGCATGAACCAAAATGCTGCTAAGATTTTTTTTAATTTTCACATCTTTATTCATGTCTCACCCGACTGCTCTGAAATGATTATCATAATAATACTGATGAAGACTAACAATTTTTAATTTCCTGGTTATGTAACTTTCCGTTTTTTTTATCTCTCTTAGATCCCAATATTCTCCCGAGAACCGTGTTCTAATCCATGATAACTATCATTGCCATTTCGTCATGGTAAGAGATGAAATTCGTCTAATATAACCCTCATTAAATTGATAATGATTCTTTAAAAAAATACGTGGATCCTTCTGTCCGAAGCAGTAGGATTTCTTGAAGCCTATACGCAGCCGAAGTTGGCCTACACATATTTGTGTTTTCCTCCTGTGCTTTTCGGTATATGATGATTACATAATATTTAATAGCTATGTTTGTACTATGTTTAGACCCACTCAAAAGCTCTCAAATAACGTCGTCTGCGTTTGATGTCAACCTTGAGAAAAACAATGCTGGATACTATTTTGCATGACGTCGAAACGAGTAATATTTCTCGATAATTTCTAGTCAGCTTTATCGCCTTATTTGTACATATGCTAGAGTGTACTAGCAGTGTTAATGCCCTGATTTTTGTAAAATTATTACTTTTTGTTAATCTTTCTTGTCCTCACGAATACAAAGAACTTTGGCCCAGCACCATTCTTCTCTCGGGTCTAGTTTCAGAGGTACAAGATCTACCTTCATTGGGACTCGAACCCATGACAATTTTTCGGGGTTATAGCCCCTGTTCCTGGAATATCCTCGCCTAAACAACCAATTTTGGTCATGTCGCCGTTGTTCTGTCATGTTTAGTATCCGAGTTACAGAAACCGTCTTAGTTACAAGTACTGTCGACTTTCATTTGTAGCAAATTATAATAGAGACAACGAATGAAATAATTTCTAGCAGTATCAGTGTTTTTCATGTTGTAATTACCTTTTAAATGACATCTGTATTAGCAATAACCAAGAATCAGGACCATTGAGAAATACTAAATCGCAATTAACTCGGTATTATTATATGCATAATGTATTGGATTACACTTTTTAATTTTCTATTGTATGGAAAGTAGACTTAACATGAAGTATAGGTACAGAATTATCCTTCTGGATGTGAAATAATTAGACTGTCACTCTTTCCTTGTTATGAGCCACGAGTTTTTTTAGTATCTCATCCGATTCTGTCTTACAGTACCTTTAAGGTATAAATAACAGCTTCTTCACTTTATCTTTTTTTTTGTTGATAACGAGACTTTTTTTATAATGCAAATCCGTGTATCGGATTCATGTCGAAAAGAACGAACGATGGTTTTGTGGACGAGGGAGGGAAGTGGAACGGTTGGCTTGTACATTGTACTAAGAAAGTTGATAGCTCTGGTACGCAAGCAACGGGTAGTCCAGGCAGCTCGGTGTGCGAGGGATTGGTATCACCAAAAGAGAAGCAAGGAAATAAGGAAGGAAGGAGGGGACGAATGAAGAAATCAAGGAAAGTACCAGGTTCTTGTACACTATTTTGTTTCTTTTTTACCGATTTTGTGTGTCTCAGCAGGAAGTAGCAGGAGGATTGAAAAAAATGATATTTTGAGGACCTTGTTACTGTTCCTTTCACCAATTATTGTTATTCTTCTTCTGTATTACGCAGTCTCCTTTACAGGAGGTTGGCGACATATTATGAACAGGATCCTTCCATCCTTTTCTCGGACTGGGACCTGTTCATATACGTCCTTGGCAGATGATCCAGAAGTGGTTTGCCATTGCCTTCTTCTGTGTGTGAATGGAGTAATTGTTGGGATACCACGGAGAAACCGGGGAAGCCCCGGAGGAAAACTCCGTGCTACCTAGACCATGGCCATGCCCAACACAAGTTATAAATTCGGGTACCGCCGGGAATCGAACCCGAGACCCCAGGATTACAATGCCAGCGTATTGTTATTAGGATTCAATGAAAGAGGAACACAAGAGCAGGACATGCAGCACGCATGGGGAAAATAGACATGTACATGTCATTTGTATGGAATGGCCTCGGAGAAAGGGTTTTCTTTGAAGATACACATGTAGGCCCGTGTTGTCAATATGTGACACATATACCAAGCATGAATATCACGTCTTGACCCTGAAAACAACACCTGGTAACTTTTTCAAATATTTAGCACATACGTTTTACTCTATTTGACAGAAGTAAAGTGAAAGTTCAGACACTGTACGCCATGTAGGAGCTTCTTAATCTCGACACTAGATAGGGGTGAGTTGTCAGCGTCAAGCCCCGGCCGATTTTACCCTTGCTACCCATTGGATAAGACGGGTGGGCCCCCAGAGCCGGTCTGGTCTCAGAGGCTAGAGGAAAAATCCTCTGCCCCTGTCGGGGACCGAACCCTGGTCGTCCCGTCCGTAGTCACTACATTGACTGAGCTACCCCGACTCCCACTTTGGCGGAAGTGTAATCAAAATATAATTATAATTTTGCCGTATAGAAGGTTTTGTATTAACCTGGTTTAAAGAACGCAGTTTAACTTTAACATTATAAAATTTATAATGTACAAACTCAGTAAGCGTGTTTTCTCATTTGAAACCAAACTAAAATCAATTTGTAATAAATTAAGAGAGTTGAAATAGAATCAGTGTAATGATCACGAACTTAAATTAACATAATTAACTTTTTATTATATATTAGCAAAATAAATATTTTTCAAGAAGCATTTTCTTCTCTCTCTTTAATGAAATTTTGACGCAGAAAAATAACTTTCCTTTACTTAACAGTCCATTTTCTATATCCGAAGAGAATGTAGATGAATTGGATACAAATACGCAAATGGAAGTTTTTGAATCAAATTCTAAAGGGAAGTAAGAAGCAATTTCCGTAATTCCTACAGCAGATGAAGCTTACGGTTTTCTGAATGTCAGAAAATTTTCGCAGCTGCATATTTCCCATTTTACAGGTCTCTTTGTACAAGCCTTCATCAGTGAATCACATGAAGAGCAAACAGTGGTCTTGACTTAACGAGTTGTAGCCTTAAAACCTTAGACTTTATCGCAGCAACAAAATTTAAATTTGATGTTAACAAACTGGCTGGGGTTAAACAAGGACAAAGGACTCGCTTATACTAGAAATAACTTGTTTATGTTGTTTTGTTCTAATATGAGAACTTGCAAATTACGAAATGATAAGTCGTAAAAGTATAAATATATTAATACTCTTGATTCAGTGGCATGCCATATTTTTGACCTGGAAATTGTGGTGAATGTTAAGGATAAGGTACAGTACTACTTACGTAGATGAAAGGATAATATTAAAATGTTTCTTAAGAAGTGTGTGATGATGTGGACCGGATTGGACTGGCTCAGAATAAATATATCCGGCCTAGTAATTTGGTAGTGTGAATATGGCGACGAAGCTTTTGATTTCATAAATCCAAAGAATTTGTTTATCAGCTGAGATACCATTAACTGCCCAAAAAGATCCTTTACCTTGCAGATATTTAGACTTATTATGAAATACGAGGCTCGTCCACAAAGTAAGTTTCCCTGGGGCCGTTTACAGAAACAAAACACAATTTCATGGAAATATTTATTGCAACAGATACAGCAAGTGTCCAGCTCTTTTTCAACATATTCGCCACCGGAATTGAGACATTTGTCATACCGTGGGTCCAACTTTTGAATACCTGTGTCGTAGAAGTGTGCCGCCTGGGATTGGAACCACTGTGTGACAACCATCTCCGCCTCTCTGTCATTCTCAAAACGCTGACGCTGACCGGACAGGAATTTTTTGAGGTGTAGGAAAAGATGGAAATCACTGGGAGCGAGGTCCGGGCTGTAGGGTGAATGATTAAACACCTCCCAGCTGAACTCCTGCAGGAGACTTGCTGTCCGTCGAGCCGTGTGCGGCCTAGCGTTATCACTGACCGCACTTCACAGTCGGCGGGAGCTGGAATAAGAACCTCCATCTTCAACAGCTGCAACGATGCTACTGTGAGAACGCGGGAAGTGCCTTTAGTGCATGCGCCATGCTACGTCATTGCTCTATCACGTACGCACAGTCGCTTCGCGCAATATAAGGTTTGCTAGCTGTGGGACGAGTGGGAAACTTACTTTGTGGACGCGCCTCGTACATTTTACTGTGTAGGACTTTGTGGTATTGAGAGGCTAAAATTGCTGTTTTCACTTTCAGGGTACAGATTAAAAATAGTGGAAGCAGATATCACTGTGTATTATCAAAGTATAACTCGGCTGTATGTCTGTGGTTGATGTGAAACACAACAGCGAATAAACTGCGTTGTAACCACATGACAATCGATAAGAATCGAACTCGAAAATTAAAACGTGTCTGAAACATATTGGAGATGTGTTTGATGGGCGGGGGTGAATATGTCAACCCACTCTAAACATTTGATGTTCTCTAATTGCATTATACCTGTGCTTGTTTGTCTGTACGGTTGTAACTGCGTGGACCTCAAGCCACAATTCATTGTTATCCATCACATATTTTGTCATGCGTAGGACGAACGAATGCTGTTAGAGACAGTGTCACGGGAAGAATGAAAAATATGTTCAGCTTCTAACAGTGACTGTGAATTATCTCCATGGAACAGAATTCTTCTTGATAATCTGATAGTTGCGCAGCCACTCAAGAAATGCACTATCTAGTATGGATGGTCCATTGCCGTGTTCACAAAATCTCACCACTGGCCACTACCATGAGCCATATGAATTTAGTCATGCCCTCACACCATATTTTTTTAGAACACGTTTAATATTGTCTTAAGAGGCGCACCTAAGTCCCCCAAGTATTTTTTTTTTTACGTTTTCCAACTAATATTTTGTATGTAGACCTTAACTTATCATGTACACCATGCATGCTAAGTGTCCCTTCCTTCTCGTGTTTGATTTGATCATCCAGATTATGATCAGCGAAGAGAAAATTGTAGGCCTCAATCATAAATTGGCACTTCTTTTGATTCCGCTTTCTTAGGTTTGAATGTTTTCAGTCTCTGTTTGACGTTAAGGTGAGAAGCTAAATTTTACACCCATACAAACCATGGGGTACGTTAAACGTTTTGTTTGTATTAATATTACGGTTTGTAACTAGTAGCTAAACGATACTGAAACGGTTCTAAACCGAATTGTAAAACCATTATGATTTCCTTCTATATATATTTGTTTTTCTGCATGCTTCATTATATTATTTCGTCTAATTTATTTTTTCGTGCTGTTCAATTTTCGATGAAAGGAGTTGGAACGTATTATAGAGTCGAGAATTATTGAAATTTAATAGTGTCCAGGTTTATACACTATAATCTCAGTATTACATTAAAATAGGTTAAGAGTGTTTCGCTTGCATAATTCACACCAGAGCTCATTAACTAATATTCAGGGTTTTTTTTCTGAAATACACGGTATGATTTCAGGGGCGTGTTCTGTGCACAGAAATAACGAAATGTTTACGTTAAACATGGGCCCTTGGACACTTTTATTTCGAGCTATGGCCCGGAAAATCAGTTTACTTAAGCCCGTAACATCTTAAACCGTGGGGCCATCTTAAAAGTGTTGTGAGTGCTATGGGATTTAACGATGTAGCGGGGTTGTAATTGAAGGTAGAAGTCGGATGCGAGTTAATTTATAACGCGTCTGGTATGCTTGGCACGTGCGACAGTCCTTAATGAACAATATTTTGAGTATTATTTTTGTCAAAACAGTGATCTGGAACGTTGAAATAAAGAATTTTTTTTTTTGGGGGGGGGGGGAAACACGCTCCTGTGTATTTCAGAAATATCCGTGTATATAAAATCTAGTATTTTACTGAAGACAAGTATAAATATGGAAGTATAATTTGGTGAAAATGGTGTGAAATTCTTTTTCGAGAAGGAAATATTTATTTTAATGTACAATTTATGCAAATTTTTAGCTGTCGGTCACGTAATCAGTCAGACCTGATGTCTTTTTTTTTTCGAAATGCCTCCATATCCGTGTCCGTACGTTGACATCAGTCCATACATCCGTGACTTCAAGTTAATCACATTATTGCGGGTATAAAATAGCGTTATCAGTATCGAGCGTGACATAAGCGGATGGAGGATTTCTAACAACGAATTAGGTCTATTCATATTACATATGACCGACGACAGCCTAACTGCCCGGGGTAGATCCGTAAAAAAATTAAGTCCATCCAGCGTAATTGTTCAGACGTGGAAAACTTGCTCTTAATTCGTCATACAAAATATTGTCGTAGCATAATTAACAAGACTGGAAAGGTGTACTCTATAGAGTACACAGCAGTTTCAACGATTTTTTTTGAACGGATCAATACACAAAAGTCTTACCAGCGAAGTGATTACACAAGCAGTTATCAAAATTTGACATTATCATTGAATCACGAGCTTACGCATGCGTGTTTAATTACCCAAGACTGGTTTAAAAAAACACTGAACCCAACCATTTGAAATAGGTTTAGTAAATGAAACAGGCTGCTTTTATATTGTGCTGGGCCGACGTATTTGCTCGGTCATTTGTTTTTTTTAATGAAAGCTGGTGTTATGAATGGTCCCTTGTACGCCAGACTCACGCGGATGACGTGGATGTCATCAGTACGGGCAAATTCTGCTTCGTGGACAGCCTCAATCGGGAAGTGTCTGATCATTATAGCAGTGCATTTTAGTTTATTGCGTCTTGTGTTTGTTATTAGATCAAATGGAATGTTATACTGAGGCGCATGACTCAGTTTGCAGGAAGATTGTACCTAGGACGAAGGTTACGTAATGGCATTGTGGGACATTACAGCACAGCAGTTAGGATGGCGCAACATGCGATCGCTGGCGGAGTGATTTTAGACGCTGCTGAGTAACTAGTCACGTGGCCCCAGCTTTTATAACTTGTGTGCGCTCCCTCTAAAAGAACTGTCGATTGTCGAATGTTGTGTATGTGAAGCAAATTGTCGGTATTCGGCATTAGATATACAACTGGTATTAGAATATGAAGAATGGAAGTGGTATACTCCAGGTGTTACACAGGTGTCCTCAAAGTTGGTGTAAAAATTATTGAGTTACTTCAAACGTGAAGCAGACGCCGGAATGTCATTCCACGGTGTATGTGCGCCACACACCTTCGATCGTAGGCCTAGTGTTTGTGCTGCAATTACAGGAAGGCCGATCATGATTTTGAAACCTAACTTGCTTTGTTTCAGCTGTAGTATATAACCTGCTTGAGCTTGAGTGTGCTAGTGTTTGTTTAACTTGGTAATTCTGTTGTCGTGAAATGAAGTCACTTTTCTTCCTGCACAGGCTTTGCAAAGTGATTCCCATTATCCTCTTTGTCTGGCATCCAATTACTTTCCGTGGAAGTTTATCATCTGGCATTTCAATTTTCTAGCTCTGTGCTATCTGCAGTGCGATAATGAAATGATGGTTATTTCCTTGTTGTTCGGATAGTGTCTCTTACTCAGGTCTTATGTTAAAACAACTTTTTCTTGGGGCTCCTTTAATAATTTTGGAAATTACCTTTTCCTAAGGTGACCAAGGCCAATAACCACTCTGTTCTTCGATTACCTTTGTGTTCAAAATATGTTCACTGACAAAGTTAAGTGCATCTCTCTTCCCAGCAGAAAATGCATGCAGTTACTCTACAGAACTGGGCCATTCCTCAGATTGTTCAAGAAATTTCCTTCCTTGTATGGAACTCAAAAGCTCATTATCGTGGTCACAAAAGCCGGTCCGCTGAATCCACTTCACAGCCATGCACCTTATTAATCAAGATCCATTTCATCCCCACATCAACCCCAAAATGTCTTTCCTTCCTGCTTTAAATTAAAATATTTATTGGGAATCCATTACTGCTACATATCTCATCCTCTTTGGTAAAATCACCTTATAATGTTTATTATTTTCCTCACTATTCAAGCCCTTCTCAACAGTATTCGTGTAAGCGTACGCTGCAGATAAAGACAGCAAAACGCCCTCGTGGTACCAGAGATTTCTTTCTACAGGTCTGTACAGTTTCACTGGAGCGAACAACGCCGAGTGTTGATATGATTCCAGTCCTGAGGTCATGGGACCGCTCTCGCAGGAAGGAGAAGAAGAATAAGGCTTCAACAAATCTGCCCCGTCCTCCTCCACCCCTCTCTGTTCACTCGCTGCGGTGGTTGGTGGTACGAACCACACCGAATGGTCCCGAGGTCGCCAGGGTTGAATTTTACCGGGACGCCGCCGCGTCGATTCAGAGCGTCGGTTGGTACCTTGGTATCTCCGACGTCTGTGCTAGCAGGCGAGCAGTAGCTACTCGCGTTACGAGACGATCAGGGCTGCAGTCTGATGTGTGAACGCGGGAGGAGAGGACGCGTTAATCTGTGTATCTCCTGTTCAGTCAGTAAGAGAGAAGTGCAAGTCTGCACGTTATTACGGTTTGGATGTCTCGTTTTGGTAGACGCAGTCGGGTCGGAATGTAATTATGTTCATGTGACTGTGGAGTCAAGAAGTGTTTGTTCCGGACTCGCGAAGTATTTCGCATGTGTGGCGTTGTTTACGGTACAGTTCTTTGCTGCGGAGTGATTGGAAAAAAAAGGTATTTTAAACATATCGCGAGAATGTGCTGATATTGAAAGTGGTAAGAATCAAATAGTTGTGTGAATGATTTTCGAAAAAAAAAAGTTGGATAATGAATTTTAGGCGCAACAGTGTTACAGTGATGGAAAGTTATTTTAAACCAAGTTTAAACGTATACGTTTTTAAATGATTTATTGTGACTCGTGGAATATTTCATATTATTATCCTTATAGCAGTTCTATACGGAAAAGTGTCCCTATAATTTATTTTTACAAATAAGAATAGTGTCTACAATAGAAATTATTTCAGTGTCAACCGAAAAATAATTCATTTATAGGTTTAAATATTTCCTGAGAGGTTTTCCTTCCTTTATGTCGCATTACAATTCATACTCAGATAGGGAAACTTGGTGTCGGCATTTTTTTGTGGTTACTGTACTCCTAATGCTACAACACTTCATCTAACATGGATCCCTGACCAATTTGCCGCGAGTTCAACACGACTGGTCCTAATAGTGTTTACATAAGTATCTCAAATGGTTTCGTGGACTGTGCGATAAGGATGGAAAGTGCATGTGATTCTTGAACGTGCGCTTTGATCGAGAATTTTTATTTTTAATTTGAAAAAGGAAGCTTTTTAGAGTAACGTACATCCAGTGTCGCTAGTTTTAAGTGAATTCTTAGGCGGTGCTTCTGTGTTAAGAAAAAGTATTTTTTTCTACTACTATTTGTGCGCATTTGTCGAAACAATTAGGTGCCTTGTACTACAGCTGTAGATTTATGGATGGTCTGCTCATTCTGTCGTTGCTAGAGGTATATTTATTTTGTTTGTATTTTGTACGCGTATAGGTAGGTCGTTGTTTCAATTTGTGGCTTAATGTTTTTTTTTTGCATTTGATTATGGTTATAGTCTCTCCTCCTTGTTTAACTGATTCTTTTCCATATTTTCCTTTGTCAATAGGCTTTACGCAATCAAAATCAAATAGACCCGCCTCTGTATATTCTATCTACAATTGGTGCTTGGTTTATAGACGCAGAAGTGAAGTGTAAAACAACGTGAAGACTTTAGGAAGATATTGTGGCCAGAAACAGAGGAATAAATGCGTACAGAAACGTTTAAATTCGTTTGATTAAACTCTCGGGGGGGGGGGGGATAGTTTATTTTTCTTTGTGTGTTGTAGTATAGTTAAAAAGTCGTATTGTGGTTTAGAATGCGTGAACTATTGGCGTTATTTATTCAAGAAGCGAAGTGTGTTTCAGTGTGGATGTTTGGATTACTACAAGTGGAAAATTGGCTCTGCAGTGCCTGTTTTATCTATCCCTCCAGCTGTTTCTGTTCTACGTAGTACACCCTTTTTTTTAAAAAAATCATTACTGCCAAGCATCGAAACCAACCCCTCAGAGTAATTAATTACAAAGTTTGTTATATAGAAAAACAGTACATCACACGCACGTTTGTGTATATTAAGCGTTCTGAGGTTTCTTCCGTAAGCTGGAAATTCGCAGTCCGAAGAAATCAGAACGGCACGGTATAGACGTTTTCGATGACCGGGCTTGCAACTTCAAAACAGGCTCTAGCTGTGTAAGGAGAGCACCAGTGGCGTTGGTTTAGTCAACAGTGGGGAATTAATAACCGCAGACACTGATCGGTTCTTACACCGTGCTGTTCAGTTATTATAGCGATGTTTGGCACGTATCGCATGCAAGAACCCGAGAACCGATTAACGGATTTTCATGGCATTTATTATTGTGGAGTTTTACAAACGTTTGCCAGTAAATTTTGATTTTCGTTCAGATCGAACAGCAGTTACGGACGTTTTGCAAGAGGAATTGTACGAGTTTCTGTGCGCTTCTCGGCCGTAACTCGCAAAATATTTATCGAAGCAAAAAGGGTTTTGAACAAAAGTAGAGAAAAATGGAACATATGTTTCATTTATGGTATACCTTTTACATAAGTCTTAGGCTTTTAAAAATAATCAAAGAAAATGATTATTATGTTGTTTTATGACAAGTAAGTTGTTGGACTGGCATTAACATTTTATATCGAAGGTCTGTACTTGTTCGGTCTACCTGTTTTGCATTATTTATACGACATCGAAAGTTTACTTTCACAAATTGAAAATCTTCTACGCACAAACCGAACACGCCAGAATTGCTCTGCCATGCGTACGTTTCCTAATTTTGTTTCGTGTTGTGGATTTTCCGAATTTGGTTCTCCTATAATACGTCGCCTCGACATTTTAGGTGATCCTCCAACTATATATTATGCGATGTGCTACATAGTAATTAGCCTTCTGGTATCTGAAATGTTGGGTTTTTGGATTTTGTCCATCGACTGGTGTTATAAAATTACACGACGTTTCGAGGACTAGATCTGACATCGTCTTCAGGTGTAGGGTTCGTTAGAATAAAATAGTCTCTTTAGTATTTGAGGTTTCCACGGCTGTGAGTCTGAAGATGGTTCTTATGGGTTGTAGCATCGGGTAGCCTTGTTGAAGTATACCACCGGTTCAGAGGTTCTTGCTTCCTTCATCACGATGGAGCTACATCCCAGTAGACAGCAGTCTTCTGAACTAACCTGTCACTGGATGAGTGACTGAGATAAGCTATCCTTTCCAAAACACTGCCATACCGATAGTTTCACAGATTGTCAACAGATATCAGCACCCTCTGTTTATGAACATCGCTCCGAAATTGTAGCTGGTGAGAGAGCCAACACCTACGAGGTGCTTCGTCTGTGAAACGCCATTTTATTGTTAGAACAAAGAAAGTAAATTTTACTAAAATTTCAGATTTGAAGTGAAACGTCATGAACAAGTAATGTATTAATGTGTTGGATTCAGATAATTTTATATGGTACTACAGGTGTACCATGAAAAAGTGGTCGAATCTCGGGCTTGGGTGACATCTTTTCAAAAATGTCAGGGGATGTTTAGGTTTGCGTTACAAATTTCCCAGGCAGACAATCTCACAAGATTCAAAACACAATCTACAACAAGGATTCGCAACTAAAAACATATGCAACGAACGGAGTGGAACTACAGTCTGTTCACTCGCCACTACTGACCTTGTTGCTTGTTATTAAGGGGGTAATAAGTTATCATCCAGTCAGGAAATTGCTAAGAAAATCAAAGAAACATGTCTCTTATATTTTACTGTACGGTTGGCCTAATCACATAAAATCTTATTCACTTTGGCGTACTGGACGTGAGTTGTCAGTAGTGCGGGAGAACATGTTGGTTGTTGGAATAAGAGGGCTTGGAGACACACTTCGAAGTTACGGGCTGTGTTCGTGTTATCAGATCAAAATGGCGCCCCTGGCTTTAACTATCCTGTTGCTCAGTCTGGGCTAACATTTGAGCGAATTAATGCGTTAGAGAAGTTTTTCATATTTGTGCGTCGTTAAATAAACGAATTTAAGAACAAAAGGAACACGAGGTGGTTAATAGTTGTGAAGGTCAGAAAGGAAGACACAAGGTATGTTTAGCTGAATAACCTTTTGTAATGTGAATTCAGTGATGGGTAAGGGGATTATGTAGGTTAAGGAAATTTTTTTGTGTTTTCATAGGAATTTTCCCGAATATATTAAATTGGACTGAGTTAGGGGTGTTAACGAACTCTGATCCCATATCTACATATTTCTGAATGTAAGCTTACGTCACAAAATGTTACTGAAATGAAAAGTGAATTAACTCGTTAAAACTCATTGGTGCTGTGTTTTTGAACAGTTAAGTGACTCCTTTTTTATTCGTGGGTTTCTATGATTCTAACAGAAAACAGTGATTATTTCCCAAACATCATTAACGTATCGATCTTTACAATTTAGATATTTTGTGCGGTACGGACCGATTTGTTTAATGCTATTTAGACGAACATCAGCTTTGAAAGGTTCAATACTGAAATGGCAGAATACAATTTTTCGTTCCTTTGTGCAGTAGGTTACTTATAATGCCGAGAACATTCAGAACTGTATTTGGACACCGTGTGGTCTTGTTGGTGAGGACTATTGCCAACATATTTGCCACCCATGAAATATCAAATCTCACATTTACTGCTAGGCACTAGTTCAGAATGTCAGTAAAAGAAGTTTATAGATTCAGTCCACAAGTGTCTTGTATGGTGTAGTTGTGAGGCAGGCTTCGGAATGATTTAAGGCAGTTAAAATTAAGACAGCAAAACAATAGTTGAATGTCATATTGGAGTAGTGTTTTCCAAAATCATATTTTTGCCGTTTTGAATGTTTCATTAACCTTCATATTCAGTCATTTCAACCACAGATGCAACAAATCTATTATTTACTCACTGTAAACATCCATTGTTTCAAAGTTAATTACAGTACAGATGTCACATTTCAAAGAGTTAGCAACTGTTTCCCATTTATAAAAGTGTTTCCGAATAAAAATTGCAGATCGTGGTGATATCCGCATTTATGTCATAAGTTATTTAGATGTTAAACAGTTTCAGAGAGCTTTAATATGTTTAATGTTCACCGTGAGGTATTGACTGTTAGGCATTATATAGCCATTAAAACATTTAATTTAATTTTTTTATGGGACAAAAAGATAGTTGAGAAATAGGCTTAGTTATTAAACTTGCAAATACTATCACTTGAGATGTTTCTTCGTAGGGTGGAAGTGTATAGAACACGTGCATACTTTCCTGATGTCGGTAGTTTCTTTCACTCGGGGACTGGTAGAGATTTTTCAAAATGACCGAAGGTTGGATGGTATCTTGAGAAACTCTGTGTAGCTCAGAAATTGTTAAATGTCTGTCAACTCTTAGCACTGACTGAACATGCATTACACCGCAATGCGTAAGAATAGCTTTATTAATAATTAATTCAGACTCGATATTCTAATCTGTAATGGGACCCAGTCCGGGGATATGGGAGATGCAAACAAAATTTTAATGGACAAACCTAAAGGGAAGAGACGCCTTTCGAGAGACGCATAAATGGAAGCATAACAAGAACTTTGATAAATATGGTGGTGTAGGATGTGGACTGGATTAGACTGGATCAGAATAGGATCCATTGTCTGGCTGCTGTGAACTTGGTATTTCAGTTTTATGATAGCAGACTGTTTCTTGACCAGATGAATGTTAACTTTTCTACTGCACCATGAAGCCAATTTGTTTATTATGGAGAATTTTTTAACTTTCACCTGTAACCCAGTAATGTACTATGCACATATTTTATCAGCGGCCTGGTGTATTGCTTACCCATCTGTGACAAATGTTTCTTTAAAGATGAATTTAAGTAGTACAGAACAAATGGTAGGTTCCCCGTTAAAACGTGTCTAATTCCGTATTAAATAACTTGTGTTAAAGGTAATTTTACATTAATTTTCGCTCCATTGTTTTTGGTTCATTGGGAAGTTCTTGAACAATACAGGTTCTCTAATATTAGTAATGTCTAATACACCAGTTCGTATTTTGTTGAAATCGTTCCCATTAGCGTTCACACACGATTAGTTTAGCAAACTGTAAAATATTCGAAACTTCAATGCCCGGTGGTAACTGTAGACACCAGCTGTATGTCACAGAGCTTGCCCAGGACGATATTTTGCCACACAACCGCGTATTTATAGGTTTAATTGTTTCCAGAATAAACATAGTCTGTTTTCACAAAACTCATTAACCGGCTGGTGTCTTTAAAGGAGCTCCTGTATCCTTTCTTGGACGTAGGAAGCGTCTTTTAGCCTTTTGAGTACTAAGTCTGTCTGTACTGCGTGTTCTCCTTTGTAACACACGTTACTGGTGGAGAGCCCGAGTGTGCGGGCGATCCCCGGAGTCCAATGACAACGAGTATTTGTTCGTGATATTAATTATTAATTGTGCCCTTTCCATAAATTGAAGTCGAAGTAGGGAGATGGTGGTTTTGTGCGTGTTTTATTGCCAAAACCCAATGAGTGTTTGAATGAATTTCACTTACGTCAGTGATTAGTAATGTTTTATGATTCACGGACCTGTAAAACAGCAGTGCATTCTAAGAGGGGAACAGTACTCTGTCACACATTGTACACTGGAAACGATAGTCAACACGTGTAATTATAAAACTGCTAGTACACCCAAACACATTTATTTACAATATTAAAATTAACACGTTCGTGTCATAAAATCGAAGAGACGTCATGATTATCAGTCACAGAACATTCGCACGTTGTTGGAAACTTGTGTTGGCTTTTAACGGAAATGAACGTGTTGAAATCGTCTGACGTATCGATTCAGAGACTGACGCATAAGAAAGATGCCTGAATGTTCAACACAAATCATTAGTCGCTGTTCGGAAAAGCTGTGATATAGAGCATTGCAGAGACTGAAAGTTATTAGAGGACTTACAACGCACGTATCCAAACAGTATTTAATGCGGTGAAAGACCTTGGCTGTATTAGCATGCAAAGTTAGAAAAAAATTGTTTCATAATTAGAAAAAATGAGCTCCTACACTGCTGATTTCCGTCATGGGTGCTCCTTCAATTTGCTATGAATGGACACATTGATAGATTTACCGAAAAAGTTTGAGTGGGCAGATGGCTAGATAAATGGGGGCGCACGAAAAGAGCGAAGGAAAGGACAGGGAAAAATCAATAAAAGGAGAGAAGAAGGTCACAAAGGAGTATCCAGCAATCAGCTGACCGACAGGAAAATAATGTTCGGAAAATGATATTTAATCGAGGTAACATTTAATAAATTCAGAATCTCGATGTGGAAACGTCTTGGAACACGGCCACTTGGACTACAGAAAAGGAGGTGCATTTAAAGCACTGGATGGTTTTCGGGGAAGTACGTCGTTGTGGGTGGGCGGAACTGACTTAGGATCGTGTCCAAAGTCGGGCTTTGGTATTTGTGGTGTGGAACCGACGAGGTCAGCTACCGGAAAGTCAGTAAATTAGTTAGTGGGTTAAACTTACTTCGGACTTATATTTAGGGCGTTTTAAAGAATCCGTCACGCAAACACTAATGTCCTCTCATACAGAACACCAGTGATCTTTCTTATCTGTAATGATGCTGTTTTATTTGTAATGTTTACATATCTTAGAGTAAGGTAGGAAGAAATTGCCACGGTGGTCTAGCGGTTACAACGCTGGCCTTGTAATCCTGGGGTCTCGGGTTCGATTCCCGGCGGTGCCCGAATTTATAACTTGTGTTGGGCAAGACCGTGGTCTAGGCAACACGGAGTTTTCCTCCGTGGCATCCCAACAATTACTCCATTCACACACAGAAGAAGGCAATGGCAAACCACTTCTGGATCATCTGCCAAGAACGTATATGAACAGGTCCCAGTCCGAGAAAAGGATGGAAGGATCCTGTTCATATGGACCTGTCGCCAGACAGAACACTACAAATAAAAAATAAAGTAAGAAGATGGTAATGCATTTAGACGAGGTAAAAATTTGAAAACAGACGATCTACCTCGATATAAAGGTACTACTGATGTAAGCTTGTAGGGGCTGAGGTAAATGCAAGAGAGAGAGAGAGGTCTGTCGAGATTCAAACCGGGACATCACAACTAGAAGACTTTAAAGTCCGGTGGACACTATATGTACCACCTGGTTTAAAAATAAATAAACCTGTGATTTTGATTGTGAAAAGTGAATATTTTCACAAACATGAACCAGTTGATTCTTGTAATTGTGAAGTGTGGTGTTTTCTTTGCGGTACGGACCAATTTCTTGAAGTATTATATGCAAAAACTTCGGTTTTAAAGGAATTCATTGTTCTCATTGAATACATTTCATCGTGTCTACAATATCACTAAGAACTAGGCGTTCTCTTTACGGATCAGGTCACTGTACCAGTAACAGTCTAAACCTATACCCCGGTTAGAATCTCGACATGTTTACCAACTATAGTGACTATAGAAATTTGTTATTTTCCCCAGTCTTTTGAGCCAACTTTAATTCTGTCATGTATTCGTGTGCGACAGCGTCCATTCAGATCCTTACCTTTTGACCATTCTTGGTTATTCCCTTCTCATTCAATCGTAACATCCTCCTTAAATAACCTACGGATATATGATGACTCACCAGTTATTTGCATCCCATTGAAGCCGTAGGCTGACGGCTGCGTAATGTAATAAGGTCCCTCTCACTCGCCGGTCGTATGCACATTGTGGGAGCTCCGCATGAAGTAGGATGCCACCGTTAGTGACCATTCCGTACTGAACATAAAGGCTTCCATAGCAAAGTAAGAGGACTGTCGAAAAAGTAGCTTCTGAGCTTGGAAGGCGTTTCCTCGTTTGTAGAACTCCAATTCTTCACAAAATCCCGATTCTGGCCGCTGTTTTGAGGCAGTATAATCGGGTCCGTCAATTTTAATCCTGTTTTTGTTAGGTCATTTTGTGTTTTGTGCTATCATTACGCAATACCTCCCATGTGGGTCTATACCTTGAGGTTTCAAGTGATCGCTCTTTGCATTTAAAAATTCCCCCCATCTACTACGTACCTCACCAATCCCATCCTACTTCAGTTAGTTATTTCTTCATCCAAACTGAATGTTTATCCATACTTTATTCAGTCAGCTTGACAGGAGATTTTAATTTTTTTTTCTGTCTTCATTATTTTTTTTGTGTAATTATGTTATTGTAGTAGAACATGATCATTATAATAACAGCAGTGTTTGTCGTCTTCCTATAATTTATCTCAGATAATAATCAGCAGTGCTGAAATGTTTCTGAATTTTAACTGGAAAAGAAGTTCAGTACATGCTCTAACAAAAATAAATCGATGCGTTATTTGTATGGATATTTGTGATCTCTTTGAGTACAGGTACAACATTTCATGTCCCTGAAATTATTATTATTATTATTGTATTTATATTTGAAAACGACGATACGAGAAGGCGGCTGTCTTCTGGGAATTTCATTTTGGATGCAGTCAAAGGATTACTGAAATAAATAAACCAGCCTCTATACGGTTCTCTGATCTTCTATTTCGTTCTGTTGGCTTGTATATGAAGTCCATAACGTGGCCAGATGTGAATCGGTCACTTTAAAGGCGATACACAGGGCTCTTAAAGCCACTGCTCAGTTTTCTGCGTTACGACCAACTTATATATAGATTTCCTGCCGAAAACGTTAGCAGAAAATATCAGTGGCTTGTAACCAGTCACGTTTCCACCTAATTTTAGAAACTGCGCTCGCGTGAGATGATAGTGCATTTGACATATTGCTTCATGATGCAGTACTGTAATCAGTAGCTTCAGAACGAATGATATCCTGGTATCACCTGTACTGAGTATATATGAATATTTTATGAGAGATCATTTATGAAACGGAAACATCAATAAAGAAGAACGCATAAAGTTAGAAAGGGAGTCCACAATTTAGTTGCTAACAAGTATTCTGCAATATATTCCTTCATACGTGTAAAAGTGTTCGATATAGAAAAAATGAACCTAAATTTTGTGAGTAAGGATTTGTAAGGAGACTGTAGTGGTATATTTCAAGTCACTATCCCAGCATTCGCATGAAGAAAGGAAAATTTACGATACTGTTGGTGACATTACTGAGTAACTGGCCGAAATTGGAAACCCGGCGGGCTGTCCCCCCAAGTTAACGGTACCCCTGTGTACCGCCCAGCATCATGTTCGACCAAGACTCACTACTGTGCTAAGATACCTCACGGTGAAGGTATGGATAAAAATGTGAAATTATTACTGAGGCCTTTCTGCCATCAAAGGAAGAATCCCCAGTGGCTATTGAATGGACGACAGCTTGAACGTGGTAACCACAAGATGGTTGCTACGACTGTCACTTAACTGGCTATGTATAAAATCCTGTTCTAATACCTACATAATCGAAAGGTTTATCAATTTGAAATTTTACAACGGCGTTACTTTACATTCGTAATAAGTGATCTTAATTTACCTTAATGAAAATAAAATAAACAAGTAATAAATCATTCGAAAATATATTTCATTAAAAAATTTTATCTTCCTGTCTCCATTTTAAAATTTTAAAGAATAAATTGAATGTACTGTTTCCTGTGATTTTACCTGTTCTTTTATAAATATGTGAGACTTGGTTATTCACCTCGAGAAAAAAGTGGTAGGTTGAGGATGTCACTGATCTCTCTGATGATGGAGACAGCAAAGACCTCTGAAACGTTGGTTAACATCGACCAGACTACACTGCGCTACAACCCAGAAGACTGCCATATTCGGGCGAACCGCTTAGAAAACCTCAAATCCTAACTAATGAAGAAAATGTTTGGATGCAAAAGAAAGGAAGTAACATAATGAGGAGCTTCGTAATTGTCCTCCTCGCCGTACATTATTGGGGTGATGAAAATCAAGAATGGTGAAATGAGTGGGATATTTATCTTCGTGCGTGGGAAAATCAGATGTGGTTAAAAGCCACTTCTAGTTTATTTGGAATGCATATAAGCAAACACGAGCCAAAAAGATGAAGCTCACCTGTGTTTTGCCCACAGAACGTTTTTTCAGGGTAAACAGTGTTTATTTCCTTAATCAGCGTTAACCGTTCGATATTTGTATTGCAGAAGTCTTGAGTTTTCTTCCAGGTACGGTCTGAATTCTTTGGTATTATTTAGACGCGGTTAACTTGCTCCACGTTTCGTGTTCATACCTCATCCACTTTCGAACGTCTTAGTTGATCTTCAGCCTACCTCATCAACATCGGTTTATTTTGTAAGACTTGAGGTTTTCACTGCGATGAGTATGAAGATTTCCGTCTTCTGGGTTGTTGCGCTGTGTAGTCTGGTCGATGTTTACCAACGTTTCGGAGGTCATACTGCCTCCATCATCAGGGCGATGAGTATGAAGATTTCTGTCTTCTGGTTTGATGCGCTGTGTATTCTGGTCGATGTTAACCAACGTTTCAGAGGTCATACTGCCTCCATCATCAGGACGATGAATATGAAGATTTCTGTCTTCTGGGTTGTTGCGCTGTGTAGTCTGGTCGATGTTTGCCAACGTTTCAGAGGTCATACTGCCTCCATCATCAGGGCGATGAGTATGAAGATTTCTGTCTTCTGGTTTGATGCGCTGTGTATTCTGGTCGATGTTAACCAACGTTTCAGAGGTCATACTGCCTCCATCATCAGGACGATGAATATGAAGATTTCTGTCTTCTGGGTTGTTGCGCTGTGTAGTCTGGTCGATGTTAACCAACATTTGAGAGGTCATACTGCCTCCGTCATCAGGGCGATGAGTATGAAGATTTCTGTCTTCTGGGTTGTTGCGCTGTGTAGTCTGGTCGATGTTTACCAACGTTTCAGAGGTCCTACTGCCTCCGTCATCAGGGCGATGAGTATGAAGATTTCTGTCTTCTGGGTTGTTGCGCTGTGTAGTCTGGTCGATGTTTACCAACGTTTCAGAGGTCATACTGCCTCCATCATCAGGGCGATGAGTATGAAGATTTCTGTCTTCTGGGTTGTTGCGCTGTGTAGTCTGGTCGATGTTTACCAACGTTTCAGAGGTCATACTGCCTCCATCATCAGGGCGATGAATATGAAGATTTCTGTCTTCTGGGTTGTTGCGCTGTGTAGTCTGGTCGATGTTTACCAACGTTTCGGAGGTCATACTGCCTCCATCATCAGGGCGATGAGTATGAACATTTCTGTCTTCTGGGTTGTTGCGCTGTGTAGTCTGGTCGATGTTTACCAACGTTTCAGAGGTCATACTGCCTCCGTCATCAGGGCGATGAATATATTCATCGCCCTGATGACCCCAGAAACGTTGGTAAACATCGACCATACTACACAGAACAACAATCCAGAAGACATAAATCTTCATCCGTTTATTAGTTACGAACATTAGAGATGAATATAATAAATTGATTTCATTTCACGAGTTGTGTACAAAGAGAGCTTTATCTTTCTTACCTTCAGGTTGAAATACTGCAGTGAGGCTGTGTGTGGGTAGCTTATGTTCTGAAAAGTCTGATTATTGTAACTGGGAATGTAGCGTGAGTGGTAGCAGCTTGGAATAATGTGAAACGCCATCCAATATTGATCAGAATGTGTAAACTTGGCAGAAAGAGGCAACAAACGGATTTTCTTAACCCTTTTGTGAGGCTTTGGGTTTGCAAAGGAACGAGCCTACTCTCTTCAAGTCAGGACTGATCCGTACAGGGTGTCGCTAAACTGTTTGAGCTGAGGAGGTTGGTTATTCACAGTGTAGTGTTAACTGTATTTACCGCATGCTTTAACATCCAGTCGCAGAGTCGGTCCATGGTTTCGTGTGTTTATTAGAATAAATCTAATATTTCGGTAAACAACATTCATCAGTTCATCTCTGTAATGCAGACACATTGTGTTTTCTTTGTGGTAGGAACTGAATTTTTAAATAATGTGTAGACAACCTTTTCAGGCTTTGTCTGTTTGTCTTACTGGTAAAATCAATATGAAAGTGGAAACGATAGCAAGAAGCAGCAGCTTAGTGAGACAGCAGTAAGAATATTTAGTATGAAAAATAATTTTGGTGTCCACCAGACAAGGGGAGTTATTTTTGTGAATTTAAATTGAGTGGGCTTCATACAGAGGAAATGGAGCTCTTTACGTGTAGGATCGATCTTAGGCAGATGGGTGGGGATGGTGAGAGGTGGGTAAATTGGTTCAGGCTAATCGTGTCCAGCGGCGGGTTTTGGTACTAGACGCGCTGAACTTCCGGTTGTCACCATGGTGCTTATTTAACAAGTTACGGTAAAACCACACGCACGCATGCTTTTATCTGAACCGAAGGCTATGGTTGTGCGACTAGCTTTAATGCGTTGTATTCGGAATGACATGGGTTAGAATCTCGGTTTTTGAGGACCGGTGATTCTGACGTCCTCGGGCCCCTCTGGATGTGCTGGGATAGTTCCATTGAAAAAGGCACGCCATTATTCCTTTACATTATTTCTAATTGTTGCGTTTATGATCAACCTATCTTATGACGTTTTGTAACCTGTGAATTTAAGGAAAGCGCCCTTAAAGCAGAAAACAATTGCGTTCATCTGAGGTTTTTCGCATATCTCCTAATAGTCTACTGTTCTGTTTCCAGGTGTCTATATCGACTAAATGTCACGATGATAATCAGTGTTGTTTGATCTATCTCTTAGGTCTATGGAGAAAATACACCTATCAGAATGCAAAATTTAATTTAATTTTGACCTCGAACTATGTAACAAAAAAGTTGCGTCCTCTTCAGATTATTCCATTCCTTCATCTTACATTTTTAGGACTACCGAGTCAAGATTAACAAGGTGTAGGGGATATGTAGCACGCATTATGGAAACACTGGTCTGAATTGTTTGTAACCCCCACAGTAAGAGACCACCATGGTCTCTGCATATATTACTGAAATGAATGTTAGTCATACAGGTTACCTTTCTGCCTCCATCATCAGGGTGATCGGAAGCGCCTTTGAAACGTCGGTAAATTTCAAATAAGACTACACGTCACAACAACAACCCAGAAGACAGCGTAGGGTTTCCTGACCGTCTGAATTGCTGTGTTTAAAGGAATTTCCTGTTCCATACAATTCGTCTGTTCGTTTCTTGGTGACTGCTCGAGATTGTGACTCGGAAAGTAGCTCGGTGGGTCGCCCGTGCGTCTGTCTCTGTTGGACCGTCAGTTACTCGAGATTTAGGTAGTAACATATTACGTTGTGCACGCTTGGAACCTTGTAAGTCGTAACAGCGCGAGGACAGACTCTTGTTAGGGTCGACAGACGAAATTCTGCAACACAGACGGTTTCAGACACACCTGTTCTAGTAATCTGTCGTCATCAGTCTAGACTCTTTCCCTTCCGATGGGAAATCACCTTCCATCCGCCATGTTTAATTTTTATCTGCTGACGGTCGAGCCTGGTAATTGCCTTCATACGTCTGATTCTAATTTCATTAAGTTATGAAACAGTAATACCTCAGCAAAAGCTCTGTTCTGGTGGAAATAATTGAGTATTGGCACCGTACGTGCAGGAGTTCTGGGCGAATTGAGTTTAATACGATGAGACATGGATTGTTCGACAGTGAAGAAGAAAATACGAGAAGAAGGAACTATTAAAAGAATGAACGAAAACTGGCTCGTACGAATACCTTTCCAGACACTTATGATGTTAATAGAACCATGTCCGTGTTATTACTGTAAGCCAGACCAACATGGTTTCAGGCATCTATTTAATGATAACTAAACGACATGTAGAATTGAAACGTATACAATTACACAATTGGGAGGTCTACATCAAAATATGTCTGCAGTATACGGGTGACGTAGCTGCAATGTTGGCCACTAGGAGCGCAACTTTTGACGTGGGATTTTAATGGCGACTCAAACCAAGAAAGCGTCTTGTGTCATGTTCAGTTCCACAAAACCGGTGACCACTGTTCGTCGGGATTTTCAGAGGAAGTTTCATACAAGTCCTCCATGTGTGAATTAAATTTCGCCTTCTCGGATTGAGTCGTTATTTCACTGCCATGTGAACATATCACGCTGCTAGTGGTCGTCGGAATTACGACACTTCCACGTATAACGAAACGTTTTAAAGTTTTCTTCCCAATGGTGCAACTTTCAATTATGGAACCCGTTTAGTATTTGTTCAAAAAGTATTTGAAAATGCTCAGATAATTTTTTAATAATCCTGTACGTCAGATTTTGCGATTGTCGTCATTATTAATAGGCCTAATACGACTCATCCAACGTCTACGATGCCAAGGGATCTGCCGTATGAAATGCATGGGTGAAAGACAAAATGCATACTTGTGGTAAAATCTCGTGCAATAAGAAAACTTTGTGGTCACAAAAGAAATTTAATATTTAAATAAGAAGGATGCGAAAATGTGAGAAGGTTGGTTCCGAAATTGCAATGAATTTCTCTGTTTTTGTGTTTTAACATTTTTATAGGCGCCTCAACCTCTAAAGCGTTTTATACTTCCTTCATGTAGGTATTTTCTAAGAGACCTTATAGTACCCAGCATTATTTCAGTAATACCAGGGGCCATGAGGTTGCTGTATTGTAGTCATTATCTTTATCTAAGGAAAATATTACGAGGAATGAGGCGGATTGAACTGGAACTGAGGATCGTATTCAGTTACGGACTTTGGTATTGCGATGTTGAGGCTTCGGGTTTAACACCACAGAGATAGATAGTATCGTTGTTGTTAGGTCCCTGTATAATGCAAAATGTTACAATTTATACAGTGAAGTCTTCTTGGGCGATCACTCGTGTGGGAATGGAGTGATCCAATGTTCCGGAAGCTGTGTTGGGTTTTTTGATAGAAAAAGAGACGTTCTGTGAAATGTTGGGTCTCATTTCCATTGTAATACGGCTGGTCGCCCGAGAGAACTCATTTGCATTCAGTCACCATGAATGCTTCAAATGATATTTCACATATGATAGCTCTTCTGCTGAATTTGGTAGTGCGATTAAGTCAAGGAATATGCGAAGTTCCTAATTTTTATATACTTACGCAACTAGAAACAAAGACGAAATTTAAGTAGATTTCGCAAAAATAAAACAAGCGGCATCCTCAGAGAACTGCACGTACAATAGAGTCCCGATTATCGGAACGCTCAGAAGCGAATTACCATTGCTGAGTTCTAATACAAATAATCTCTTTCATATACAAATATTCATGACGTTAGCGGTACTTTAAACACTGCTTTTGTTTGTGAGATTTTTGTAATGTGTTCACCTATTGTATTTCTTCGTGATTTAATAATATTATAAATCGAGTTTGAAATTTAATCGCGTGTTTGTCATCAGTATTCTTTATTATCCGACATCGATTATACCTGTTTAGAACAGATAATCAGGACACTACTGTATATGGAAGGATGGTACGAAGGCAGATGCAGTATAAGGGAAGTTTGACGTGAAATTTAGCAGTCATACACGAGAACCAGAAAGGAACTTCGTGAACACGGGTTCTTATAAAAGTAAAGAGTATTTTGGTCGGTTGAAAAACTATGACGACCGAGGTACATGGAAGGATTTTTCTCTTCGCCGCAACGTCCTTTTCTGGGTCCACTTCCCATCGTATCCAAATGGTACCTGGTTCTTTCCTCGGGGGTAAATTGGTCGGGGCGTGAAGCTGAACACTGATCTCCTTCCTCTGGCGAGATTAAGTATTAATGGAGACACCTCCACGCCTTCATACGTCTGCGTGCCGCGATGCTTAGTTAAGAATAGGGACGACTTTAGCTTATAATAATAAGCTTTATTAATGATTATCCTAGCAGTGCTATTACAACAGTTGTTTTTTTTTTTGCCAGAAACGTAACATCATTTTAAGCAGTTTCCCGAGACGTAGTTCTCATAAAATATAATTAATCCAGATATTTTTTCAGAACCCGCCAGTGGCCTACACATGTTAGAATTGTACCATTCTTCATTAAACAGAATTTTAATATCGATCGTCCTGTAAACAGGCTGGCAATGGAGCATTGCTTTTGTGTTTAATTATTATTGAGTATTAATTTATTGTCACATAGGCAACTTAGTAACGATTTCTGATATTCCTGCGATTGGCATTATGTCTGAGAGACAAGAATTCCTTCTTGCCTTCAATTCGAAAATTCCAGAAATTGAATCTGAATCCGAAAAACGAATATCCTCCTGACTGCAGTTTTTCATGATACACAGTTCCTTCACCCAAGCGTTGGGATAGCATCTGAAAGGTCTCTACTTCGCTTCGTTCGAGTGAATCTATTATAATCAGTTTGGTTTAACTTTCGAAGCTTCGTTTTATTTGATGTGCAAAACGTATCTGTAAGGAACAATAATTATCTCCACCAAGGCCATACTTATTTCCTATACAGAATATATTTTAAGTGTAATAAATTAAATTATGGGCTAATACCCCTAGAATTGTCTCCGGAATAAAAGAGGGAGTTTTGAAATTAAATCGTCGTCTTATTTCTCCAGAATACAAATATCACTGTTTTCTATCATAAAAATGCATTTGTAAAGTAAAAGGAAAGCGTGTAATTTTGACATCTGGAGAATGGAGAGTAGTTCGGGCGTTATAATCTCCACGCAGCGCACATCCGGTTTAGATTCTAAACCCTTTAAGAAATTTTATCTAGATAACTCTTTTAGGAGTCTTATACATCGAATAGTTTTAATAGTGTTGGTGAAATGAACCCAGTGTTGTCATTCCAGGCGTTCACAGATTAATTTGCACTTTTGAACTGATATTGATGCTGTGGTCAAGTAACGGATAGTGGGGTCGTACGTAAAGGGTACAAAGCTTCATTGGATATCCAGGTGTTGGAAGATTCTGATTCGTTTGCTTCATTGCTAAAACAAAAGGTGAATATAGGACGTAGGTAATAAAGATATTGCGAAACTAAATAGACCTTTATTGAATAAGTTTCGGAAAGCAGAAACAATTTCTAATAACCCTTTTACCGGTTCTTTGATTCACTTAGTTCAGAGGTTCCCAAACTTTCATACCTTGCGCCCCCTTTAAAACATTTCATGAATTTGACGCCCCCTTCCTGAACAAGTGCAAGATTTGACATAAAATTTAGCTATGAGTATACAGCACTGTAAGACAACTAAACTGCCTCAACCAATCAAAAAATGTAAAAACGTTTCTCCATATTTCGTTAAAAAATGTTTTTCTTACAAACAACACGCCCCCCTAGAAAACCACTCTGCCCCCCCCCCCAAAAGGGGGCGCGCCCCACACTTTGGAAACCTCTGACTTAGTTAAAGGTAATTAACTAATCCCACATGGCAGAGTTCTTTAGGATGTAATAGTTACTCAGCTACTCAAATTCCTTGCTGTTTTTGCAGTGTGAAGGCTTATTACACTTTTCATATGAAGTAGTTACTGGATTCCAACATGAGCTAGGTTAATCCATTCTTCATCCTCATAACCTTACTTCAAGATCCATTTTAATATCGTATCTACAGATCTATGTTAAAAGTGGTTTAATTTTGCCTGTCTGGTTTTTATAATGTCATTTTTATATGCATTCTTCATCTGCTACTTGCACTGACTATCGCATACGCTTTGATCTGATCATCTTATATATTATCATTACGTAATTTATGCTACTCAAAGTATGATTTGAGTTTTTCACGGCGGTGAGTCCGAAGATGGCTGTCTTGTGGATTGTTGTGGCGTGTAGTCTGGTAGAAGTTTATCAACGTTTCAGAGGTCCGTGCTGCCTCCATCATCAGGGCGATCGCCTGTGAAACGATGGTAAACTGCTACGAGACTACACGACGCAACAGTACTGAAGACAGCCATTCTTGTACCAGTGTCTTATTACTTCTGGCCACCCTGTATTGTGAGGGTGTAGTTGGCTGCCCTGATCATAAAGCAGGAGTGATCTATTTTCGGAACCTCCTCCTCCTCCATCACAGACTCGCTGACACACAGATCGCTTTATTTTGCAACCATTGTCTTACATTTGCGTGTTTCAAGGTTTATATAAGCCAATCAGTTACTCGTGTAGAATGCATGCGCGGGATTTCTTGCAGCGTATCACTGCACAGGAACTTGGGTATTTTACTATTAAATATCTGGTGAAAATAAACCGTGTCTCCTTTTTAATTGAAAGCCGCGGTTGAGTTGTTGGCACTCTTGTATTGTATTCAAGAAGTCCCGGGTTCCAATCTCGACTCGGAGAGTGATTGCACTGATATTTCTTGTGGATATCCTGTGCCAATCCAGGAAAATTGTGCGATAGTAGCTTAAAGTAGGCCACGGTTTGTTCTTATCACATCCTTTCGAACTACCATTCTGCTCATAAGTTTTACAATTGATGAAGTGTCGATACATAATTAGAGAATTAGCCTATTTGTTCTTCCTTTCCCTCTGATTTTGTTGATTTTACGTTTTAGAAGAGTCACTTGGTAGGCCCAGACGAAGAAGGGATGGAAACATGGCACGAATGTTAAAGAAAGATGCTGTAAGTACGGAGGTACATGAAAATGGCTCAAGGTCGAGTCGTTAGTAATGTTGGAGCAGGATTCTATTACCGGAAAAATAATTACTTTCTCAGCCAGACAGATTTCTCTGTTGTCTGTATAATCTGCTGGTTGATTAGTTCATTGACGACCGCGTCGTATGGTTTGTGCGACGAGCAGTGTGAAAGTATCAGTCACCAGCATTCTTGTACTGTATCCGTAAGCACACATCTTGGTGTCATATACCACAGCTGAATTTGCAAGATAAGGGACCGCGCTGTGGGAAACTGGACACAGACCACGTCGAGATAAAAGAACCTGCCTCCCTCCTGCCTCCTTGAATAATATTCAAATCGTATTCTGAATACTTCATTGTAGAGGCAAATCGGTGGGGTTACCATTAGACCAAGGTGACGTACCAAATGTGTACATGAATTTATAATTACAAAGGCATTTCTGATATAAGACATGTCTTAAGGCTTAACTGTATTGCGATGAGGACATGAGTGTAATTTTGTACATAGAACACCCCTGGACAGTTAGACTTGGTGTCATCACATACATACGAATACTTATGCACAGTTATAATACAGAATGTCACGACAAATACACCCATTTAGAGGCAGAATTTAGGGCTCTTTCACACAAAATCAAACGCTCAGGTACATGCAGAATTTCAGGATCCCCATATATTAGACACCCTGGCTCGTCCAGAATTTGAAGGTCCACGACGTAAATACGGAAATTTAGACACACATAGAATTTAGTGTGCCATTACGTAATTAGACAGGTAGAAATTAGTGTGCCATCAGCTAACTAGACACAGGTAGAATTCAGTATGTCATTAAGTAACTAGACACACGTAGAACTTAGTGTGCTATTACGTAATTATATGCGCAGAATTTAGTGTCAGCCCCGATAAATGCGAACATTCAGGCACATATAGAATTTAGAATGCCATCAAAAACACGAACCCGCGAGCGCAGACAGAATTGAAAATATCACATAAATACGAACACTTCGTATAGAATTTAGAGTGTCATCACATAAATACGGACACCGGAGCACATTTTAAAGCAGAATTAGAGTGAAATACTTTGCCAATTCGTGCTGTGGAGTCGTGTGCTTGGATTTACGACTATGAAGCCTATTGTTAGCCGTAGACTTTTAACGGTAATAATAATATTTATTGATGATAATGCGAACGGTTGTACAATTGTTTGAATGCATGAGAAGTTGGAATGGAATCAGTCCAGCAAATATCGCAGTATTTCTGCACGTTCTGCGTGACAAACCGTCACTCATCCACCGCCATGTCAGTTACATTTTCTGGCGCGCAGAAGAAATGAAACCGGACTTGTTGTTTTTATAAAATACGCCGTTTTTTTTAGAAACATGTTTGAATCTGAATTGTGCATATTACGTACGTACTGTGCTGTTATATCTTGAATGCGGTTATCCAAGATACACGCAAGGCTGATTTTAATGTTTACGCCCATGTGAGGCGTACAGAAGTTGGGGTGTTAGAAAGGGCAATTTGAGTAGAAAAGGAACGAAGAAATAGAAACAGTGAAGTGACATGCAAATCTAAATGAGTTTCGTGTTAATCCAGTGATTTTTGTTCCAGAATTTCTATCCCACTTAATCAGGGATATCTAACGTTGGACCAAAATCAAACTACAGTCCACTGCTGAACTATTAAGGTCACTCATTTGGACTTACACTAACGGCTAACATTAAATTATATTCGATATTTCGCTTTGTGTAACGTATATCGAATCAGCATATGGTGTTTCGAGAGCTGGGTCTTTTCTACATTCGCGTGACCACGTGCCATTAATACTGTACTTCACTTTGTAGGTCTACTGGCATCAGATGAGATTAATATTCTCTTCGGGTCTCTGCATCAATTCATGTCGTTTGTCAATTATTTATTATAAAAAATTGCTTTCGTTGTAATGGTATCGCCTTTGACAAAAGTGATGTTAATAACACATCGCAATAACAGCAGCAAGAAGATTAGTAATAACTGGGCGTAAATATTGGTTCCTTACCCCAAAGTCCTTAATATACATAATTTATGGTTGTATGTAAAACGTTGGCCGTTTCGTCTTCAAATTTTTAAGATATTTTAACTAAATGATGCCAGTACTGAAGATGGAAGAGCTTAAATCAGCGAATTTTGCAACATTAATTTTTATAGAATAATAAACTTACTTAAACTATTAACGTTACGTATCTATTAAATCATATCCTATTTGCGAAAGGATTCTAATGTATAGAAATTGAACAAGTATAAAAAATAGTCAACAACAGAATGATTTAAATGTGCTCACATGGAACTGTAGAGAAGACGGGGCTTTTGTTCTCATTAAATTTATAAATTATCAATTGAAATGAAGGAGTTCACGCATTGTGGTCTTTGTTGTAAGATGTTTTTTGTTTTTGGGAATTTTGCAACAGAATAAAAAGTCGGAATGACTCCTTTATTGGCGAACGGTTCTACCATAATAATACCACCGTTGAGTATTCTGTTTAAGGTTTTACAAATTAAGTAGGATTTGGGTTTTCACATTGGTGAGTACGAAAATGGCTGTATTCTGGGACGTAGCGCCGTCTAGTGTGGTAGGAGTTTACTGACGTCTCATCGCCCTAATGATGAAGGCAGTAAGGATCTTATAAACGCTGGAAAATTTCTACCAGATTGCATTACACCGAAATCCGGAAGCCAGCCATCTTCATACAAATGCTTTCTCAAGACCCATTTTAATATTTTCAACTCGTTTATTCTTGTGTACGCTTCCCACTGTGGAATGTTGGCTATAAGTGTTTTGATTAAAATGTTGTGTTTATTATCACCGCTTCCATGTTACATGGCCGGCCCATCTCATTCTAATTCAATTCAATTCTTTATTATTAGTGTGCTGTATCAACTGAGGTTCAAGGTATTGGCAACGACACGGTGAAAATGTTTATATCAGAAGTACATATATTTAGAATTAAATGAAGTTGAAATATACCTTGCGTGCGGATATTTCCTTGGGGAAACCTCGCTGGATGTGTCAGGTTGTGGAAAAAGGCGAAAACAGAATTATAATATAAAAATCGGTCCGTAGGCTATAGATTGGAAAATTCGCTGAAAGGTTGAGGTCAGGTGAATGTTCTAATAACATGTTATCATTTGTTTGTATCAGAACTGCATAAAACTTTCGAGGCAGAAGTTAAATTGTATTCAAAATGCAGTTTCGTGTTGAGCATTGTCTTCTGTTCGATAAATTTTCGTTCATATTGTTAAATCTTATACCCGTGTTCATTCAGTAGATCATGTTTTCCTGAAATATTTCGTTGGTAACACTGTCGTTTTCAGGTGTAATTGAATGGTACCACAAAATCGTGTTAAGTAGGGTAGTATATTTATTACTTTTTATTATATTTTTAAATATTCATTCTGCTTTGCAACAGTTTATTGTGCTTTTTTTTCAGATTTGGAACGATCTTTACATAGACCTACCTAGTCTGTATGCCAAGTAAGAATGACGTACCTCATGGAAAACATATGAATAACATAGCTTAGAATTCTGAATTGTGTGTAATGTAATAATAACGTTATGGGGGAGTATACATAACTAGGTGTGTCAAGAAAGTGATACGTTATCTCGCTGTTGTCCGAACTGCTGTTATCTCCTCCAGAGTCCACAAAACCTCAGTTGTGATATAAGCTTCTCTCCATCCAGTTCATTTTTGTTCGGGTGTGACATTTTTGGTGTCAAGGGATATATAAGAGGAGTGTGGAATAAATAGCATACAAAGCAAAAGTGTTTCCTTCTGTGTAACATGGTGAAAAAGAATTATGTGTTTGTTAACCTGACGTCTTATAAGTTCGAACACTTTTAATGAGGTAGAGCGTTTGTAACTGCAGTGGTCATTTGAACTGGAGTGTCGTAAAAATAGTTGGGCTTGCTAAGGCTGAGAAAACAAGGAAGTGTTACATCGAGCACGTTCAGGAACTCTCACAAACCTCTTCGAAGTGCACTGACTGCATGTAGTGAAACAGGAAGAAGGTCTTATACACTCCATAAACTTTGATGAAGGTTGAGTTAAAAATTCAGTACTGAATTCAGTATTAAAACTTTGTAAAGAACTTTTCGTTTATATTATTTTTTGTGTGTGTGGAGCATTAAATACTATTCCGTGTTTTGTAACAAGTAAAGCGATAAATAATTTCGGGAAGTAATATCAACATACAGCTGACGTATTTCAGCGTAATAATATTTACTAACATTAACTAAAATCGTTGGAAACAAATCATATTGAAATGTTACATAGTTTGAACGCGTTGGCTGGCAAGATTTCGCCCCAAAGTGGCACTGACAATAATGCCAACAAAGTGAACGTACCATCTGGGCATCACCATCACCACCACCATCATCATCACAGCAATAACAACACACACCCTCATCCCTACAGCAAGCCGCCACCACCATCCCCGGCTCCATACGAAGAGAAACAGTCCAATGGGACGACAGGGAGCCCAGAAATGTGAGTGATGTGAATTTCCATATGCACCTTATATTGATACTCGTACATGAAGACTTCCTGGGATACTTGTTACAATAGAGCATGAGCATGTATATTATGGAATGCCCGTTTTGCAGTGTTGATATAAGGAAGCTGAATTTAAGAAGTACTTAATATGTCGTGTTGTTTTCCTAAAGGGTTTTATAACCTCAGGAATAATACGTGTGTGAGAGGGAGGTTTCTCATTGAGCCAGAAATGTGATTTTATGTCGTCTACCGCGATATTTTGAATCAAGAGACTTTTATTCTACAATTCTAACAACAGTTGACCATTGTTCTTTGTGTTTGTTTCTCTTTTCTTTGTCATCAGTCTTCTGACTGGTTTGATGCGGTCCTCCATTTTCGTCTATCTTGCGCCAATCTCTTCATTTCCACATATTTTTTACAGCCCACATCCTCAAAAATCTGTGTCACATATTCCAATCTTTGTCTCCCCCTACAATTTTTCCCTTCAGCTGTTCCTTCCATTACCAAATTAACCAATCCTGGGTGCCTCAGAATGTGTCCCACCATCCTATCCCTTCTTCTCGTAAGATTTTTCCTTCGGCTATCCTGTCTAAGACCAGCTCATTTCGTACTTTATCAATCCACTTAATTTCTATATTTGTTTATAATTATTAATTGACTGGTGTTTGTTGTATATTTCTATATTACTCACTTGTTTAAATTAGAACGACATTTTTTTCTAAGTTCTTTTAGTACTTTTATATTACTCGTTTCCAAAGTGTTGTTAATTCATATCGATTTTGGATTATGACGATGGTGTTTTCAAACATGGATTGCTGAGTTCTGGGCTTGTCCGGATCTGGTCTTTGAAACGTGTGTTTTAGAATACCAGACGATGGACAAAGTACAAAAACCCATTCATCCTTATTACTGTTATCATTTATAGTGAAGAAAGAAAGTAAATTGAAAACCATATTATATATTTATTTATAGTTTATTAAAAGGCCCTTTTCAGTATCCCAGACTATATAGCGTAAGTGAGAAGATAATGGCGAAGAATGAATTGGAATGGATGTGGAAGGGTCGTGACCTACTGTACTGGCATTTGCGTGGAGGGATTGAGGAAAACCATGAGAAACCTGGGGCAGAGATTTGAATCCGTGACATCCCGAATACGAACCAGGAGTGTTAACCACTCGACGTTCGGTGGCGTTATAGTCTCCTGAGTAATGCCTGTGCACACTGTATTTGTGTGTGCTTTAAAAAAATATTTCACAGCACGACTTTGTGAGTCTTGAGACGTCGAATTGAATTTTACTTTCTTTCCCACGTATAAAAGATTGAAAAGGGCAAAATAATACATGCCTAAGCTTCAGATCTTCAGGGATATAAATATCGTATGTTGTTTCCTGTGTAGAATCTTACGAGTGTATTTCTAGCAAGTGTTGCAGCGCGGTCAGGTTACGAATGAAAGAAACTGGCTTTCACATATGAAGAGGGAGTTGAGGTCACGTTGATTAGCCTTCGCGTATCTGACAGCCGGCAAAGAATGGTCTTGCAGTTTGTCGAAGGTGGGGTTATTAACACAGATTACCTAGAAATCGAATATGAAGTGAGGATAATATTTTAATGTATAATTTATAAATAGTTTCTGCAGTTCTGCAATGGCTGGATCTGATGCACTGTAGGGTTTGTGGCATGTGGTTTCAGAAAAGCTTGTAACTTCAGGTTCAGTATAAACCTGGAATTTCTTGCACAGATTAGCTTATCAGGGAGGAGATGTATCCATCCCAGAATGAGGTTCAGTGTCCGCAACGTAACTCCGAGCTTGGATGACCGTTACGAAGACGCATGGGGAGGGAGTTCAAGAACGCCAAGCGATAGCATGTGCGAAGAGATAACCCACTCCTTCCTTGTACTATCAGATGTGAAATTATTGCTTGTGGGCTGTAGGAATAGCGCGTGAGGGTTAAGGCGTGTGCCTACATTGCTTGTGTTTGAAAGTCTCTTTTGTTCTCAAAACTCAGTTTGGTGCAAAAGTAATTTTTTGTGTCGAAATTTAAATAAAAAAAATTCAGTTGCACTGTAGACTGTTTGCCTTCATGCTCCCACCCACTGCTCTTTCCAATCTTTGTCTTCCCGTATTTCAGTAACGCAATTGAAGGTCGCAGTTATTTTGCGGCAAGTCTAGTATTGAAGTCCATGCGAAGTTTGACTGTATTTAAATTGTAGGCCTTCTCGTCACTACTTTGTAGAGCTCTGATCGTCAGCTTTCGTGAATGAACCCGTTACAAAGTGAAGCCCATTTTAATTTGAAGACAAAAC
The DNA here is from genome assembly GCF_977971745.1 of Zootermopsis nevadensis. Taxonomy (NCBI): domain Eukaryota; kingdom Metazoa; phylum Arthropoda; class Insecta; order Blattodea; family Termopsidae; genus Zootermopsis; species Zootermopsis nevadensis. Next base: position 13,569,031 of record NW_028259152.1, on the reverse strand, counting down.
TTGTGTTTTAACAAAATAGTCACGCACATATGCGCAACTGCTGTTCTGCAGTGATTTTTTTTTCCCAGCTGTTTCTAAGTTTTAAAGGTTTAAATTGACTGTCCGTTTCAAATTTGCTCTCTCTCTCTCTCTCTGCTGATGCTCTGGTCGATCTGCTCTCTTTGTCTTATTGCGTTTTTAAGTGTTTGCACACATTTGTGAACTTTCCGCTGACTCATACACTTATGCCACTGATTTACACACACTCTGATAGAGGTCTGCACGGGTCGAAATATTATAACTTAACTTGGCCCGACCCCGAAAAGAAATGTACATACATATTCAAAAAATTTACCCGTACCCGATCGAAGCCCGACTGTCTTCTATTCTATCCCGAATGAAGCCTGATCTATTTACAGTCTGACTTGACTACAGCATCTAATATACATTTTTATTTTAATTTATAAACGTCGGTAATCTTGAATGAATTATTTTACGATGCTTTAACAACACCCGTGTTCCCAGGAAACTTGCCGTACATTCTTTATGTGGCGCATAGTGATATTGAAACAGCTGTTGCTTATTTTTTTTACTGTGAACTTTAGTGCAGTTGGCAGCGTTGCTACTTTATTTAGTGCAAAAATCTTTAGCTCCATCTTTGATTATTTATTTTTTATTTGTAGTGTTCTGTCTGACGACAGGTCCATATGAACAGGATGCTTCCATCCATTCCGGACTGGGACCGTTCATATACGTTCTTGGCAGATGATCCAGAAGTGGTTTGCCATTGCCTTCTTCTGTGTGTGAATGGAGTAATTGTTGGGATGCCACGGAGAAACCGGGGAAGCCCCAGGAGGAAAACTCCGTGATGCCTAGACCAACAATTTCTTTAGCTCGCTTTACTTTTCACATATTCACATTCGAGTACTAGAGTGAAGTTTGTGTGTAATCGGGGTCTTAACTATCAAACACACAGTCAAACTGACACACTATTTACGTCACTAAATGACTGATTGAGTAATAAACTAATTGGTTATCGGAATATTTAACGTATTGTGTGGCTAAGTAAGTGATAAATTGACTGATTAATAAATTAATTACTTCGAACTGAATTTGTCTGATAAACGTTACGGTCTGTGGTGAACCTGGAGTTTTATACAAGGCTGGCGATTTTTTAACTAGTCGAACGAGAATTACCATCTCAAGGACTGTACAGAATATTTTATTCGTAATACAAGTTTTTATCATTTGATATATTATAGAAAAGTAAGACAATGAAATGATACGATGGTCGCTGTCTGAAGAAACCAGTCGTCATGCTTTGGGAAAACCTAGATGGAGTTATTATTGGAAGTAGAGTTTGTGGTAATCAGTAAGCGCTTTTAGAACGTCAGAACGTTATCTCGAGGTTGATAAACATGAAGTTTGGAAGGACTGCTCACTGTTTTCTCTTTATGGATGTTATGTGCGTATAAACTCTATCCTACAGGTTCGTAACAACAAGAAAAATGTATTTTATGTCTGTGATGTTATTATACTGCAGAATGCAGAAATAATTAAACTTAAGTGATTTTTTTTGTCAGGTTTCTGTAATCGGGACGAATCTGCTTTTCACGTCCGTTGGAAGTAAACAGCAAGGGGATCAGAATAATTGGGAGGGGCACATAGTGTCCGCACTATAAACATTATGTCCCAGCGGCAATATTTTGTGTCTCGCTGTCGGTAATGTCTTTAACATATTTGGTGCTTTCGATTTCGTTCTACTAGCATGCCAGTGACAGGCGAGTCACACGGTTTTATCCAACTTACTGCATTACGGGCATAACAGGGGAAAGAATCAAGGTGGAAACAATTTTAAGTTATTTTTTTGCTCAAGTTGCGAATTCGTTCAGGCCTACAGACGCCTACAGTAATGTAGATATTTAGGAGAGGGGTGTAGACAAATAAATTTACCGGAACTGTAGGAATGTTATAGGATTTGAGACTTTCGCTGCGAGTACAATGAGTAAAATCTTCTCGGGAAGTCAGACGCGTTAATTGGTTACGGTAGTAAACGGACGTTTCGGGAACAAAATCTGTCCCCATCTTCAGGGTTCTGATGTGACTGAATTTTCGGAAGTCACCTGTGTAACTGTCTGCTCGGGACCAGTCTCATAACCTTTCATTTATTTTTCTCTCGTGGAAGATGGATACTTTATTTCTCATTTCTGACAAACAAACAAACAAAACAAACGTCAATTAATACTCACTGGAACCAAAACACAAATTGCAACCTTATTTTCTGATACAGAACTACTGAATTATGTGGTCATGTAATCCAATGCTTGCACTCACCAATGTTATCAGTTACTTCAAATACCATGAGTCATGTTTATTTATTTTATGGTTATTGTGCAGCTTCAAATGATAGGATGTTTAAGGGTCGGAGCGTCATGTGTGGCGACGTTTCGGATGTGGTTTGTGGCTCTGAAGAGGCGGTATACTTCTACCACACTGCACGGCGCTACAACATAGAAGACAGACATCTTAGTATTCGCCACGGCGGTGCACCGCGAGAACTTCACATCCTTCTGAATAATGAGGATTAATTAATAATTAATCGAAAATAATGTTGAAGGGAGCGTTCTTAGCCTCGTTTAAACCACGTTCCTGGCATTTGTCTGGTGTGACTAATGAAAGCAGGCTTTGATTTGAACCCGAGACCTCTCAAATACGAAGCAGCAGTATTAAACAACTAGACCGAGGTATTTTATAACTTCTGGGCTTTGTACGTGTGTCACTGATAATAGTTATGTCATTCGATGGCCAGCCTCCTTTTAGATTTCGCTAGACCAGAGGTTCCCAAACTTTTATACCTTGCGCTCCCCTTAAAAACATTTAATAAATTTCACGCCCCCCTTCCAGAACAAGTGCAAGCAAACAGATTTGACATAACATTTAACTATGAGTATATATTTTTTATAATTTAGAATATATTATTTAATGCATTTAATTTAAAAACTATAATAAAATATACGCTCGCTTTGTACCTGGATTAGTGGGATGGATGTGGTTGCTTCTGTGAACATAACTTATCATACCGAGGTTGGAGTTTTGAAATGACCGCTCTAAGGTCGTTTTCCAGGTTATCGTAGTACGATACTTTGTTTAGATGGCTGCCACTGGTGAACTGCCTCAATCAAGCGAAGGATGTTTAAAATGTTTCTCCATATTTCGATAAAAAAGTTTTTCATACAAATAACAGGCCTCCCCCCCAAAAAAACCACTCGCGCCTCCCAGAGGGGCGCGACCCACACTTTGGAAACCCCTGCGCTAGACCAATGTTCGCAACAGGTTTGCCACGCATTTTTATAAGAAGTTGAATATTCACGCATTATAATTAGAAAAAACGTAAGCTTTATCTTTCACACACACACTGGTTCATCATCAGTTATTTTATTCAACAAATGGCCATAAATTTTCATTTACATTTAAGTTCCTCCTCCTGTGAGAAAGAAGGTTTTTGGAAACAAAATTAAGAAGATTTCTGTCTTCTGGTTTGATGCGCTGTGTAGTCTGGTCGATGTTAACCAACGTTTCAGAGGTCATACTGCCTCCGTCATCAGAGTATGAAGATTTCTGTCTTCTGGGTTGTTGCGCTTGTGTAGTCTGGTAGATATTTACCAACGTTTCAGAGGTCATACTGCCTCCGTCATCAGGGCGATGAGTATGAAGATTTCTGTCTTCTGGGTTGTTGCGCTTTGTAGTCTGGTCGATGTTTACCAACGTTTCAGAGGTCATACTGCCTCCGTCATCAGGGCGATGAGTATGAAGATTTCTGTCTTCTGGGTTGTTGCGCTGTGTAGTCTGGTCGATGTTTACCAACGTTTCAGAGGTCATACTGCCTCCGTTATCAGGGCGATGAGTATGAAGATTTCTGTCTTCTGGGTTGTTGCGCTGTGTAGTCTGGTCGATGTTAACCAAAGTTTCAGAGGTCATACTGCCTCCATCATCAGGGCGATGAGTATGAAGATTTCTGTCTTCAGGGTTGTTGCGCCGTGTAGTATGGTCGATGTTTACCAAAGTTTCAGAGGTCATACTGCCTCTGTCATCAGGGTGATGAATGAATTAACAATTTTGTTTTCAGGGGCCTACAATCTTGAGGAGCAATGATTTGTATGTATTCATGGCCATGTATAGTTTTTCGCCCTTCTTTTCGTGAGGCGACATTTTGTGTTCTGTCACACGTCTTTGACAAATTAGGGCGTGTCTCGGGTGATATAAGGTAACGGGGCATTGTCCCAGGCTGTAATTCACATCCAGGCGGATTGGGTACCTGTACGTTTCCTAAGCAGCCAAGCCTGAATTTACTCACTGCGCTAATACGGTGTATGGCATCAAAATTGTGTGGTTTTAAATAGGTTCGTCACACTGGCAGAGACACGACCCAAAGTTTCGCTCATTCCAAACTCTAACACGAGTCCTGCATCTCCCATTTAAAGCGCGGTGGAATTGAGTTAATTTAGAACTTTTACCTGCTCGCGGTGCGTTAAAATGGAACATTTTATGTGCTTTATCAAAAACATTTTCAAGCGGCTTGTGTTTTAGATCATGACGAATCGCAGAAAGTTTCCAGGCACCGGATACAAAACTTTCATTTTCAACAAAGCAGAGCCATTCAGTTTTAATTCGCGGTGAGTGTGACGCTGTGGAATTTGTTTGCTGTTTCGACACTCAGTTTTGTTTACTCGTACAGTCACTCCCCCTTCCCACCAACTCGGTTTGCCGTGACTCTCTGCAGAGATGCCTGTTTTATGTTCCTGTCGACCCCCCCCCCCCCCCCCTTATCACGTAGCGCCCGTAAAGAGAGATTTGGTTATTATCTTTTCTTATACAGCGTGTCCCAGAAGTGATTAATAAAACAAATACCGTTATTCAACGAGTTGTACTTCGGCTCTGTATTACTATATTACTCTGTGTGAGATTCTGCATAAGTGAAATAATTTTATGTGAGAAAGGTTAAGTTGACAAGCCATGAGGTCTTGTTAGGGAGTGGACTTGTGACCTCTGTTCTTCCATAATAACGCTACTGTGAGTAGGTTAGCGTTCACATTTATTCCCCGTTCGCTTACTCCAGATGAAAGAACCGTTGAATATGCTGGGGATGATCCAGAACGGCCTCTGCCTCCGGTCGCCCAACCCACAGCGTAGTCGTCACAAGACGGACTGAGATACGGCACCTCATTGAATAGGTCATTTCCAAAATTATATGTGCCCACAAAATTCACTTTCGATAAAATTTAAGTAAAACAAAAATTGATAGCAAATGTTCTGTTTACTTTCTGCTTCGTTTATTTTTTTCCCAAGAATAATTGACGAGTACCCAATTTTTTGATTTCACATTTTTTTTTGCTTTATATCTACAGGATAAAGTTATTTTTGCGTCAGCGTGTTTACAAATGCCCACGTAATATTTAAGGTACGTTGCATGACTCGTGTGTTTGTGATTTTATTCAACCATTTAAGTCGTTTTGGTTTTCAGAGGTTTTCTTCGTGATCAGTCTGCTGAGTTTGTTTGGTTAAAAAGAAAAATAACCAGGAAACAGGCGGGAGTTAAGGGTGCCCGTTGTTCGATGCTATTCGTGTGGGAAACGAGAAAAGTGCACGCATGTGGTCTCTCAAATGACCGATTTCATTGTAATCTAAGTGTAGAGTAGGGTAATAAAAGTAACAAACGAACGGATTTTAAAGGAGAAGGAAAAAATCTCGTCTGGTAGTGAGCAAATTTGGTTGCGATAGTGAGCTACGAGTATTGAATTGCAATGAAACTCAAAATTCTTGAATGGGTTCATATTAATAAGCGATATATCTCGTGCGTAGCATTGGATCGGTTGATGAAGGAATTTTGGATGTTACGTCACAAAGGTTTGGTCTCACTGCTTTTCTGCTCTTTTGGAAACATATCTTAATACAACAAATTTTTAGCTTTATAAAGTATGTTACACGAAAGGTACCAGAAATGTTATCTTATCTGAAAGTGATTTATGATTAAGTATGTGGTGTGTGCTGATATACAGCTTTATCCATTCGAGGGAGGTTCCACAGAAGGAATATTGAAAAAGCTAATAGCTTTTTTAATCAGCTTGTACCTCGGTCCATTTTAGAACCGAATCAGATTTCTTCGGAGGTCGATAGCTGCATTTGCTGCATGTTATGAAAGGACCACAGATCCCGCTACAAAAGGAGGTAAGGATAATGGCCACACTGACAAGTGAAGTTTAATAGATAATCCCAACATTTAACCCTAGTCAAGATAATTCAGCGATATTGTTTTCATGTTTCCTTCATTCAGTGTAGTGCTTTGTGATATTTCAGAGAGTGGTTTTGACGAAGGTATTCAGTATATTTGCAAAAACGGCCATGAGATTTCGGCAGTGTAGAAAATCTCCCTTCGTCAGGGCTTTACATATTTGTCTGGAATGGTCAGGGAAATATTTTCTCATTCCTTCATTTGCCCAAAGCGAAGAAGAATTTATACGGACGCTTGCAAAACCAACGGTTAACATGTTTCCAGCTGAGAATACCCGTCCTTAGAGGTGCTCCCGCCCACAAATTGTTCGTCTTTAGAGGAAGCATCCAGGAAGCGGATACTAGTAAACATGAGACAATAAAGGATTTTCCATGTAACTGTCAGTTCATCCTGTGGAATGCAGGTCAAAGCTGTAGAAACCAGGCCATGGGATTAATCATGTGATCTGTTAACATAAACAAGTCATCGCCCTGATGATGGAGGCTGTAAGCACCTTTGAAACGTCGGTAAACTTTTACCAGACTACACGGCGCAACAGCCCAGAAGACAAGCTATATTTAGACGTTTTATTTAGTCGAATTGGAGGAAGATTTAACTGCATGCATCAAAGTATTGTCTTACCATTTGCTTGGAGAGTCCACTAAAAACCTGTCATGGATTGACACACGTGAGTTTCTGAGTACAAAAGAGGCGTACAGGCTTGTATCACTGTACTTTACTTAACGCTTCTGAACCTGTGGTAGCTACAAAATGTTCCCCGAGCACCTTATAGTTATGCAGATGGTCAAGAAACTCCCTGTTATGAAAACAGCTGAAGGATGCTTCACCGTGCTAATAAAATCCTGCACTTGGACCTTATTCTGAGTCACAGCAGTACAGTTCACATAATCACTCCATATTTTATGGGGCCTTGTCCCATTTTTTTTAAAAAAATTTCTGTTCATTCCTTATATCTCGGTCTTCCTGAAATTATGTGAGGGGTACAAATTCTGTCACTTATATCGCAATTTCAAATATTTGTCTAGTATCACCTTTGTTATCTCTGTTTCCCTGCACAGAGAAACCAAGTATCACGGCGAATAGTGTTTAGTATGAGTGGATACCGGCTGCAGTGTCTCCTTTCCGTTCCTACGTGTGAATGCCAGGATAATGTTTTCAAATGGTCTCTTGTGTCAGTTTCTATGTTTTCATGTTCAAGATCACACATTTAACTACTTGTAACATTTTTTTTTTAAAATTGTGTCTTCCATTTATCCATGATGTCACACAACCTTCATATAAGGGAACCAGAATCTGAGTTGTAAAATACAGTTTTACATTTGATCTTACCCCGTTCTCGAGACCAGTGAAATTTTCCGATATAGACAAGTTTTCGTTTTATTCAGGTTTTGTTTTAGACAGGTTTAACTGCATTAAGATATTAAATGCTTTCAAAATTCATATTTTTTGTATCTTAAATCAGTTATTAGTTTATTGGAACGAAGTGACACACCGATATGGTTCAGTTACATGGGGGAGGGGGGGGGGAGAGGCCATGAACACTGATAATTCGCCGGTCTCTGTGTGTGCTTGAGTGTGTGTGGGTTTGGGGGGAGGTGAAGCTGTTATCAAGGTGTTATAACATATCGATAAGAATTAATATTCCGATTAACGTCGAATGATCCAGTAATGTCAAGTATAGATGTATTGTGTCTTTTACAGTTATGATCGTTAAGGTTAAAATATGGACTCTTTGTATTCCATGAACAAAGGAACATAACTGTAAATTTATTATCATTTTTTGTCTGCGTTATGTTACACGTTTGTTTCTTTGTTAAATCAATGTTTCTTAGCGTATAAAGTAAAGTAAAGCTGTCCCACTATACGCCATGTAGGCGCTTGGGGTGAGAGGAGGTATAGCTCCTACTCATTCATGACCTCGGCACTAGATGGGGTGAGTGGTCAGCATCACGCCCCGGCCGGCTTTACCCCCGGGAAAGGACCCCGGTACCCATTGTAGAGGAGGCTGGGTGGGCCCCAGAGCCGGTCTGGACGCAGAGGCTAGAGGAAAAATCCTCTGCCCCCGTCGAGGATCGAACCCCGGTCGCCCAGTCCGTAGCCAGTCACTATACTGACTGAGCTACGCCGGATCCTTTCTTAGCGTATGTGTTACCTAAACAGAAACTTGCAACCTTCATTTGTTAACGGTCATCAGATGGCACAAAACTTAATGAGCTCTTTTCCCTGTTTTATAAGAATATATATGACCATATTCCAACCCCCAGTTGATGTTTTTAACCGTGTACACCATTGCAGTTCCTACTATCAATAATTCCAGAATGTGAATTTTTGGGTTCTAAAATATTGTGTGGTCGTAATTTTCGAGAGACGTTTGTCTTTTCTGAATGCATTTTCGTCGTAGCGTTTAAAATAGTCAGACCCGCACGTAATGTTTCAGGTCTCTTACTAAGGTTTCAATTTGATGTCGAGAAATCGAACAATTAGTACTCTTAAAGTAGGTATAAAGTGTTGATTCTTGTGGTTCATGTGAATGTAATGTTTCCTTTGCATGCGATTGAGGAGATTTCACTATTTATTCCTTGGAAACATGTCGATACAAAAAGTTGAAGTAAATTGATTGTCAGTTTGATTTCCATTCGAGCCATGATGTGTTTCACCAGTGACTGGAGAAATCAATAGCGGTCGATGGAATGCATCCTAAGAACGCTACGAAATACTGTAATCGATTTGAAGAAAACACAAAGACTATAGAATACGAAACTGTATCAACTGATGTGAATTAATTTGGAAATGATGAGTGAAGAACATCAGTGGTACTGCTGGAAAGTCTGAAAATGTTGAGTAGTTGAAAATAAATGTATCGTTTTGACGGCCTCATATTGTGTCACAATCTTGTCTGCAGCATTATCTGCTGTGGTTAACAAACAGCAGCTTAAAGCCTTTCCACTGATAACATACGCTCACTGACGTATAGTCACGTCCTGAAACGGTATCCCTTAAAAAATATAGACTTCGGCCTGTATATCATTTCTGCGTCTTCTTTATGCTAATTTCTCTCTCTTTCTACATTTCTTCATTCGTTTATTTAAATTTCTATCTTGTTTATGTTTATGTCTGTATCGTCTGCAATTATTCTTCTAGCGAACTCTTTCTCATTCCCTCGCTTTATCTTTCTTTGCTTAATTTTGTATTCTTCTTTATTTGTTCCGTGATGTTTATTTGTATTTATGTTTGCGTTTCGTTTTCTTAATTTCACCGTATTTCTTGTTCTCCATGCTTATTTTTGCCATTTAATTTTATGAATTCTTGAGAATTTATTGTGGCTAGAAACTTCCGGGGGAAACATCTCAGCTGTAGTCGTGCAGTTAACGGCAGCTTTCAATGTTACTGTCAGGTTCAGGGTTGGGATTCTGTAACTTATCATTACGTAATGAAAACAAGAGCTTGTGTTCTAATCCGGAAATGATCTCAGATCCTGTGATCCACCAGAAATCTTTAGGAAGAGTGAACTAAATTTGTTTGAATCCATATTTAACGCGTGAACCAGATTCAAAATCCAGATATTTTGAAACAACGGGAGAATCGGGTAAATTGCATAATGAGATGATTCATAATTAATACACTTTGCCAGGTATAATTAGAGTGATCATATCAAGGGTTGGGATGGGAATGTAGCCCTTGAGGAGGTATGAATAATTGTTACAAAATTTGTTGTCGGAAAACCTGTAAAGCCTTTGGGAGATCTAGGACTTATTTTTATTTTATTTATTTAGTGTTCTGTCTGACGACAGGTCCATATGGACAGGATCCTTCCATCCTTTTCTCGGACTGGGACCTGTTCATATACGTTCTTGGCAGATGATCCAGAAGTGGTTTGCCATTGCCTTCTTCTGTGTGTGAATGGAGTAATTGTTGAGATGCCACGGAGAAACCGGGGAAGCCCCCGGAGGAAAACTCCGTGATGCCTAGACCACGGCCTTGCCCAACACAAGTTATAAATTCGGGCACCGCCGGGAATCGAACCCGAGATCCCAGGATTACAAGGCCAGCGTTCTAACCTAGACCACCGTGGCCATCATTTATTTATTTAGTGTTCTGTCTGACGATAGGTCCATATGAACAGGATCCTTCCATCCTTTTCTCGGACTGGGACCTGTTCATATACGTTCTTGGCAGATGATCCAGAAGTGTTTTGCCATTGCCTTCTTCTGTGTGTGAATGGAGTAATTGTTGGGATGCCACGGAGAAACCGGGGAAGCCCCCGGAGGAAAACTCCGTGTTGCCTCGACCACGGCCTTGCCCAACACAAGTTATAAATTCGGGCACCGCCGGGAATCGAACCCGAGACCCCAGGATTACAAGGCCAGTCTTCTAACCGCTAGACCACCGTGGCACGGTCTAGGACTTATATGAGATGATAATATTAGAATGATTCTTATAGAAATAGTGTGTGACCTGGATTCATCTGCCCCAGATTGGTTGAGGTGGCGGGCTTATGTGAACACGGTACAGATCCTTTTGTTTACGTAAAATGCGGGTAATTTATTTGCTAATTGAACGACAACTTTCTTGCCAATAATATCCCTACTCCACAGATTTATTTAGTTAGGAATAGAACATAATTTGATGTGTTCTTCATGCGATGTTTACAACAAAAGGTTCTGGCAAAAGCATAGGTCTATGACGCCTATAAATTCATAATTAACTATTTGCGTGCATAATTTCCAATAGTAGACTGCAGTTTGTCATTAGGCTTTGGTTAAGTATGTGTGATGTAAAGTCAGTGTTCCTCACCATTGCCATATAAAGGCCTAATTGTTAACATCTAAAATTCTCCATACATAGTTTGTAGTTGTATTTATGATCTGTCCTTGTAAATTTCACGTGAATAGCTGCAATGCTTCATTATTTGTGACCGTCAGAGAGAAAATTAAACATAAATTCCGTTCGACAGCCACGTTTTTGTTTCTGTCTTCCGTTAGAGTTCAAATGCCTTTGCAAAAAATTTGCATATTTGTGAGATTTTTGGTACACGGCAATTCTAGACCACAGTGTCTCTGGAGTATAGCAGTTTGGCCATGCTGATGTTATTGGTGGAAGGACATATTAGACGAAAGTTTAAAGTCGACGTTTTCAAGTATGACGATCAAACACAATGTTAAGAAAAGCCTTTCGTCGGTTAAAATATTAGAAGGCTGACAGATTTTCGAACATGATGATAGCGCAAACCTGTCTAGTGTAGAAGGGCTGAGCTGAACGTAGAATGGTGAGGTCGTGTCTGTGTGCATGTTTAACCTACCAAATCACTTGATGTATATCGATGAAACTTGTTACACTCTGAAACTCGGCTGACAAATATAGTGGTTTGTGTCTTTCGTATGTTTCGTGCATTAAACGAAGTTTAAATCTAATTTTTCATAAATGTCTCATCGCACAAAATTTGACACCTTGACCTATGTATACTTTGTTAGAATCTATTTTTTCATGTCGTGTGTATGTAAGTACATGAACGGTAAGTAATTTCCGTTTGTATTGAGTTGTGTTCACTATCGATTATTTTTGTAATAGGTTTTGTGACTGTTCATATCAGTTTTTAGTGTATAGCTACGTACATCCTTCATTAGTTTTGTGTTAAATGGACTTTATGGATGATAAGATGGATGTCTTCTGGGTTGTAACGCCGCAAATCCTATATGAAATACTGTCTTTTAACATGATGCCAACCAGTCATTATCACATTTCCTTATGGGTTATCGACATCATCAACATATTTTCCGGTACTAAAAGATCATTTTGGTTACTAACATTCCAACCTACTGACAATTAGCGACTAGCAACCGCTCAGACTGGAACAGTAAAGCGACCGAGAACGACACTAAAACACTTTTTTTAAATGTAACATTTCTGTGTCTCGTTGTTGAGTCAATTTACAGAGTCTGTAGGAACAACTGCCGATAGATTTTAGGATTTCATTCGAACTGAATAACCACTCGACCAACAAAGAGACTACCGAAATTGATTAACGCAAAGCTAACATGTGTCGCTTACCTCATAATTGACCTGTGACCTCTACGTTTTGCTTCAGAGTTAGTGGGTTCAGTGACAGGCGGAGGAGGTTCTGTCCCTGTGTGACTGGGCGATGAAGACATGGGGATCCCCCAACGTGGTTTCTGGGCTGGTTGAAATTGTGAAATAACCACAATAATCAGTGTACTGTCACAAGGTAGCTCCGGGATCCCCGAGCCAGTCACATCATGAAACATCCTACAGCCGATCTCGAGTTGTAACGGACGGACTCATGGCGAAGATAATTGTCCTCTCTTTTAAGAATTTGTTACGATCGTGCTTGGGAAATAAGTGTGTGGCTTACGAGACGAAATAAGTGACTAAGACTTGCACAATGTAAGTAAATAATCAGTCCAGGGGCCTAAGTAACTAACAGCCAACTTGTCGGATGTTGCTGGAAAAGAAAATTCTGCCTTCGATCAGCGTTAAAGTGTGGGCTATTTTTATTATTTATTTTATTTAGTGTTCTGTCTGACGACAGGTCCATATGAACAGGAGCCTTCCATCCTTTTCTCGGACTGGGACCTGTTCATATACGTTCTTGGCAGATGATCCAGAAGTGGTTTGCCATTGCCTTCTTCTGTGTGTGAATGGAGTAATTGTTGGGATGCCACGGAGGAAAACTCCGTGTTGCCTAGACCACGGCCTTGCCCAACACAAGTTATAAATTCGGGCACCGCGATAAAGAAAGTTATAAACGGTCATGCGAGTTACAGTTCAAATGATATTGTTTCAAGTTTACAATACCCGTTGCCCCTTACGATAGTTGCAACTTTATAAAAACATCCCACAGCCTGTAGTGCTGGTTCATATTCGCAGTCCTCGACAGCGTAACATCGAGTTTGGTTAGGCAGAACCATTCAAAGCATCCATGAAGCACAGACCGATGTTTTGATACGGTGTACCGTTACAAAAATAATCTCCTGCTGCCCCCTCCACCACAACTTCCTTTATGTGACGTCATCCACTGGCACAGCTAGATTGAATAAATTGTATGTAAAGCACTGTGCGACTAGGCCGCGATAAAATGAATTTTTTGATTCCTTCCGCCTTCAGAAGGCACCATTATGTGCACGTGCCTGGGCAGAAATGCTGGTATAGAAAGGAGTTTGTTTGAATTGTCCCTCAAACACAGAACACTTTCAATGCAAAAATAAATTTCGTTTAAGACACGGGTGCCACTGGCGAGCAGTCAGTCTGTTAGCGAAGCCAGCCGCCGCCAAATTACATACTTCAGCAAATTGGAAGACGAACAGCCGAGCCCAGCCGAGTGAAGATATAGTCAACGTATCAAGGTTAGGAAAGCCGCGCTGTTGACTTAGAACTGTTTTGTAATGGGGGTGGGGGTTTGAAGCCCTTCCGTGGCCTTGAAGCATACAAGATGATGGCGGTTACTTTTGTCTGGGCTACCAAATAAACAAATGGCGAACACGCGACAGCGAAATAACTTGGCTAGGAGACCAGTATGAAACAACGGACTAACGTACAGTTCACAGATCAGGAGAAAAGCCCTGCTAGGAATGCGATATACGCGCATGCGCAAGATTTCGCGGTGAGTGACGACCGATCCTAAAAGCATTCGTTCCACAATCACTGAACGAACAACAGACGGCAAGCTTTCATGTGTTCTAATGGGTACAGCTTTAAGTTTACCTCACAGTGGCACAGTGATTTAATCTAGAATATTATCGCAACACCCGCAGAACACATTAGAGGTGCGCTCACTACACGCTACTCTTAACTGCTTGATGTTTTCAGTCTGTGTGTAGTAGCGTAAAACTCTGACGTATCACACTTCCCACCAATAGCAGCCCTCTAGTCCAGCTGATAAGTAACATTCCCCCCGCACCGCACCAGAAACGACTTCCACCAGCAGGGTTTTTCTCGTGATCTGTGGACAGTAGTCAACGTATCAAGGTCAGGAACGCCGCGCTGTTGACTTCGAACTGTTTTGTAAGGGAGTGGGGGTTTGAAGCCCTTCCGTGGCCTTGAAGCATACAAGATGATGGCGGTTACTTTTGTCTGGGCTACCAAATAAACAAATGGCGAACACGCGACAGCGAAATAACTTGGCTAGGAGACCAGTATGAAACAACGGACTAACGCACTCGAATAACGAGTCCAGTTTACAGCTCACCGTGCAACAGTTATTCAATCAGAGTGTCTTCGAATGGCAATGCTTCTAGTACATGTAGTGGAATGAGATTGTAAGAACACTGACATTGCGCTCGTCACATGTTTTCGTTGCCAGTATCAGCGAACATAGTCCGCAATCTGTAGGAGTACTTATCCAGCTGAAGTCGACAGGGAGTTGTCACTTGTCTTACCGTTCCATTCCTTTAGCACTGCAACCCTCGAGTTCACACGAGGTCATGAGGGAACATATTTGTTTTTAGTCCGAAGTTGTGTTATCTGTCTGTGGTACAGTAGACGCAAAATAACACCGAGCTGGGATAATAGGGAAGGCTACGAAGCATAGCACATACGGAGAGGTAACCCACTCATTTCTTATGTATTATCGGATATGAAATGATTACGTTTCGGCTGTAGGAGTAGTGCTTGTGCCTGCATTGATTGTATTTTGTAGTTCCCATGGTCCACAGAATACAGTTTAGGTTAAAATTCATTACCCCAAAATGCCATAGATTTTTTTTATGGGGGGGGAGCTGTTCAGTTTAACAAAACATGCTGAGACAGACTTTGCCTTTCAGTTTTCCCTTCCCCTCTTACTCTGACGTAGGCCAATCTTGGAGTTATTTTGCGTACACTGAACTTCTTAACGCCTGTCAACCCCCAGTGTTGACAGGTTGACAGGCTCTCTTCCTGTCAACATTGCTAAATTTTTCAACGAATTATGTCCAGGTAACAGCTTTAAAATTCGTAGTAATTTTTCTTTTATTCTTGTGTTACTTGTTTTGATTTGAGTTTATCACTATTTTATTTTATAAATTCCTGGAACAGTATTCCCGGACGCCATTTTATGAAAATTTCTTTAATTAACACTGAGATGATAAAGTTGCGTCATATTGTGATAAATATATATTTGTTTAAATCTTATCAGTCTAATCACAATAAAATTCCTATTAAATATTACTATAATTAACATTTAAATATTTAAAATATATTAAATGATGTTCTCTATCGAAATGTTCGATTTACATTAGATCATCACTTTTTTACACGACATGTTTCAGTTCTAAAAGAACCATCTTCAGGTGTATAAAATTATATAAACTTAAATATAATTTCTTAAATGCAACTTTTAGTCAGATGTTTATCAGATTTCAAATGATGTTTTCTTCTAGATTTATTGTATTTTTAATATCGTATTCGAAGTTGTTCTGTATGTACGTCGTGCTTAACATGATTTTGTGTGGATGAACGTTTTGTTGTTGTTTTTGTATCATCCAGAAATGAAGTTGTGGAGGAGTTACGTCCGTCTGGAAGTATTGCCGTGTTTGATTAACACTGTTTTAAGTACAATAATAGTGAGGGTATGTTTACATCCAAATCTTTCTTAAAATTAGAATTTATATTAAATGTGCACGAAATATAATCGATAAATGAACAGCCAGTTATTCATTCAGTCTGTGTGATTGCAGTACTTCTTCGTACGTTGAATGCGTCGTCTGTCGATATATCGAAACCTACCCTGGTAGAAATGATTGCAAAATTGCATGTAATTTAAACCAACCCCGTTCGTGCTTCTCTCTGTTTGCTGTGAACATAGCAGAATTTTCATGAACATAGATGTATTTGATGACTAATCAATTATAACGCGAACCAAGCGTTGGAACGAAATTTGACGTTATCAGGACGCACCAAAAAGTGCAGCTGTTCCCGCGATATACCTATTAACCTCTCGGTTCACAGAGTGTAAATTTTATTTTGGCCGTATTTTGATAGTTGACAGGTACTCAGGCTGGATTAGTATCACGTAAATTGTCATGGGTTTTGATAATCTACAACCCACAGTAGTATGTTGTGTGTCATCTCTAAATCCTGTGTTTCACATTGCAGTTGCTCTTGTGAAATTGCACACATTTGCGTATAAACTGATAAAGACTGTATTCCGTTACACGCCATCCATAAACTTTTCTATTAATATTTTATTATTTTTATCTTTAATTGTAATCAATAATCACTTGTATTGAGCGTGTTTAAAGCCGTATAACTTGTATTTATAACCGAGTGTATTACAAGTAATTTTTTAGAAGTATTCGTTATCAGTTCAGTGCACTTAGGTTTGGTCGAATAATCTAATAGTGTTGGAAGTTCCGGACTTGTGGGTAATGTAGTGAAACACTGGTCGCTATTGTTTTCCTCTGTTCCAGTGCCTCACTCTTGTCCTCATTAGTTGGAGTTTAGACGAAAGCTACAGATTACTAGACGCAAAATATTTACGAACTTGGTCTACGTCACAGTAAGAGGAGAGGGGAAGATGGAAATGGGAACAGGAGTGCAGGACGCGTTTAAACGTTCCCCCCCCTCTCTTCCGTACCTTATCCGGCTGACCTCCAACGTGTGTATTTGTAAAGATCAACGAAGCTCGGAGATATGTTGCGGCAAGTGGACCCTACCGGTATTTCTTAACGGCGCCCAAAGCCAGCACTGAAAAACACGCCCGTATCGAACCGACGTAACTCTCACATTCCGTGACGCAGAATCTTAATTGGACATCTGTAAAGTACAGGTAGCCCTCAATTTACGCCGGGGATGCGTTCCTGTACGAACCGGCGTAAACGGAATCGGCGTAAATTGAAACTCTTTTATAATGTAAATCAATGGGAAGTCAATGACATGCGTTTCCAGCACCCAAACATTGACGAGTAATATAATGGCATTACATTTAAAGCTCTGAAATAACGTAAATGAAAATAAAGGGAATTTAAAAAAATATATTTATACACTTACAATAGGCAATTCGTTGGTCCCCGCGATTGACTGCGATTCTTTCATGTGACTGATGTGTACAGTCATCTCTGCTGTTATGCGATAGTTGCATTCATGTAAGACGCCGGCCTATAGAAAATCGCGTAGTAAAAATAACCCCGGTAACTCCGCAGAGATTAAATTAGTCCTTTGAAAGTTTAGTGCGCCAGGAATGAAATCGGATAAGAGCAAACTCGCATATGCAAAAGCTTGCACTTCACAAACAGCTTTCACTGATTCATCGATCTCATTGGAGAAAATTCGCGTTAATGAAACATACGTAACTGCAGAGATGACTGTATTTATAATTTTTATTCAAAAGAATGTAAGAATTACGATTTAGTATAAGAATCAGTACGATAAACATTGTAAAACGTTATAATAATTGTAAAATATATTATTTTCACTTTTTGGTTTCAAAATCGGCGTTATTCTGAATCGGCGCAAATCGAGGGCTACCTGTATTCAGATTGTCTGTGATATCTGTCTTAGTAAAAAAGTGGTTACTCCCGAGAACGTTTATTACAATTTGTAGTATGCAAAAAACGATTAAAGGTAATGAAAAGTAATAAGATTAAAATATAGAAAACAATTAAAAGAGGATGAAACAAGAAAGAAGGAAACAAAGAAAATACAACGAAACTATGATAGTAGAAGCGAAAAAGGATTCTCACATTTTAAGAAATGTAAATATAATTTATAGCAGTTATCAAGTCCATTGCATCACAAGGGATCGAGGGTCATGGATCATTGACTGCGGAGTAGATGACTGAGTGATTCGCTGTTTCTGGTGGTTGGTGGTGAATGATGAGTCCTTAAAAACTGAAAAGCGTTAAGATCAGTCTCCTTCGTAAACTATTTCAACGAACCTACGATGTGTAGCAATAGAAACGATCCGTGTGTATGAATGTGAATTGGAAGTCCAGGGAGGCGATGAAATTTTGACAATGTCCGAAGTCGGGATGAAATTCGAGAGGAATTGCAGAAATATCCCTCAGCTCTGCATGAAACACCGAGTCTGTAAAGTAAAATGCATTAGGTGTTGGGGGTACCATAATCTGCAGCTCACGTGGGTTTGGTCAAGAGTCAATACCGGGTTTTTTTTTGGGGGGGGGGGGGGGGTTAGCTCGTCTTTATCCACATGGATGTATGTGTTTGTCAGGTGGGATGGTCTCTTGTACAGAAAGTAACTGTCTAAGACACCCACTTGTCAGTTTGTCACCTGATGGGATGTCAGTGTTTGGAGCGTGATCTGTAAGTACCTGGGAAACCAATGTGTTTGTTTTGGGAGCTTCCGCATTAAGACGTGGCTACTGTAAGTGTTTTCATTGGAACACGACCCCAAATGGCGGCCATGTGTAAGTGAATTATACCACCTTGTGCTCCAGCCGCAGATTACCCCCGAAGAAAATGAGACATTTGTAGACTCGTTCCCCGTGGCACCTCTTCACCGCACATTTATCAACCGAAACGTGGATCAGACTTCGCGTTAATCCGCGTACATTGCTACTTCGTAACCCATTGCAGTCCTAGTTACAGTACTTTGAATTAGTAATAAATTTATATATATATGAAAAATTCATTCCTGAGAACCATCACAAGCTCTGCATCTGGAAGGATTTTGTACCCTTATTGATCCACATGCAGTGACATTACATCGGTTTCATCAACTTTATTAGAAACGGCTTGTGTTCCGGAGGATTGGGCTAGCTATGTAGAAGAAAAAGCACGAGTTTTTTAGGCCTATAATATGTATAATTAGAGAATTTAGCAGTAGAATTAACGTTTGTTTTTGAACATGTGTAGTGTCTTTCCATCCCTCTTTCATTATACAGGGTATACACAAAAGAATGGTGCGATTTCAAAAGTTAATAAAAAATGTATTTCTCACCTGACGGTGTATGTTGTGCCCGTGTAAGGTGGGAAATAATGTTTTTATTAACTTTTGAAACCGCACCATTCTTTTGTGTATTCCCTATATGAGTATGGAGACCATTGCGAAATCAGATAAGATGTCGAAAGGCTCCTCTTCAAAGGATAGTATTCTCTCCTACACTTGTTACGTCATTGACCTTATTAAGTAGGAATTGAGGTTTTCACGGCAGTGAGTTCGAAGGTGGTTGTCTTTTGGGTTGTTTCCCCCTGATGATGGAGGCAGCAACAACCTCTGAAACTTCGGTTAACTTCTACCAGACTACACGGCGCAACAACCCAGAAGATGACCATCGTCGAAAACTTTATTCTCTTGAGATATGTAGGCTACACTTTGAAGTGAAAAATTTGGCTGCTTTTACACGCAAACGCAGTCCGTGCGAATCTACACCGATCCGTTCCAATCACAAGTGATAAGAGGATGTGCGTAAAGGCAGGTCACATGGAAGAGGCAAGGCAAATGGCGGTCGGGAGTGACTTGTGATATTGTACCCTCGTCCATTCTCTGATTCTGTAGCCAGGCATTGATCCTACACTCGTAATATGAACGATGACGAATTTGGCCGAAATAATTTTTAACTAAGTTTTTAACGTTCATAAATGAAGTCTGAGTTAGATTGAATTAATTAATATTAAGCTGGTGTACGAGGTGCGATCGGAAAGTTTCAAGACTGCGCCTATAAAAACCCGTACACTTATCTCGGGTATTAAATTCATCCATCACCCTCACAACCATATACTTATTCTAGTTTCACTGGAATAAGTGATTAGTTGGTAAATCATCAGGTGTGTTTTCGTAGTAGTTGTTATAAAAGTGGTTTATGACTAAGTTTACCTTTCTCCCATGTCTCAGATATCTGTCCACATCTTCCGTTTTCATTTTAGTCGTAAAAATTTTGATATAACATAAAGCATCTGTTTAATTTAAAACATGACTGTAGCTGTCTTCTGGGCTGTTGGACCGTGCAGTCTGGTAGAAGTTAACTGACATTTCAGACGTATTTGCTGCTTTCATCAGGGCGACTTATCGCCCAGAACACCTCTGAAACGTCGGAATGCTTCTGTCGGACTTCAAGGCGCTACAACCCAGAAGACGTGAATCTCACCGCGCTGAACATGCAGAACCACGCGTTCTCTCTCGCAACATATTTATCGTGTGAGCACTTAAATAAGCAACACAGTCACGTGCGAATTGTAAGGGAAACTGGTAATATCTTGAAAATGATGGATGGTTGTTGAATCCCACGTGATAGTACACCGTTTTGTCTCGTCCTGTTCAATCACGTGTTAATGGCGGATGTGACTGTCGTTCGTAAGTCTTCCTCAACACGTTCTTGGAGCGGCTTGTTCCATCTTTTCCAAATTTCACCGGCGTCCCGAGTTTCTTATTGCAGTCGCTGGTGGAGGAACGCGTGTGTAGAGAGAGGTAACCTGACTTCGTGTTTTAAGAAACATTTTAAGATTGAAGATATCCGTCTTCTGGGTTATTGCGCTGTGTAGTCTGGTCGATGTTAACCAACGTCTCAGAGGTCATACTGCCTCCGTCATCAGGGCGATGAGTATGAAGATTTCTGTCTTCTGGGTTGTTGCGCTGTGTAGTCTGGTCGATGTTAACCAACGTTTCAGAGGTCATACTGCCTCCGTCATCAGGGCTGGTTAACATCGACCAGACTACACAGCGCAATAACCCAGAAGACGGATATCTTCATACTCACCGCTGTGAGAACCTCAAGTCTTACATTTTAAGATTGCTTAGCACTTTAAAACAGAAGCAGTTATAATAGCAGATTTCGATGTGACGACACTGAAAATGTTTATGGAATTCCCAGCGTAAAGGCGTAACGTTTGTTTCGTACTTTCGCAAGCCTTCTTCAGGTTCGTAACTGAATACGAAAAATATCACAGAAACGTACGCAAAAAAATAAATGTATGTGTTTTAGAAGCATTTTTATAGGTTTTAGTTATTAAAGTTCATACATTAGGATGATCCTGTTTGTGATTTTAAAAGGACACCGTATCAGAACTGCGGGACGTCGATTTAAGTATTTTGTATTGTGAAAGAAAACGGTTCTAAAATTAATTCTTGGAGTGTTCGTTCTGGTACTTCGTGACACTTCTTAGGACTGTGTGTTTGTAGACTACTATTTTCATCGTATTGTTAATGTTATTTTGTTGTATTTTCAGGTAAGTACGACTTCAAGGCCATCCGCATCAACGCCTTCTTACGTGGTAACGTATTTCTGAAGTCCTTTTACTATCGAGAAGAACGAAACAGTTATTTTAGTCAGAGTTCCTGGTTAATAAGGAATTGCATTTTAACTTAAGAGTCTTGCATGATGTAGCCTGCTTAATCTATTAACCATCTGATTCTGTCTACTCATTCCACCTGTGTGGAATTTAACATTTCAAAATAAGTCTAAGAATTAATACGGACTTTACCCACAGGAATCCTGTGTCTGCTTTATGAAAAGTAAAATATTTGAACTTTATTCTGCTACATTTTCCAGATATTAAATATACGACGCAAACATTTGCTGGTCAGGACTAAGTAAATTAACACCCCGCCATCTTCTGTAATTTATTGGCTATATTTTAAGCTCTAAGGCTGTACGTGATACCCTTAGGTAGCTGTCACGAAGATAGGGTTTTTCAACCAGCGGCACGCCGATGCTTTGTGTATGGCCCGCATATATTTGTGGTTGATGTGTCACTCCCTATGATGAAAAGCAGTTATCTGATAACAGAAAGCATGTCTTGTCAGTGTGATCTGTATTTGGCAGTGCCTGTCTTTGTGAGCAACTCCAGCTAAATGTATAACGTTAAATCAAGAACTGGTACGAGTCGTATTGATAAACTCATGAAGGGATACATACGAGGTGCGATCGGAAAGTTTCAAGACTGTGTCAATAGAGGGCGAACCGGATGTAGTACGAGCTTCTGCCGCTAGGGGGTGCGGCCTACATTCATAGTGAATCAGTGTGCCAGCCGGCACTCCGTGTGACTTCTTCCTCTTCCCAAAGATGAAAATTCAGCTAAAGGGAAGGGGATTTGAGACGATAGAAGAGATTCAGGCAGAATCGCAGATGGTGCTTGACAGGCTGACAAAGATTTCCAGGGATGCTTCCAGGCTTGGCAGCGGCGCTGGGATCGTTGTGTTCACTCCCTGGGGAACTACTTCGAGGGTGATTTATGAATTTAATACCAGAGATAAGTGTACGGGTTTTTATACGCGCAGTCTTGAAACTTTCCGATCGCACCTCGTACGTATAATAACAACATAAATTAAACTTGATACTGAAAGATTACCCAAGCAAAGGCGTGTCCGGTATCTCTGTAATGACTTATCTTGCTAAAGGAAATTCTTGAGTTTACGTGAACCTTTTTGCATCATTAAGCATTGCTTAGCAATTATAGTAAAGTGCAATGGTCTTTCAATAAATTGTCGTCATTGCAGCCAGCGAGTCGGTGATTTAGCCCCATTTCCGGGGGAGGTTGAGAAATACGTATAAGACTTAGTCACCTTGAGAACTTCAGATCATAGAAGTCGTATGTAGTTTGTTGTCTTCCATTGCATTATGTTCGATGCTTCAATGACTTTGCATATGGGAAACGTAATCTTTTATTTTATTTTCTCTGTTAGATATGAAGTAGTTGACACTAAAGTCATAGTCATTGATAACTTTAGAATACAAATTAATGTTTTCCTGTTGAGTGCTGCAGGAAGGGATGGAGTAGGGAGTGTAAGGTTGTTCGCATGTCATAACTTCCTTTGTATTAAATTGGAAATTTCTTCGCAACGGCGCCCTGTTTCTTAAACGTTTGTTCTAAGAAACTGCATAAGATGTGAGGAGTGGTTCTCAGAAGGAAAGAATGAAGAAGAAGTCTGGAGGATAAGGAATAAATAGAGTAGAAAAATAAGTCGAAGTAACGTTTTGATGCCTAGGAACTCTTGGTATTCATGTCATGGCTCGATTAAGT
This sequence comes from Zootermopsis nevadensis, assembly GCF_977971745.1. Lineage (NCBI taxonomy): Eukaryota > Metazoa > Arthropoda > Insecta > Blattodea > Termopsidae > Zootermopsis > Zootermopsis nevadensis. The sequence goes on along the minus strand of NW_028259152.1, from coordinate 13,545,855 downwards.
ATATTGTGATAGACAAGTTGAGAAACACCGGATCTGTCCACTGTAAGCGAAATCAACCGTTGTGGTAGGTAACACCAATGAGGAGGTTATACTTTTTCTTTTGTGTTGAATTTTTTTTTTATTCTTAGGCGTTAATTTTGTTCTACTTTTGCGTCATGGAGTCTGTTCTAAAACTAGCAGGAAGCCCATAAATTAAAGTATGCTGAAAAGAATCTATTAACTTTCTGAACGAAGTATTAACAAAGCGCTTCACATATGCGGTTCGCAACTGACGTCTTATTAATGGTCTTGCAAGCGTGAAATATGTCTGCTCGGGAGGGTATAAGCAATACGTCCGAGTTACTATTTTCAGAGCTTACGCCGTTCCTCATGCTGACAGGAAGGTTTTAAACGTGTTCTGTCGAGGGGGCTTGGTAATGTCGGCGATCATACTGGTGTTCCATGCAGATAATGTTGCCATCGTACTACGTTGTAACGGCGTGTAATGGATGGTGGGGAAAACTCCACTTTGTCTTCACCTCGGCATTCGATGGGCCCTTTGTGTAGAAGGCGGGGTGGACGTCAGAGCTGTTGACTTCGTTGCTGGGAGTGGAACCCTGGTCGTTCAGTCCCATGTTAAGTAAGATCACTGAATGAGCTGTCCCGGATTCACGGGGTTCCGGGTATCTATTATGTTAACGATGTTACCGACATCGGAACTGAGACAGCCAGTTACAAAGTACTGGTACTGCATCTAAGAAGCAATGTTTGTGGTTTGGACAGTGTATATTTCTTGAGATTTGAGGTTCTCACGGCGGTGAGAGTGAAGATAGCTTTTTAGCCGTTTGATCTGGTAGAAGTTTAGTGACGTTTCAGAAGTGCTTATTGCCTCCTTTATCAGGGCTATAGTCCTCTTAATGGACTCCGAACGCACAGGTTTGTACCGACTAAAGTTGATAACTGTCGTCCCGTCTGGGTAGTCCTAGTACAATTTGGGTCTCTTATTACGCATTTTTGTAACTTCTTTTCTGAAGTTCTACGTACTAACTCATGTCGGGTTAATTCAACGATAAAGCGTTCTACTGAATTCCAAAGGCACCCCGGTCTCGATCCTCGGTGTGGGAAGTAATTATCCTAATATCTTGTCGATTGTGATCTTCTGGGTAGTGACGCCGTGTGGACTTGTAAGTGGGTGACAACATTTCGGAAGTGCATATCCAGGTCTGAAGAGGGAGGGAGGCAGAATGCGTCTCTTTAACATTTGGATATTTTTACAAACCCATTGGGCGTCACAATCCAGAACTCCAGCCACACATTCACCACCGCGAGACCCTCAAATGACGTCATTTAGGTCTTATTTTCTTCTGACCAGTCCGAAGAATTTGCGGTTGCTAGGCTGCTTGGCGGAAAATAGGGAGATTTAGTATTTATTATGCAATTGTTACGTAATATATATTTTTTTTTTTTGCTGTTTGAAATTTATTGGAGCAGGAACGAAAAGTTATATCACAAATGAAAAATATTAATCCGGAATGTCAACAAAATATACAGAAAAGAAAGATAAGTAATAACGAAAGAGAGTCCGACCATGCAGGGTTGTAGACTTAGTAATAAATTATCGGTTGTGTTTTACGTCTGATTTCTTTACGAAGGCACTTTGAACGGAAACGTGAATGAAATAATAAGAAAAATTTAGATCCGCTACGATTCCATATAAACAGATTGTACTGTGTGTGTAATATGTGTATGTAGACCCGTTTATTCTTGCAAAATGGCGAGCCTGGCTGCCATAGAACCGTCACATAAAATGTACGGAAAGCCAAGGATGGCGAGACCTAACATGGATTTAAGAAAGGTCTCGACAACATAGTTACTAATCGAATAAAATAACTTGTGAAAGAACATTATTCGTAAGTGCAACAATTAGCCAAGTTTTATTCTTAATAAAGTAAAGAAACTTCTCGCAATCTCAACATTTCGTCGTTTCACCTTAAAGATGGCTCCTTCGAAGTGATTTTAAAGCCTGTTGCTTGTAGCGTTAGGTCTGAAATTACATTTACCTTGCAACTTCCTTTTTTTTTACCGAGTTTGTAGACAAGCAAACGCTCTTAACAGTTTATGAAAGCCCTTTCATTGTCTCCACCTTTATCCTATATTCATTTCTTACTCCATTACTCCGATCTGAAACTTGATGGTTTCCTGTCTACTTGCTTTTCTACTCGTTGAGAGTTTACACGAATATTCCTTAACCTACAAATTTTAAAGTAAGTATATGTAATTATTATCTGAATACATTCCATTATGAATTCGTGTAAATGCATGATTCACTCTTAGATATCTGAACAATGGTCACACATTTATCGTAAGTTACAAGAAGTTTTATCTTAAGTCGTAGTTTTAACCACTATCAATTTTTGCAATGAGCACAGAGCAGAGTCCTTGAGAAGATACTAGTTGCTGAGCTGGTTAAGAAATATTCGGCATTTTATTCACCTCTGAGGTTCATTTCCAAGTTCACAAGAGCCCACCACAGGACCTTATCACAGTGTCACGTGAGTTTAGTCCACGCCCGTACTCAATCTTTCTTTATTATCTACGTTATTACGTTGATATGGCCCCCTGTTTATACTCAGATATGTGAACACATTATGAGACTGCCCCCCCCCCCCCCCAAATATTCGTATGACAGATTTCTTTTGAGTTTATAATTAGCGTGACAACACTAACAGTGGCCAGGCGCTTTTCATTAGGTATCCTTCGAGTTCTTCTGTGAGCGTAGTCATGTATGTCAGTCCGTCCGTCCATCAGGTTTTTTTAGGATGTAGGCGGTCTCGTACATTGCCGCGGTCATACGTATTTGCGCAGCAATGGAAACCACCTGTTGTTAAATTATTCATTAATTTATTGTTTTTCCTTTGTTAGCCCTTCTGTTGTTTTTCGTTGGCATTTCCTTCATCGTGTTTGCCTTTTCCGTTCTTAAGTTGGATCATGCAGGCCCCAGGAAGACCTGGCAAGTGTGCGAGATCGCACTTTAAATTAGGCTACGATCCAGTCATTGTACCCGAAGACTCTACGTAAATTACCCGGCGTTATTATATCGTGAAATAACTGTACAAGCTATCGAAACTTTTATTACATTTCATTTATTTGTCACGTTGCAGTTTATGGACACCAAATGGTAATTTCCATTAGAATTTCTCTGTAAATTGTAACGTTTTAAAGTTAATTGTATCATATCGCTCAGGTAGCGTCGATTATAAGTAAATTGTGCGTCGTTGCATATTTGTCAGTAGAATGCTGAAAAACTGTATATTTGCACGTTTATTGATACTTTGATGATATCGTTTGGAATCTCGATATTCGTACAGTGTTTAAGCTGTCAGCATAGAATTCACAGCGTAAGACGCGACTTCCGACAGATAAAAAAAGGCATAAGGATCTTTGGAAGGACCCGGAGAGAGGGCCTAATCTCTCAGCAGAACGTATGTATATCCCTACCCTCTTTCTTTTTAAGGATAATTTCTGACCTCGAATTAGTATGAAGGTGGCTAAAACTTGTTTTCAGTTTCACGTATTGATACATTATCAGGAGCCAGCAGGGAATATATTGGATGTATATTGGGGGTCTCGTTCCTTGTTTTCTTTTCCTTTTATGTTCATCCATATATTTTGTCTCTTTTATCTTCATTGCTTCGTCTTCCCCGTCCTTTATCATTTCACCGAGAATTACTCACAGTAAAGAAGCCAACTAACTGTTCGAAACAGTGCTGGATTTACCCTAACGCAATTGAAGTGTAGATCCACTCGATACTTTGCACTTTTAAATCAAGAGACAACTGCTCCTGTATCTTAAACTCCGTATAGGACTTGTATTATCCAGCAGACAGCTCCTCTGAGCGAATGTGGTTTACAGTTTTTGAGCAACAGCCACCTTTATTCCCAGTGTCGTTGAGGGCCAGCTTATTCATGAAACAGAGTTATACTTATCGGCCGCGTGATTGATTCTTGTTACTGAACTGAAGCAGTGATTCTCGCCAGCTTCGTTTCCTCAGAGTAAGGTCCTTCGGGGCCACAGGAAGGCGAAGTTACAAATGGGATACATCCGTGCGTGGCTGAGAGGTCGTGATAGCGTTGAATTTGTTTCGTGCTTCGAATGAGATATCTTGATCTTTTGGTATGAACACCTGTCTGACCTTTTAAGTCATCTGTTAAATTATAAACTGGCACGAAAATACACAAACAAAGCATTAGGTGTAGTAGTTTTTGTATCGAAATTCAATTTACGGTAGACGAAGGGTTAGGAATGTAACAGAATTGGGAGAAATGCAATGTGAAATACATTTAAAAGGCAATCTAATGATGCGAATGTTCTTAGAACTCACATTAATGTTCCACTGAGAAGAAGAGTGAATTTTTCAGTTTAAATTTGACGGAATTGTCAGTCTCCCGAAATGATTAATTGCAGTCCCCTTGGATCGGCCTCAGTCAACTAAAATAATTACCGAAGGTGCATTGTGGAACTTGTTCGGTCGGTAACCGCTGTTGTTTCAAGTACCGACAAGCTAAGTGACACTTTGAGGCGTCTGTCTGCCAAGTCGCTAGTCTATTTCCGACGCATCCGAACGCATAGTTTGAAGTCTGGACAAGAAACATTTGAGGGTGTGAGAGACCTGGCAGTTATTCCCAGTGCGCGTGGATAATCGGTGTGTCTTCTTCGCCTCATGGATGGATCCCCCTTTTACCGAGTCGCTGTAAAACATGAACGCCATACCACAACTAGACGACAAGTCTTTGAATGGGAAGTCTGATTGATTTAGGTTGAGGATATTTGAGAAAGTGCTGTGGTAGATCTCTGGAGCTCGATAGTTGACGTAACAGAAACTCATTCCGTCATATGTGGAGAGCAACTGAGAATATTTTGAATAAGTAGTTTTGGACAACAAATAAGTGGCGGTACTCCAGCTTGGGTACTGGTCGGAGAGGCTGGCTTCCTCGTCCTATAAGAAAGAATAGTTTGTCACGAAATGTTCCACGTTTTCTAGAATTATGGATTCATAGAAACGACCTAGTAACAAATTGGACGTGAGATTTGAAATTATGAACCTGAGGATTGTGTATGGGTCATGTACTCTCAGAGTTAGTGAAATGTAAGTTAGATCTAGTGGGATAAGAGGAGGTTAGGTCGGAAAACATTGTATTAAATCTGCAAATGATTACACATTTTTAAGTTGGAAAGGGAATGCTGACAGTTTCTTAAAGGACACACTTTTTCGTAAGCCAGAAAATGAGCTATTGGGAGGTTGAGGTGTTGCAGAACGGGGTCCTAGGGATAACATTGAGGATGGCGAATGTCGCAGATTGACTGAAGAAATACATATTGAGCTGCTGTTAGTTGTGGGGGCATGCATTGGATGTATGAATGCATGCATGCCCCTAATAATATTGGGCGATGAAATGATGAAAAACGGGATGGGCTTGACATGTAGCGCACACGGCAATCATGATAAAGTCATAGACAAGTTTAATTTAAAAACATGAAACAAATAGACCACTTAGGAAATTTAGGCGCGTATGGGGAAATCATATTAAATTGTCTAGCGGTTAGAACGCTGGCCTTGTAATCCTGGGGTCTCGGGTTCGATTCCCGGCGGTGCCCGAATTTATAACTTGTGTTGGGCAAGGCCGTGGTCTAGGCAACACGGAGTTTTCCTCCGGTTTCTCCGTGGCATCCCAACAATTACTCCATTCACACACAGAAGAAGGCAATGGCAAACCACTTCTGGATCATCTGCCAAGAACTTATATGAACAGGTCCCAGTCCGAGAAAAGGATGGAAGGATCCTGTTCATATGGACCTGTCGTCAGACAGAACACTAAATAAATAATAAATAAAGAAATAAAATTAAGTGTAAGGATTGAATTCAGTGGCTAGATCTTGTGAATACGATAATAAAACTTTTGTTCCATAAAGCGTATAAGTTGTTGACTACTTAAGCAATTGTTGGCCTGTGGACTTAGTTAATGCTAGAACTCGTAATTTGTTCCCTTCGGCTGTTGTCGTACATAGCTTTGACTTTACCTGTTGTTCTGAATTGGGTGAAACCTGGGCTCTGAGGCTGAGGGAAGAAAGTTTTAGAGTCTTCCAGACTTTAAGCGCTGTCGAAGAGCAGATTTGAAGTGACCAAGGAGTAGAAATAATACGTATTGATCGGTTTAATTTTAATTCACCGATTTATTGTAATATGTAAATGTTATAAAATCAAATACATGAGATGGATAGGACATGTAGCATGCACGAACGAGGGCAGGGCTTTAATTAGGAAACGGTCATTATAAAAATCTGTCACGGACTCAACGAGATTTGAGTTCAGTTCAGCCGATTTTTTTTTATTAGCAGCCACAAGGCCCTTATCTTCCACCGAATCCTGGAAATCACCAAACAGTCCAGTCATTACGGAAGCAAAGTACTGTTGACAAAATAATTTTATTTTTAGAATGAGTGGCGGGTGATGATATTGACACAGGACAGCTTTATATAGCCCGTTGCGTTGCAAATATGGCATTTTCCTTCTAGTAGTTCGTGTGTCTATTCTAGAGCTTTTTCTGTTAAAATGCAGCTTATTTTCAAACTAAAATGTCCTACTGCGGATTAACATTGACTCCGCCATCCACACAGCATGAAACATTAATGCATTCATCTTAATAAATTCTTTGACAGGATTATGTAGAATGGAGAGTACTTTCCTCCAAAAAGTGATAAAGACTGACGGATGACCAGAATTTAATGGAATTAAATTAGTTCATGTTAGTATAAAATTCAGGTACAGAAGCTCGCACCATTATCGTGATTAATTTTTAAAATTATGGATGTTTAACTTGATGTTTTTATGTTTTTAAGAAATAAGCTGTTTCATCAACACTTAAAATATTTACCGTTTTTATTAACGTAAAATCGAAACTTGACGAACTTAATACTTTTACGTTTACTTAAATTTTATTTTTAATCCGGGATTTCTCATTAAACCCTTACACCACGGAGTTAGTCAGTCAGTCAGTCAGTCAGTCAGTCAGTCAGTCAGTCAGTCAAAATTGTCTTTCTGCCTTTCCTTTTTTGCTCTAATTCCGTGAAGTATTGTACACGTATTTTGTGGGACTTAGGTTTTCTACCATTTGCAGCCAACAGAAATGTTCGTTCTCAGAGATGTTTCAGAAATAAAATTCGAAACAAATACACACTCTCACTCTCTTCCTATACTACATTATGAACTTAATAACAGGGATGTTTAATGTTTCAGCTGGGTTCAGCGTGAATAGAAAGTCTTACCTGTCTTTTCTCTCCGTTCGACGTTAACAGTTTCATTTATTACAGATATTTTGTATAGGATTTTGCTTTACTTTCTCGGAAGCTGAGACGTATTTGGACGAAGGCAATGTTCCGTACGATCCAAAATGCGTTTTAGACTGGGTTTGCTGTATTTAATTGTGTGTAACCTTATTACAGCAGCAAAGACTGAATACAGTCACTTAATGACACTTGAATGGCGTAACTCCATCTTTGGACACAAAGAACGTTGTGCCACAACACAAATAATATTTTCTGACACAGCCTATTCAAGTGAAAAGAAAATTGCACTCAACAAATTTTGTGCATTAATAATCTGCTCGTATAGTGTCTTTTATTATCTGAACCTTTGTAATTATATTTCGATTTTCCCGTATTCTGCATAGTGATTTTTTAAACTTGCCTTGGAACGCACAGCCCTTGGTATAATGATACACAAGACTGCGGGCCACAGAGTGTAAAAGATGTAATAATTTACGGTAACTGAAGCAAACTTTAGCCTATGAAGGCATCAGAATGATTCGCGTTCACGTCGCTACTACGCAGACTCTAATCGTACTCCGGTGAAGGTGTGGGGGAAAAAAAAATTGCGAAACAGTGAAACATTTTCAATTTCAGTATATATATGCTCGTGGCTTTTTCCTCGCACATACAATTCCAACGTTTCGAGCCATAAAGGATGTACAAGCCCAGTAATACAAATTGGAGTGGTCAAACTAGGAATATTTATTTTAATTTAATATCTTGTAATGTTACATACCAAATCATGAAACATTTAACGTATTTACTTCTGACAGTACATTTTGTGTCTAATCCGAGATATTACGCAACACAACCGTGCTCAACACATAACGAGGCCGTCAGACTGTTGTCAGGTCGACGGATCGTAAAAATTCTGGTTGGATATTCTCGCTGAACGCACAGAACGAACGTGTGACAAATCTGTCTTTTCCTGAATTACCCGCACTTTTCCTTTTTCTTCAATGTTTTCAAGTTGCTGTGCTCTAGCACTCGACGTCACAAACCGAAAGAAGTTTTTTTTAATAGATTTGAAGTAGCTCTGTTTATATTTAAAAATTTCATTGATTTTATTGCACGTGGTTTGGATGACCAAAATAAAATATTGTGCCAAGAAGTTAAATGTTGGCTTTTCGCCCGAAACGCATCCTCTGCAAAATTTTAATACACTTACAATTTTTTCGTTAGACACACATCACGCAGTAAGTGCGATTATGTGATGGGCCAAGGCGATTGCGTTTAGGAATTTTGGTCTTAACGTTTAGTCGCAATCTGTCTCCGCTCTAAGCATTTTATATGCATGATTCCTTATATTTTAACCGAAGTTCTTTCTCTTTGTAATGTATTATTTTATAGCCGTTCTAGGAAACGTACTGCAGACCTTTTTTACGTGTCAATTACGGATGATTCGTTTATATTCTTTACCCGAGTGGGACTCGGCGACAAGCAGGCGATGGCTGGCAGTTTATTTATTTGTGCGTTGTTTTAAACAGATAAGCCTAAGAACTCGTGACAAGATAAGAGATTTTTTTACCCTCTTTGGAGATAATGAAACAAGTCAGGCCGAGTGTACTTTGGACACCCAGCGCGTCGTGTCATTGGCACTTTACTGATTCTGAAGAATGTATTTCATGATTAGTTCAAAGAATCTTCCAATATATTCGTTGACATTTTGTGAAATGTTAATTTTCGCGGCGGATAGTGAATGTCCCTGTCTTCTGGGTTGTTGCGCCGTGTTGTCTGGTAGAAGTTTACCGAAGTTTCAGAGATGCCTGCTACCTCCGTCATCGGCGCGATCTCCCGGATATTGGAGGCAGCAAGTACCTCTGGAATGTCGATAGACTTCTACCAGATAACGGCACAGGAACACAGAAGACAGCCATCTTCATGTAAATTATTTTGAATAGAATACTTTTTGAGTTGGCTGCATTCGCGAATCAGAAGACATTAATTGGAAGTGACCGAAATTTAACCTTCCGTTCTTTGCATTAGGCATCTCGGCCTGTACTTACAACACATTTGACAAAATCAGCGGAATAAATGTGTTTCGTTGTCTCTGGTTGCCTACAGATATTACTATTATCAAAGATGGATCCTTGCTGTCAAAAAGCTGCTGTTTTATGAAGACCTGTTAATTTATGTGCTTTGACCATGGACTGGGAGGTGTCTGTCACACAAAATTCGTTATTGTAAACAGAGACGGGTTGCATGAATCGCAGTTCACCGCTTCGCAAGTGACGTGTCCCAAGAGCAGGGAGGCTGGAGCCCTGAAATAGGTACATGAGGAGACGCGAGGTAGCTATCAGGAGTGGATCTGCGATATCAAGACATGACAGCAAATCATCAGGGAAGTTATAAGAGAAGATGGACGGGCAGAAAAACAAAGAGGGGGGATAAACTAAGGAAGGGGAGGGAATAGAATAGAATAAAAATGTAAGTTTATTTTGCTTAGTATTAGTTCAGAAATGTAAATTACCTTTATGAAGGACTTATGATTCGGGTCGAAAAGTTAGTAACTGAAACCTACCTGGAACTAAAACACAGTTAGGTCTCTTGAAATTTCATTATGAGCACGTTTAATAATCAGGTATGTATATTGTACTGTACTGTGTTCTTGCGTGCGTGCGTGCTGGGAGGAAACGGCGCAAGGCGGTTACGTAAGAAGGAGGCAGTCCCCGTTCCTGAAGACAGTTCATAAAGCGAGTCGATATTTTCCACAAATGCAGTGACTTAAGTGGGTGTTATGTTCCCGAACGACCTAAAAGTAACCAAACGAATTATAAATCAACATTTGTATTGCCTGAAACGAAACTTATAGTCAACGGCAGTAGATTAATAAAATAAAAAAAAATTAAAAACAAATGAGTCCTGTTAGAAATGATTGGTTAGGATGAAGAGCCTAACAAGGGAAACGGACTTCATTGTGAAAGGTCGTATGAGCGAAATTTCATAAATGTTTGTACGGCGAGGACTGACTTAAAATGTAGTCCTACTGTATTTCTTAGATTTTATGGCTACTTTTTTTATTATGTCTGAATTCGGGGTGCGTTTTACGTTTCATGGCGTCTAAGATTCGATGTCGTAAAACGACATCGAATGACAACAAGCATAATAAAATCTTCATGTCCATAACACTAGTCGTGGGACATTAAACACAGAGAACTTTATTGTTTTGGATATTACAGTTCCTATTGTGATATATGTATTTCTTCTGAAAATTTATTAATTGATCAAGGGTGCATATTACAATCGAGAAAATAACGTACTTTTTTCCCTCTACCAAAACTTGACTGACCCCGACCTATGTGTTGAAGGCCTTGTGTAGTTCTGGACAAATCAGGGATGTGGTCCATGCAGTAAGACGTCTTTTAGTATCTCATCTCGTAACGTCAAAGTGCTCTCTGAAGTAAAAGGAAACGTTCGGCTACTCCGTTTCCTTTACGTGAGATACAGAAGTGATGCCGGCCAGTACCGAGACCTGTCAGAGAGCGACACGTCACATTGTCTTTGACACTGATTTGGGAATCAGTGAAGTAAAAATCGGGGAAGTATCGTATAGTAACTGCATGGAACAGAGACCTTGGGAAGTTGATAGTCGCACGGGTTGATAAGAAATTACTCACGATTTAAGGAAAATATGAAAGTTCATCGCCGTGTTCACAACAGTCTGCTACCTGGATCATGTCCTGAGCCTACATCTTAAGACTTTCCAGGCATACGAGGTGCGATCGGAAAGTTTCAAGACTGTGTCAATAGAGGGCGAACCGGATGTAGTACGAGCTTCTGCCGCTAGGGGGTGCGGCCTACATTCATAGTGAATCAGTGTGCCAGCCGGCATCATCGAATTAGTTTCTTAGTTACGGGCGTTTTGGTAGTGCATTACACCGACCCTCCTGCGATTTCGGAATGGCGTGTGCATTAAATTTTGCCAAAGACTCGCCAAAACGGCTACGGAAACCTATGAAATGCTAAAGCAAGCATTTGGGGAGTCCGCAATGAGTCGTGCACAAACTTTTGTGTGACATTCACGTTTTAAAAATGGCCGAACCTCTGTCGATGATGACGAGCGTTCTGGACGACCATCTTCGAGCACAACGCCCGAAAATGTTACGAAGATTCGGCAGGCTATTCACGAAGATCGACGTCGTACCATCAACGACTTGTGCGACATTGTTGGGATAGGCTATGGGACCTGTCAGCTGATTCTAAGGGAGGAACTCCACATGCGACGCATCCTGTCTGAGGACCAGAAGCAGAATCGACTTCTCGTTTGTCAGGAGCTCAAAGATCTTGCAAGAACCGACCCCAACTTCCTTTATAAGCTCCGTGTGACTTCTTCCTCTTCCCAAAGATGAAAATTCAGCTAAAGGGAAGGAGATTTGAGACGATAGAAGAGATTCAGGCAGAATCACAGATGGTGCTTGACAGGCTGACAAAGAAAGTTTTCCAGGGATGCTTCCAGACTTGGCAGCGGCGCTGGGATCGTTGTGTTCACTCCCAGGGGAACTACTTCGAGGGTGATGGATGAATTTAATACCTGAGATAAGTGTACGGGTTTTTATACGCGCAGTCTGGAAACCTTTCGATCGCACCTCGTACGTCTCAAAAGTGTCATCTTCCATTCAGGGGTTCCGACCAATTATTTTGTATCCGTTTATTTTCTTTCATGTGAGCTACATTCCTAAACCATTTTATCTCTGGTTATTATATATTTATCTCCAGCCTCCTGTTACTTCTTCTGTCTTCTGTCTTCGGCATTCTTTTCTGAAAAATTATATTTCGTTTCTCTAGGTACAAATAGAGTACTTCCGTGTACTGGTAATACTGTGGCCTTACATTTGGAGGAACCAGTTGCATATCTCGTCATCGTTAGTTTATAGTAGAATTACATGGGAAATAATGCAAGTTTAGTGTTCGGTGTTTAAATATATAGGCCTTAATCGTTGCAGTGTCTGATATTAGCACGCGATCCTTGTAGTACAACTTTTATTAAAGCGTTATTTTCTCGTGTGTGTCATGTTCTAGCTGTTCCTGTCGCAAATTTGGCACACTTGTCGGTTATGTATGTGCGTGCAACAAGGGCACACGTTCTTATAATTTTAATTGCGTGTCTAGTCAAAAAGAGAAAGAAATGTTCATGTCAACTTGGATAAAGTTCAAATGAGAGAACTGTGCTAAAAAAAAGCAGCTGTTTAGAGAGCGCGAGTTGGCATGTCAATTGAATATAAATAAACTGTGGATGAATATTAAATTACGATTCGGTTTTGCGAGAAAAGAATTCGAATTCGGTATATTACAGTATTATACTAAATGTCATATTCGTCCGACAGAATCTGCAGTTGAGGGCTATCTTCTGGGATGTTCCGCCATGTAGTCTGGTAGAAGTCTGCTGACATTTCAGAGGTTTCTGCTGCCTCCAACATCAGGGCGACCTATCATAACTATCCCTGCTCCGACTAAGATGCTTATCGTTTATAATTTTTGGTAGAACTAAGTAGGATTTCAGGTTCTCACTGCGATAATGCCTCCATCATCAAGGCTATGATCGCCCTATGTTGAAGGCAGCAAGGACTTTAGGAACATTGTAAACGTTCACCAAACTACACGGCTCTACTTCGATATATTTAGTACATAGTTTGTTTATCTTATTTGCAAGGTTTGTGTAACGCATTTTATAATGCATACACGTAACTTTTTAGAAATCTTAAACGGTTCATTACCGTCAGTCCATCTAGCTGCCAGTGTGACGTCACCTCTTGTTCAGCAACTGGCAGAGTTCACAGCCTTCAGCTTGCGCGAGCCCTTTCTTGATTTGTGGCGAAGATCACAGCCCTCTGTTATTGGCGATACACCAGTGTTACAATATCGATACACATCCATCAATATATCGATATATCTTGCCCATCTCTGGTTCCAAATGCTGGCGCGAGTTCCCTGTTATCCAAAAAGCGTTGTTCCTCGCCACTTGCCATTTCATCTGACTACAGATAAGCTCAGTCGACTGTAGGCTGCAACGATATTACACAGTCTCTGTTGCGTAAACTACGTCGTATTTATCACTATGTCCCTTCACCGACTTCATTCTTTCAACAAGCTTCGACGTTTATCATGTCAGCACAGTATTTCAAGCCAAATAATGATAAGGCATTACCTTCATGATAATGTAGGGTACTCGGTCTACTTTAACACTGTGGTAGTCATAGTTACACAATTATCCAGTTAGTCGAGGATTGAATCGATGTTATGAAGACCTCTCCTGTCATTTATCATATTTTCGCGTGGATTTCGATTCGAAAACGTATAACAATGCATAACCCCTGAATCACTACCAATTTGATTAGAATGCAGTTATAAACCTGCCGTTTGTTTCTTCAGACATGTGGAAAGACCTGTCTTTCTTTGAAGATTTCTGTCTTCTGGGTTGTTGCGGAGGCAGTATGACCTCTGAAACGTTGGTTAATATCGATCAGACTACACAGTGCAACAACCCAGAAGACAGAAATCTTCATACTCTGATGACAGAGGCAGATGACCTCTGAAACGTTGGTTAACATCGACCAGACTACACAGCGCAACAACCCAGAAGACAGAAATCTTCATACTCATCGCCCTGATGACGGAGGCAGTATGACCTCCGAAACGTAAGTTAACATCGACCAGACTACACTGCGCAACAACCCAGAAGACAGAAATCTTCATACTCATCGCCCTGATGACGGAGGCAGTATGACCTCCGAAACGTTGTTTAACATCGACCAGACTACACTGCGCAACAACCCAGAAGACAGAAATCTTCATACTCATCGCCCTGATGATGGAGGCAGTATGACCTCTGAAACGTTGGTTAACATCGACCAGACTACACTGCGCAACAACCCAGAAGACAGAAATCTTCATACTCATCGCCCTGATGATGGAGGCAGTATGACCTGAAACGTTGGTTAACATCGACCAGACTACACAGCGCAACAACCCAGAAGACAGAAATCTTCATACTCATCGCCCTGATGATGGAGGCAGTATGACCTCTGAAACGTTGGTTAACATCGACCAGACTACACAGCGCAACAACCCAGAAGACAGAAATCTTCATACTCACCGCTGCGAAAACCTCAAATCTTACTCAGTCTTTATTTGCTTCTTTCCTACTGTTTGCAGTGGAATCAGCCCAGACTTTAGAAGTTGTTTGGTCTGGTTTCATCCAGAAAGTAAGTTCTGCAACCTTCGTTGTGAAAACCTTTAATCTGGCGTAAATATTTACGTCTCTGCAACACAGTGTCGTCTCTGTTCACAAACTGAAAACTTATGTCTTTCATTAGTTTGTAGTGTGTAGTATGTGGATCTAAAGTTGAATATGGTACCCGGGACCAAACCGCGCGCTTCGCCTAGGTCTTGTAGCTTTTGGGTAGAAGGAAAACAAACTCACTTACTGCGTGAACCAAAGACATTATTGACACCGGAAATGGGCCAGGGAACTACAGGGTTTTGCCGCTGGAAATAGTATGTATTCTGTGTGCAGTATATGCATCCTTATTCGCTGTCCCTACCGTCCCTCAGATAATCTTACATTATATCGGTCCTATAGCGCACAATTTCGGCTCGACTGCAGTAAGTTACAGAGTTCGCACACTCGAACAATTTGACCATGGTGGGTAGTTTATTTTTTAAAGAGGAATTCAACGACCGTTCTTGGAACTGGAGTTTAAAGTAGTTAAACTTGTAAGATTTGAGGTTTTCACAGCGGTGAGTATGAAGATTTCTGTCTTCTTGGTTGTTGCGCTGTGTAGACTAGTCGATGTTAACCAACGTTTCAGAGGTCATACTGCCTCCGTCATCAGGGCGGTGAGTATGAAGATTTCTGTCTTCTGGGTTGTTACACTGTGTAGTCTGGTTGATGTTTACCAACGTTTCAGAGGTCATACTGCCTCCGTCATAAGGGTGATGAGTATGAAGATTTCTGTCTTCTGGGTTGTTGCGCTGTGTAGTCTGGTTGATGTTAACCAACGTTTCAGAGGTCATACTGCCTCCGTCATCAGAGTATGAAGATTTCTGTCTTCTGGGTTGTTGCGCTATGTAGTCTGGTCGATGTTAACAAACGTTTCAGAGGTCATACTGCCTCCGTCATCAGGGTCAAACTTGTCTGCCCTTTGGTAAACTTCTACCAGACTGCAACCAATAAGGCAGTCATCTTCTGTGCCCTTTGTTTATCTTGTCGTTTCTTACCTGTTCTCTGTCAGCCTCAGTTTTTAAATTCTGTTGTCACATTGTATACAGCGCTTGCAGACACTCGCCAATTAGTTTTTCTCCTTGTTTAACTCCTAATCCAGGACTGGTTCCACTTGGTCTTTTTAACATATATTTAATACACTCTATGGCTACTTTTCAAACTCTTTCCTTTTTATATATCTCCAAATTAGACGTTCCAGCGTACACCTCCATTGTGGCAGTATCCACTGGCATAATTGTGTGAAGTCGCCAAAGTCGCTAGCTTGTGGGTGGAGGGTAAACCAAATGTATTGCTGACATACGAACTGATTGTGAGACAGCGAACTACTGGGAAATGATGTTTATAGTGTGGACAGTATCGGCTTCCTCCCGGCCGCTCTGATCCCATGGACAGTTCTTCCTTTCGGTCGTAGAATGCTGGAATCTGTGTTGCCAAGCGACGACTTCGTACACGATTTTGTGTCAGACGTTAAAAACAGTTTTGTGCAGTGAATAGTTGCATAAATACAAACAATCATTGTTTATGTAAATGTTCCGTAAATTACTAAAATGTTATGGTAGTTAAGGGACTGGTTCGTGTGAATTCACGCTTGTTCATAACAGCTACTGACGGTGGAGGTGACTACTATCAGGAGCAGGAAAGGAGGCTAGACTACTACATGTTTGTATAGTGGTTAAAATGAAATTAAATGAACTCTAAACTGTCGTGCGAGGTTTAAACAAATGACGGGTCACGACCCTTGTGGGCCTAAAGCCTCGATCACAATAACTTGAGAGGACCGTAAACTGTTTAGAGCACGTTTAATGTGTACTGAAAGGACTGTTTCAAGTTTCTAGTAAAGAAGAAACGAGTTAATCTTTTTGATTTGCTTGGCTTTACTGTCTTGAATAACAGCCTGAAAAATGTAATCTATTGCTTGACTGTCCGGTTTATTGGATCGTATGAAAAGTTTTCTACTGGTTTAATAAGAAGCAGACTGAAAGGCTGTAGTTCGTTTTTGTTAACATTTCGAATTGTGGACGTTCACAAAATGACTAATAATTTCATTTGTGATATTTGGATATCTTTTGGATGTGCGAAATGTACGAAGTGTTATGGAATGTTGAAAGCGATTAGGAGACTATCGACTAGCGAGAGATGAAATTAAAATTGTACATAACGCACCTGAGAATAACAAACCAAACCAAACCAGTTTTGACTTGTACAGAAGAAGTCAGTAGTTGTTTCTCCACTCTTCTTCGACTTCATAATTTTGTTTACAGTCCACGACTGTAATCTTGAGACTTGCGGGGTGAGGAGGTGGGGTGAAGGAGGAAAGCGTCTGCCTTTAACGCTTCGGACTTCCTGCATGCCTTGCAAGTCTCAAGATTGCAGTCGTGGACTATTATAATTCATGCCTCTACACTGATTTGATCGTCTTATGTTTTATTCGGACTCAAGCTTAATTTAACACTTCAGGGGATGATTCATCAAGTATTTTTATCAACCCCTTTATCCCTAGGTTTTCTATAAGTGATGTTCTACATTCTACAACACTTCGTACTTTTTACACTCCAAATATGTGCAGATGTCGCCATAACTCCATTTTTTGATCGTACGCAATAATAAATTTTGTTACCAAAAACAAACTCTCGCCTTTCAGCCTGCTTTTCAATAA
The DNA here is from genome assembly GCF_977971745.1 of Zootermopsis nevadensis. Taxonomy (NCBI): domain Eukaryota; kingdom Metazoa; phylum Arthropoda; class Insecta; order Blattodea; family Termopsidae; genus Zootermopsis; species Zootermopsis nevadensis. The sequence continues at coordinate 13,528,632 of NW_028259152.1, read as the reverse complement.
TACCGGAAGAAAAATAACAATTTTCATACGTCACAGTAAACTGGAGAGTAATATTAGTAATTAAATCTTGGGTAGTGTCACTCCGGATGCGAACCGAGGTCCTGGACTGCCGTAGTAGTAGATTGTAAGGATCTGACACATTCAGGATGTGTTTAGTAACAATTTTTATTCGTGGTGGTGAAGCTACGCTGATACTGCACTAATTTGGTTTCAGTCTTTGTCATTCCTACCATTGTTCAAGAACAAACTTTTACGCTTTCGAAACAAAACACACAGGTCAACGGAGTTACAGGGAACGGAGGAACGGACATTGTGCTGTAAACATATATACATTGGAAACCAGTGGTGGAAGAAACAAGAAGTCGAAGTGTAAACTTGTGTTTGTTGGCAATTGAAGATTTCAGGTCCCAGCTTAAGTAGGAAACTTTTATTACAGATTTTAAAACTTCTAATCGTTATGTTTAACAAGTTTTATATAAAATTTGAATAGAAAAACTCTGTAAGTTTCGAAAGAGCGTCGTAAAGGCAATGGTTACGAGGCAACTTGAATGATAAGACGAAGTTTCAAGGAGACGTGCAGTAACTGTTCGACAGTCGGACTGGAAGAAACTTCACGTTCATCGAATCAGAATATAAGTTCAGTTAGTCATCATGCCGCTTGTGAACTGAATACTAAAATCCACTAACACGCTTCCATATTCTTGTCGCAATAAATTCGCCAGGTGCTGAGCATTGAATTCCGAATATTCACTCGTCATATCCACGTAAAGCAACATTGAACTCAGTTTCGGAATGCTCCTTGCCAATTACAGCTGGGTTACAGCTCACAAAATACAATTTCCATGACTCATCAGTTCCTGGATATCGATATAGCTAGTGGTTCGTATGTAGGAATGGTATTGTGTCTTGGCGAGGTTGATCGCCCGAGAAATCTTCACGGTTTTTGGAAGTCACGCAATTTGAATATCGACTAGATAAAACACACACATTGAAGTCCCATAAGGCGCCTGTCAATTTACCCTTCCGCGCATAGAACTAGGTGTTCTTCAAATCCATGTTCCTACCCACCTGCTTCGCAGTACAACGGAAATCTTGTTTCAAATAGTCGTCATCGATAACTTGACTACAATAACTCATTACAGTTGTACTCAACCGGCGTGACACGAGTTAGGTGCTTATATTTCAAAACTTCCAAGCAGAAATTAGTGACAATGGAATTAGTTAGCAGTTGGTTGTGTTACATCAATGGCTTATGAAGATGCCTCACCACACTCCTTCCTACAAATGCGTTCGTGCGTGCTGTTTAGTGTTGTGCCTGTGTTTAAAATAATTTCTGTTTTCAAAAGAATTATTACAAACATTTCCCTTAGGAAACGTGGGAGTGAAAATATAAAAATAAAGTGCCCCCCGGAGAAGCGTACTGTCTCCATCTTCAGGGTATTTATCTGCGGGTATACACGCCAGTACCCAGATCATCATCACCGCCATGAAAACCTCTGATCTCACCAGCACATCCATGTTTCAGTCAGACCATTCTGAATATGAAATATGTCAAAAGGATCTTTGTTTACCTGTACGAAATATTATGCAGTATTGGGCTCATTTAAGCATATTTAAAATGCCACTTTTGTTTATTAATGTTAAAACATATTATTCTATGAGTCGAATATTTCATGCTACCTGCAGTGGAAATGCTCTTGTAGCGGAGGTCTGTGGTAGCAGTCTTGTGTCAGTACCAACAGAGTAGTTAACAGTGATGTGGTGTAGTACAATTTTACCAGAGTTGGCAACACTTTTCTGTTTTACATAATGTACGTCGTTGCACAAATGGAAAGAAATAATATAAATAAGGATAAGTTTATATAGGTTAGATTACTTTTGTAAAACAGTGTAACGTTGTAAACAAGATTGGAAAGTATTATCTTTGGAGTGCACAAAAATTCAAAAGCTAAGAAAATAGGAAATGCAACAGTGTGATCAAAGGTTAATATTGCGACAAGGTCATTGGAGCAATTTGACGAAACCAATAACATACTCCCAGTATTTGGAATACTCACTACCACTGTATTGCAAACAGGACGGATTCGACAAGCTTAAAGTTTCGAACACGTTTGTCATAAGATTTCTTTATCTTAATGCACTGGCTGTTGAGAAATGAATTTATTTATCTCATGATGATTAGACATAAACACACAATTGATAACGAGATAAACTGCTTATCGATGGCTTTCACCACGCCTACCGCTGGCTGGTCTTTGCAGGTGGTTACTTTGAAGTTTGAGGAAATTAATTCCTCCTAAACGTCGGCAAATAAATACCTGTAATTTCACATGCCATCACAACCCTGAAGACCACAGTCAGTATGAACGCTGAGTATGACAGGGGTTATTGGAAAGAGATGGTCGTGTCTTATTTTAAGGATATATTAATGACAGTCGTTATTGGAGGCTGAGGAAGACCACGAAAAACGCCAGATAACCGCATCATAGCAAGTCTGGAGTGTAAGATGACAAGTACTGAGTTCTTACGTTAACATAGACCATGAATATTTTCAGAAGGTCCCACATATTTAATTATCCTTTATTTTGACTCTGTGTAACATAGGCATACGAGGTGCGATCGGAAAGTTTCAAGACTGCGCGTTTAAAAACCCGTACACTTATCTCAGGTATTAAATTCATCCATCACCCTCGAAGTAGTTCCCCTGGGAGTGAACACAACGATCCCAGCGTCGCTGCCAAGCCTGGAAGCATCCCTGGAAATATTTTTTGTCAGCCTGTCAAGCACCATCTGCGATTCTGCCTGAATCTCTTCTATCGTCTCAAATCTCCTTCCCTTTAGCTGAATTTTTATCTTTGGGAAGAGGAAGAAGTCACACGGAGCTTAGAAAGGAAGTTGGGGTCGGTTCTGGCAAGATCTTTGAGCTCCTGACAAACGAGAAGTCGATTCTGCTTCTGGTCCTCAGACAGGATGCGTCGCATGTGGAGTTCTTCCTTTAGAATCAGCTGACAGGTCCCATAGCCTATCCCAACAATGTCGCACAAGTCGTTGATGGTACGACGTCGATCTTCGTGAATGGCCTGCCGAATCTTCGTAACATTTTCGGGCGTTGTGCTCGAAGATGGTCGTCCAGAACGCTCGTCATCATCGACAGAGGTTCGGCCGGCCATTTTTAAAACGTGAATGCCACACAAGAGTTTGTGCACGACCCATTGCGGACTCCCCAAATGCTTGCTTTAGAATTTCATAGGTTTCCGTAGCCGTTTTGGCGAGTCTTTGGAAAAATTTGATGCACACGCCATTCCGAAATCGCAGGAGGGTCGGTGTAATGCACTACCAAAACGCCCGTAACTAAGAAACAAATGCTAATTCGATGATGCCGGCTGGCACACTGATTCACTATGAATGTAGGCCGCACCCCCTAGCGGCAGAAGCTCGTACTACATCCGGTTCGCCCTCTATTGACAGAGTCTTGAAACTTTTCGATCGCACCTCGTATGCTATTATGAAAAGCATTATTACATACACTGAGTAACAAACAACTTGCTCGTTGTTGGATGAATCGTTATGATTAATTTAACTACTGTATTAAGCCTGTAGATGTGAGTTCAGGCGTTAGATGGAGATCGTTAGGTCTGTTTCAAGATCTGTGTAGCAAGCAACGCGTTCCCTCGAACTCGTAAGCACAGTTACCTCACTTCGTACTGGGACTATGTATAATGCATATTCATTACAAGCGATGGGGATGAAATTAATTTTCTTCACCTTGTAACTGCCTCGGAACACGGCTAAGATTCGTTCAAATACTGCCTGTAGCATGAGAATGTTGTTACACGTCTAGCTTAAGCGGGTACCGCGCTCTGGTTTGTTTTAGCAGTCGTTACAATAGCAGTTATGACTGGCGAGAATTTTGCTCCGTGTACTGAAATTACAGGAAGTGCATTGACAAGAAATGCGCATTAAAATATATGCGTACTTGAGAATTGTGCCAAATACAATCTACAAGTTTCTATACAACACAGCCCGTGACATCTGTCCACTACTAATGTAAATCTTTTATTGTCCTCACGTTAAAAAACGTAACAGAAATTTTTTCGTTATGAATTAATGTGAAATATCTGATGCTACTATCTGTGGTTACTTCCGTTATCATTAACTCTAAATAGCTAGTGAGCTGGCTTAGGGAACGCGAAGGTTCATCACCGAATTAACCAAAGCCCTCCACCGGACCCTGTCCTGGGCCAACAAAATCCAGTCTTTTTCAACTCCTATCTCCCATAGATCCCGCCTGAGATTATCCTCCCATCTACGTCTAGGTCTCTCCAGCGGTCTCTTCCCCTCAGACTTCCCAACCAATACCCGGTGCACACCTCTTGTCCCATCCATGCGCGCTACATGTCCCGCCCATCTCATTCTTCTCGACTTAATCACCCTGACAATACTGGGTGAGCAGTACAGATTTTTAAGTTTGTCATTGTGCAGTTTTCTCCACGCCCCATCGTCTTCCCTCTTAGGCCCAAATATCCTCCTCAACACCCGATTCTCAAAAACCTGCAATCTATGATCCTCCCTCTGAGTGAGAGACCAACTTTACATATGTAATATATTTTTCGTGTTTACATTACTTTTCGAACCGCGTTATCCCTTTTCATGTTACTAAGGATATTTCTTGGTTAGCAACAACAGCATGTTCTGTTTCGTAAAACGATGGTGATTAAGTTTCAGTAAATTCAAAAAGAATATTTTCTGTGCAAATTTAAGTTATTTTTACACACTTATTTTTATTTTCGCTCACTTTCGGAAGTTGATACGGTCTCCATGTTGGTAATATTGTTGGTTGATTCTGGTGGCATGATGTTTATAACAGATTTCTTTAAAATCTTTCAGTTGGTTGGAACCTCGGGGGAAGTAGACTTACGGACACGATGATGCCGTATGTCTTAGAAAGTTTATAAGAGAAACTGACGGATGAGCTTCGCTAATATCAAAGCCCTCCTCCCCACATAGGACAAAGTGATTCATACTCTGTTACTATAAGTTATTGTTGAGGTGATTCAATGAATCAGCTTACGATGGGTCACACACTGAGAGAAATCGGTGACGCGTTCATTATTTTGGTGTTTATGGGAAAACTACGTAAATTCCGAAAATATTTTTTCTTTTGGGAAATCAAGTAAAATGTTTCCAGAGTCTGAATCAGTGGAAATTTCAATATTTTTATATCGTATCAATTCACGTACATGTTTTGAAACATAAGAATGTTGTTAGAAATATCTCTGAAAGCAGCCGTTTGCTAATAGGCGAACATGGTACGATTATGCAAAAATTGATGTTCAAGAAATACTTTATAAGGTAGTATATTTGCGTCATATTGTGAATTAAGTTAATATTTTAATATTTTCCGTCAAATCACAATTTTTAATAAGATAATAAAATATAAAATATTTATTATTTAAAATATCATTTTACGTTCCGCATCGAATGATCGATTTACAAATTGGAACGTCTCTTACGACATGTTTCGTTATATTTAACCGTCCTCAGGTATAAATTAGATTGGTAAATTTAAAACTCGAAATACAATTCTTTACAATATTATGCAGTTTATTGAAGATGTTCTTATCAGATTACTCTTATACATTAGAACGAAGGTATTGTTTTTTATATATATGGCGTGGTTCATCTGATGTTCAATCTAATTTATACCTGAGGACGGTTAAATATAACCGAAACATGTCGTAAGAGACGTTCAAATTTGTAAATCGATCAGTCGATGCGGAACGTGAAATGATATTTTAAATATTAAATATTTTATATTTTATTATCTTATTAAAAATTGTGATTTGACGGAAAATATTAAAATATTAAGAAATACGTTTATAATTTTGTTACTGTAATTTGTATTTTTCTACCTTGTGGTGATACTAAGAAGTTTTAGCTGTGTTTTAGTTAAATGCGAGGGAAGTTATCAGTTTATTTGGTTTATTTAGCTGTTTTTGTTTTGTTTAATGTCCACTGGTGTGACATTTTATCAGAGGTATAAATTTATTACAACTCGTTAAACGAAGCTTTATAATAGTTTTACATGAAGCCCGGCAATTTCCGTCTAAATTTTAAATGTCATGATCAGGTTCTCATTAATAATATTAACTTGCTTTAACGTTTCATTTATATTTCGTTGGAGGTCCAATGTTGAAATAGCAATTCTTGGTGTATCGACTTTTATCTTCAACGTAATGCTTCGAATGTAAACGTTAGGTTACAAAATATTTTGCCATGGAAACATTACAGAGCCTACCTAATATTTACACTAAACGGGTATTGTATTTTGCAGTATATATAGCTTGATTTGTGATGTATTTTTAGGGGGCACCGTAACATTTAAAAGTAAGGACACAATTGATAATGTTGTGAATGATGTAAAGCCAATTTACCTTATGGCCTCTAACAAGAAACAAAGTACGTTTTCAGATAATATAACCGTAGCAAACATTTTCATGGTAGACTGTGTAGTATCTTACAGGATATAAAAGGCATTTTAATTAAAATTAATATCTTCGAGAATAGATCTATTGCTATAATTAACTAAGTTTTTTATGGTGGGGTATGATTTGTAGTGTAACTCTTGTGAAAACAAAGTTGTTCATTGGGGAATTCAGTGTTGTAGACTGATTAAAATAAAAAGAGGGAGCTTAGTTTGTTGAGTTCACTTTTTTTTTTGGGGGGGGAGGGGTAATTTGGAAACCGACCGGAGTAAAAATGGGGTCTTTTTCACCCTCCATGGGTTATGACTCAGTGGACACTAGGCTACAAATTAAAGGTCCATAAGCGAAGACCGGCGATAAAGCAGAGGATAGAGACTGCGTTGGAATAAAAAGAGTGTAATAGATGAAACGGATGAAGTGGAAGGGGAGGATTTAGTTAGCGAAACTGAACTGTAGTAAACTATGGGAATTTGCGATGAGTCTGTGTTCAGTCCTCGAATACTTTTTAAAAGTTGTCGTTTCGGGCGCGTTCTGTTTGTATTTCCCCCCCGTTCATTGAGGGGGTCGTCTCTTCCTCATTCGAAACACGAAGTTCAGGGTTATATACCTTATTTCAACTGAAAATCGAGTAACTTCTATTAAAATATTTTAGTTACTCCGTGCAAATTTATTTTGCTATCTGCTGCGTGTTTGGACCTAACCACATCATCTTCGGGGATAGAGACAGAGATATCAGTGTTCTATTACATGAATATATATATTACAATGGACGGTTCAGAGGTATGAAGTTTAATCTTTCTAGTCTAGCATTAAGAGGCTGTGTGTACTAATTCTGAAAAGAGTTTTGTTCACTGTTCGTAGTAGTCACTAGACGCTGTATTTCATTTGAATTTGATAAAAGGTTTGAACAAAACAAGAAACAGCTCACATTAACATCCGATGCTATTATGTGACTCAGGTGTTTCTGTTTTTGATTATCACGTAGTTCCTGCTTCGTATTTTGAAGGTTCCGTGTTCAAGTCTCGGCCCGGAAAACTGACTATCGTGACTGAATTTTTTTAATTGTGGGTAAGAATGCCTATTAGTCTGTTTATAGTTTCTAAAAGGTACAGACAGTGAAGTTTCTCGTCTGTTTCGTAGTTAATTTCTGTCTACATAAATTATTTATTGTAAATAGGAAGCTTAATTTTAAATGCTGGTTCGGTAAGAACGTGGAGAAGTCGTATTGATGTATTTTGAAGTATTGTTCAAAAGAATGTGGAAAACCATGTAACGTTTCTGTACGTAGCAAGTCTGTCTCCTGAATTTGAAGTAGGGGTGACCAATAAATCGTGAGGTCCGATGTAATTCTAGTTTGGCACGGTATAGTACTTCTGTTTGTATGTACACCCCTATAAGGACGGAGCTGGCACAGGCATGAGCCAAAGAGTGGAAGGGACAAAGGGAGAAGGATAATGACAATGGTTGGCGGACCTCCCCCCGGCCGACAGCAATAATTTACGCAGCAACAATTAGGTGCGCGCCACCCGGGCACGATATCCCGGGCGCATCCTTCGTTCATTTTGCACACGAGTAATTACTGTCGCTGTAAATGTCTTTCTCTTCTCGCCCATTGACAAACTCACAAGAATAATCACAATGTATGCAAAATGTTTAATGTGCATTGCAAACTGGGGTGGTGCTTCATTCATCTAGAAACTTTAAGATTAAAATATACAAAACGATGCCCATACTTTTGTATTTTGCTTATGTCTCTGTCAGATTTGGTCACTAATTTTGAGAGAAAGCCACAGATAGAGGTTGTTTTAGAAAACAATTTAGAACCTACGATAAATAAGTGAGGTATTGAAGAAATTACATATTTAGAATCAGCAAAAGATCATTCCTTCTTTAGTGTTGTTATTTACGTGTGGTTTTGTGTGTGACATCAGTAGCTCAGACTAGTTTTGGGTGATAGGAAGGTTTCTGAATTGGAAAATATGTGGAAGGAAACGTTCTTGCACGAATTTAAGATACTCTCCATGTATTACGTCTCAGGATAGCCGGTTTCTGGGGCTAGATTTGAACCCGGCACCTGCCGAATACGCACCATGCTAATCACTCGACTGTGACAGTCATTGTTTTCTGTTATTATTGAAAAATGTGAGTAGAAACTTTTAAAGTTTTAATTGGGGAGGGGCAGCTTAGCATCCTTCAATGTGACAGATTCTTACACACCACTTGGTCGGCCGTCAGCTATGTGACACGAGATCTTAAGCTTCCAGCCAGTACAAACCAATCCATCATATTCAAGACGTACAGCAAACAGATGCCACCATCTCGTAGTAGAAATTAATATTACGAAGAGAATATCATAAGTGCATGTTGACAGTGCGTCATGATGAAATACCGTGATATGATTTGCGGAGGCTGGTTGCAACTTGTGGGTCGCAAGATTTATGCGTGCAGATGTTCAGTGTGACGTAATTTGCCACTCGGATCCCTCCTGAGGCCACGGACTTTTATAGGAAATTGGCTCATTCCTCGTAAGGAAGTCAAAAAAAGAGGAAGGAGTGAATGAGCATATGACAGAGAAATTAAACATGAGAGAAACGCATAAAAGAGGAAGATACAAGGGTAGGTATTTTGATAAAAGTACTGGGAAAGCGCGAGAAACACATGGAAAGGAAGTAAGAAATAAGTTATGGACAGACAGAGAGATCGATTTTAGCTCCAACTACTTAAGAGAAATGGGCCAAAATTGAATATTTCCACCACGTTTTAATTTAGATTCATACGAGGTGCGATCGGAAAGTTTCAAGACTGTGTCAATAGCGGGCGAACCGGATGTAGTACGAGCTTCTACCGCTAGGGGGTGCGGCCTACATTCATAGTGAATCAGTGTGCCAGCCGGCATCATCGAATTAGCATTTGTTTCTTAGTTACGGGCGTTTTTGTAGTGCATTACACCGACCCTCCTGCGATTTCGGAATGGCGTGTGCATCAAATTTTGCCAAAGACTCGCCAAAACGGCTACGGAAACCTATGAAATGCTAAAGCAAGCATTTGGGGAGTCCGCAATGGGTTGTGCACAAACTTTTGTGTGGCATTCACGTTTTAAAAATGGCCGGCCGAACCTCTGTCGATGATGACGAGCGTTCTGGACGACCATCTTCGAGCACAACGCCCGAAAATGTTAATAAGATTCGGCCGTCATCCCGCACCCTCCTTATTAGCCGGATTTAGCTCCGTGTGACTTCTTCCTCTTCCCAAAGATGGAAATTCAGCTAAAGGGTAGGAGATTTGAGACGATAGAAGAGATTCAGGCAGAATCGCAGATGGTGCTTGACAGGCTGACAAAGAAAGATTTCCAGGGATGCTTCCAGGCTTGGCAGCGGCGCTGGGATCGTTGTGTTCACTCCCAGGGGAACTACTTCGAGGGTGATGGATGAATTTAATACCTGAGATAAGTGTACGGGTTTTTATAGGCGCAGTCTAGAAACTTTCCGATCGCACCTCGTATAGGCCTGATTCTTGCCGAGTTGTTTCTGACAAGAAACACCAGTAACATCCCATTATGCGTTTATTTTACGCAATGTGACCATAACCCAAAATAACTGACGATGATAAAGCGTATTTCAAAGCTGCCTGTGGTTTAAATGACCCAAATACTTTGTGATGCGTGGTTCTCTGTTTTGACGTATTGTAAATAATGTTAAAGGAAAGGAACAAATTTTAATTTTCCGCTTGTTTTGTGCACTCGCAATGTAAAAATTATATGTGCAATTTACGACGTTTACGTCCACTTAGAAGAGGTGACATTACGCGTGGAGTAGAATACTTGGGCCTGTAAGTAACAAAGAGAAAAGTACATGGGAGAAAAGTACATAATATATTTTCTCTTCCAAACACTAAACCTGTTAGGGCGAGCAAATGGAGGACGATGAGATAGGCGCTGCGTTGGGGAAGATAAATGTATACAGCACGTCAGTAGGGAAACATGTAGGGATGACACCGCTTGGAGTACCTAAACGCAGATAAGGGAAATATCTTAAATAAATAGGATGTAAGTGTGTGGACTGGATTCAACTGGGTTATACTGGCGAACTCTGAACACGGCTTACACCTAAATGAATAAAGTTTATTTACCGTCTCATGAGGGGTCCTGCTCCACTGAGTTAGTTAAGGATGTGTTATGTACATGGATGTGATCATCGAAGACGGGTGAATGTTTCATAATAGGGTTCAGAGGGCAGTGCCGGGTTTCTTTCCTTGTGGTAATTGTGATCGAGGGCTGAAGGCTTCAATTCAAGATAAAGACGTCGCTCAGCTTAACTCCTCGCAGCCCCAGATAAGTTTCGGTTCCTGTTTCTGAGTAGCTTGTCACCTTCGAAGTCACGTAAGTTTACGTCCCTGAGAAGGGCTTGAAGACCTGAAGTTGAGAGACTCCCGTTTCTTGCAGTTCGACCAACAGAGTTTTTGCTAGAGCTCGGTTCCCGACGGCTGTATTCACTTTAAGTCGGCTTCAGACATGATTATAGGCATACCTCGTTTTATTGCGGTTTTTTTTATACAAATTGAAGGTTTGTGGCAACCCTGCATCGAGCAAGTCTATCGGCGCCATTTTTCCAACAGCACGTGCTCACTTCTTGTCTCTGTGTCACATTTTGGTAATTCTCGCAATGTTTTTGTAGACATAACGCTATTGCACGCTTAATAGACTACAGTATAGTGTAAACATAACTTTTATACGCACTGGGAAACCAAAAAATTCGTGTGACTCGCTTTATTTCGGTGGTCTGGAACCTAACCCGCAATATCTCCGAGGTATGCCTGTACAGTCAACTCGTCCTCTCTTGCCTTACCGCAGGGTTGCCCGAGAGAACGGTATTAAACGAACTGGCGAACGTTCGTTAAACGTGGTACTCATACTCTATCCAACCAGAATCATTAATGATATTAGTGTTCAGACCGTGAAAACTTCCGTAGTTGGAGCACCAGTGTGCCAGAGGAGATTCTGAAATTTGTAGTAATAACAGTTCTAAAAACATTTAATTTAACTGTTTTAACAATGAAAAACAACATAACGTTGGCCGCACAAAATCTGTATTTACCTGTCGGCATGATAACGGTAACTAGAAAATATTATTGTGGGTTCTTTGCACAAATTTCATGTAATAAATAAAATAAGGATTGGTTATGTTTGTCTGTCTGCATTATTCCACTCGAGAACCTCTGAATGAATCTGGATAAAACCTGCCATTGGTGACTAGCCTAAAATAATACGTTATTATTTCATACAATCGGTAATACCAACCTCGCTGGCAAAAAAACTTGTGAAGTCGGATCGACACTATCTCCACTTGCACCTAGGGCCACACAGTACTGTATGGTGAAGATTTTAGAAAAACACAAAACTTTTTAAAAACAATTCTTTGACAAGTGTAAAATAACATGACAGTTACATAAAAGAAAAACAAATTAAAACTTCGTTAAGATTCGACAGCGGAACTCTTATGATGTAGCGATATTAACTTGTGTGTTTTTGAACATTAACATTACATGACGTGTAGAGTTGTAAAAGAAAGTTATCGAAGAAGGTACCAGGCGTAATATTTTACTAACAATTCGGGACCTGCAAAGAACGCATGTGTATTCCAGTACGGATTAAAACTTTCCAGTCTTGCTAAATATTGTATGGGGGTTAACTTATAAACTTACCCACAAACATTGGATGGGGCATTTTTCGCTGATAATCACAAACATGGGAACGTGCGAACTTGCTTCTACCCAAATTAACGTGGGAAGTACAAAAAATTTCCGCAGTTCTTTGAAAAACTCAGTTTTTAAAGTTTTTGCTGTGTCTTTCCAAGACGGTTCACATTCGAAGTGAAGCAGCGGTTTTGCTGATGGGGTCGATTACATTGTCATTTTTCATCAGGCTCGTAACGTGGTAAAATCTATTTTAAAAAATATAACTATGATGAACGACACAAAATGGATTCGTCAAGGTACCAGAACCTAACAACCGAAGCTTGTGGCGTGAATATACCTAGTGTTCCCACAACCTGCTGAGAGGCAAAGTTACTCAAACATCCAGGAGGGTCGTGCTGCTTTTGCTTCAACCAGAAAATTTACAAACTGTCCAAAAAGGAGAGTTAAATCGATTATCAAGATACAAACATTAACGTCTCCCTCCCTGTATGTGCGTGTCTATATATATTATATATACATACACACACAAATATCTTGTTAGGCTGCTGTTTCGAACGCGGGAGCGCTGCCATCACCGCATTAACTTTCCACTGCACGTCAGGAAATTGGAATTTTATTACAGACGTAATTACACGATGAATATTAATTACTGATAACTATACTATGACTATTAATTGTTAATTTATTCTTATTACCGGCAGAATTGAAAGGCCGATAAGCCGAACGACAACGGAGCGGCACACTGTCATCTCCAAATATCTTGTTGAATTCCACAGTATTTAAAACAAATTCTTACCAATTACAGAACAAGTGTTTTTGCTGAATAATGACAAAGTTTTCAATGACAACTGATAACTGGGATGGATTTATGAAAGATGGTGTGTCCTTTTGCATAAGTTGTATCCCATTATGTAGTATGAATAGCTGGTGAAAGTAAAGTTCAACCTACTTTAACCCTTGAAATTAAGAGAGGTTAGTGTCACGTTCCGACTAATTTACCTCGGGCGGAAAAGCGATAGAAGGCTGTGTGGCGACGGGTTGCGAAAATAAAAGTCCTTCCTCTGCCGGGAATCAAACCTGGCCGGAAAGCCTTCAGCCAAACTGGGGTAACCAGTCTCACAATAGCACTACTTCAGAGATATTACGAGCATATTTAATATTTAACATTAAAATTAGTATCTCACTGTGGCTATACTTAATATCCACAATAAAGTGTAAGCTTTGAATGAAAAGTTTGTTAATTACAAACTTAAATTTGTCAGAACAGTATCCACTGTTCTAATACAAACTCAACACGGTGTGATAAATTAAATTAAAGAACGAATATACGAAGGGAGAAAGAAAAGAGTTTCATATTCGTTGCTGCCTGTAAGTGTGAACAAACAGGCTATTTCGAAATTCTCTGCTGGAATGTGTTCGCAAGAGATCTATTGCTCTGCAAGATTTCTCAGCGATCTAATGCAGTCTAGGAAGCTTATTTACAAGCTGCAGGGGATGGAACAACTAGTTTCCTGCTTCGAGAGGAAACTACTGTAAATTAGTGCGCGCTACAGGCTAGTAACTATTCCTATATTCCCGGATTACAGACGTCGGAGAAGCCTTAGACACTGATTACTCGAACAGAATAGGCAGGCACAAGCGATAACAAATCGTCTGAGGCAAGGAAACTGTTTTCATAAGGTCAGGCTCCAGACATTCTGCAGAGCCTATATGGCCGTGGTCAAGACAGTATTACGTGCCTTCGCCAGCAATCGAACTCCGACCGATCACTCCGTAGCCAATCACGTTTTCTACTGGCATTTGAACAACACAAACTTCAAGTATCAGACGTAATAGTCTCTTCGGACTTCATCATCGACTTCTAGGAGATGGTCTCACCTTTTACAGACGTTCCTGGGTTTCATTTTCACTTTGCACGAGACGAAAGAACATACCTGACAGACAACACATGATACTTTATTCGTTCCACGAGCCTGCCAGTTCCCAGATTAATTACGACTTAATTACGACTTTATAAACAATGGAAAATGCATACTCATACTTTTCGCAGACTTAAGAGTTCAGCCAGCAGTCAAACCCACGAAAACTGCGCTCTGCCATTACGTACAAAATTTCAAAACAATTCCTAATTCCCAATGATGTCCTCTTCATGGTACCACATAAACACTGAAAATCTGCTAGCTTAAGATTTAGGTCATTGCAGCCAAGGTACATGAGTCACGTCTTCAGAAATGTTATCCCCAACTTGACGCCTTCCTCTTAAGAGGGCACTGATTTTCGTTTTGTCCGATATTTTTATTATAATTTCTTGCTATTCTATGTAATATTTTGTACGGTTAAAACCAAGTAGTTCTGGCATATTAAAGACCAGATGTGGAGCCCAAAATACCGACCAAATATGGAAAGCCAGCAGTACTGGAGGGAAACATAGCTCCAGTGAGGTGTTGGCCACGACTTATTCAAAAATAATATATATAAATATAATCTTGAAAACCAAATTTGGCACTGCGGACAGAAAGATATGTTTATACACCTCAGGTACAACAAAATATGTATAAAGTTACCCATCATTCTAAATAAAAGGATTTATCTAATTAAATAACTATCGGATACAAGAAATCTCTTGCTAAAGTGAATAAAATGGGATATCTATTTTTGGATTTTACTTAGTACTCCAAAATTAGAATTGTCACACTTCTTTAACAATGGCTTTGACAGCAAATATTTAATGCATATGAATTTCGGTTGAACGTCAGTCACGCCCGTTGAACGTACACGATAAGAAACAAATTTAATATAAGAATAAGCTAAAATGTATTCACAGACATTTTGTGGATAAATTTCTTGAATTTGTATTGTATATGGTGTTTTAATATTCAATATCAGCCAGCGTGTCCGTGAATGACGCAGTGATGATGATAATAAGTAGAAAATAAATAGAACTATAGATATAAAAATTAAATCTTCTAAGTCGAAACTCGTCTAAAAATAAAAGTTCAGTTCTTATCTCAAAGAAAACACTGCTTCTCCATTACAAAGATCAACTGCTGAATAATGCTTAAAGAGGCTGTTTATTTTGACAATGGTACGAAATCCATAAAAACGTTAAGTTAATTTCAACAAATTCAGTCACTGGACAGACACAACTCAAGTCACTTTAACTTGATAGCATAGTCTACTGGAAACTGTATCTTCAATTCCAATTAACCTCTTTCCAAGAGATTCTCCCACGAGGTTTCTGCACGAATTTTCCGTCTTCGGGGTCAAATTTTCAACATACAACGAGCTACTGTGAGCGAGTTGTACCGGTTCAAATCTCAGCCAAATTACAGCACATACTAGCATTTGTAAGGAACAATTTCTGTATTTTATTTAGCAATACATAAACACTGCAGCCGAATCACATTCATTAAATAATATCACAGAACATCACTATTAAATTATCCTAAATACGCAAAATTATTATCATGAAACACAGTAATAGTAAATAATATAGTAATACTAAATAATTCACTTATATTAAATAAAGCCCCACTTTATTTATCTTGGCATCATATACCTCTACAGACCCCTTCCTCTCAGCACACTAATCACATTTAAATATCACGAAGTCAAAAATACCCCATGAAACCAAGCGTTTTCCCTATCACAGCACTAATTAAAATAATGAAGATTCTCAACAAACCGTACATTACAAATTGTACGCCACTGCGCCACCAGCTGCATACATTAAAGTTACATACACAGTATATGAACACTGCATGGACCAAGCTGCAGCCACAAGTTAAGAGCGCAGATCTATGGTGTCTGCAGGAAACCACTAATTCACTAACTGCACCACAGGGGGTTGTAAAGTCAACTATTTTAAAACGTCAAACCAGAAAAAAAATTACAAACATTCGCCTTTTAGGAAAACACAGGAAACAGACGTACCTCGTCGCTCGAAAGATAATTAGGCTACTTGAATTCAAAACTTTCATATCGCATGTTCCTACTAAGGTAACAATTTACGCTCCTAATACGCCAAATTCTGCTCAAAAACTGCAATCACCATTGAATTTACAAATGTTACTTACTACAGAGAGGTTGATACAGAATATGCAGTCAGGAAGGCCAATCATAATACAGGGTTTGTAAGTGAAAAGGACACATCAGCTTCTGGTGTGCTCATGATATTAATTTACTTGGTGAAAACATGAACATCATAAAAAACACAAAAGTTATATTAGAAGCTAAAATCAAAGACTGAGAAAACTACGCACATGTACATTTTCATGTCTCGTCACCAGGCTATAAGATAAAAATACTATCCAAAGTTACTCAATAAATCCTTTGGAATCGTGACAAAATTCAAACAACTAGGAACGACGCTGAGAAATAAGTACTGCATTCACGAGGAAATTAAGAGCAGACTAAATTCTGGAAATGCTTTGTACCATGCGGTTCAGGACATTTTGTGTTCTTGCCTGTTATCTAAAAACATAACATTAAAAAATAAAAATAAAAACTTCAATTTTACCTGTTGTTTTGTATGCGGCTGAAACACAGTCTTATACTTAAAGGGAAAATATAGACTGAGGGTGTGTGAGAACAGGGTGTTCGGGAGAAATTGCTCCACAGTTCATAATTGTCAACAAATATTAATTGTTAGCATGACCAAATCAAGGAGGATGAGACGAGTAGGGCATGCAGAACGGATGGTGAAATGGTAAATGCGTAAAAAATTTTGTTGTAAAAGCAAAGGAAAAAGCTCAGACACAAGTGGAAAAATATTAAAATGGTGTTTTCGGGTGTGGACTGGATTTATCTAGCCCAAGACAGATTCTGGTTAAATCAGATGCGGGTAATATCACGACCAGATGAGTGTTCTGTGCCTTCTCAAGGATTACTCTGTCCAATGTAGTTAGGTTACTACAGCGAGAACATTAATTACCATAGTAATTACTAATTGATGTCAATGTAGAGGAAATTATGTATTCCTCTCATTTTTACACATTTTCCTCCCCTACGCTTTTAAGTCTTTCCTCCAACCCTATTTTTATTCTTTCCTGTCACGCAGTTTTTAATACTGACTTTTGTTGCTGTCAGCAAATGAATATATTATTATTTATTCATCATTTTATAGGGTATTTACTTCTATGTACCGGATACAAACCTTACCCCTGAGGTACATAGTGCAGTAGCTATTTCCGAAATACATTTTGTTTTTAATACGTGTTACATGTATTATATAGTTTTATTGTGAAGGATGATTGTATATTTTACAATAGCGTCTTTCGAATGATGTATGGAGATCGTAAAATTATTAATATTATTATTAAGTAGCTGCAAACGACAGCAGTGTTTTTTATGCCCATCAAAGCGATCAAAAACCATTCAGCCCCATGCACGACTCTGCGGATACCTCGGGCCTCCATTCGCTACACACAATGCAGCGTTCCAATGTTTAATTAGCGTAATCTACTAGGCAGGATAAATACTGCTCAGGTTAGCAGCAAGAAACAAAGCAGTCATTATTTCCGTGGAAGTTACGAGAGCTTTGTTTAATTATTAATCAACGTAGTACACACCTAATGACTGACCTCCCGCATCAAATTCCTAGTATCAGAAATTTAGAAATCTAACCGCGTGTGCTCACAGTCTGTTGGTATTTCGACGAACGTAGCATGAGGCTTGGAAATTGCCTGTCAAGTTTGTGTGTCACAGAATAAAATAAGAGACAACAAACAGAAAGAAAATGTAAAGGCATGACGCAATTAGAGAGGGAAACGAGGAAAGTAAAAACGACCAATGGACATAAAATGGAAGAGAATTGGGAAAGACGAAGAAAGATCGAAAAAAGTACGAAAACGAAGAAAGGCTGTAAAATAGAAAGAAAGACGAAAAGGGAATTGATAAACAAAGAGACACGCACAAAAATGATAAAACGAATAACATATAGGAAGAGGGCAGTTGGATGCAAAGATGAAAAGGAAGGATGAAAACCTGTATAACAAATTGTATGTATGAATACATAAAGCATGGGTATATATATATATATAGTACGCATTTACTAAACTATGCAATGACCATACTGAAATATTGTCCAAAAACGTCAACTCGGAATGCACTGAATAGATGTGAATACTGGAGTTTCAGTGGTTTACGTTAGTCACTTCAATCGGATGGCACCCTGAAATAAGCCCCAATGCTTCCTCTCGAAACATTTGAAATTATCTGTAAGTGACCACTTCTTGGTTCATGCAACCCAGCAAAAAATATGCAGTTCATACGGGCTTTAGAAGACTAAGGCAGAACGTGGGAACGTTTTAATTAGCGTTTCAAGATAATTTCTGCCGACTCCGAAGACAGCTTCATTTAAAAAAGTTGAACAGCGTTAGGACTCTCGCAGCAGGATGGAGGTTTCGAGTTCGAATTCCGGTCCGGGCACAGGGTTTATAAAATCCGTAGTCCAGTCTCTGTTACAAAATTTCATCTAAATTCGTCTAATACTTTCGGAGATGTAAAACACTGGCAGAATATCTCTCTATTCTGCTCTCATTTAATGCACTTGTGGAAATGTGCACTTCTTCGCTCAAGTCTTCCTTGCGCATGCTCAGTGCGGCTGTGTTCTTAAAAACTCTGATGTGGGGACAGACGATCATGGGTGCCACAGACCGGCGTTCCCTTAAAATACTAAGGTAAATGGTAGTCAGAATGCTTTGGTGTTCTCAGTTTGAGAGTCATTGCATTATACAATTAACAGTGACTGTAGTAATGGATGCATATATTTGCACTGAATGCATTGTCATTCACTTTGTAATTTGATTTTCTCTGTCATTGTAGGTGAGTATCCAGTTTAGGAATTGCTTCCTATCCATTGACGCCAATATTCGACCCAGTTGGTAAGTGTATCCATTAAAGACAGTTTTAATATTCTGTATGTATGAAGAGAGCCACGGTGGTCTAGCGGTTAGAACGCTTGTAATCCTGGGGTCTCGGGTTCGATTCCCGGCGGTGCCCGAATTTATAACTTGTGTTGGGCAAGGCCGTGGTCTAGGCAACACGGAGTTTTCCTCCGTGGCATCCCAACAATTACTCCATTCACACACAGAAGAAGGCAATGGCAAACCACTTCTGGATCATCTGCCAAGAACGTATATGAACAGGTCCCAGTCCGAGAAAAGGATGGAAGGATCCTGTTCATATGGACCTGTCATCAGACAGAACACTAAATAATAATATGTATGAAGACATTCCATGTTCTGATAAACACATCCGAGATGAGCTAGGGATATCTGAAGACGACGACTCTGACCATGTTAGGCTCACTTGTCGTCGAATGGTAGGATTATTTTGAATGGCGAATTTGGAAGCGATTGAATGGATGGCTTGTTGAGGCGTACTGTCCCATAATTCACGTGGACTGACTGAGAAAAACCACGAAGAACCTCAGTATGGCTTGGTTGTGACATACCGATATCTAATATAACACGGAAATCTGCAAATAACTTGGGATGGGGGTGACGTCACAGTTCTAGGAAATTGATAGCTGTTATAATCGTAATTGAACGTGAATTTGAATATGGACTCGACTGCAGGAATTGAACTGTAATCCCGCACGGAAACCTTGAAGAAATGTTATCAGCATGGCGTGGCTGACGTAAGACTTGTTGACGAGTCGCCTCTTAAGCGGTCGCCCACGTGCCAAGTTCTTTGCCCATTATGTTATTATAATTGTATTCTGAGATATACTCGGAACAGTGCGGACACATTTTTACAGTCTTTTACTCTGTTTCTTTCACAGTTCTTCTGTTTCCATCCTCTCAAAATATTTCTCACCCCTTTCGTTTCGATCTTCTCTCCTTCGCACTGTACTGGCTTATCTTTCCTCTTTCCTTACGTTTGTTTCTTTCCGGCTTCACTTTGTCATCCTGGTAGACAGAGATACTCAGACGGAGAGCCGAAGGGATGACTTAAAAAAATGTATAAATCAATGTAGCTGTTCCAGCCTTGTTTCGTTACAAATTCAGTATCATCCAGGCATCCCCATTCGCATCCGTGCAAGTCTCATTACTGAGGAAGGAGTGTATAACGAAGACCTGCTGAGACCATTGTTTGCAGCGCCCAATGAGAAACAAGCAGCTGCTGCTGTGTCGCCTGTACTCACAGCCTGAGAAAGTTAATCAAGTTTCAAGTTCTGTCTTCCATTCACAGAGTCTGAGGACTCGTGGGTTCAGACTCAAAAGCATCGCTGCCATCTGAAAAAGAAATAAATCCAGAGGCTTTATTAGACTGCTGCAGAATTCATATCCGATTCAAACCCGTCTCCTGCAGGAACTAATACTCCAGTACTTGGGATGAGTGCCACCAGGCTCGCTTTTGTATTTTGGAGGTGAAAACACGACTGTTCGAGAGTCAGTCTGACTATATATCATGTGTGTGTTTGTTGTGGATTATTTAACGACACTGTTAATAGCACAGATTATGTAACATTAAGTGATAGCATGTTTAATGATAAAATAACTGGAATTGAAGTGGTCGTGGCCGATGTTAAAGTATTGGATTTGCTTAGAGCTGTGAGGAAAATGTCGTAATATATCGGTTGTATCCTGTCTAGTCTGACAATAATTATAATTGGAGGTTACGTTGCCCAGCGACCGAGAAATATCCAAAATATTCCTTAAGTTAATTTTGTTGAAACGAAACGTACGAGCAACGGAAACTGGCTTCACTGATTGGCTAGACGATGTTTCGTCCGTTGTGTTTTACTTAGCGCGTATTATGTATTGTTCAGAAGTTATCGGGTGAGCTAGTTCGCTTCCGGTAGAGGTCTGCACGGTCTTGGGACTGGACCGATCACCTTGACTCAACCTGGTCTGAGGGCCTGGCGAGGGTTTGACAGCACTCTTTAAGTGTTTGGGACCGGGTCTGGTTTAAATGATCTAACGGCCTTTCTCAAGCTCATCTATTGCTTGTGACCCAGTCGGACTCCGGAAGTAAATACCACCGAATCGATTTCCTCGGGAATATTTGTAAGTGCCCCTCCCAAAAATACCTAGCTTAAGATAACACCTTACAATCTGAAGCTTTAAAGGCGACTGAGTATAGTGAATTCTGGGCTACCAGCCTTGTCAGGTGGTTTAATGGAGAAAACACCAACGTTTCGAGAACCACGTTCGTTCAAGGATTACCGGCATTTATGCTTTAAAGGAGACAAGTATTTATGATACGATATTAATCTTAAAACTTTTGCATACCGTGTAGTGTAGTAGAATATAGAGTAAGCAAACCAACAACTATTAACACTATTAATTTCCCCGATGCTACTGATGATGACCTGTTGAGGTCGAAACGCGTATGGCAATAGCGTCTATTATAGTGTTAATAGTTGTTGGTTTGTTCACTCTATATACGATATTAAGATAGGAATTCATTCTGACTGGAATAAAAAGGAAGTAGGGTTTAGGTTGGAACCTGTAACATATTTGAAGATAAAATTATGGAGCTCACGCAGCCTCCTCTACCACGGATACGGGGGTAAAGACGCCGAAGTGTGAAGCTAACCAGTCACCTCCATCCAAGGCAGAAGATTCATTTTGATGTTGAGGTGCACAGACACCGGGACGTCTTCCCTCTGTAATTTCTCTTAAGGTTCAGTATTTTAAATTCTAGATCGGTGTTATTGTTTTCCTGTATTACTACGACAGCTTGTTTAATACGGAATTCTTACTGCGATTTTTGGAATCCAGAAGCTATTTACAGAGGGAACTTGCACTTTACTCTTGGGATAATTACGATGATCCTTTAACTGCATAATTTGTATTTGCAAATGAGATGGGAAAATGATCTTATCCATGAGTAGGTAGTGTTTGGGAGGACGTGTTTGTTATTTAGTGAAATAGCCTGAATTGCATATAAATTAGTAACGCACATACATTTTGTAGGATCCATTCTTGTAGGCTTGTCGTTTTTATTTGAAATATGATGACAGTTCTGTATCAAGTTGTGGGAAGCTACAGCGATGGAAATCAAAGCAATAATTTTTGTAATTACGAATTAATAATTTTTGCTTGACTCTGTATACAGAAGGAATAAAAATATTTAGAAGTAGGCTGCTGGTAGAACTTATCATTAATTTCAGGGCTCTCGGGAAAAATTACAAGTCCATAAAGGAGTTTTTCGTAATGAATAGTTGATCAACCACGTTGATAAATAACAGTACAACGTTTTTTAGTACTGTTAAACTGGAAGTTTATGACTGAGTATGTACTATTTGTGGCGATGATAATGAGCCAAGTTCGTAACGGAGAAGAATGTCTTTAGTGTGGACAGAAGTTATAAGAGAGCGTATTACGTATCAAACCGTACATTGAACATAAAATTTCGTTACTGAATATGTTTCTTAACAACACTCTTCAGTGAATCTAGTATATCTGTACGGAATATATTACTAATGGATGAAATTAACGTAGGTGTTAACAACGGAGTAGTTAACGGTGAACCAAATTCATATTGTAGTATGTTGATGAATACAGTGAATTTAGAAGTTGATCACGGAATTTATTATTGAGGATTGAATGCAGCAGTTGTCGGATTTGAGGTCCCTGATGATGGAGGCAGCATGGACCTCTTAAACGTCGGTAAACTTCTACAGACTTCACGGGCGCAACAAACCAGAAGACAGCCAGCCATCTTCAGTGTAGCTGTTCATAAAGGTGAATGTTGATAACATGTGAGTTCACAACGCAGTTTATTATACCGAGATAATTGCATAGGGAATATTTATGCGTTATCTTATCTGTATCACTTCACTGAAAATAAAGTGGATCAAGGTACGGTACTTTCCTAACTTTATCTGGGCGCCAATGTGTAAACAGTTCTGCCACGTACGCGCCTCTTTTATCAGTGAGGTAGACTCTCACTCTTTTTTAAAGAGTGCGGGAAGGGTCAATCAATTAACAGTTCTGAGTTTTACTGCAAGAGCGGCATATTTCACTACTGGGAGGTCTCGGAAACTTGTCCCAACAACGAAGTGATACCTGCGAATTAAATGTTATTACGCGTTTTACATCGCTTTATCATCTGTTGAGCGTATGTGTCGTCGAATGGAACATAGTACATGTTTTGTAATGACGTGGTAAGGATTTGGAAGGTACGACATTCCAGAAGCTAGTCAAGCCCAGTAATGTATCAATTTTTATGATTTTTCTTACACTTTGCTCTGTTGATACCTAAATATTGTGACACCCATCTGATGAATAAGTTTAATTCCAGCTGCTCTTTGATGATTTCCAACCATGAACATTGAACTCAGGTTAAATTGTAATGGATATTTCTAACCGCATGTTTGAATATGACAAAATATATTTCGACTTTTTGTCTCGAGGGTCCACTTCTGCCTGGGGTTCGAACAGCTTGCTTTCTAGCGTTGTCTCTCAGACGATTTGGTAACTGACTTAGAGCTTAAGTCATGAACAGTTATTTCAGGTTTCAGCTGTAAAAATATCAAATTGGTGTTTGAAGATTCAAGTGAATTGTCCTGCGACACGGAATCATTTAAAGATAGTGAAAATAAAGATTCACTTCTTTTTTGACTCGCGTTCCACAGAGGTGACTGGTTTCGTCGTAAAACGATTTTTTTTCAAGTACTTAGGGAATACACTGAGTATAATTGAACGACAGTGAATAAGTAAATGGATTATAGGGGTTCGTGACCTATTTGAAGGTAACTGTCCCACCATTCATCCGGATATCTTGTTGGAGACTCCAAAACCCCGCAGAATATCTCGTCTTCAGGCCAATATTCGAGCCTGGAAGCTACGAATACGAAATAATAAGGCTTGAGACGTCGGCGCCAAAGAGAGACAATCTTCCTTCGGTCGGCTATGGGTCCTCGGTTATCCACACAATACAAATTCACTCTTCTGGCTGAAATGTCACCGCTAGTAATTTACATGGAATTTAAAGTTTGTCATTGTCATATCAAACGCAATTCTTTGTCTAATCCAATTCAGTTTAAAAACATCCTCATGTGTTACAGACCGATGTATAGTGAACAGTAGCTCCACGATGAACGAAGTAAGCAAACCATACAACATAACTCATTTGTTTGGTACACCCCCTTCTTACTAAACATCCTAAAGACCACACATCATTAAAAAAATATTGATGTCTAAAGTAGGAACTGTATGGCATACGTTTAAAACGTAGTTTAATATATATATATATATATATATATATATATATATATATGTATAATTATAATGGTTTTAACAAAATTGATGTTATTATACAATTTGATATCAGGCTTTCACTAACATAATTTAGAACATTTCAGGGCCGTCATATGTTCATTTTTCGTTATCTCATTTTGCTATACATTAACCTAAAGGTTTCAATCCGAAAGTGAATCTAAATGTTATCTGTAATTTTAACGACAATGTATTTTGCTTCATACACGATATCTGTATGCCCTAAGGATAGTCGCATATGGCCGAAACATTAATCTGAAATACTCTTGTTGGAAAAATTGTGTGACGGAATGTTTGCTGTCTATGCGGTTTACAGAACCACAACAAAATGCAAATAATGGACTCTTATTATGGATCTGTATTAATATCATTCTATAGGAATGGCAGCTCTATCATTATGCCTTCTTCCACGGTCTGAGGGTGTTTGTGACAGTTTTTGTTGCGGCCATGTGAAGTTCGGAGTTGTGAACGAGAGCCCACTCACCGACTGTGATATTTTTTCTCGGACGGATCGTGTTCATCGCCTCAAGTTTGTCGCGGGACTTCCACTGGCTCTTTCCATGGCGCCATTGTATTAGCGCCGGCGCTATCGGCAGGTCTAGTTACACCGCCTCCGTTTCGACCCTTGGCGTCTGTCTGTGTGTAATGGACGTCTGACACGCATTGGCTCACTCCCTTCTACATTAACATTCCTGCATTTGTAACATAATTACGCGTAGCCCTCAAGTCTCAGACACGTGTCCGTCTGTGAATTGTGTTTCCATTCCTATTTGTTTCTATCGATTTTGATTTAAATATTTATTCCTTCGCCCGCCGTTTAGTTTATTTATTTATATTACTTTCTTTACACTTCTTTGTTCCATTTTCCTTTATGTCTGTTTCCTTCCGTTCTCTCTTTCCAGCTTTCACTTAGTTTTCTTTCAACCTTCATTTATTCTACTTATGTCTCTCTCTCTCAGTTTTTTGGTGTACTCTTTCATTATCTCATTCTACCTTTCTTTGATTACCTGTTTCTGTCTCTCATTTTTGTTATTACTTTGTATCGTTTAATCCTGGCATTTTGAATCTTCGTACGTCATATGTGTATTTGATTATGTTTCTTATGCCTGATTTTTTCCGTCTGAAGTTCTTTACGTTTTTGCGGAGGAGATGAAAATTGTTTTGAGAGCTGAATGCGTGTCTCATCAGCTTCTCAAGAGACGCCGAGAAACTCGTGAGACTGACATCAGATGTTGTCACACTGGCCCCGAAACCTATTCGTTGTGCCGAGCTGTGTTTACGTGTCTTTCCAACTTAGAGATTCAGCTCATTTCATATACGATGTAGCCGATGTGATGTTTTGAAAATATCGACTTTGTCAGCAGAAAAATTCACGCGTAATGCTGGTAGTGGCGACAGTGGTTCGGGTGGGAACGGGGTGGGCATCTGGCTATAGGAAGAACTGAAATAATGAATTTTCTCATCGTGTTGACTATAATAGTGTTTCTCAGAACCTTTCAGTGCTATCAACTACGAAGATGCGTAGATAGTTCGCTGCACCCTTGAAGGCCTAGCCAATACGGTATTTTTAAGTCTTTCCACCCTTGACAGTATATTCTAGGTCGTTCCTTCGTTGCTACAGATGGAGTCAAGACAGTTTGTAGGACCGCGATCTTGAACTTTTCCAGACTTGAGGTAGCTTTCATGTTCATTTCTGGCCGCAAGGTTATACATGCCGGCAGTTTAGTGACAGATTATATCAGTTTATGAAAACAACTAGTTTTGCCTACTGCTGCAAACATGTTTGCATATTACTCAATGATTATACTGACAGCATTAGCAAGACACGGGATACGGGGTAGACAGTTTGTGATAAAGGGTTCAGAAGTATTCCCTTTGCTTTCCGCTATGCCAGAGCGGCTCGAGGACACACACAGTCTCTTGTCTGATGCGTACCGTCGGCTTTTTCCTCGAAGGTAAAGTTGTGTATCCTTTTCAGTTAGTACCTGTGGTGGTCATGGCGTATGAATGAAATGTGAAGATGGCTGTCTTCTGGGTTGTTACTTCTTGTAGTCTGGTAGACGTTTACTGACATTTCAGTTGTCCTTGCTGCCTCCATCATCGCCGCTACCTCAGGATAAAGTCCGGTGGCGGGAATGAAGCTTCGTGTTCCTTTAAGAAAGCGGGCAAGCCGAGTATACAATCGACTTTTCAAATAATATTTTGCGCGGTAGAGTGGGTGGTTGGTTGATGTTACGCTTTGTTAACTTCAAATATTCAGCTGGTGACGGCATTCCTATTTTCATGGAATGTTATCGTAACTGCGTTACAAAATTACTCCATCGTGTGCCCTTAACTGAATTCATCCTACTTCACTGCATTGTGCATCATCACTGTCTATATCTCTGTATTAGATTTTAATATTATTCTCTCCGTCTAGCCTTACACTGAGGTTTCTCAGGTTGGCTTCCCTTTTGAAATTTACCGACGACATTTCTGTGTATTATGTCTCCGTGCTTTTTATGTATCTCATTCCATCATCTCTTTATTTAACTACCCAGACAACTTTAGAAAAGGAATATACATAACTTTCCTGTTACAGCGTTGGAAACGATTCTTACTTTCAGGATTATGTACAATTTTTTCTGCATTTTTAATAAATGCAACCTTCCCCTAAGTACCGCTCATCTTACATTTCTTACGTATTCACAGCTCTAAATAAGTATATTGGATGTGAAACTTCTCCTTTTTTAGAGTCTGAGGTAATTATTTAGACCAGATCTGTGGTTACCGTTTGACAACTTAAATTAACTCATGAAATGATGTAAGTAAGTACTTATTCAGTTTATTCGCTGTATGCCTTAATACACGCGTAGGTTACTGTTCGCGTTTGTTCCCTCGCAGATGTCTTTTTGTTGTTTTCATTCCATTATCTTGGTGCGGCCATGAAAGTCTTCAGCCTTACGCTAAGTGCAGTGCCCATCTTTATTATGTCTTGTTCTTTAATTTCATTAAAGGACTTCCTTTCACGGTCATTGACGTTACGAGGTGTATCTTAAGAGAGCGAAGAATACTGTTACCATCCGCAGAGAAACACAGTGGTATAAATTATTTAAAGGAACCCCGAGGTTTATAATTGTACTTCAGAAATCAAAACTGGTAGATCCGTCACATCTAGTTCAAGCGAGAAACCAAAAATACTTTTGTGTTTAAATAGAATTAACTTGAATATTACCTCTTCATTTAATTTGATGTACGTATATATATATATATATATATATATATATATATATATAATAAATAAATACGTGTCCGTGTAGAAATCTACGCTCAGATGTCGCAGGCTTCAGATATGTCATTAAGTATAATCTCCGAAGTTGTAGAAACTCAAGCAGAGATTTTGGTTTTGCTGACAGCCAAAATATCCTACAGGGGAATTTGGTTTGCTTTTGTTGGCAGTTCTGGTACTTCTACTTCGAATGTGTCACGGTCGAAGCAGTATGAAGGCTGCGCACGTAAATCTGTTTCCCAAACATTTTTTTATTTTGTTTGTGCACGCCTTTGGCATCAGTAAATACTGACGGAACATAAAACCAAAATTAATGCGGCAGAAATGGAAATGCTCTACGGCTCACAAATAGGAAATAATGACTTTCTTTATTCATAGCGTAGTTAGTACTGTTGAGAGATGTTTGAGATGCTTAATGCTCTTTCCATGTTGTGCGTAACATGAACACGTAGTGGGGTAAAGAAAAGGTAAAAAGTTGCACTCCATGTAGGTCGCTTGAGGGGAGAGAAGGTATAGCTCCTACTCATTCTTGACCTCAGCACTAGATGGGGTTGAGTGGTCAGCATCACGTCCCGGCCTCTCTTTACCCCCTGGAAAGGACCCCTGTACCCATTGTAGAGGAGGCTGGGTGGACCCCAGAGCCGGTCTGGACGCAGAGGCTAGAGGAAAAATCCTCTGCCCCGGTCGGGGATCGAACCCCGGTTGTCCAGCCCGTAGCCAGTCACTATACTCACTGAGCTATCCCGTCTGTTTCTCTCCCCCCTCCCCCCTCCCCCTCCCCCTCCCCCTCTCTCTATCACAGTTAGGGTGGGGTGTCATTTATTAAACCGTCGAAAGGTATTTGATTAAGATAGTGTAACGTGGGATATAAATTTTTCTTAAAGACTCTTCATCGGAAAAGTTGTTAGCAGATATCTAATAATGATCTACAGTTTTTGTTTATAAATGCTTGACATAGGATTTAAGGACGTACAAGGGAAATAATTTCTGGCTATAAAGTTCAGTATCTCTGCCTTGATTAACTTTACAACCGTGTTATCATTTTGTGTGAAATGACGTACACAAAATTGCAAATAATGCATTTGGAAATGTTTTTACTATCGTCTTACTTTATGGGTGTGACATTTGGTCTCTCACGTTCAGGGAAGAATTCACATCGAGAGTGTTTGGAAAAAAGGTGCTGAAGAAAATATGTGAATCTAAGAAGGCGATGACAGTTTGCTTAGGAAAACTCTGCGAGGTTCTACATAATTTATACTCTTCATCAGATATTAACTAGGAGGATGATCCTATCAAGGAGGATGAGAAGACGCGTGCTATTTTCTTGTCGTGTGTCAGATCTACAGTGCGTCCCAAAAATATGTGTAGATACACAAGATTATTTTTTGTAATGTATACACGTGTTTAAGTGACGGCCTGTATTTTGTAAAAGCATTTTTTAAGGACAGACAGGTGTGTGCTGTTATGTCCTGACTCCCGCACCCGTCCGATACCTAATAACTGTTCAACGAACTTATAAATGTAATTAAATTTCTTACGAGCATCGTATAAGAGACATCCCTACATTTGAGACTATTTTGAAATTGTAGGATTTGAGGTTTTCACAGCGGTTTGCAGATGTCTGTCTTCTGGGTTGTTGCGCCGTGTAGTCTGGTAGACGTTTACCTACGTTTAAGAGGTCCTTGCTGCCTCCATCATCAGGGCGATTAGCTGTTTTTAAATTCCTGTAATATATTATAATATTATATTACAGGAATTTTTGCGCCATTTAAAAATCCCGATATTTAAAAAAAATATGAAGATGTTATTGTTCTTATTCTCTTGTATAGTGTGTGCTTGAAATAGCAACGACTTAAAAATAGGACTGTTCACAAACTTTATTTTTTAGCATGCCCCAGAAATATGTCACGTGGAGTTAAATAGGGCGAACGGGACAGGCCACTCTACCACCAGAAAAATCAGTTGAAGCATTCACAGACGTGTTAAGTGTGTGGGCTGTAGCAGTCTCCTGCATGAAATACCCACCTGCTTAAATCAGTTGCTCAAACACGGTAGTTAGAATTAATCTCAAATGACATAAGAAATCTATTTCTTTCGCAAAAAGAATTTCCCCATTCTCGGAGCACAAACTGCTCACCGCACTCTGTTTCCCTGTAGGAAGCAGACGGTCTACCGACTTCACATTTCAAGACCATTGATCGATCTCGTGTTGGAATGGAAGTTCATGGTCTATTTCATATCCAAACATGTTACATACTAATTTACATTAGTGCAGATACACTATTTATGAAGTTTATGTATGATATACGCCCAGGTTTTGTGCAGCATATCATGTTCTGTCTTCGCTAACTAAAGCTCATAGTAGCAGCTTAGTCATTTTAACTGCTATAAGCTTGTCCGCCGACGAAATTAAGCAGCTTAAATTTTCTATGTCTGGCTTCGCCTTGTTCTGTGTTGCGATTATATTTCGAACTTCATTGCTTTTTATTATTTCTGCTTCCTACCTGCATGATTCTGTAATAAAATCATACACTTACATGACTGTTAAAGCCACATGCAAATCAGCTACTGATGTGTGTGCCTGGGAAAATTGCCAGTAGTGTGGACAATTTTATTTTGAAAGCGCTGTAATTGCAGTAGACTGGCGTCTGACGCCTAGTTAAAATTGTCGTTGCATAGAAAATATTTACCGTTTCAACTGTGTGTGTTCTTGAATTATATTGACTGAGAAACTAGTATATTAAAAATTCAGGGTTTCATGTAACTCAGGAACGAACCTAATGAGGTGGGGATATCCTTGTGTGTCTGACCAGTGTTCCTGTGGACAAACACAGACAATGGATCACCTCTTGGCTTACCTCATCTTAGATTCTCCCTGCACAAGCGAAGATTTGGCTACATGTACAGACACTGCCATTCTTCATGCCCGATATTGGATTCCAATATAGTTTTGTATATATGTTGTAAATTTACTTTTATATTTATTCTATACCAAATTTTCCCCACCTCCGTTTTTACCTCTATGTTATTAATATTACTCTATTTAATGATTTCTAATTTGAATGGTGTGTATTTGGATACGAAATAAATAAATAAATAAATTATAACACTTTGTATTTATGCATAGTATAGTCTTATTAACCGTATGAAGACGACGCTCATTTAAATAAAATTTAAGAGTTCAGTCCGTACCTGAAAGAAAACAACACTTCACAATTATGAAGATCAGTTAGTTAATTCTGTATAAAGAAATAATCGCTGTTTACACTGAGAATCATACGAAACACAAAAATACATGGTGCACAGTTGCTGATTGTTAAGGCAGATGGGACATGTAGATTCAGTAGGCATTAATGGCTGAAAGTGAATCGTGAGTATGATTTCCGACCCATTCCATGGCTTACGTAGCTTTAAGATGGCATTCGGCTGTTGTATTCCACTCATTCTATCCATCACTCGGAGTCTGCGCCATCGATGAAGAGATGTGATGGCGATGTAGACGGCACTTGAAAGACGCGTTTCCATGCGTGAAATATGTGAACCAACGGGGTTGAAACGACTTCCTCTTGATCATTATCTTCATCCTCCCATCCAGCAGCCGTCGCCTGTAATCGCTTCTAACAAGTATACGAGTGTATATGCATTGAGTGGCAGCAAACATTAGTTCCAGGGTTTGTGGTGGTCCCTTCAGCAGAGTGAGCTCTGAATTTGCAAGACAGTACGAGGACCTTATTTATTGCATCAAACATCAATCCAGGCCGCTTGCAGATAACAGTTACGTCTCTTATTGTATGGGCTTGATTTCCCGTATTTGTCCCAGTAAAAGTAAAGTTTGTCCCACTATACGCCATGCAGGCATTTGGGGTGAGTGGAGGTATAGCTCCTCTCTTCCTTGACCTCGGCACTAGATGGGGGTGAGTGGTCAGCATCACGCCCCGGTCGGCTTTACCCCCGGGAATGAACCCCGGTACCCATTGTAGAGGAGGCTGGGTGGGCCCCAGAGCCGGTCTGGACGCAGAGGCTAGAGGAAAAATCCTCTGCCCCCGTCGGGGATCGAACATTTGTCCTAGTAGACTCTGTAATACGCACAAGTAACTTTGAAAACAAAATGTACGCTTTAGTTGTACAACATTGTCGAACTAACGAATGCAGCAATTAACTCTCCGCCAAACGTCACGACCGAGTTGTTAGCACTCATGGTTCGTATTCGGGAGGTCCCGGGTTTATATCTTGGCCTGGACATCTGCTGACTGAGGTACGTTATGGATTTATTCAGTCCCTTAGGACAATACTGAGATGGTGCCTCAAATTAGGCCAGGACCTCTAACATCCATATATCCTTTCCAGTGCATTGGCCTATTCATTAGTCACCCATACGCGGTAGTTTGAGCTTGTTCCGTTGTTAAATAAAATATAAATAAATAAGCATATATAAATAAACAACTCGGCATATTTAACGTTTTGTGAGAAATTTTGTATGTTGTGAAAAAAGTAATTACTTTCAATAGATTATGACACTTCTGTTGGCGGCTTCTAATAGAACCTCTGGTACAGTTGCAACGACCTGGAATATGATTGGGGGGGGGGGGGGGTGTTTGAGAAAAACGCAGGCCAAGGCATTATCATTGTTTTGGGATAATTACAGATATATAAGTGAACAATATTTTTCCTGTTACGTAACTGTTTCGAGTAATTGAATGCTTTTATTGAATCATAACTTTCTAAACCGTGCTCCTAATACTAGACATTGAGTTCAGTCCTTCAACACATTCTATTTGAAACCCATTCCAATATTATCTTCCTATGTTTATCTTTGATTAGTTGGTATAATTTTTTTTTCAAGATACTTCTATAATTTGTTTTCGAGTTCAGGGCATGTCTGAAATCGGCTACGCGGTACTGTTTATTTTTGGTGTTTGATAAACGTTACAAAGGTGCTAAATTTGTAAGGTTTTACCGCGAACTATTTCTGAAACTGGCATCTAAGAAAATCCCCAAGAAAATTAGCTCATGTATGGTACTGTCTATAAAAATTTCAGTCCTATACAAAAATACCACCCGTCAATACAATCCCATCGAAGTTAAATTTATAAAATTAATAATTTATTTTCGTGTAAAATGATTGAGTTTTGGCCGGTTTCGTATTTTCATGTCTCGTTGCTTTCTTATCCATTGTTATCGTTGTGCTTTGTGCTGTTCACACACCGCCCGGAGCAATTACCACCTTACGGGCTTATAGGTCCTTCCTTGCCCTTTCTTTATTTCTTCCTTCCATCCTTCGTTCTTTTCCATGGGTCAATGTCTCTCTCTTTCTATCGCGTTTCCGCCAAAGTACTCAACAACCTTCATGAACTGATGGTCATTAACTTACGCGGGTACTAAACTACATGACCGGGGTCGTTTCTACAGGGTTACTCAACCTGTGTGGTCGTGGACCAATTTTTTGCATGACCTGATATGACATCAGCGTAAGAATGACCTCGAATCACATCAGTGCAATAACGACTTGCGTAATGTAGTGTGAAAAACACCATCGGTATGTTTGTGTACCCCAAAGAGAAGTCCTAAGCCTTTCCAGTCTTAATATAGCTGTTAGCGGGTAGAAGTTTACCAACGTTTCAGAGGTCCTTGTTGCTTCCATCATCAGGGCGATGAGTAACTCATCAAGGACCTCTGAAACGTTGGTCAACATCGACCAGACTACACGGCGCAACAACCCAGAAGACAGAAATCTTCATACTAATCGCCCTGATGATGGAGGCAGTATGACCTCTGAAACGTTTGCAAACATCGACCAGTCTACACAGCGCAACAACCCAGAAGACAGAAATCTTCATACTAATCGCCCTGATGATGGAGGCAGTATGACCTCTGAAACGTTGGTAAACATCGACCAGACTACACAGCGCAACAACCCAGAAGACAGAAATCCTCATACTCATCGCCCTGATGACGGAGGCAGTATGACCTCTGAAACGTTGGTTAACATCTACCAGACTACACAGCGCAACAACCCAGAAGACGGAACTCTTCATACTCATCGCCCTGATGATGGAGGCAGTATGACCTCTGAAACGTTGGTTAACATCGACCAGACAACACAGCGCAACAACCCAGAAGGCAGAAAACTTCATACTCATCGCCCTGATGATGGAGGCAGTATGACCTCTGAAACGTTGGTAAACATTTATCAGACTAGACAGCGCAACAACCCAGAAGACAGAAATCTTCATATTCACCGCCCTGATGATGGAGGCAGTATGACCTCTGAAACGTTGGTAAACATTTATCAGACTACACAGCGCAACAACCCAGAAGACAGAAATCTTCATACTCATCGCCCTGATGATGGAGGCAGTATGACCTCTGAAACGTTGGTAAACATTTATCAGACTAGACAGCGCAACAACCCAGAAGACAGAAATCTTCATACTCACCGCCCTGATGATGGAGGCAGTATGACCTCTGAAACGTTGGTAAACATTTATCAGACTACACAGCGCAACAACCCAGAAGACAGAAATCTTCAGACTAACCGCTGTGAAAACCTCAAATCATACTTTTGAATGTAGTGTTATAGTTCACAGACTGGTTGATGCACGACTCCAGCAAATAAAATATAATCTTCTTTAATTTTTGTTTCTTGTTCTTCATTTTGCGAGTCTGAAATTTGTTCTTTCCATCTGAAGGAAGAACATAAATTGAGTTTCTTTGAGGAAAAAGTGATAGAGAAAATAGGCTATAAAATTGATTTATGCTTTTCAGCTAATGCCGTTGGGACGGCAAGTGATCGAATCAGTGAGGTTCTGATGGACGAGGGGAAATGAGAAATACAAAATTTTAGTCTGAAAATCTCGAGGGAAGAGAGACATTTCGGTTTTCATGGGTTAAATGGTCCAAGATAAATTAAAACTGAACTCTTGCAATTATGTACCAATTAATTGATTGAATATTTCAGTAAAGGCCATCCACTCTGAAGTGAGGCTAATTGTCGCCTACAAATGTAAATATTGTGCGACAGTCATATGTGGGCCTAAGAACAGGTAAACCGTAAACTGAGAAAAGGCTGGCAATTGGAGGTAAACTGTGCTTATCCTTAACATCAGTCACGAGAAGAAAGTTGTTATTTTCGAGTAGCCTGACTCATATTGTAGTACCAATTGTATTAGTATTATTATTCCATCTATTCACCACGTTATAGGGTATTTACTTCTATGTACTCGAGACAACCGCCACGGTGGTCTAGTGGTCAGAACACTAGCCTTGTAAGCTTGGGGTCCCGGGTTCAATTCCCGGTGGTGCTCAAATTTATAACTTGTGTTGGGTAAGGCCGTGGTCTAGGCATCACGGAGTTTTCCTCCGGGGGCTTCCCCAGTTTCTCCGTGGCATCCCAACAATTACTCCATTCACACACAGAAGAAGGCAATGGCAAACCACTTCTGATCATCTCTGCCAAGAATGTATATATGTATGAGCAGGTCCCTGACAACCTGAAGAGGTTGGAAGGATCCTGTTCATAATATATGGACCTGTCGTCAGACAGAACACTACAAATAAAAAAAAAATAAAAACTCGAGACAAACCTTGCCCCTAAAGTATGTAGTGCAGCTGCTATTTCTGAAATACATTTTCTTTTAATACGCGTTACATGTATTATTTGGATTTACTGTTAGAGATGACTACATATTTTACGACAGCGTCTTTCGAATGATCTATGAAGATCCTAAAATGGCAGTTTTCTGCAGTTCCCTGATGTCGTGTTCGCCCGGAATGTTGGACAAATATTTTCTGAGTGATTTGGACACAGTTCCAGTTGCTCCTATAATTATTGTGATTAATTTTGCTTTCACTTTCTACATTCTCTGTATTTCAATGAGAACGTCCTTGTATTTAAATATATTCTCCGCTATCTCCTTAATTACATTCCTGTCTCTAGGTTTTGCTATTTCAATTAATAGACAAGTTCCATTTTAGTTTTGAATTATAATATATTATTATCATCATTATTACGTATGCAGATTTTTGGGTTGCCTTTGCAAAAAGAAAATATCTTCTTCTGGGATACTTTCTCAGTGCGGGGAATTGTTGAAATTGATTATGTGTATTTAGTTTAAGTTGTATTTTTATTTGGGTTTGCATAATTGTGTGTCTGTTAATACTTGCCTTTCACAGCGTTTGTGCTGTTAGCGAAAACCTTGAAAAGGGAAATTTTTCGATTATCATTATCTTCATAATTATTAGAAATGGAGAACTGTTGAAATTCAACGGCGAGGGATTTATTTCTTATTCTTATCTCTCACCTCTTCCTTACCTTTAACCCTTGTCTCTTCTTCTTTTATCGTTGTTTCTTTTCTCATCTTTCGTGTGTGCGTGGTAGTTCTGTATCGCAGGAGAACAATAAATACGAGCCATTACACAGTTTGCGATAAATTGAATTTCTGAGTAAGTGATGGTTGCCTCGGTTCCTGTATTGATGTCAAGGTTCACCATGTTCATGGTACTGCCTTCTCCTGGAAGACTGTAAAATTACTTTGTGCCCAGTGGGAGCACAAACAAATGACTAAACGACGCGAACATCAAACTGGTCTTGATATAACACGCATAAATACTGCTACTGCTGCTGTTTCTACTACTTATATGAAATCCTTTGCTGTCTTGATGTCATTACTGGAACTACTACACCTCATACCGTTGTGCTTTGTAAATGATAAATCATTCTATTTAGCTATCATTTCTCCATTTTCGTTTTTCTTTTTGTGATAGGCCGCGGTGAAATGTTTTCCCGGAAA
Source organism: Zootermopsis nevadensis (assembly GCF_977971745.1). Taxonomy (NCBI): domain Eukaryota; kingdom Metazoa; phylum Arthropoda; class Insecta; order Blattodea; family Termopsidae; genus Zootermopsis; species Zootermopsis nevadensis. Next base: position 13,492,163 of record NW_028259152.1, on the reverse strand, counting down.
AAGTTGTATTTTTGTTTGATGTTCTGTTCCTTACAATTGTTTGCCAGTGCAACCCCGCGGGTTGCGTATTTTCGGCCCCTGTGGGATAGCCGACGGCTTCTAAGAACGGCTGTAATTACTACAGAGTGACTTATGTGACCTGCACGCTACGTCACAGTTTAAATTCTAAACCATTCATCTTTATTATTTAACTTGTAGCTTTGCCTTTGTAATTCCACTATTTTTCCGTGGACTTAACCGCCTACGTATGCTACTAATAACCATTCTCCTCTGCAGTCTTTGTCTCTGTCTTCGTTTCCACTCTTTATATTCTTCTGTATTCCATTTTCATCCCTTCTCTCCAATGCCATGGAATTCCGACTTATTTCCCCAGCTGCTGTATTCCCTCGGAAATTCTCCCCAGTAACCTTCCGGCAGCTGTCCCTGCTTCAGCTTCGACCAGTGTTCTTGCACAAGTCTAGAAAATATACAATAAAACGGATGGCACAGCTGATTTGCAGTAATCGCTACTAGTTTATGTATGTTCATCTGGCGCTTAGGCCAGTAATAATTTAATAGCCCCCCCCCCCCCCCCCCCCGATTGCCACCTATCAATTTTATATTACGTAACTGCAGGTTCTTTCTTGTGAGTGTAATATATAGGGAGTTACTGAAATTCCCAGCATTTATATGTCCCGAAGAGGGTTCATAATTGTGTTCATTAAACCAACATCTGAACTCTGGAGTCACATTGATCCAGTTCAGAATCCCACATTGTATGTCCGTAATGTTAATTATCTTACGTTTTAATACCATCTTCTCATGTTCATCTTCATATAACCTGTTCTCTATTGTGTTTCGATCTTATATTCTTCAATTAACCTACGCTTTTAAGTTGCATAGTTGTAATTATAAAATACGTAACTGTGGATGGTGAATTGGAACGTTAAGAAAGTTAGATGTTGTAACGTGTGTTAAAATACTGTTTGATCGAAGGACGTATTTAACTCGTGGAAAGCATCAGTTGGGACAGCCGGTCTCCGGACAGGGATATGAACCCGAGACCTTTCGAATACGAAACAGAAGTGTTCACTGCCGACTGCATCACGCAGTTCGATTCCTCTATTTCCATGGCGAAACCTCGAACTACTTGGGCAATAGGCCTCCCTGTCCTGTACCTTTGGTGCGACGGTAATGTCTCTCCTGCGCGTCAGAGGTACAAAATGGTAGCGAATAATGGCGCGGAAGTATTCCAGACCTTTGTACTAGATGGAAGTAAGTGATCAGTGCTAAATTTTTATCGTATTCTCACTCACGTTCCGATAGATATTCTTGGAGCGATGTGAATATGAAATCCCCGTTCCTGTAGGGAATCGAACCCAATCGACCATCCTGTAAGCACTCAATGCCAGTGGCTTGATCGCTACAGTGTTATAGTCGGCGCAGTAGTTTTTGGCCGGTGGAATTTTCAAGGGGAAGGCTAGGAGCGAGTCTCTTGTGCGATGGTATAATGCTGACTGCACCGAGGAGCTTATCGGATTGAACGCCCAAACAAAAGAAATGCACTGGCCGTGCCACCTCAGGTACACAGAGTAGGCCCGCCCGCCAGCTCCGCTAGCTTCTCCACCGGCCAAAAACCACTGCGCCGACTATAAGATACGCTGTACGTTTGTGGAGGGGAGACCCAGTGCAACTTCAGGATGTTTGGGCTTACAAAGAGAAAAAGACGGCTGTAGTGAGAACAGTGGTTGCCCTTGTTCTGTGTGAAATAGACTCCAGCTGATTTTATCGAAAACAGAAAACACACTTTTAACAGTCGTGCCCGCGTTAAGCCATTGACTGGGGCGTGGTCCGGTACATTTGCTTATGACGTAATACATTTCCTGTGTATGTCGTGTCCGTATTTCTTACTAAATATATTTTATTACAGGTTTTATTCTGTGGACCAGACTTGTTAACTGCTTATGTCGTTTAAATGTTAAATTAATTTATTTAAACGGAGGATAGGGGATGAAGGCCCTCAGGTAACAGTTATTTATATAGACCTAGCAGAGAGACGTACTCGACGTCCGCATTTGCTTATGATTTTATCTTGTCATGGTCGCATCATTAGAGTAAAGAAAGTAATTGTTAAAATAGCATGATTGCAGGCGTGTGATCAGTTGTAATAATTTTTTTAGTGAATTTAGACTGAATTATCTATATTGTTTAAAATGTAGGTCCTTTCATTCAGCAGGAATAACAAGGAGATGAATCTCAGGTTACAGGCACTGCGTTAATCATTAATATTTCCGATATATATTTTATATTTTTACGCGAAATGTGTAATTAGGATGGGTCCTTTGGTGTTAACTGCAGTCCTCTTGTATCGCTATTAAATTGTGACCGTTTTTAGTGGGTCGTAGCGGTGACGTGCTTAAGTCATTGCGAACCTTCTACCCTGACTTATCTTTTGCTGTGCTAGTTAACCGTTTAAAGTACGATAGTAAGTAAGTACTGCCTGATTTAACATTTAGTAAATCTGAATTTTGTTCACTGTGTTTATTTATAGAGTTCTTGCGATTCTCAGAATAGCGATTATTTTTCAATCGGTTGGATCTTTGTAACGGACAGAACACTTTTTCTTTGAGGTAGCAACTGAATATTTAAATATTACGTGGATGTACCTCATTCTTAAAAGGTTTGCTGTTCGTACTGCCACGTTACCTCATATTACGAATCACAGGCTAGATGCTACAATTTAAATTACCAACGGATTGGGAATCATATATTTAATTTGTTTCCGTTATTCTGTATAGTTTCTCGTTCATAGGATCTGTGTTGAATGATTCAGCTGTTTACATTTGTCATGCTTCGTGCCCAGACTGCTTTATATCAAACGTTGTGCGGGCTGTAGTTGTAATTTTTCTTTCTGTTGTGTAATTAAGTTACTTAAGTAGCAAATGTGTCACGATCTGTATTGAACAATTTGACACTTGTAACATGTAATTACGATATAAATTAATATATTTTAATGAAAGTCTTACCTGCATACAGCAGTTCCTTTGAAGTGGTTTAACACTGGTAGCACTTTGTGGTTCGATTTGATATATGAAAGTATTGTTGCATAATTATCCAATAAAAATGCACGTGGCATATGCCAATTGGTAAAGTAATTCTGTGAAAATGTTATGTTTGCCTAACGGTAGACACGTGACTAACACAAGGGTGATGGAGCGAGCGGGAGGCTTGGAAGTGAGTTCAGCATCGACTTGTAGCCACAGGATATCGTGCTTTTCTTCGCAATGTTAATTACTTTATTGTTTTAAATCCATGGTTGCCGTGACAGTGGCCGCGTGGTCTGAGGCGTTTGCCTTGTGCCACTTAGTCGCCGGGACCGTGGGTTCGAATCCCACTCAAGCCATGGATGTCTGTCCGCGTTTTTCTGTGTCGTGCTGTCCTGTGTACAGGTAGAGGCCTCGCGACGGACCGATCCCTCGTCCAAGGAGTCCTACCGAATGTCTAATAGATCGAGCCAACGAAAAGTTGGGACCCGCAGTCCTCAGGCACTTGAACGTGTCGTTCCCAGTATCCCAGTATTAAGTAATTAATTACAGACAATATATCAATTAACAATTAATTACAGTAATTAACTTCAAACGTATGAAACATTGTCATCATATATTAGCAGCTTGCCTTAACGAGATTCTTCCAGAACAGACGTCATCAGCTGCCAACTTCCAAACTTGTATTACCTGTGTTAGTTTTCCTTTTGTATGTTCGTAGCATCTTTTCTGATAAAACAATAAAATGTAGTCATTTGCCAACGCAAGTTATTGCAAGATATATGGGTCACGCTGATACACTGTAACAAAGTGCCCCTTGTCCAGTGTAACAACTGGCCCCACAGTACGCCATTTTGATTTAAATGTCGAACCAGTGTCAATATTCGACTGAAGTGAAGAACGATGTACACGCATTGCTCTTAATATAAAGAGTTTTAGGTAAGAAAATTTTAAGGAACTTGCCTTTATCACATGGTCGTGGAAGTGAGTTCAAAGTCAGAGGGAAAATGTTACTTTTTACTGGTAAAAACACTTAAATCAACCTAGCTCACGTAATACACAAGCTACAAGTACCATATCTCGGGTAGAACTGCGCACAGGGGAGACGCAATTGATACGAGACTCGTGAGATGCTGCTGCAAGTGAGTGATTTTTAAACTAAAATATAACATCTTGCCCGTGTAACAACAAGCCCCCTTCTCCCCTAAGTAAGTACTTAAATCGAATAATGAAGAACTTCATAATTGATACTCTTCACACATGCAGTGTATTAAAAGTGTAGCAGGTGTTAGTAGGCGTGTGTCATTGAAATTAACCTGAGAATCACGGGGCGGATTCGTCTCGATAAGGATTGCATCCGGCGCTGGTTTCTTGTGAACACGGCAGTGAACAGGTTCCGTAGAACGCAGGGGGTTTCTAGACTAGTTGGAGACTGAAGATTTCCGTCTTCTGGGTTGTTGCGCTTTGTAGTCTGGTAGATGTTTACCAACGTTTCAGAGGTCATACTGCCTCCGTCATCAGGGCGATGAGTATGAAGATTTCTGTCTTCTGAGTGGTTGCGCTGTGTAGTCTGGTCGATGTTTACCAACGTTTCAGAGGTCATACTGCCTCCGTCATCAGGGCGATGAGTATGAAGATTTCTGTCTTCTGGGTTGTTGCGCTGTGTAGTCTGGTCGATGTTTACCAACGTTTCAGAGGTCATACTGCCTCCGTCATCAGGGCGACGAGTATGAAGATTTCCGTCTTCTGGGTTGTTGCGCTGTGTAGTCTGGTCGATGTTTACCAACTTTTCAGAGGTCATACTGCCTCCATCATCAGGGCGATGAGTATGAAGATTTCCGTCTTCTGGGTTGTTGCGCTGTATAGTCTGGTCGATGTTTACCAACGTTTCAGAGGTCATACTGCCTCCGTCATCAGGGCGATGAATCACCCTGATGACGGAGGCCAGACTACACAGGACAACAACCCAGAAGACAGAAATCCTCATACTCACCGCTGTGAGAACCTCAAGTCTTACATAGTTGGAGACTGTTAGGTTCCCAAGAAGAACCTCAATCTGTGGAATTATAATTGTAATCTTAGATTGTTCTGTTATGAAAGTGCTTACTGAGTTGGATCCTAAATCCAACTGATAACTTGAATGTATTTCTATTCGCTTCGATTTTGTTCGATAATATCCAATCGCGGATAAAACGAAAAGGACAAATAATATCCAAGGAAAAGAATTTTTTTTGTCCCATGACACATTCGATTCTGAATGTCTGTTTTCTCCCCAGATGTATTGGTAGACGTACAGATGTCCGTACAAGAAGGGATCAATGTGCAACATTTGAGACAGTTCCAGGTTTCTTCTCGTAATCAAATAATAATAATAATAATAATAATAATAAATGAAGGAAGTAGTGTGGTGTCACATGTATTGTAAAACATTTTATATTACATGTGGTACTTGCTAAAAACAATATGGATCCCGGAAATAGGTGCTGCCCTATGTACCTTAGGGACAAGGTCTGTCTCGGGTACATGGAAGTACATACCCCATAAAGTGGTGAATAAATGGGATATAATAATAATAATAACAACAACAACAGCAGCAGCAAGAACCAGATATTATAACCCGAAACAAAAATGGAACTTGTCTCTTAATTGATATAGCAATACCTACCGACAGGAATGTAATTGAGAAGGAAGCGAGGAAGATCTTGAAATACAGGGAATGTAGAAAGTGAAAGCAAAAATAATTCCAATGGTTATAGGAGCGACTGGAACTGTCTCCAAGTCAGTCAGAAAATATCTGGCCAACATTCCGGGCGAACACAACATCACGGAACTTCAGAAAACTGCAATTTTAGGATTTTCATGGATCATTCGAAAAACGCTGTCGTAAAATATGTAGTCATCTCTAACAATAAAGTTAAACAAATCGAGAAAATAACCGGAATTTGTTCCGCTTATTTGGGACGCCGTGCCGTTTAATCGGGACAGTGAATGTTGGATGGCGCGCTTGTGGCGTGTGGCGTGGAGGAGTCAGTGAATCATCGCCGATTCACTCAGTAACGAACACGTGCTTGTTAAGACAGTGTAGCAATTAGCAGCAAGACTTCGCTCGCTGTGGTTTTAAGCATCCAGGCTTGGAGATGCTAGATACGACTGATACTGAAAATGACGCCATTTTGGAAATGCAACACTGCAGAAACTACGAAGAGTTTGCATGCATCGACAACAGTTTTCAATGTTACTAAGAAAATGAAGATTATAGGACGCAGTTGTTGAACAAATTGCAGCAAAACACCAAAAGACATCAGAAGACCAGAAAGGTGATGAGGACGACACACCCGAGCTTGAGCGAGTGACTAACCGTTGCTGGATTACGATCCTACTTCATGCAGGAAGGCGATGAAGGCAGTTCCATATCTGCACCAGATACCTGCGCTGATTTTGTTCAGTTGCAGCCAATCAGGAGAACACGGCAGGGCACACTCGATAAATTCCTCCAACATCATTAACTGTTAAGAACTACATACATGCGTGTTTGATACATACATTAAATTGAAATTCTTTTTAACGTAAATATTTTTCTGTGATCTGTACCATTTGTTCCAGAATTCATTGCTCAATAAATCATCTCGATAAGCGGGAGTTTGTCTTTTGTTTTAAACATTTTTAACTTTTTACGTGGAACTTCGCATAATCCGGGCAGCCGCTTAATTGGGTCAAAGTTTTCTAGTCCCGATGTGTCCCAATTAACCACAATCCACTGTATAAGGATTTGGGAATTAATGAGCGCCATTGAGTCGTATCTAAATTTCAGCTTGTTCGATCTGCGTCGTAATGGAGACCAAAGTGAGATTGCTGTGTTGGAAATTCGTGCTAGCATTGTGGCTGGGTGACGTATGCAGAACTTTGAATTTTTATGGACAATTAGAGTACAACTGTGCCCTCTGCTCGTGCATTAGCATACACTTTGGAAGGGGCTCCCTAAAAATCCAGGAATTTACGAAGGTTTGTACCCCTGTGTGTATGTGCCGGCCCCCCGACTGGGCCATAGGTGCCTGTAGGAGGCTCATTCATTCTAAATTCGTCCCGAAGGCAATGGTGGTAAGGGAACAAGATTACAATATGTGCATTTCACGGAAGACATTTCTATGCAAATTTTTATGAGTAAACCACACTTGTACAGTTTGAGGTGATCTATGGAAGTAAAGTTTTTCGCTAAACTGAATAATTATCTTTCGTTTTAGTAGAGATCGACTTGTTGCGATAAGATTACGCCAACAGATCTTATGCTTGTATATAAACGTGTGTTAAAATTGTCTGCTTAACGTGAAAACTTGATTGGCTGGACCTGTTGTGAGCATTCCACAGATAAATTGCAAAACAAAAAGTTCAGTCCGTTTTAGACGTATTTCTTGCGTGCGTACAGACGGTTTCATTCTTATAGACGCTTCGCAGAGTTGTGAACGCACCTAAAAATCATTGTCTTGTTCGTCGATTACTTCGCCGATGTAATGTTACCTCACTGTCTGAATTAGTCGGGTCCATTTTTTCTCATGTATGAGCAATCTTCTACATCAGACCAAGTAAGTTGCAGGGTCAGAGACAAAGTCCCAGTTGAATATGGAGGCTGTGATATTTTCCAGATTCGCCAAACCTGTCTCAGTCATCAGACGTCTTCGTAACAGCAACATTTTGTGGCCTGTTTGAAGCCATTATTTTGGAATTTGTCTGAAGAGACAGAAGTAACATGAAACATATTTTAAGATGGCCGGTTTCCTGGCCTTGTTTTTCAGTGTGAATGGTGGTCAGCGTTGCCTGCATATAACGCTGTTTGAAACTGCACTGTGTAGTTGACAGGACGCTATTAAATAAACTGAGATCGTTGTAGGCAGCCATTATGTTGACGGATACACTGAACTGGAAAAAGGTTGGTGATATTTAGAAGAATATAGGATAGACGGGATAGAAATCGGATTTTTCTTGAGCCACTCTTGCGATGTGATTACCATAATGTATTACATGTATGGACTTACTCGCTAGACATTGGTGTGTATGTATACACACACACAGTATATGAAGACGCATACTTCAACGAGCAGAGTGAGGCCAGTTCTGATCCTCTTACAGCAAAAGACTTAGGACTGGGAAATTGAGAACAGCGGCTTTATTCACGCACTACAAAAGGCACTGTCCGCTGGGCAGGCCTTTCCATCATCCATGAAACTACGAGGTGCGATCGGAAAGTTTCAAAACTGTGTCAATAGAGGGCGAACCGGATGTAATACGAGCTTCTGCCGCTAGGGGGTGCGGCCTACATCTATAGTGAATCAGTGTGCCAGCCGGCATCATCGAATTAGCATTTGTTTCTTAGTTACGGGCGTTTTGGTAGTGCATTACACCGACCCTCCTGCGATTTCGGAATGGCGTGTGCATCAAATTTTGCCAAAGACTCGCCAAAACGGCTACGGAAACCTATGAAATGCTAAAGGAAGCATTTGGGGAGTCCGCAATGGGTCGTGCACAAACTTTTGTGTGGCATTCACGTTTTAAAAATGGCCCAACCTCTGTCGATGATGACGAGCGTTCTGGACGACCATCTTCGAGCACAACGCCCGAAAATGTTACGAAGATTCGGCAGGCCATTCACGAAGATCGACGTCGTACCATCAACGACTTGTGCGACATTGTTGGGATAGGCTATGGGACCTGTCAGCTGATTCTAAAGGAAGAACTCCACATGCGACGCATCCTGTCTGAGGACCAGAAGCAGAATCGACTTCTCGTTTGTCAGGAGCTCAAAGATCTTGCAAGAACCGACCCCAACTTCCTTTCTAAGCTCCGTGTGACTTCTTCCTCTTCCCAAAGATGAAAATTCAGCTAAAGGGAAGGAGATTTGAGACGATAGAAGAGATTCAGGCAGAATCGCAGATGGTGCTTGACAGGCTGACAAAGAAAGATTTCCAGGGATGCTTCCAGGCTTGGCAGCGGCGCTGGGATCGTTGTGTTCACTCCCAGGGGAACTACTTCGAGGGTGATGGATGAACTTAATACCTGAGATAAGTGTACGGGTTTTTATAGGCGAAGTCTTGAAACTTTCCGATCGCACCTCGTAAGTACGAACGAAAAATAGAGTCCATGTTCTTAGAAACATCCCAGAGTTTCATGGCACATGATTTTGTAATAGTATTCCCATCGGGGTACACAGACTTGCACAAATTGTCTTTTAAAGCGTAATTCAGTAATTTTACAACTACCATAGTTAGCTTGTTAGCCAGAATCCGTTAAACTTCTTGCACGGGGGAACAGTCCATTTGACGCCTTTGCCTACACAGAAAAAAAAAATATAGAATTGAAAAACGCGGACGTGACTTGTGAACGTTTAATTCGAAAGGAAGTGACAGCTCGCGATCGTGTTCCGATTTTAAGTACTATTTGGGATAAATTAAGGGAAACTACGTACCCAGGATAACAGATTTTCAGGATGACATTTGTGGAGTACGAACCTCTCGATGGTGACGTTCATTCGGAGAACATGGTCTCACCGTGGTCTGTGCGTGACCGGTAGGGGCTTCAGCTAAATTCCGTTTCAGAGCTGAAGTTTTGTGTTTTGAGCTGTCTATGAAATTGCAGCCGCTGGGATCGGAACTGAAATTTGATGGACTGTCGGAACAGTGACGAATACTCTCAACAAGAGTGCCGCGGCCTTTTAAAATCAAATTTGTTTCTTCACATTACAGTAATGTCTCACAAACTGCAGCAGTAGCGGTGATTTCATGTTCTGCCCAGTTATGTCACCCCATCTGCCTGTTCTGTTGTTATGTAGTCAAATAATTTTGTGTGTGAACTTTAATGTATATACAAGAAATGTCCCATATGAATGCTAAGTACATTGACATATGAAAAATTAATTGCTCGTAACTTAACATTCATGCAGCCTTATAATAGCACTCAGTTCGGTTAAGTAGTTTATGTGTACTGAATTAAACGCTATGTAATGAATACGTTTGGGGGGTGGAATTCATCCTTTATCTCGGTAATAGATGAATGCGAGTTGTCAGCTTTACCACTGGGGAAAGAACCCGATGTTCCCATTGGATATTGAACATTAATAAATTGTGGACCAACGAGGATAGGGTTTAGAAGCAGGATTGCATAAACATTGTTTGTGACCGGCAGTCGCATATCACTTTCATCTTACGTTAATTGAAACTGGACGGATTTTTTAGTGCGAGCAGTGAACATTTTGCTGCTGTGGAATTCACTCTCCAAAATAAAGTGCTGGCCGGCGGTCCATAATTCATGGCGCATGATACAAACACATTCACAACGAGCGGCATATCGAAATCTCTTCCGCTCGTGAGAAGAAGGCGCTGTTTCCGTCTGCTTCTCCACACTTCTCTTGCTTAGATTCGTTTTTCTATTCCTTCCTACCTAGTTTGCATACAAGACTCTTTGCAGTTCTTATCTATACAAGTTTTGATGCGCTGTGTTGGTTGGCAGTCTTGAAGTGAACATGTTTTTTTTTCTATTAATTTCTGAAATGTTGATACCGATCGGTCTTGTGGAAATTCAATGTGGCGTAATTGTTAGGATGATGGATTATCTCTCTACACGTTCTTTCTATACGTACAACATACAGTCATGCACCGAGTGGGATTCGAACCTGATGCTACAGTCTGGGACCGAGCTCTAACCTTAGAAGGAATGCGGAAACTGTGAAGGAAATATACTATTCAGAATGAAAGTGTTGACCAAGTTCGCCCTTGGTCCGCTTGCGAAGTCTAAATTCTGATTTTATTTGTATTTGGCGTTATTACCATACGGGAATATAACCCACTGAGGGCAAATCCTGTCCACGTCACAGAGCACAGGCCGTTAGTAGCTGGATTCTCACAGCAGAGGCATATTTTCAGAGTGGGCATTAGTTGCGTGGTCCAGTTAAGCGGTGGCCACAGACTAGCTCTGTCGTTTTTCGTTATTCCACCTATCTGCCTGGTCCAGAAAGGCGAAAGACCTCGGGCCCGATCCAGAAACTTCGGTGTGGACGCGTGGATTTTCCGCAGTGAATCTTAACGATACGCAATTGATTTAGACAGGGGAAAAAAGAGTGGGAGGAATATGTTACAAAACGACTGGAAAGTAAACAAACAATTAAGAAATGAGTTAAAAAGCGAAGGAAGGAGGTAAGACACTGAGAAGAAAATATGGTGAAAGTAAAATAGAGAAGCATGTATTATGTATCCGAGTTCTTCTTTGTTTGGTTGGTGCGATCGGTTACGGGTCACTGACTACAAATGAGATGTAGGCATGTTGGTGCTACCAGTATAATGACGGACAGGCAGTTGTACGAACACTGAACCGCCCGTCCACATTCTGACACTCCCCACCCACACATAGGCACTTTTCTTCGAACAAAAATAATAAAAAGAGGAAATGCTTAACGACGTCCTTCGATTTCCAGTAATTCTGCTTCCTGTGTCCCCTTTCCCGAGAGTGTGGAGGGGAAGGGAGATTTTCCAACTCTTCCGCCATTGAAAAGGTTGTCCTATTTCATTTTGACTCCCCTCTAAAAATAGACAGGGGTGGGAGGAAATCTTTTAACCGTCATCGAAGACTAGCGAAACTTTATCTTTTCATTCGAAACTCCTTTCTCTGTGGAAATTCTGTGGCTCGTTTCCTTCCCTGATGCTTTTATTTTCCGTCTCCTTTCTCTGTTTCTTCTGTCATCACTAGGCATTCTGGTACGAGACACTTCTGGATATCTCTGCCAGATTCCAGCGGACATGGAATGTTCAGTATGCGTCCACTGGACAACAACATTTTGCATTTTCTCTTCATTTTATATCCGTTCTTTATTTCGTTCTTGATTAATCTTCTTATTCCTATCAGTATTAGGCCTTGAGGCCTGTTATAGTCTTGGATTCTTGATTAATATCTAGTCTCTATCACTCGACAACATATGTAAACCAACGAACCAAAAAGTTTACTAAAGGCGGAGTCCTGAGCAAGCGCAAAACATCGTCCCGTGCTAGGTAAAACCACTCCTGCGTACGAAACGCATTTCTGGAAATGGTAAACGGAGCCTTATAATTGAAACAGGAATTTGCTTATGTTAACGGGGGTTTTGTCCCGGCGGAAGCCTTGACCATTCAAATTAGGATCTGATGCTGATGATTAGAGGTTATCCCGTCAGGCAAATTGTCCTTCGTGCAAAGGATTTTGGTTCAGTGGTTCTCTTGTATCTGAACCCAGGGGGAACCTCTGTGACTTGGGGGATCATGTCCGTGATTGGGGATTGCGGGCCGTGTCCCTTTCGAATTATACCCTTACGACTGAGGAAAATCACGAGAAACCTCAAGTCAGGGTGGCCGAATGGTTAGACCCCTCGTTGTCCCGACTTGGCTCTCTTTTCAGGGACAGCCTCGGCTGGTCTGCTGATCATCAGACCCCCACAAATGCCCATGGGTGACTGTCAGCCCTTAAACGTCACAAGTGCCTTCCGGGTTGCTGGACTCTAACCAAAACGTTATCTAAGTGCGTTGTCCTGCACAAGTGCCAAGACGCTGTCCTTTGCTAGGTAATACCATTCCTGCGTACCAAACGCACAGCTCGAAATGGTGATTGCTGGATTTAAGGGAACTGTCTCAACATATCCACCTGGTAACAGGTCTTGTGGGCAAGTGATAGTAAGAATATAATAAAATAAAAATTATAGGACCACTCATAAAACTCTCTAAATCGACCAACAGCGGAAACGCAATAACTGACATTGAATCAAACTGAAAAGGAGGGGGTGGATTCAACGACAGCTTCAAAGTTGTCGTAGGTAATTGCAACAAACATCATAAAACAGATAATATCCTAGCCCTCTGTGAGAGATACGAGCCAACAGAGTATCTTAGGACCGATGCTCCAGAGGAAACTATCAGTACCTACTAAACTACGCTGTTGCTGACTTCCTTGTTAATCAGAGGAATCCGTATCGTTGAAATTTCCAGACTGGGTTACCTGATGCGGTTAGGCAACCGCGCCATTCTTTGTTCTGTCTATAAGTACTGTTGATTTCGATTCGTGTAATCTTGGCTTCATTACAACCTATCCGATGGCCCTCCTCATAAGCATGTTGGGCCAGTTTTGGTTTCTCTAGTAGACCTTTTTTGAGATTGTATCTGTTCTCGAAGCCGTACGGCTAGTGGTCTTCCTGTTTCTCCAATGTAGCTTCTGCCACGTTCGCGGGGGATACTACAGACGCACTGTGCTGTTGTTTGCCGATTCCTGATTGGTCTAGTTCTCAGAAGTGAGTCCCTGAGGGTGTACTTTGTTATGAAAATTGTTCTAATGTTATATTGATTCGCAGTGCGTTTAAATTTCTCGGAAACACCCTTCCCCTCTCACCTGAACACGGAAACAGAGCCAGTTTCTGAAACGTTGTGGTTTCTTGTAAACAAATACTATGAAAAAAAAAAAATTAAAATAAATACGATGGACAACTAATGGAATTCTTATTGATTTGTGCTCTGTCTTATTTCAACTTCACTATTTGAAGAACCTTCTGAACTACTTCTATTAAGACAAAATTAGTGGCGTAAAAGGCGAGACAGTGACATCTTTTATCTAGTGCTCAGGAACGTTGTTGTAGAATTTGTTAGCTAAGTGGTAAAATTTAAATTGCTCCTGTAGAAATATCGTTTAAAGTTTTAAACGATGTTAAAACTACAAAACATGCTACCAAAGCTGAGTGTGGTGCTAAGAAGGTATGCAGGTGGCCGAAAGCTCAATTTTCTCAGCAGCGAGTGATTGTAATTTGAAGAAATTTACAGTAGTATTCAAGTCATTTGTTTATCACGTTTTTAGTTCGATTTTGTAGATACTAAATATGTTGCCGTACAATACTGAGTTGCGGATCTTTATTACCAAAGAGTAAATTACATCTGAAAGCCAGGAAAGGTCAGACCTCCACTCCAGGTAAAGTTTTGCGACGAAGTTAACCGGAGAGTCACATAATTCCAAATCGCGTTAATACCATAAGACGATCAGTTTTGGACGATTGATCTCAAAGCGGCATGCCTTCTTCAGGAGGTACTGAGCCCAATATTGACATTGAACACATTTCAATATAAATTGCTTGAGACGCTGATTTGAATGATATTTGAAGGAGATTTTTACTTACCGTTCAAATGAAATAAAGTATAAAACTTGATAGGGGCTACATTTTTTTATTGCTTGGTAGTTCATATCTTCATGTTCGCAATTAATAATGCAGACATTCCTGTTTCTTTGCTGCAGAACTGTAATTGTCGATACAGCATCGTTAAATCGAACGTATAAGCGCGCGCATACACACAAACGCATACGTCTGACCATCAAAACAAAGTGTGGTGAATACGTCAATGTACAGATACCTGCGCATTTCGTCTGATATTCACATTCACGAGAAGATGAAATATGGAAACCCACCTGAAATATTTATAAAAGATGTTGTAATTAGATACTGTAATAAACAGTTTTGTTCCGTAGCCTTACGAACGTGAAATAGATTCTCGAATCGCAAAATCTGAAAAGAAAGAAACTCCTCAAATGAGGTTCGTGCAGGCAATTAAAAAATTACATTTAGTAAGAGGATAATAAGTTGATAGTTAACGGAAACATTTGTGAACGGAAAATAAGGTAGAGGGTATGAAATAATATAAAATTGCAAGAATATATTTTATGGATTTTCCCTCAACACCTACAGTGGCAGAGAAACTTTTAATGTGCAATAGGAACACGTGACATCGACCGGCGAAGGAAAAAGTGGTAGGGAATTCCCGTAGCCCCGGAACGGGATTTTCTATCCAGTCCTTGTCATAGAGGATGAAGAAAAAGAAGAATTGGAGGCCGAAACATTCAACAGATTTTGTAGAAATTTAACGCCTCTGATAAAAGTAAAATAAAGTTTGTCCCACTATACGCCATGTAGGCGCTTGGGGGGAGTGGAGGTATAGTTCCTCTCTTCCTTGACCTCGACACTAGATGGGGGTGAGTGGTTAGCATCACGCCCCGGCCGGCTTTACCCCCGGGAAAGAACCCCGGTACCCATTGTAGAGGAGGCTGGGTGGGCCCCAGAGCCGGTCTGGACGCAGAGGCTAGAGGAAAAATCCTCTGCCCCCGTCGGGGATCGAACCCCGGTCGTCCAGCCCGTAGCTAGTCACTATACTCACTGAGCTATAACGCCACTGATAGTATTTAAAAATATCATTTATTTCATCATCCAAACTATGTTATGGGGTCAGATTCGTGTTAAATAATTAATTCGAGATTTTTTGTGTATTTTTGAGCTGAAAATTATTTTCAGGAATTTGACTTATTTTTTTCTGTTCTGCCCTTATAGCTTGTTATTATTTATCCCCCTCTTTAATATTTCTTTTTGACATTGGTGTGCACTCTGATAACTTTGCCCATTCTTCACGTACTTGTAGAGTAGTAGCATTTTTTAACGAAAGAAGTGTGTTTTGCTGTTGAAGGAGACTGACATGACGGAAACCAATTCAAAACAACGTAAGGAAAGTGGTGTGCAGTTCTCTTTCGGTGATACGTCATCGGTGGACACAGCAGACGTCGTAAAATTCCAAAAATTCTTCTTGCATAGTTCAGTAACGCAACAGGCTCTCAAAGTTTGTGTTTGAAGCCCGAGAAACTGGAAACAGACTTGTCTACTTTAAGAAAGGATCATCTTACTTTTGAGTCCATATGCGTGATTTCGTATTTTGCTTACTCATTTGTCTCCGTGTTTCTTATTTGCAGATGTAACTCTTCTTTTGCAAAGCTAATAACTTCACTGGTATCACAGTTTATAGATTAGGAAAATATTTGTTGCCGTATATTTCGGATAAACATTTATATACGGCGTATAAAAAGGATTTGAAATGTAATTTCTACATCTTAATGAGATTCATCATAATTTTGTTTTCCAGAAGATCTGTAAAATTATTACTGAACTTTCTGTAAAGTTCAGCTTGTGTGGGGCACTATCGAAACTCATTTCGACTTCGTGTGTTTCAGTTTGAATTTTGTGCGGATAAATTTATATTTATTTTAATCGGAAATGTTGTCACAGTCAAGCTTAATTCTTGTTCAGGTTTGTCAATTTTTTGATCATGTTACGAATTTCCGTCTACATTATTTTTTGAAGGTTACCTAAGTGACATAGAATAAGAAAACGGATGTTTGAGTTAGCTTGCAATTTCGTGCGAAATTATATAATTTCATTAATCGAGGTGTGCATATTGACATAGTAAAAAGACTCATGATGTCCGTCGCCTGCGTGATGCGAAATGATATTTAGTTTATTTTGAAATCACAGATATTACCCTAATTTATAACTTCATAAATACCGGTATAATTTAAGTTACGTTGTAACTGAATTTAATTACATACTGGATGAAATAAATTAACATATCTTATCACTGAGAACATAAGCATACTCGTGTGCTTCAGAAGTATTCATGAACTGAGAAATGCAGTCGAAGTTTTCTGTCTTCATATCACAGTGTCCTGATGTGGACTACATCTTAAACTGTGCCTCGTTTTTAGGTAGTATTTTATATTCAGCAACAACCTGGACAAATACTAACCTGTATTAATGGATGACTAAAACATAATTTAACCCAACGATAATTTATGAACTTTGATCATTGGTTTTTTAAATGATAAATTAAACCTGTGCTAGAATATTTAAAAAGTAATAGATTTCGCGTTATTTCTAAAATATGTTAATTTTATTTCTTCGACACGTTGTAAGTGGGTATAGGCTAGTTACTGGCTACTTGAACTTTTCCCGGTAGCCAACACCAACTAATTGTATATTTTATGTTTTGCAGGTAAGTATGCATTGCCGGGAGCAGGCCGTGGCTAACTTCAGATTTCATTTTCGTTTCTGTAGTCCACTCTTAATGTCAAGTTTAACCGGTAAGTCCAAACGTTGATAAACCTGTAATATGTTTATTATTATGCAAGAAATTTTGTATATTGCAATAACTTTTATTTCGTAAATGTAAATGATTTGTTTTGTGTATGTCTTCTATCCATGGCCATTTGTGTGTGTTTGTTTAAGATAATGATAGCACCGTCACGTCTCAGAATGATCAGACTGACCTCATTCGACAATTTATTTGGTTACCCTTGCATGGCCATGGTTTCACCGTCCTTCTTGATACCCCTGTGTGGAATCTCCGCATGTTTAACTGAGTTCATGCTCCAAAATCTCCTGCAGTAAGCCTACCCACATCACTAACATATGAGATAATTTGCGCACAATCACAGCGTTTCCAAACTGTCTTAGGTAGTCCGTAAATGATTGATTGAGGAGTTTAGGAGAACCAAATATTTTATTAAAAAACAAGTCGATTAACATGTATTCTCTGAACTTACTACAAAGCAAAAATGTGGAGACACGCCGGAGACAACATTTCCGAACTTAAATTTTATGAAACAATATCGTACTAATTTTGATGATATGCGGGTTGCATCTTTGTAGTATAAAATGATGCTGTCGGAATATTTAGACTTGTAGGACATGCGTTAAGGAAAGACTGATGAATAGACCTCTCCATTTGGTTTCCGACAGATTAATTATTTTTCACACTATAGATTGATCCTGCAGAAATTCCTTTTGCTCGAAGGTTTCTTCAGAACGGATTTGTAGGCGATTTTCATAGAAGTCATAAGAGTGTACCACGGGCTAGAGGAGGAGGACAAACATTTTGATTTGTATTTTAAAAATTAGTTATTAAATTCCTCTGTAAACGATAATGATCTAATTCTCTGGTAACAGATCCTAATGATTAAACATCACTGATGCCAAGATCCGTAAGTGGATACATCTAGTATGTATCTTTACGTCAGTTATTGTATTATATTTCCATCATCATCTTGGTTTAAGAGTGGATCGCTTCCTAATAGGCTTCTCCATTACACTCTTGTAGACTACACAGTCAAGCAAGAACTTCAATGAAATGTCTTGCTTTTTGTTCATTCAAACAAAGAGTATGTTAAACTCCATGGAGCATTATCCCTTTCGAGAAGCGATTAGTCCCTCATCTAGTTATTAGATTTTATATAAACCGAAAACTTATTAATTTTTCACTAATCCACCCTGAAGCTCGTGTATCTAGCCCATACTCTCAAACCTTATTTAATACCTACTTTAATAGTATTCTCCCTTATACGCCTATCTCTCGGTTTTTTTTATTAGTCTTATATAAACTGTTGAACTGAGTTAGGTAACTTAATTCTTTTTATAAATTTCAGTCGATTCATAATCCTTTATAGTACTGTATTAATATAAATTCAGTCATTAAAGACGAGTTAGGCTTGTTTTCTTGTTAAGAAAATTGAGAAATATAACCAGCTGCTGTAGTTTGCTTGTGACAGGAACTCTGGACATCGCGGGTAAAAAATAACACTAGCTGTTACGGATAGAAACAACATTCAGCAGCGACGAGTAAAGAAATATTTGTCGTGGTTGTGTGCATTGAAAATTCTGTTTTCATTTCAAGGAAATAATTTCATTGTTTTTGAAACTCGTTTCTATGCGTAGTTATTCATCATGTCGTGCGGGAGTAGTGTTGCCCTCTTTTAAATAAATATTTTAACGGAACTCCGCGGACTGGCATTCACCATACCCGCTTCTTGTTATGAAGATGTTGACTTCGAATCTCGGAGAGGAGCTATGATTTCGTTACGTAATTTGTTTGCGGGTAATCTCAGTCTTTCCAGGAAAATGGCGGAATACTTCTATGAAATAAGACACTCTTTCTTGAATATTCTTTCCAATTTATCATTCATTATTATGTCGATACAAGCAGTTTTAAGCCAGTACAGTTAATGAGTCGATCGAGATTCAAACCAGGTAGCCTACAGGTTTTTAATTCTTTCTCCTTTGTTTACTTTTATGATATTTAATTCATCGGTACCCTTAAAATGGATTTCTTCAGCGGCAAGTGCTTGTAATACTTGTTTAACTTTTATTAAAACTATTATTGCTGTAATCTGGACATCGCCTGTGTTTCGCTTGTACCACTGGGATGCAAGAGGCAGTGGTTGTCTGAAATTAATCGCCTGAGTAAAACGCCAAGGGAGGAAGAGACTTGGGGTGGTGGTTAGCCTGCCTGTGTTTTTGTTCTCTTTTCTTCCTAAGGGGTGAATTAATCGGTTGGGTAAAAACATTAACGGTTTAAAGAGAACGTTTGTTTGTACAACACGTCCTCTGCAGACCCGGCCCCTTCGGTAATTGGTTCAAGTAGCGCCGTCCCTGGCTCTTGGTTATAACATTTGCATAATTAGGCCATCAACGGAATCCACAGTTTAGCTTCAAAAAGTAACACACGTTGTGCCTTTCGTTCTTAAACTTCTTGTTATATCTCGGTGCAGGCACTACTAATTCCACCGCCCTCCATTGCACACAGACCTGAGGCAATTCAATTCAACTTTTATCCTCGAAACATATCTCCCTTAACATCATTAATATTACGCTTCCGTCTAATGCTCGCCCCCCCCCCCCCCCTCGAGTGGACATTACACCAAGATGTTCCTGCACCAAAATTTTGTGTGCATCTCGGCCACATACTCGGTCATAGTTTCGCGGATTTTAAAAATTCTAGCAGAGGCAGGTAATGTGTATGAGCTGCGTAGTTTCTTGTTAGACTTTATAATACAGTAAATTAGTTCATTTACCGATGGCCGAAATGATTTGCGAAGAATATTATTTCGAAACAAATGTAATGCATATTTGTGCTTGGAGTAATTGCGTTTCACACTTATAGAAATTGGTGTATGAAGTCTGGACTTCAAACAGAGCTGGAAATAAATACTGTAACACAAGTAGGAAGCTGTGTTTATGGGCTTTACGTACAGTTAACGTGGAACAAAAAATATTAAAATTGAAGAAGAAATAGTTAATGGACTGAAAGAATTGCACGAAAAGCCGTTTGGTTCTTCTGATGCGGGCGTTGCAGACAAAGATGGGATGAATCCGAGTCGAAAGGACCAGAACACGAAGAGTGCGTATATTTGCTTGTGAAGATCACCTGCTCTAGCGGTAATCAGGTGACGGTCTATGCTCTCACACGAGGCTGAAGAAATTCACTAAATTTATTACTACGGTATCGCCTTTGTGTCAAGAGTTAAAGCCGACTGTTGTAGTTAAACTATTGAAATTATTGTAAAGTAAAACAATACCGTTTATTAACAAATTAGGAGATTCCGTTGAATTTTTATTAGGTGTTAAATTATTACTCCCCAAATCCCGGAAATCGTACAAGGTAAATAGTTTTGTTCAATTTTATCAGTCTAATCACAATAAAATATTATTATTAAATATTACTACAATTAACATTTAAATATTTAAAAATATATTTAAATGATGCTCTCTATCGAAATGTTCGATTTACATTAAGCATTAGAACATTTCGATAGAGAGCATCATTTTAATATATTTTTAAATATTTAAATGTTAATTGTAGTAATATTTAATAATAATATTTTATTGTGATTAGACTGATAAAATTGAGCAAGTATATATTCAACACAATATGACGCAACATTATCATCTCGTAAATACTTTTGTTCATTCTGCTGTGGAGTTTCCAGATGCAGTAATCCCTTTACAATATAAAAGGATGCCGAACTTAGTTTAACGTCGAAGTTGTACAAATGATTTAACTAGGTGCATTCGATCCATTGCGTTTATACAATCTGACTGTTTCTGGAACTGGCCACATGAACTACAAACAGTTTAATTGACCAGGCGAAGTATTTTCGTAAACATGGACGAGACTCTATCTACGAGCTGCTGCTTCAAGAATTTTGGCAAGATTTTCTGTCAGGAGTCGATTCATTTCATTGGAGAGAAGCCAGTGTCGGTCGTTGGTTAATCTGCTAGCAGCGCGACTTCTCCATTTGCAGTTCATGACATGCGAAAGTCATAAAATTTTAAATATAAACGGTTCTTTGAGTACCCACCATAACTAATTACCGAACTCTCTACAGCAGCATCTTTCTTTCGAAGCTGACGGCGGGTAACATAATAAAGACTTTTCGCTCTTGTGGATCTTTAAGTCGTGTTACTGTGTTTGTTAACGGGATCCTGCCACTGAACCCTATCCTAAGTCAGTTGAGTCCAGTACCCAGCCTCACATCCCGTTTCTTTAATATCAATTTTAACGTGACCTCCGGCCTTTGGCTTCATCCACCGAGTGGTCTTCAGTGTTTGCGACTAGTTTTGCAATGCCTACTACTACATGCACAGCTACGTTTTGGCTGTTAGTAACGAAGGAGTTTGCTTCAAATGCCACGATCTTCTTGAAAGGGTGTTGTGCCAGTGGTCCTCTTTTGATTTCTTGGGGTCCTTTATCCCTTCATGTTCTGTGGCACTTAAAGTCCAACTATCCTCCACTTTGGTGCCACGCATCGTGGGCTAGTGATTATTACGCCCACTTAGTGTTCTGTAGATCTCAGATTTGCTTCTCAGCCTGAAGATCGCTTATTATAAGCTTTTTTCGTGGTTTACCTGAGTCTGTAAATACAAATGGGCCATTACAGTTTCCTACCAGACAATTTTCGACTTGACAGTTTTCACATGGGGCCTGCTATGAGAAAGAATCGAAGTATAGAGTAGTTTATGACGTCAGTTTGTTTTTCAACCCTTTGCATTCTGCGTTTGTTTTTAATTTACGAATCTCCGTCTGTTAAGAGGCCCGTATATGCGACAAACCGATAATTCGTCGCTGTGTAACCAAAGGTAAAGATCACTTATGCACCTAACCGCTACGGCATGAATGTGTGTAACTAGGTTAGGGGTGAAACTCCGCCACTTGTAAAGGAAGACGTGTCTTTGTCCTGGACAGGAGACTTTGTCGGTCCCGGAACCGGACTGGGCGTTATGGCAAAAAGTGTGTTCTCCTACTGGGAATTGAACTTTGGTCATCCAGTCCGTTGCTAACAACTTTATTGTCTGAACTATTCCGAATCAATTTTCTCAGTTCAGAGACAGACAGACAGAGACGCTAAGTACTTCATACAACAATAAAACCAATTCTGTTTTAAATAAGCTCTGTAATTCATACGGCATACTTGGAACATTTACGAAGCCATGGACGTAGACTGTACTCTGCAGCTGGTGCAAGGTAATTATATAGACATAAATTAAGATGTAATGGGTTTTCTGAATTTTGTGAATGCACATCGAGCCTAGCATTTGAAGCTAATAACGTATACAAGTCGAAAAGGTGTTGTTAATTAACACCAAAACATCGGATTAATATTGCAGTTAATACAGCATCGTTAAGTAACCTATGAATTAACCAGTTGAAGCTTATTTGTGGCATATAGGCCTGTAAGTAACTCTTCTTATTATACTCACACACTTTATCTCATGAGATTTGATTTTGAATTTAGTTGGCGGAGGTCACTGAAAGGATAATTTTCCTCAGTCGGTTTAATGACAGAAGACTATTAACAGACGGAGATATTTGAAGTTAAATTAAAGGCAGAGTAAAAAGTTTTAAGAATTAACCGGTGTCTTGAACTGAAGTGCTGTGTATAATAACACATTGCTTCTCTCTCATAGCAGGTAGCTTGTGAAGTTCATCAAATCGGTTGTAGACGTGGAGAGAGCATGTTATTTACATTGAAATCCTTGTTTCATAAACTTGTGTCGTCTTTTGCTTTCATTATTAAGGAGAGACTTAAATTACTAAATAGAATAATATCTCCATTAAATTTCCAGATATTACTGTAATAAAAGCTGCATAATGAAGTTTATTTTCAGTACGTGCTAGTGATGTTACGAGTTTGTAAATGTAGCAGCCACAGCTGTGAAGAATATTAAAACAGTTTGTGTTGTCGTCCTGAATCCAATTACACTTTGTATCCAAGTATCACAGAGGGCTCTTCGGTCTTGTTTCACTCCTTAAACCCCAACCCACGAACTTACCCACCTTCTAAAGCTACAGACTCCTGACGTTCGCGAACTACGTAAGTTTGCTACCCTTGTCAATTGTCCTAGAACGTCTGGGGTTCAAAACTAGAGCCCTAACTTAGTATCCAGTTAAATATTCTGTTACTCTGTGGTGATACTTAGTCACATTTGAAATTGGTATCAAGTAGGCTGAAATGTTGTCGATTTCAGACGCGTCGATACTGAGATCAGAAGGCGGATGACGTAATTATTAGGTAACTAGCTAGTGAACTCTACGATAATACTGTGGTTAGTACTCCTGCTGCCTCTTAATCGGGATGTTCCTGGTTAGAATCTGTATTTGGATATCGTCTTTCCTGACACGTTTTCTCACAATCTTCAGCGCAAAGTCACAGATTGTCCTATCTTTTGACGTCATATAACGTTTGGAATTGAGTAATCGTCGTTAAGTAAATCAGGAATAATCTTATCTGACGTGCTTCATGATGCAGGTTACGTCTTGGAAGGTTTTACTCAGCGGGTTAAAAAGTTCATTACCATATTCACAACACGAAGCAATAATTGCAAACGAATTTCTTGTTTTAAGTTCTCGCCCGGAACGTAACCGTTTACAAGGTAGTTTTTACATTAAAGTAACTTTCTTTCGTCACTATATACCCATCGTAACGTGTAAGTTGCTGTTCTAGTTTGGCTTTTCTTCTGAAATGAATCCATGATAGTGGTTATGTTGACCCATCACCTTTCAAGACGCGGTTTAAAATTCTGCTGAGAACGAGATGTTATCATTTTCAAACTGGCCGTTTTAATCAATATGTTTGCAAGTGGCGTTGACTTTATTCATGGTGCGGATTACTCCGTAAGAAGCTGATAGCGGTTCATCTGTTCAAGATATTCGTAATTCATTGCGGTATTCACAAGATCCCGCCACTGCACACTGTCCTGAGCTGGTTGAGCCCAGTATATATCTCATTATATGCTCTTAAGATCGGTTTTAATATTATTATTTTATTTACACCAGTATCCGCAGTGGGTTTATCCTTTCAGGTTTTCCTACCAAAATTTTGTACGCATTTGTCATGCCCCCATGCTTGTTACGTGTCTTGCCCAACTCATACTCCTTGATTTGATTGCCGTAATAGGCACAAATATTTGGTGAAGAGACAAGTTGTGAAGCTCCTTATCATGTGAACATTATCGGTGACACTCGTGTTCTACATGCCATTTCTTTAAAGTTTAAGATAATTATTTTCAGTATCCCGAAAATGCTATTCATAACTTGTCATGGCAGAATTGCCTGACATTTAAGAATAACTTCGCACTGAAAATCTCAACATTGATTAGTATCGTGTCAATTTTGAAACAAGAACACACGCGACACACACATCTCAGTTGCAGTTTACCGTCTCTTAATATCGGACACACAACACATCAATTACAACCCGGTATGTTTTACTACCTTTTACTACATTTTATTATGATTCATTTACATTTTATTACGTTGTATTACGTATTAACTCTTTAAATTATTATATTTCCTATGTCAATATCCAAAATCACGACTTGAAAATTAATTTTACAGATATAAAACATCCAAGTACAACCTCCAAATCAAAAGGAAGAGACAAAAAAACTTAAAATTAAACAAATTAAAATAATCAATAAACGCAACGCAAAATGTACAACAGTTTTTAAAATATATTAAAATTGATAGACCTGATGATGATGTGATACACATTGAAACATGTCATCGATACAAAAAATGTAACAAGATGCAGTGTCTACTGAGAATGTTATAATTTTAAACAACATTATTTTAAGTTTGTGTATAGACGGAAAATAAAAATATTGTATCAATAAAACACAAACATGACGCAATTAAGATATATATATATATTATTATTATTATTATTTATTATTGACTGCAAATGGGTTTATACCCGGTGGCAGTGTCCTACAATAACATACAAAACAATGAGACAGAACAGAACAATGAGATACATCAACACAATGAGACAGAACAAAACAATAAACAAAAGGACACAACAAAAACAATAAGACACAATAAACAATGAGATACATCAACACAGAGACAGAACAAAACAATAAACAAAAGGACACAACAAAAACAATATGACACCCAAACAATGGGATACATCAACACAATGAGACACAACAAAACAATAAACAAAGGACACAACAAAAACAATAAGACACAATAAACAATGAGATACATCAACACAGAGACAGAACAAAACAATAAACAAAAGGACACAACAAAAACAATATGACACACAAACAATGGGATACATCAACACAATGAGACACAACAAAACAATAAACAAAGGACACAACAAAAACCATAAGACACAACATACAATGAGATACATCAACACAGAGACAGAACAAAACAATAAAAAAGGACACAACAAAAACAACACATCCCACTCAAAATCAACCAACTCATAAATTACAAAACCATCCAACCTCAAGTACTTAACTTAAAAAAAAGAACTTAATACCACCTAGACATAAGACAATAACTGTAATGTATTACAAACGTCATGAACTGATGCACTCACACAACAATACAATGAGACACAACAATACAACATACCACACTCAAAATAAAACATCTGACACAATAAAAAAACACACATCCACTAATTAATCACAATACTTAAGAGTGGAATATAAAGTCCGCTCTCAGTACATGAAAATTTTATCCCAAAGAACTACAGCCCTTCATCACTTGGAGACTAAGACACTTCACTTCACTTATCACCATTTATTCCCAACTTAATAACCCTTAGCTTGTAACTACTTTTCTGACCCTCTTTCTAAAGGTGCCTAATTTACAGGGGAAAGACTCTAGCACGCCTGGAGGTAATTGGTTCCAGCTTCTTATGGTCCTATTTACAAAGGAATATTTGCCTACATCCGTTCTTTGTTTCCTAGTCCTAATTATCCGAGTATGATCGTCCCTGCCCAGGTAGCATGGCTTTAATAATCTATCCTCTATCATTTTCCAAGCCCGGCCCCCCGTGTATGCTTTGAAAAGGGCGCACATTCGGGCTATCAATCTACGCTGTGCCAATGTTTCCCAACCAGATTCGTTCGTGAAATTAGCAAATTTAGCCGCTCTCTTCTGCACCCGATTTAGTGCTCTTACCTGTCCTTCCCTGTAAGGGTCCCAACACACAGCTCCATATTCAAGTATCGGTCTCACTAGCGACGTATAAGCTAAACGTTTCGTATTGTTATTTCCCTTTTTTAGTATACGCATTACGAAATGGAGAGCCTTCCATGCTTTAATTAGTGTATAATTCACATGATCTGCCCAGCTCAGATCACTGCGAATAAGTATTCCTAAGTACTTAAAGCTATTTGCCTCTGGAATTAATTGATCCCCAAAAAAGTAACTCAGCTTATCCTTCACCCTAGCTCTATTGAAGCTGACTGCTTTACTTTTACCTGGATTTATCTTCATTTCATTTTCTACCGCCCATTCCCATAATCTATTCATATCTGTCTGTAACTTATCAATGTCACTACTATCCATTATTTTCCTGTATACTATACAATCATCAGCGAAAAGCCGTATATTTGAATCAATGTTTTTCCAAATATCATTAACATAAGCTAGGAATAGCAAGGGACCTAATACGCTCCCTTGCGGCACCCCTGACGTTACCCTGACTTCATGAGATAGCTGTCCTTCCACTCTTACTCTTTGCGAACGTCCTAAGAGAAATTCCTTTACCCATAACACTACCCTCAAGTCCACACCGGTTGCAGCAATTTTTGTAATCAGCCTATCGTGTGGGACTAAATCGAATGCCTTTGAGAAATCTATTATAACCGCATCAGTCCTGATTCCCTCGTCCAATGAATCAGCAACATCTTGACAAACCGTGACTACTTGACTTTCGCATGAGTACCCTGGTCTAAACCCATGTTGACCCTCATATAACCACTCACTCCTTTCCCAGACTTGCCTTAGATACCCTGCTATAACGTATATATATATATAAAAAAAGATAAAAAAAGAACACAAAAGCATTCTGCCAAACTAAAATTTGCAAGGAATTTGCATTGTCATTTGTATCTCGGGAATATTTACTGTAAAAATACAGGACTAGTCTAAATGATGTTCTCGATTTGAAACAAATGCTACTCACGTTTAATGAAATTCAGATGCACAAAATTGGTACCGATGGAAAGAGAAACTCTCCAAGTTTATGTTGGTATACTTCGCACACTTTCACAACAAAGTCAGAAGTGAGCTCAATGACCGACTACCTAACAGATGGATTGGCCGTGCTGGTCCTGATGGTGATGAACTTCTGAGTTGGCCTCCACGTTCACCGGACCTGACGCCCTGTGATTTTTTTTCTGTGGGGATTCGTCAAAGATAAGAGTCTTCGTGCCACCCTTACCACAGACCTTGCTAAATCTGCGAGCGTGTATCACAGCAGCCATTGCAGCAGTCGATCACGATATGCTGCAACGTGTCTGGGAGGAACTCGACTACAGGCTGGATGTGTGCCGAGTTACCAAGGGGGCTCACATTGAACACTTGTGATATATTGAAACAAAACTTGGAGAGTTTCTCTTTCCATCGGTACCTATTTTGTGCATCTGAATTTCATTAAACGTGAGTAGCATGTCTTTCAAATCGGGAACATCATTTAGACTAGCCCTGTATATAAACGGTTCTTTCATCTTACTCGTTGGCCACAGATGTTTATTTTTTTCGGTCTGTTTATTATATGATGAACACATGGAAGTCCAAACTATAAAGTAAAGAAAATGTGAATCTTTTTAGAGATTCCTTAGTTGTTTCGCTTGTTCAATCAATTTTTGCGTCACTGCACAGAAATAATTATGTCTGAACTTTACACATGGACTGCTAGAATTAACGACACACTTGTAATTTATTTCAGCAACTAACACTAATATACTACTATGAAGATGAACACAGCGCGGTCTTTGTGTAGTGGTTCCTTGCCACACCGGATACAGGTCACCCCGATTGCGTTTGAGATTAATTTTCAGGAAGACGAATGCCTCCGAGGAAGTTTATTCTCCGAGGTGATCAGTTAGAGGATATTTTGTCCCTGTCGGAACTTCGTAGGACCTCTGGACCTTACATACGTACGAGGCGCTCAGAACAGAAACTTACACCTCGCTCGTGTTGTCGGGAGGAACTCCGTTTCTTCGGCATATTGAAGAGGATTGTCATGAATTAACATAAAGTGTTACGTCTCTTTTATGATATACAATATAAATATATGGTAGAACCAGCCTCAACATTTTTATAGAACACGAAGGTTCATAATCGTGTATCTCGGTCTTCTGGAATTATTGAATATTTGTTGTTTCTTGGCTCTAAAACCCAGTTGTGGGTTTTCGCCACCTCATTTTTTGGAGGTTTCTTGGTCTTCAAGTATGCATTTATGATTAGTGAGTGACCAGCCCACTGACTCTGCACAATTTCTACTCAATCCCGATTTGACTACCAGAGCCATCTAGCAGTTAATCAGGAGCATTGGGAGAGAAATGGCCGCTGAAATTTGCTTACGAAACGTCTCGTATCATGCTCGTAAGGTTCCTTTACATGGGACCTCCGGCTTTGCTTCCCCTCCGAAGGAAGTTGCGCTACGGATTTTTATCACCCTTAAAAATCCATTGACCGTGGCCGGAATTGAACCCGCGAACCTTGGGTCCAGTGGCGAGCACCACTGAGGGCGACACTCGTTGAATACTGAGCCCTCCGTAGATTCTGAATCCGTTGTTTCTCATATCTGTTAGTTACTTTCAACGCCACTATTTCCAAATCCCTCGACGGCTTCCTTTATTCATCGATGTTCTAATCACTAGGAATTCATAAATGTAACTCAGAGAATACGTAGTCGCTCCGCCGATAGCACTGTCGTCGTCTTCGAAATCTGTAAACAGTGACGATCTGTTTCCATTTCATTTAATTTTTACGATGAAAACACTGTCTAGGACTGCGTAGTCAGTTATAAAGGGTACGAGGCCAAGAGTAGTCAGGACTTCGGGAACAAAAATGAGAATTATTGCTCATATAAAGTTCGATAACGAGCGGTCACTGTCGGACGTGAAATGAAGAAGGTACCAGTCAAACCAACTAAGGATTCTTTCTTCATTAAGACATGATTTACAGCTCAACTTCCACACATAAAGTTTCGTCAATAAAAGTGTTAAGATATTAAATATTTTTTATAACATTTAATTATATACATATCTGTATGTAGAACGTGTATGTATATAATAGACTTTTATAGAACTACTTTAATTAATCAGTAATTGGTTCCTTAAGAATGTGACGGAAGAATTGAATTCCATGTTAAATTGCAATTCGTTCCGGGGAAATTATGTAAATGGCCACCAGATTTCATTTCGTTAAATAAGGAAACAATGTATACAAGTTGTGATAATTTAGTAAATAGATACACATTTATTTATAAATATGCATAGAATATAAGTTGAGGAAAATATTTAATATTTGAATAATTTTATTGAAGAAACTTTCAGTGCAGAAGTTGAGAGCTATATTAACGATGGATATCGACAGTTTTCTGTAGTCTTCTTGCAGCTAATTTTCCAGTTTCAAAGGAACGTATCTCGTAGGCGAAGTATTGCTCTGAAACGTTACATTAAACAATTAAGTAGAAGGAAATAATGATTGCAGTCTGGTGCAGCGGTAACATTTGTGGTTGAAATAGCTCAGGCGTTGGCGATGTGAGACTTTACTAAGGTGAATTTTAACGACCAAGGTAACAGAAACGTAGGAGGTTATTTGAAGAACTTGCGTCAACCAACATTTCTTGTAGATACACTAATTTATTCACATGTATGCGTACACGTTTAGTAATCACTGCAGTCAATTATTTAACACAAATATCATTGTAAGATTTGAGGTTTTCAGAGCGGTGAGTATGAAGATTTCTGTCTTCTGGGTTGTTGCGCTGTGTAGTCTGGTTGATGTTAACCAACATTTCAGAGGTCATACTGCCTCAGTCATCAGGGCGATGAATATGACCTCTGAAACATTGGTTTACATCGACCAGACTACACAGCGCAACAACCCAGAAGACAGAAATCTTCATACTCATCGCCCTGGTGACGGAGGCAGTATGACCTCTGAAACGTTGGTAAACATCGACCAGACTACACAGCGCAACAACCCAGAAGGCGGAAATCTTCATACTCATCGGCCTGATGACGGAGGCAGTATGACCTCTAAAACGTTGGTTAACATCGACCAGACTACACAGCGCAATAACCCAGAAGCTAGAAATCTTCATACTCTGATGACGGAGGCAGTATGACCTCTGAAACGTTGGTAAACATCTACCAGACTACACGGCGCAACAACCCAGAAGACAGAAATCTTCGTACTCTGATGACGGAGGCAGTATGACCTCTGAAACGTTGGTAAACATCTACCAGACTACACGGCGCAACAACCCAGAAGACAGAAATCTTCGTACTCTGATGACGGAGGCAGTATGACCTCTGAAACGTTGGTTTACATCGACCAGACTACACAGCGCAACAACCCAGAAGACATAAATCTTCACAAATATCGTTGTTAAGATCCGTGGATCGACCGAAATAATATCCTCTTATTGTGTGGGATTACTTAAACTTAACTTCACTTAATTTATATTTCAACTTGTAACTTATAAATGTATCACGTTTTATTTTTGTTGCTTTATAAACTAAAACATATAGAGAGTGATGTGGATTTACATACGATCTGTCCAGATTGCAAGTCGTAACTAGATGCAAGCTTCACATTGCGTCTCGTTGAAATTCTACAGTTCAAGAAATCGTCTGATCTTCTTTATTGTCGCAGATTTAGAATTTAAAACAACGCTGTTAGTAATCGGTTAAGATACTAATTTTACCATTGGTCGGCTTCTGGGTTGGAGGATGGAAATGTTTTCTGTAGATGCTGATATGTGTTTGCAGTTGAAGTTTCGGTAAGTTGGTCATTAAGCCAAGATAATACCTTTTCAAGCTGTCAAGAGGGTTCACTTGAACAACTCAGAACTACTAGGAAATACAAACTCTACTTGCAAACCTTGTTGAACAATAGCTTGTACTGGCTTTCGTCAGTCCCCGGGTCTTTGTAGTTAGCAAGAATACTTATAACAAAACCACATTCAAATCGGTTTATATGAATTAATTTAGCTAGCCTGTAATTGTCTTCTTCAACCTGAGACAGGAAGAGACTATATATAAAGAGGATAATATCTAAATGAATATTAAGTAAATGGGGATTTAATTTATGGATTGTTTTGAATAGTCTCATGATAAGGACCATTGAACATGGTAGAAGATGAGATATTCTTTAATTGCTGTTTGCTTGATATTCAGGACTGTGCTTCGTTGATTAAATCATCATCTAAAATGTGCAGGCCTATGTGTTGTGCATTCATTTTTTTTATCTAGATGTGTGTATTTCGCCGCTTCTATATTCATTTGTTTTACCCGGCAGCTGGACTGTTACTGACGTGAGATATATCTTGTCTAAATTTGGTGTTCGGTCGTGATGAGTTGAATCTTTGACTGCACGTGGTGATACCCGTCACTTTGAACTATTCTAATAGAAACTAATTGAAAGTGTATCTTTTTAAGTTTTAATTCATAAACGACTGTACTGCGCGTGTGTTATCTCTCAGCTTTGATGCTTCTGTTCGGCGTTTATTTTATGTTTGAGGGGATCAGTGAAGACACGTGTGGTGCCATATTTCAATCGTTAAAGCTAACGATTCATGGTTTTACAAGAATAAAATTTATCTTTAAAATTCTTGTGTACGTTTCTTCTTTCTTCTATATATATATATATATATATATATATATATATATATATATATATATATATATATATTTGGCTTAATCTGCCTTTATTTTGAAGTCTAATAGCTCGCGTATTGATTGAGAATTGTCCTGTAGTTTATAAAGAAACTCAGGAGGTTACGCTGGTGACCTGTAATTAGAAGTTTCTATGTTTTGTGTTTTCTTGTACAGGTCCTTAGTCACAAAATCATGTGAATTAAACGGTAGTGTATAACTCTGAACTAATCAGGCGAATAAGTTGTTAATTCACAATACATAGCAAATATTAATAACTTGTGTAGATGTTTTATTTGTAGTGTTCTGTCTGACGACAGGTCCATATATCATGGACAGGATCCTTCCAACCTCTTCAGGTTGTCAGGGACCTGCTCATACATATATACATTCTTGGCAGAGATGATTAGAAGTGGTTTGCCATTGCCTTCTTCTGTGTGTGAGTGGAGTAATTGTTGGGATGCCACGGAGAAACCGGGGAAGCCCCCGGAGGAAAACTCCGTGATGCCTAGACCACGGCCTTGCCCAACACAAGTTATAAATTTGAGCACCACCGGGAATTGAACCCGGGACCCCAGGCTTACAAGGCTAGTGTTCTGACCGCTAGACCACCGTGGATGTAGATGTAATACAGTATAAGAATCATGTGTCAAGTGCGCTGTGGAAGACACTTCACGTGGGTGTTTTCCAAACCTTTGAATCGCCACTTGACGTTTGCAACTAACGAAGTAAGCCGTAAAGCGAACGGAAGTGGATTTGAGACATTCAGTTGGTACTTGGAAGAAAAGTCAAAACTAAAAATGTTACGACTTTGACATTTGGCAACTGACGTTATTAGTTTCAAAAATAGTCCGAAGTATGACATGAAGGAACCTACGCAGTGAGATGGAACACGTGAAAGACAGGTCATTATCCAAATCTGTAAGGTTTCTTCTAGGTTCACTGAAATCAGAATTAAAGTGACGAATTTTCTGTAATATATATTTTATGAATAAGAGGAACATTGTTTACTATCATGCTTTCGAATTGGATTCTGATACCATCTGCAACATAAATCTACATATTTTGATTTTTTATGCTGATATACAGTTGTGTGGAAACAAAACTGGCATTCGAAATCTTTGATTTTAATATAAATTTTGTTCCTAGCCCAGTGTGTTAGACTCTGGTACCATACCCCAAATGTTAAGCAAACTGATACAGATACATTCTATTTGATACATCTTTGAACCTCTTTTATTCACCTGCCATCCCCACAATCTGTTTCCCTAATACCAATCTCAGTGTTATTTCTCCATCTATTTTCGGTTTTCCAAATAGGCGTTTTGCAAGTGATTTCCTTACGAAATTCCTACAGAGGTCTATATGCATTTGTCATCTCCCGGGCCTCCACAACTTTCTGTATGTCACAATGGCAGATGAGTTGTATGGGATACAAAGCTCTTGACTGTGTAATATCGTAAATTGCCCAAAACAGATTGTTAAGTAAATTTGCCTTTCGAAACCCTAGCGGTAGTTTTTCTGACGCATTCTTAAAGTTTGAAGCGAGAGGAAAGTTTCACAGCTCAACTGAGCAGAGTCTTTTGAGAAGCTGATAGTCTCCAAGCTACTAAATATCCATCTACCGACTGTTCATTACCGTGTTCTCAACAGCTTTCGACAGGCCACTGTCGAGTCAGATGAATCCTTTCCACATTTTCAAACCCCACTTGTTTCGAAGCCATTTGACATGTTTAATTTCTTCAAAAGACATCACTCCTTTGTGTCATCATTGAATACAGTCGTTTTAACGGGATCTCTTCCTTTGAGGAGCGATAAATGATAAATATCAAATCTAAAACTTCTTGACGATGGTGAAGAGTCAATTGAATAAATTTGTTTGGATATTATCCATCGTCTAGTAAATATAAAACGTAAAACGACGTTTCGGAGATGGGACTCTATCTCCGTCTTCAGGTTCCTACACAGTTGGGCCCACTAGATAGAGCTAACCCCTATCGTCCGGAGATTTGATTAGCTCTATCTAGTGGGCCCAAACTTTGTAGGAACCTGAATACGGAGATAGAGTCCCATCTCCGAAACGTCGTTTTACGTTTTATATTTACTAGACGATGGATAATATCCAAAAATTTTATTCAATTGATAAATGATAAATGTTTGGTATACTTATAAAAATACATTTTTATTGTGAAATTGAATAAATTTTCTTGTGAACGTGAATAATTTGTAATTATAGCATCGGCGCAGTTTTACAGATGTTGATAGGAGAGGCCTCAGAAGCTGTCTTTTTTTACATAGAGAACTATCCAGACAACTTTTTGTGAAATTAATCAGGATAGAAATACGTGTAAAGCCAATTGTCTAGGTTATGTGTACTTTTAACATATTATCAGCTGATCTTTTAAATTTGATACAAGTATGGAGGTTCGTGTGTAAGAATGAAATATGATTTATTACTTTGAGGGAAGTACATCATCAATTACAAGTAGTAAACCATCAAATAACGTTTGTCCCACTATACGCCATGTAGGCGTTTGGGGTGAGTGGAGGTATAGCTCCTCTCTTCCTTGACCTCGGCACTAGATGGGGGTGAGTGGTCAGCATCACTCCCCGGCCGGCTTTACCCCCGGGAAAGGACCCTGGTACCCATTGTAGAGGAGGTTGGGTGGGCCCCAGTGCCGGTCTGGACGAGAGGCTAGAGGAAAAATCCTTTGCCCTCGTCGGGGATCGAACCCCGGCCGTCCAGCCCGTAGCTAGTCACTATACTGATAGCTATCCCGGCTCATAGTAAACCATCAAATGCGCGCCAAAAATACTTGGATTTTATAAGGTTGAAGTGAGTACAGTTTAGGATATTAGGCCTTTCTTAACGCAGAACGTCATGATTTATTCATATCTTCTAGTATTAGGATAGTAAAATTTCGGAGCCTCTGATTGGTTAGGCATATAGATAGGACGATAGAGGCAGGATGAATGTATAATATTATAGGAAAATCTCTATATGAACTGAAGAAGATAGGTGGATGAAACAGGCAAAATGACAGCCTTTTGTACTAGCGGTGTTGAAGCAATTTGTTCTGCTACCAGGGTTGGTTTGTTAGCTGTAACATCAGCATTTTATAGGATATGAAACTGCACCATTTGTGTGGAATGGCATCATGGTAGGCCTCGACCATTTTCTCCACCAGGCGAACGGAAACCGGAGTTTGCAGCAAATATAATTAATTCTGAAGTGAGTATCTTTATTAGACTCTGACATTATCTGTGACAGTCACGCCATCACTTCACTTCAGCGCTCGGCCTCGGGTACAGTTTCATTCAGCGCGCCGGTAAAATGTCTGTCAGCGATGACGTGATATTAAAACTGCATCCTGGTAAACAATAGAGCTTGGATTTGACTTATTTATTTGTATCTTCATCTACTTAACGACGACTTATCACTTGTGTTGTTCGTACATTGTCAAATGACAGGATGTGAATAAGGAAAAATTGGATATCTGTTCAGTGATACTTACCCTGTGTTTCCCTGAGGCTACTGAGGAACCCTATGTAAACCTTCACTTAATGTGACAAGTTGATCGTTGTCCGAGCCCCTGGCTTCCCCAAAAGTGAATGGTTGCTAATAACTATATGAATATGATAGTTGGATTATGTTGGATTATGTTATTATTATATCCCCCGCAAATATGAACTGATCCTATCTACTTTAAATTTTAGAACACTTTATTCCAGACGACGACATCTCGATGCGTTATTTCTTATTAATGTATTTAAGGGCAAAATTAATTGCCATTCCATTATGGACGCTGTTGGTTTACGTGTGCCGGCGAGGCAAATGAGAGAATTTTCTACTTTTAGTGTGAGCAGTGCGCTAAGACATAGTCCTTCAGCGAGGTGCGTCATCGCTGCAAATGACGTACGTAAATCTTTGGACGTATTCAGCATAAACATTGTCTCCCTTGAGCGCACGTTCTGAACAAGGGATATGATCTAGATAGGTTGTCTTGGTAGATGAACTAGCTTCGTTATCTGTCTTTTTATATTTTTTAAAGTTTTACAATTGTATTAGTGTTCCCTAGGTGGATTATTTGTTTTTATTTATATTTCTTCATTTTTTGCTCTGTGTTAATATTGTTTCTATTTTGGGTTTGCCTGTACTTGGCAGTTACATTTAATACTGTACATGTATAAGTTTAGTTAATCCGTTTGTTTACTATTATCCATTATTATTTCATTATTATTGTATGTATTATCTGTGTTTGCCTGTTATTGGCTTCTTGCTGTTGGCAAACACGTAAATAAATTAATTGAATTGAATCATTCGGATACTTTACTGGATAATATTAGTTGTATTTACAGGTTCACACCAAAGTAATGTACGTATTTAATTAAATTTCTTGAGACTAGCATTTCCTAACAGTGTGGCAAGTTACGGATCTCGACACGAGTTCCTACCAACTTCACCGACGGAATTATACCTTCTTTGGACGGGGATTTCCTCATCTCGAATCGATCTCCTGTGGGCCTAGTCCAGTCCTTAGCCAGTCAGAATACAGACCGATATACACAGACCCATAGACATTAATGTCATTAGACGTCCCGGGCTCAAATTTTGGCCGAAAGACTGCCCTTACTGAGAGTTTTTTTTTATTGTTTTCCCCTCAGTCCCTGCAGACAAACGTCGAGCAAGTACCGTTAATTAGGCCACGACCGTTTCTTGTCATGATTTCCAATTAGTTATAGCAATACGTAATTAATCTTTCCATCATGCTACGCTGTATAGTCTTAGATAATGAGAACGTCGTTGAATAAATTGTAAATAAATGTCTTATTATGTGTAAGTTGTGGCAGTGAGTGGTTTAGTTCAACGCTCCGGTCGCTGTAACCCGGCGCCGTGCCACACGACGCCGTCCTACCCATAAGATACAATACTAATGGGTCCCAGAGTCGGTCTGTGCGCTGTCACTGAGAACCGACCTTCACTTCCAGCCGAGAATTGAATTGTCTCGGCGAATCTATAGGTGTTTATTATTTTCATTACAGAGTAATGATTTTTCGAGTTATCACAATGAATGTTTTCATGTTACGTTATATACGTTATTATTTTATGAATACTTGGAATTTAAGCGCCAGTTATACCGTTATTGTAAGCATTTCCCAACAGGCAGAATATTTGAGAGACATCACACGGGATGTTATCTTATTCCATTCTCGAGTAGGCCTATACATCATTTATTAGTGAATAACAAACTTTCTCTATAACCGCTTCTGTCAGCCCCTTTTCCGGTCTGTTGATAATAACGGTATACAAATTTTCCAGAACGCGTGTACGCAGTGAACTCGATGACGTAAACACTCTGTGCTATCTGTAATGACGTTCTCATGGCTATTGTTTGGTGAAATTCCCTGCCTACTACAACGTAGCCTCACACGCCAGAGCGCGCAATCCAAATATGAATTTAGTTAACTGTGTATGAAGCAAGCGTTTGCGATAGTCAGAAGTTGAGAAGTTTGCCGACAGGTTCAGAATTGTTATCTCTAGGCGATTCATTCCGTACGCGGGCCTGTAGTAGGCGGTATAGAATTGTTCCTGGCGCTTGGGTGGAGGTGACAAAATTGAATATGTGGAAAGGGACGGAGGGGTAAATAAAGGAAGAAGAAATGCAGAGAGAAACGAGAATGTGTGGAAACAGGAATTAATAAAGAAGAGGTGGAATACAAAACAGAAGAATACCAACCAAATCGACGTATAAAATCTGGCATTCGATAGGAAGTGAGAAATTCGTGCAAGATTTTCGTAGGGAAACCAATATCCAAACGTAGATTGTAGGATAATATGAGCTGATCAGAGCTAAGTCAATAAAGGTGTAGAAGGAG
Source organism: Zootermopsis nevadensis (assembly GCF_977971745.1). NCBI lineage: Eukaryota > Metazoa > Arthropoda > Insecta > Blattodea > Termopsidae > Zootermopsis > Zootermopsis nevadensis. The sequence goes on along the minus strand of NW_028259152.1, from coordinate 13,454,423 downwards.
GCATTTTAGATATATAATTTAAGTTTATTAATTGTAATTAAATAAAATAACATGTTCTGTGGGTAATGCAATTTTCTAGCAAGCACACCAAATTACCCTGCAGATTGTATTTGATATTAACGAGAAACCACATTTTATACAACATTAAACGAATTTAACCTACCACTTTACCTCTGAGGATTTATATGTAAATTGATTTTAAAATGTATATAAAGTCTGAAGGCAGCAACTGTATTAAAATTGTTTATAAAGGTTAGAGTGCCCTGCCTTCATGAACACGGCAAAGTTTCTTTGGGCCTAACAAGACAGAGAATCTGTCATGATCTTTAGTCATATTGTTCTGCAGTATGGCGTTAGTTGGTCAGGAAGTTGGTTGGTAAGTTGGTTAGTTGAGTAGGTTTTGATTCGTCGTTCAGGCAGTCTCCTTCTCGAAGGTATCACCACCTTGTCGAAGGCAATCTGCCGGGTGAGGAGGCTTGCGTGCTCAAATGACCCTTAGGGCTATGCCGGCCTGAGCTTCGGCTCATGGTAGGGTCACCCAAGCCGGACAGGTCTAAGGAGATGCGCTAGACTAAGAGTGATACCCTGGTCCTCCAGGTTGGGGGTTGGGTGTAGGGCTAACAACCTTTCACCTTTAAAAAAAATATGTGTTACGAAAAAATCAACCAAGCCTCGGATCAGGACGGACTCTTTGGCACGACCACGGCAATTGAAAAAGGACATGAGATTTGGTACCTGGAACATTAGGAGCCTCTATAGGGCTGGGGCACTGAAATCAGTGTGTAGGGAATTAGGTAATTATAAGTTAGACTTAGTGGCAGTGCAGGAAGTGCGATGGGAGGGGGAGGGCACGATCCCAGTGGACAATTTTACATTTTTCTATGGAAAGGGGAATGACAATCATCAGCTAGGGACGGGTTTTTTTGTTCATAGCAGAATTAGGGCAGCAGTTAAGAGAGTAGAATTTGTTAGTGACAGGTTGTCTTACGTAATTTTGGAAGGACGTTGGTGCGACATCATTGTCCTTAATGTTCATGCCCCAACTGAAGACAAAAGCGATGATATCAAGGATAGCTTTTATGAAGAATTGGAATCAGTATTTGATACATTTGGCAAGTATCACATGAAAATTCTGCTAGGAGATTTCAATGCAAAAATTGGGAGGGAGGATGTCTTCAAACCCACAATAGGCAGCGAGAGTCTCCATGCACTTAGTAATGATAATGGCGTCAGAGCAGTGACCTTCGCTACGTCAAAAGATTTAATTGTAAAAAGTACAAAATTTCCACACCGTGATGTTCATAAATACACTTGGACTTCCCCAGATGGCAGAACACACAATCAAATAGATCATGTTTTAGTAGATAAGAGAAGGCAGACAAATGTAATTGATGTGAGATCATTCAGAGGAGCAGATTGCGACACTGATCATTATCTGGTGGTAGCAAAAGTGAGGGAGCGGCTTTCAGTAAGTAGACGAACTAAACAAAATTTTGACACAGAAAGATTTGATTTGAAAAAATTAAGTGAGGGAGAGGCAAAGGAACAATATCAAGTTGAAATTTCGAATAGGTTTCAAATTTTAGAGACAAATGAGGATAATGAAAGTGTGGACATCAACAGGGAGTGGGAAAATGTCAGAAACTGCATCAAAATTTCAGCAAAAGAGAAACTAGGATACTACAGGAGAAAGCAAAATAAACCGTGGTTTGATGAAGAATGTTCAAAATTAATAGATCGAAGGAAGCAAACAAAATTTCAATGGTTGCAGAACCCAAACAAAACAAATGCGGATAATCTATGTAACGTGAGACGTGAGGCTAGTAGAACCTTTAGGACTAAGAAAAGGGAATACCTGAAGGGCAAAATTGCTGAACTTGAGACAAATAATAAGGAAAAAAACATCAGAGACCTGTACAGAGGCATTAATAACTTTAAGAAAGGATATCAACCCCAGACTAATTTGGTAAAGGATGATAGTGGCAATTTGCTTGCAGATCCAATAAAAATTGTGAATAGGTGGAAAAATTTCTTTAGCGAGCTCTTAAATGTTCATAATACTGGTGATATTAGACAGATTAAAATGCATACAGCTGAACTGTTGGTGCCAGAACCTAGCTTAGATGAAGTGGAACTAGCCATTGGGAAGTTGAAAAGTTATAAATCTCCAGGAATTGATCAGATTCCGGCCGAATTAATTAAAGCAGGTGGCAAAGGGTTGCATATGAGGATCCATAAGCTTATTCAGTTAATTTGGGATAAGGAAGAGATGCCACATCAATGGAAGGAATCCATAATTATTCCTATTTATAAGAAGGGGGACAAGACTGAGTGTGGTAATTACCGAGGAATATCGCTGCTATCAACCTCATACAAAATTCTATCCAACATTCTTTTGGCAAGATTAACCCCATATGCGAATGAAACTATTGGGGATCATCAGTGTGGGTTCAGACGAAACAGATCAACGATTGATCAGATCTTTTGCATTCGTCAGATACTAGAGAAAAAATGGGAGTTCGGTGGGACTGTACATCAGTTATTTATAGATTTCAAAAAAGCCTATGACTCTGTGAAGAGAGAAGTGCTATATAATATTCTTATTGAATTTGGTATACCAAAGAAGCTAGTGGGTCTAATAAAAATGTGCTTAAATGAAACCTGCAGCAAAATTCGAGTAGGTAAATATGTATCTGAGACATTCCTCATCAAGAACGGTCTAAAACAAGGAGATGCTTTGTCTCCCTTGCTCTTTAACTTTGCGCTAGAATACGCCATCAGGAAGGTCCAAGGTAGGCAGGAGGGTTTGCAATTGAACGGGACACATCAGCTATTGGCATATGCTGATGATGTTAATTTATTGGGGGACGATATAAATACAATAAAGAGGAACGCAGAAGTTTTACTAGAGGCTGGTAGACAAGTGGGGCTGGAAGTAAATTCAGAAAAAACTAAGTACATGTTAGTATCTCGTCATCAGAAGACAGGCGGGCAAAATTATCTTAGGGTAGCTAATAAATCCTTTGAAAGGGTTACAAAGTTCAAATATTTGGGAACAACAATAACAAATCAAAATGATACTTGTGAGGAAGTTAGGAGGAGACTAAATTCCGGAAATGCTTGCTACTTCTCAGTCCAAAATATTTTGTCTTCCCGTCTGATTTCTAAGAACCTGAAAATTAAAGTATACAAAACAATAATCTTGCCTGTTGTTTTGTATGGGTGCGAAACATGGTCTCTCACTCAGAGGGAGGAACACAGATTGCAGGTGTTTGAGAATCGGGTGTTGAGGAGGATATTTGGGCCTAAGAGGGAAGACGATGGGGCGTGGAGAAAACTGCACAATGACGAGCTTAAAAATCTGTACTGCTCCCCCAGTATTGTGAGGGTGATTAAGTCGAGAAGAGTGAGATGGGCGGGACATGTAGCGCGCATGGATGGGACAAGAGGTGTGCACCGGGTACTGGTTGGGAAACCTGAAGGGAAGAGACCGCTGGGGAGACCTAGACGTAGATTGGGAGGATAATCTCAGGCGGGATCTATGGGAGATAGGAGTTGAAGGAAACTGGATTTTGTTGGCCCAGGACAGGGTCCGGTGGAGGGCTTTGGTTAATTCGGTGATGAACCTTCGGGTTCGGTAAGCCATCTAGTTAGTTAGTTAGTTAGTTCAGGCAGTCTGCTTGTCAGTCTTTCTTGCCCCTAAAACGCTGCATGGCCCGCCAGCCACTGATTCCGTCATCATGATATTCAAAAGTATCATGAACCGAGTGTTTAATCAGTCGATGATATCCATTCTGAGACCCTCGTGTAATCTGATGGTGTAATAGCGATCTGTTTGTGGTTCTGCAGATACACTAACAAGTAGACAGAGAGAGACGAACTCAGTTTCAGTTTGTTTGTGTTTGTTATGTCGTAATCGATGGTTAATTGGGAAGTCTGTTAACCGGAGAGTCTCATATGCCTTTCGGAAATCGTCTCCCTTCCATGATATCTGACGTTGCGATTACCACATTGCCTGAATGTTACATGCTTATGGTCAATAGATATTGAGCCGGTTTGATAGTAAATAGATCACCCAGCTGTGTACAAACATAGCAACAGTTAGCGTGTGTGTGTACAGTCCAGTACAACACAACATAGGCCTCACAGCATTTGCATAGATGCATCGCTTATTTAATGGTTACGCTTGATTGGTATGGATGGGGCTAGTTCTGGTCCACTCATTTCACAAATATTATGCAGAACTGTTTTTTCACCCGGATTACGAAAAAAAATACAAGGCTGGTCAATGGGTTTGTAATCAACTGAACAGTGTTAATTATTCGGAGAAGTCAAAACATTTAGCAAATTTAACTGAAAGTGAACGAGAAATTCCGCATATAACTCGTATAAAATATGTCTGTTATAAAGACTTTCAATTCTACAAGTCATTGGGTGATTGTATTTGGGTGAACGAGTTTATAATGCAGACAAATCAATTTATTGATGAGTTATCGTGTTGTACTTCTGGCAGGTATTATGTGCACCATACACGATTTTATAACATGCGTAGTTAAACTGATAAATTAATGCACAAGTTAACTAAACTCAGTAATGGATCTCTGTTGCCCACTGGGATACTGGGAACGACCCGTTCTCCAAGTGCCTGAGCACTGCGGGTCCCAACTTTTCGTTGGCTTGATCTGTAGACATTCGGTAGGACTCCTTGGATGAGGGATCGGCCCGTCGCGAGGCCTCTACCTGTACACAGGACAGAACAACACAGAAAGACGCGGACAAACATCCATGGCTTGAGTGGGATTCGAACCCACGGTCCCAGCGACCAAGCGGCACAAAGCCCACGCCTCAGACCGCGCGCGCGGCCACTGCGGACCCCCTGTTGCCAACACACGTAATAAAAAGTGTGTTCTTCAGTCATAGCCTGAGAGTGACCCGAGTGATATGCTGACCGTTGCTAACTGAAAAGTAGAATGGATTATTTATTTGACGTTTTGTGTAAATTTTCTTAAATAAAAAATTGAAATTGGAGAGTGTGCTTCGCTACACGATCAGTCCTACTGCAAATTTTACAGAATAAAATGTCGGTTCAGATACTCGACTCTGAACTGTATTAACTACGCATTTTATTCATTCTCTACCTTAGTTAGGGCGTCACACAGTTAATTTGCGCATTTCAATTGATCGTGTATGGGGTCCTTTTGAATTGAATTCTGGTCGATCCACTGCCTTTTTTATTTCTTGCAGAACTTTTAAAGGAAGTTAATATAACGCTCCATCACCATGTTTGTATTTACTGATTTATAAACATTCCACACAATATTTGTAGGTGGGGTTTTAATTAATTTTTATACCAAATATTACATATCTGCCTCCAGTGGTCATCACTATCTAAATGGAATATAAATTAAAAATTTCTGGCGGTCATGATATTTTCAGTCTGCTCTATAATAAATAGCTGAATAGAAGATAGATTTTTAGACTAGTGTACATAATTTCGGGACCGTCTATTATGTGGCGCTTGTGTCGTAAATTCGTACGACCGCCATGTTCTTATGGGGTTTGGTGATTTGCAGGTTGTAATGTGCAAGTTTTGGTGTGGTTTCCAATGGCATAATGCTTACACGGAAGTTGGGGCCGCATTTTTGGATAATCCTATTCATTTTACATTAAGTTTTCTCTAGGTTATGTCATTCCCCAATCTGCTAGGCACCAGTTATCATGTTTATAGAGTTCGTGATATTTTATCCGTAAGGGTTAAAATGCTCATGGCTGTATCACCGTGAGTCGGCTACCGCACCCTCGTCGAAGTCGGGTTAACTGTAAAATTTAACGAACCGTTAACAGAGGATTAGTGTTATATGCCATAAACCAGACATTAAAGTTAAAAGGTAACGTAAAATGACAATTGGTAGCCTACTGGCATTTTCTATGCTCCAGATGTAATAACCATGTACTGCAAGAAGGTTCTGTTGGCATTTTAACGTGAGGTTGCTGTTTTCTGCTCAGAACAATAACAAATTAACACACGGCTCAATAATTGTGTGCCACACCCTGCATTTTGATTCTTCCGATGATGGTCCCCCACCCATGACGGCCCCCATGTGTATCTTTTGGTGTGCAGTTTAGGTGTTGACTGCCATTAATATGACGACAGTATTGAACATGGCTGTTTCCGTTGACAATGCAGTATTACATCCGCTGTTTGCCAACGTTCTGTGCAGTCTCTAGACAAATTATCCCTGTAATATCTGGCGGGGTTCAGCTCCCCGGGTTGTTTCCTTTTAAATATTTGTACGGCAAAACATTAAATTGGAACGGTAACTTTTGTATATGATCAGTTTCTGCACGTTACTACTATTCATTTGAGGATGTCTGTAGGCCTGCATATTGGGAGTGTTTACAAAAGTGATCGCTTCTGCCTGCTTCATAAAATTGTAAAGAAGTTTTCAGCAGTTAAGTCATTGAAAATCCCAGGTTATGAAGGTGTCGAGATTTCATAACTTACCATATCTACCGAAAAAATACGGCAATGTTCTTCCTAATTTAATATATAAGAATAAATATAGGGCTTCTTTATACGAGGCGCGTCCTCAAAGTAAGTTTCCCACTCGTCCCACAGCTAGCAAACCTTATATTGCGCGAAGCGACTGTGCGTACGTGATAGAGCAATGACGTAGCATGGCGCATGCACTAATGCATGCATGTACTTCCCGCGTTCTCACAGTAGCATCGTTGCAGCTGTTGAAGATGGAGGTTCTTATTCCAGCTCCCGCCGACTGTGAAGTGCGGTCAGTGATAACGCTAGGCCGCACACGGCTCGACGGACAGCAAGTCTCCTGCAGGAGTTCAGCTGGGAGGTGTTTAATCATCCACCCTACAGCCCGGACCTCGCTCCCAGTGATTTCCATCTTTTCCTACACCTCAAGAAATTCCTGTCCGGTCAGCGTCAGCGTTTTGAGAATGACAGAGAGGCGGAGATGGTTGTCACACAGTGGTTCCAATCCCAGGCGGCAGACTTCTACGACACAGGTATTCAAAAGTTGGTCCCACGGTATGACAAATGTCTCAATTCCGGTGGCGAATATGTTGAAAAATAGCTGGACACTTGCTGTATCTGTTGCAATAAATATTTCCATGAAATTGTGTTTTGTTTCTGTAAACGGCCCCAGGGAAACTTACTTTGAGGACGAGTCTCGTAGTCAAATCGTAGTACTCGATATTTTAGGTATGTTACTGTTTATATCCATAACTTCAGCAAGTGTTGATAGTTGAACTAGGTCTGTATTATCTATGTGTTATCTCAAAACTATATTAAATATAAACTGTATGTAGAAATATTACTGTACATAGAACTGGTTGAATAAAATTATTTATCATTGAATGTACGTTTCGAGAATCGGGTAAATGCTGTGGGAAGTAACCACGATGGAAAATGGAGAGTGTAATTTATGTTCGTATACTGACCCTGTGACGATCATTTTAGTGCATGCGTTTTTCTGGAAACTTTGTTTTTATATACTTCAGATATTCACTACTCGGAGCGAAAGTTGTGTAAGTCAGAACTTATAATCTGTTGTGCTTGCTGGGACATTTTATTATCAGTAGTACAGATTTATTTTCATTAATTACAGTGAATAAATTGAAAACATGCCCCGAAACCTCACCTATATCAACTTCGGCTCATAGAAGTCGTCGTGTGTCAAAATAATTTGCTCTGTTTGAGTGTTCCGTCGTTTGGCGTCTCGCCCGTCTAAATAGTGTAGATACCGGGCTATTCCACGTTATCATAAGCAGAGAAACACGTCGATGAAGCATATAAATGGTTTAAATTTGCTGTATGTGCTGTTCAGTATACATGTCTAAACACACGATGAATATTCTTTCTTAAACATCGACTAAAATTCAAAGTTTGCTCATCTGGATAGAGAAGTTTATTTTCGAACGTAACCGAACCGAATTTGTATGCATAATATTGCATCATTGCATCCGATAGATAAAACATTGTAATGACAATGTTTGGTCGTCTCTTCAAAGTTCATCATCTCGGTTTTATCGAGTGTATTTACGTCATCTCTGCAATCGTCATTCGGACTGAATATTCCGCTAGATAGTGTTACGTCGACAGCTGGAACGGGCATGTGTATTGCGTGGTGCTGATACGACTACCTGGTTTATATCTGCTGCGTTGTAAATACAAAGCGATTTTCGAACTCTGATTGCTAGGATTTCAGTATGAGAACTACAGACATATAAAAAACGGAATAAAACAGTTTTTGTCTGGATTGGACAGATTGCTCGAATTTGTAGGAGCCAGCTAAATTTTATTGGAACCAGGGGAAAAAAAAACAAAAAAGTACCACGTAGTCACGTTCGGTCCTGTCTTAATTTTTGTAATTTTATAAATAGTATTTATTGATTTCAAGCTGACATAATATGCCTTGATCCCTTTTTGTAAAGATTCCACTCCAGGTTTACGTTATGTTATCGTAAAATGTGAAGAAACTTGAATAGGGGTTTAACACTGGTAATTAAGATAATTTTTGTATCAGTTTGATACGCAGGGAATGCTAGACTCCAGCTGTCACACAAAACAAGAATCAAAGTTCTAGGTAATATTCCTTCATTCTGAAAAATACATAATAACTTTTAGTGGGCACCGCGTAAATTTTGTAGTCTCCCAAGCTGTCTGGCGCCTGGGAATTCATACATTCTTGACCCCTCCGTCGGGCCAGTTGAATCCATTCCACATTCTACACACTGTCTTAATTCATTTTAATATTATTCTACAATCTATGTATACATCATCCAACTGGCTTCTTCCATAAAGCCTCCGTAATGACATTTCTCATGACCCTTTCCGTGCTACATGTCCGTCACATTTTTTCAAGTAATTTTGTGAGTAGTAAAGTTGGTGCCTCAGATATTTCTACGTTGTTCATTTTGTGTAATTTATTTGCAATGAATTGAACGTATATATTAGTTGTCTTGATGTCAGCATATGCCATCAAAAACTAGTGAATGGAGTATAATTGGTACTTTGTGTTGTCTGTGGACCTGTTATGCGTCACTCAGTTCGAAGATGAGCTTTGTGGATTTCATATGAATAGCCTCTCTGTAGAAACATTTGTTTGATGCATGATATTTAAATATAATGAAAATCCGCGGTACTTAAGTTTAACAGGTGACTCAAACAGTTTTATATAAGTGTCTGTGGATTTATGGAGTTTGTGTACAAAAGAAATGTGCACAACGCCATATTGCTCCTATATCACTGTCTGTTATTGCCGACATTTTGGTTGAGGCAAGATACAGATGAATTACGCATGCTTTAATGTGACTGGACAACATGGCGGTAAATGTTGAAATTATTCTAGGGTACACCCGAGAATACGTTAATACCAAATCTGCAACGTTCGCGTCAAAGAATGTCTGCAGTGTGGTTAGATTTTGGGAGGGGGACTCCCCCCCCCCCCTCTCTGAAAACAATAAAAGGACGTCATCTGTGTCGAAGTATGTAAAGTTATGAAGAATCAGTTTTGGTGATACGTTTAATTTAAATCTGAGTGTATCTTGCTACCATTAAGTTCGCCTGTGTCCCCATAACATGGGTTTTATGGCCCGTTGGTCGCACTTCGTGGAGGCCGGAACGCAACGTGAAGCCTTAAGTTGAAGCCCTTCCCTCCCCGAGCAGTAATGCATAAAAAATAGTGCAAATAATGGCCGTCATTTCATTTACGACACAGTGCGTTTTTAAACTCCGAGGTGATTCTGGTTCTATTTCCTGCAGTACCATGTTCTTCACCAGATTAAAAAAGTTGACAGTGGAACCACGGTTCCGGAGAATCTGACGTAAATACGTCTCTGTATTTAAATTATATTTAAGCAATAAATACAATGAAAGGAAGGTAGCTGAATGTAATGAAATGTAATGTCAAAATTATCTAGTCTACGACGCACTTCTTCTAAAAGCGATTCACAGCTCAGCTCTTTCCGCAATAACGAAAGCGTATTGTTGACGGCAGTAATGTAACACAACAATGCCGAGTAAACATGATGTTTCCTAGGTAACATAACAATGCACACAAGCTGACCATTGTTGTCAGTCCATATTTACACATTATTGATATGGTTCTTACACGTTATCCTAGGTAACAACAATGCCGAGTAAACAGATGATGTTTCCTAGGTAACATAACAATGCACGAAAGCTAACCATTGTTGTCAGTCCATATTTACACATTATTGATATGGATCTTACACGTTATCCTAGGTAACAACAATGCCGAGTAAACAGATGATGTTTCCTAGGTAACATAACAATGCACACAAGCTGACCATTGTTGTCACTCCATATTTACACATTATTGATATGGATCTTACACGTTATCCTAGGTAACAACAATGCCGAGTAAACAGATGATGTTTCCTAGGTAACATAACAATGCACGAAAGCTAACCATTGTTGTCGATTTGTTGATACGGATTTTACATATTTTCGTTCCACGTTTTCCTTTCACTTTTTTGCCGAATGACCCTTCCGTATAGACGTATTTACGTCAAAACTGTAGTCTTTACAAAAGAGAGCATAAATGAGGACATACGGAACATTTTATTTGAATGATGGATATAAGAAATGCGTGCAATAATTTTGTATAAAAGCAGATGCAAGGAAGACGGTTGTGTGGTGTTACTTCACCAGATTGTGAGCCATTCCTCGGAGCATTGGGCGGATTTAAGCAGATCCCATGAATCACTTTGGGTTGGCGTGGTTACTAAATTGAATTTATACATTCGCGTGTGCAAGTCAAGTTTGTTATTCTGGCAAATCTTTTCTGTCCGCCGCTTTAATTATCGTGCTAAAATTGTCTCTTTGCCATACATTCTTGTGTATTCTCAGCGTCCGACATCGCTAAAGTAAGCGAAATTCATTGAGAATTATACCGGCCATATTCAACGTTTTTTTTTACTTGTGTTTTATGTTCGTTTCGTGTGATAACTTTGTTTATGTAACAATACTTTCTCAACTTCATAGGTTTTTTTTTTTTTTGTTGGATGATAGAACGTTGTTTCTGAGTTACCTGACTCGTGGTTTTCCTAGGTATTTCCTGGGGCCATTGTTTATAGTTACGGGCTAAAAAGCAGGGTAAAATCTCAGCTTCGATTCTTCTAGGTTTACGTGTTGCCAACATAAATATTTTGGTAATATTTATTGAATAGCCACGGTGGTCTAGCGGTTAGAACGCTGGCCTTGTTATCCTGGGGTCTCGGGTTCGATTCCCGGCGGTGCCCGAATTTATAACTTGTGTTGGGCAAGGCCGTGGTCTAGGCAACACGGAGTTTTCCTCCGGGGGCTTCCCCGGTTTCTCCGTGGCATCCCATTCACACACAGAAGAAGGCAATGGCAAACCACTTCTGGATCATCTGCCAAGAACGTATATGAACAGGTCCCAGTCCGAGAAAAGGATGGAAGGATCCTGTTCATATGGACCTGTCGTCAGACAGAACACTAAATAAAATAATAAATGTTCATTGGATTCAACTGGCTGTCTAGCGGTCTAGTCGTTAGTGGCGTACAATCTTCAAATCAGAGTTAAATCCTTTACAAATTATTGTAGTAGCTATCTAGTTAACGTAGTTTAATAGTTGGTAGTTTCTCTGATGTGGATCTACGAATCGAAAAGACCTTTATCCGAGGCCAATAAATAATAAGTAACCCTTGGTGACATCAGCCCATTGAAAAGTTCAATGGAAGGAATGGTCCACTGGGTGGAGAGTTTTTTTAAATTACTTTCAGGTACACTAGAGCTTAATTTCACCACCTAATGAAAATCAGTAATTACTAGAATGTAATCATTTTCATGTTACTACATTTCACGGTGATTTGAAATTTTTAATGGATTTCTATTACAGAACCGTGTATGGTATACAATAAAAATGGAAATGAGGGTGTAGTTACACAGAACAAAAAATAGCTTGCATTATTCAAATACAGTGTTTCCGCGACAAAATGACCATTAGGCCTTCATGTACTAGTCATTTCAGAACTAACATTATAAGTGTGTCCTGCAACTCGAAACTGTGTAATCCGCATTGATATTGTCTACCTTTGTTTTTTTGTTTAAAAAACTATGCTTGTGGTATCGTGTCAGTTTTTCCGCCTTTAAAAACCACTTAACTGACTACATACATACACGGAACATAAGTAGCGATTATCAGGCAAACAAACGGGCATGAAGATGTAAGATTTGAAGTTTTCACAGCGGTGAGTATGAAGATTTCTGTCTTCTGGGTTGTTGCGTGATGAATTCATCGCCCTAATGACGGAGGCAGTATGACCTCTGAAACGTTGGTAAACATCGACCAGACTACACAGCGCAACAACCCAGAAGACAGAAATCTTCATACTCATCGCCCTGATGATGGAGGCAGTATGACCTCTGAAACGTTGGTAAACATCGACCAGACTACACAGCGCAACAACCCATAAGACAGAAACCTTCATACTCATCGCCCTGATGATGGAGGCAGTATGACCTCTGAAACGTTGGTAAACATCTACCAAACTACACAGCGCAACAACCCAGAAGACAGAAATCTTCATACTCATCGCCCTGATGACGGAGGCAGTATGACCTCTGTAACGTTGGTAAACATCGACCAGACTACACAGCGCAACAACCCAGAAGACAGAAATCTTCATACTCATCGCCCTGATGACGGTGGCGGTATGACCTCTGAAACGTTGGTAAACATCTACCAGACTACACAGCGCAACAACCCAGAAGACAGAAATCTTCATACTCATCGCCCTGATGACGGAGGCAGTATGACCTCTGTAACGTTGGTAAACATCGACCAGACTACACAGCGCAACAACCCAGAAGACAGAAATCGTCATACTCATCGCCCTGATGACGGTGGCGGTATGACCTCTGAAACGTTGGTAAACATCTACCAGACTACACGGCGCAACAACCCAGAAGGCAGAAATCTTCGTACTCATCGCCCTGATGATGGAGGCAGTATGACCTCTGAAACGTTGGTAAACATCGACCAGACTACACAGCGCAACAACCCAGAAGACGGAAATCTTCATACTCATCGCCCTGATGATGGACGCAGTATGACCTCTGAAACGTTGGTAAACATCTACCAGACTACACAGCGCAAGAACCCAGAATACAGAAATCTTCATACTCATCGCCCTGATGACGGTGGCGGTATGACCTCTGAAACGTTGGTAAACATCTACCAGACTACACGGCGCAACAACCCAGAAGGCAGAAATCTTCATACTCGTCGCCCTGATGATGGAGGCAGTATGACCTCTGAAACGTTGGTAAACATCGACCAGACTACACAGCGCAACAACCCATAAGACAGAAATCTTCATACTCATCGCCCTGATGATGGAGGCAGTATGACCTCTGAAACGTTGATAAACATCGACCAGACTACATAGCGCAACAACCCAGAAGACAGAAATCTTCATACTCATCGCCCTGATGACGGAGGCAGTATGACCTCTGAAACGTTGGTAAACAACTACCCGACTACACAGCGCAACAACCCAGAAGGCAGAAATCTTCGGGCATGAAGATATTTAAACTTCGTATTTGACTTTTTTGGTGGTATACAGAGTGAACACAAATGATCTTGGCCAAGACTGGGGGACGTTTTAATGTTGGAAGTCCGCATTAATTTAGCTGTAATCAAATAAGGCCGCATTCAAGAAACTTCAATTAGATATACTTAAAAATATACATTATTTTGTAACAATCTAACTACTATGTACTTAATAATTTCAAAAAATGAAAACTATTTGTTAATTTTAAAGTTAACTCATCTTGTAATGACTTTGCTGTTTCTGCTTTTTATTGGAAAGCATTTGAATTTTTGGTTGCAGCATGTATTAATAAAAATAAAAGGATTTGTTCTGTAAAACTTGGATTCAGTCAAAAGGCCGCACTTAAGGACCTATAAGGCCACAGGTTCCTCACCCCTGATCTTGGCAGTTTCAGATATTTATATAACGAGAACTAAACGGAATGCAGATACGAAACACACTTTCGGACGCAGCACTTCAAAATATTTTATAACATTCTGGAGAGTGACGTAACTTCATCAGTAGCCGGAAGTAGCATGACAATAAACCAGATAAGAAAAATTAAATTCGCACTTGGAGGATTTATATGGAGCTTCATCCGGCGGTCACTGGAGCTCGAGCGTACAAAATTATTTCTCATGTTGAGTCACCATTTTACTGCTATGTTTGCAGTTGCGTTCGTAATGGCCGTAGCTGGAGTTACATGTTACAAAACTTTGTTGAAGTCCCCGTTCCAGTAGTAAAAGTGGTATAAGATCAAGCGACTGGTTTCCTGTGTGTATGACCTGCCTAATAAACAAAACATCTAAATAATTAATTTGTCCGGAGATAGGGATTAGCTCTATCTAGTGGGCCCAACTGAGTAGGAACCTGAAGACGGAGATAGAGCCCCATCTCCGAAACGTCGTTTTACGTTTTTTACGTTTATTACTAGACGATGGATAATATCCAAGTAAATTTTTATTCAATTGACTCTTCACCGTCGTCAAGAAGTTTTAGATTTGATATCTAAATATTAGCTGAAATTTTGTTGGATTTTGTCTTGCGTGGTTATTCGTTAGAAATTATAGCTTGAACATTCCCTCTTTTATATTCTGATTGTCCCGGGTTTGATTCGCTGCCGACTCCTGATCATTCTGACTGAGACTTTTCGTACATTTTCTCAAAGCATGCAGACAAATTTTAGGCAGCATTAAAAATGGACCAGGGAAGTTTATTTTTCCTTTTGTTTCCAGTTTATTATATACCTTCATACTGAAATTATAACGTATATATAACTTTCGCTCTTGAAATAACGTCGTTGAATCAATCAAGAATATAGGAAGATAATTGGGGCTACGGGGAACTTCTATTGGTGAATACATGATGAATGAATGTGTGTTTGTCTGTACCCCTGACACAGTTAGTTTTAACTTATCCCTGGAAGGAAACGGGAATTCTGCATGAACATTTCAGATCTAGAAGAGGAGACTTTCTCTTCTTGAGATTTTCATACAAATGTCGGTCTGCATTTATCAGATTCGCCCATACTAACGTTTCATACATTCATTATTTAACACCATTTTATGGCTTTTGTGTTAATTTGGTAGTGTTTGAGGCATCCAAGTTTCAACATTTCTTCAGTATGTCCATACCATGGTGTCGATTTGTTTTATATTTTTATGCACTATTGATGTTTTTACTTTCGTCTTTTATCTTTGTTGTTTGTTGTTTATTTACGTTCCTGATTTCACCCGGTCAGTCGTAAACACGTAGAACATTCCATTTATGATAATTTCAATTTCTACCTTTTTAAAGTTAAGAACCAATCACTCCGTTCTATCCGTTTTGTAATGTAGGGAATCATCAGAAACCTAAACATTTTTCTGTCTGGTGCAGACATTTCTTTCCAGACAGGAACAAGTGCGTATGTTACCTGTTCCTGAAGTTAGAATTTCGTTCTCCTGGACGTATTCGTTTGCAGTGTTACTATATAGCAGAACCCATTTTCATTTTTCTGTCTTTGTTTTATTGTTTTTGGTATCTTCGTTTCTTTTCCCCCCCATTCTTACTTTCTACCGTCATTTCTTTGTTTGATCTCACACTCACACACGTTTCTCCTTTTCTTGTTTCGTTCTTGGTTTTTTCCTCAGGTTTATTAGTTTCATACATCCTTGTTCCGTTCTTTTTTCCTTTCCAGTCCTTGCGTCATTGTTGCATGAAGCCTGCAAGGTGACTTCAGCTTACGGCCTTCATAAATCAGGGCTCGTAATACGTTACTGTGGACCAGCAGGATGGAATGAGCCAAGCATTATATACCACCCTACGCATAGTGCCGGGTAGATCGGCAGTTTGCTGCTCTAATTGGCACAAGGCTCTGTCAGGATGAGATCTCTGTTCCTAAGAAGTTCTGCAATTCTCGGCCTTATGGGATCATATTACAGGATGACGAAGTTGGACGAGAACAAGGGTGTGTTTTGTTCTTAGAGTTCGGAAGGAATAACGTGTTAAAATATGCCTACTACAGCGAAGTTCTGACCTGTTTTGGAGAAACTGTACGAACATTGTGCATTTATACACTTTACCACAGTGCTTCCCGAATGTGGGTAAATTACCCATAAATGGGTAAAAGTGGTTTTTCTTTGGGTAACGACATTTTTAAGTGACCGGACTGAAATCCCCGATAGTGTTAATGGTTTTGCAGAGCGAATGATGGAGCTTAGGTCAAACATTCAGTGCAAAATCTTATTTGAAGAAAAAAGGACCACTTGGAGTCTTTCTGGGTAACAATTCACGATGAATATCCTGTGGTAGCTGGGGAGGCCGTGATGCACTTATTGCAGTTTCCAAGCACCTACATGTGTGAAGTAGGATTTTCCACACTCGCCTTCATAAAGAGCACGAAACTAAACTGTTTGATGAACCCCGAATAAGATGTGAGGTGTCCTCTGTCTCCAATTGTTTCCAATTTTTCGGAACTAGTAAATAAGATGGAACAGTGGCATTATACTCCTGGGACCTGGGTGATGAAATATTCATGGTGAATAATTACCAATTTTTGTGGCTGCTAAAATGTTTAGAGATGTTTAAAATAAAGACATTGCATCAAACACATCGTTTGCTTCCTAATTTTTATCGATCTCTCTTCTCTTGTCATATATGTTTTCTGTGCAGTTAGTGTTTTACCTAAATTGGGTAAAAAGGACTTTCTGATAAGCGGTTTTGGGTAATGAAGGAAAAAGTTTGGGAAGCAGTTCTTTACCATCTTCATATTTGAAATCCATATCTTCAGTAATGGGCTACCAGTATGACAGTCGTGTGAATTTATGACTGCATAATATTTGTGCCACTCAGCTTGAAATAACTGCCTTGCCGTTTCACATTCTCATAACTGTTTCTTCAACTGTCACTTTAATATTGTCTCCCAACTGTACGAAAAAGATTTATTCACACAATATGGAATATTAACCTTGTGTGTGTACATCTTTTCGGGGCACTATGTATATAACCCTCACCTGTCCTTGATGTGTTAATAATAAGGGATAAGCTTATAAATGGATAGAAAGTCATCGTAATAATTATGATTAGCATTTAATTGAGTTGTTCTGTTTGTTGTCTGGCTCCGGTCTGAGCCATTTCAAGTACCGACCTTCTGTTTGAAGATTTCTGTCTTCTGGGTTGTTGCGCTGTGTAATCTGGTCGATGTTAACCAACGTTTCAGAGGTCATACTGTCTCCGTCATCAGGGCGATGATGAAACGTTGGTAAACATCGACCAAACTACACAGCGCAACAACCAAGAAGACAGAAATCTTCATACTCACCGCCCTGATGATGGAGGCAGTATGACCTCTGAAACGTTGGTTAACATCGACCAGACTACACAGCGCAACAACCCAGAAGACAGAAATCTTCATACTCATCGCCCTGATGATGGAGGCAGTATGACCTCAGAAACCTTGGTAAACGTCTACCAGACTACACAGTGCAACAACCCAGAAGACAGAAGTCTTCATACTCACCGCTGTGAAAACCTCAAATCTTACATGGATCTTCTGTTTCTTTACCTGATAAGCCTTACGTTTTGTAATCAGTTTAAGGAATTTGTTTCGATGTATTCTTTCAACGTCACGTTTACTGTTGTGCATAATTTAATTATTCTGTTGGACTTTATCGTCGAAATGTTTTAATTAAAATCGCGACGTTTCGGAAACATTATATTTCCGTCTTGGGATCATAGGTGGGAGGGAAAGCCATCCTACATTTTTGAGTTCACTGGTCGAGGAGCCAGTATGATGATTTCGTTTTGTACTCCGACGTTTTGGAGGCTCGAAAACAGTAGTTTTATATCACCAATGGACTCTGAGGTAAAGCAGTAACCTGTGTTTGTTGAACATTTGTCACAAAAACTTTTACTTTACATTTATTGATCAGAAATCAGAATGCTTGAATTCAGGGCGAAACTATGAGCAGTTAAATTCGAAGAATGCATGCTAATATCTACAGGGTGGGTGGGAAGTAAGTAGGCATTGAGAAATGGTTATAACTTCTATATTCCCAATGCATAGCGATTATTTAATGCCTACTTACTTCCCACCCACCCTGTAGATCACAATCTTGTGTTTCCAATAAAATTACTAAATATTACAGAATATGCAGACCTTTATTTTACGTTTTGTTTTATGTAGCCCTGAAACTTGTTTTTTCTCCCTTCGTGAATGCAATTGGTGTGTTTAAGAGAACAGTAATGAGTTGTATATTTGGTCGTAACAGACGAAGAACAGGGGAAACGTAACCTAAGAGTCATAATTTGTAGTAGTCTGAAGGTTTTTTATGATGGTGGGTAAAACGTAAAATTGTTCTTATGGACTTTGCCCATTGTCTGCATTATAAAATAATAAAAGTACGATGTCTTGAAGCTGGATTCTGCTTCCGTCTGCAGGTAAAAAGGGTTGAAGAAGAGAGAAAGCTTATTTGTTTCGCCCCTTGGTTGAGCTTGCTTCAGACCAGGATGGCAGAAACAGAATTAAACTTCCGAAACGTTGTAGTTTTATTATTTTATAATTTAGACGTTGGACAAAGTTCAAAAGAACAATTTTATATTTCATAATTTGTACTTTTAACGTATTATTCTTATGCTGATTAATTAAAAGTGAATAATACTGACGGATGTAAAACACTTGAGAAAGTTGACAGACTTGTAGTAGCAAAACTGTAAGTGAAAATATTACTAGAAATTTCGTGACGAACTAAGTAACTATCAGCTTTTTTTTTTTCAAAACGCCGTACTCTATGATATTGTCTTTATACCTGAAACTGAACCGAAGGCAACTGTGAAAGCGAAGGGTTCTTAATGACAAACTTCACCACATGATTGCTGGCCTTTGTCAGAATCCCGGTAGAACAGCTCATGATAACTTCAGGTTGCATAATTATAAACATTATTTTTATATATATTTTTACTTTATTGTCTTTTCAGGTAAGTACAGTTCAGTTCTGAATGTTTGGCTGCGATATCACTGGTCCCACGTCGTCACCTACGCCACTGTACGCCTTCTTGTCTGGTAACGTATGTTTAAGAACCTCGTACAACTTTATAAAAATTGCTTTTCTCACGAATGACTCTAATAATGTATAGTGGTGCATGGACATGAGTTACAAGATTCTTTATTGTTGTTCGTATTATTATATTTATTAATGGTAGGAGTGTTCTTAATTCTCAATATTGCTGCTTTGCTGACCATCTGAAAACATATAGCAGTAACCTATCAATAATGTTCAAGATTGTAAACATTTGCAGTCCGACATTGGTCATGTACAAAACTGGTGTTTCGAAAATGTCGTGATTCTTTTTGCCAAGCTACTGCTGTATTCTAACGCGCATGGTGCAATGATTATGAAGATAACGAACTCTTTATCAGGCGGCGGAATCTTACACTCAGTTTCTTATTAATGCGCGTGTAATCAAAATTAATTGTTGTTCTATATATGATTACGTAAGTACGTATTTCTACTGGGATAAGTACAGACTGCTCTACATGTATGATTAATCACAATTAAGATCAGTCCCTCAGCTACAAGTTCTTAAGCTGGAGTGTTGTTTGCGAGAACACATTTTAATCGAGATTATATCTTCCTTACAGACATTTTATGATAATGCTTAGTTTTTCCTTTTTATTGTTTATTCTCTGCAGGTTCCATTTTGTTTTGGACCATATTTCCTTATTTTTGTAATTATGTCTTTTGGTCTAGCGGTTAGAACGCTGGCCTTGTAATCCTGGGGGTCTCGGGTTGGATTCCCGGCGGTGCCCGAATTTATAACTTGTGTTGGGCGAGGCCGTGGTCTAGGCAACACGGAGTTTTCCTCCGGGGGCTTCCCCGGTTTCTCCGTGGCATCCCAACAATTACTCCATTCACACACAGAAGAAGGCAATGGCAAACCACTTCTGGATCATCTGCCAAGAACGTATATGAACAGGTCCCTGTCCGAGAAAAGGATGGAAGGATCCTGTTCATATGGACCTGTCGTCAGACAGAACACTAAATAAATAAATGATGGCAACGGTGGTCTAGCGGTTAGAACGCTGGCCTTGTAATCCTGGGGTCTCGGGTTCGATTTCCGGCGGTGCCCGAATTTATAACTTGTATTGGGCAAGGCCGTGGTCTAGGCAACACGGAGTTTTCCTCCGTGACATCCCAACAATTACTCCATTCACACACAGAAGAAGGCAATGGCAAACCACTTCTGGATCATCTGCCAAGAACGTATATGAACAGGTCCCAGTCCGAGAAAAGGATGGAAGGATCCTGTTCATATGGACCTGTCGTCAGACAGAACACTAAATAAATAATAAATATTTTAGTGTTTGACTTTAATTTGTCTTGTTAGTTGTTAATAAACTATTGAATTGAACTGTTAATATTAGTATTAATCTCCATTATAAAATGTTTTATTTGTGGGCACAGGATGTACCAAGCTCCATATCATAAATATTTACAAATTGACGTGAATTAAACTACTTTTACTCCACGATTAGCCAAGTGCCGGATTAGAATATATGACGGAAGATATTTATGATTATGGTCTGCGTATGTTTGTTTTAAACAGCTCATGGGGCGGTGATGCGATGATGATTAGTATACAAAATCCGAGACCACCTAAAGGAATAGTTCAATGCCAATTTGTCCACTACGAATCTCATGTACAGAAATTGTGGATGATGGGTTGAATATACAGAATTTTTGGTTTCTTACCACCTCTACACAGCATTAACTTGTGTTATCATTCATATTGTCCTGATTTATTGTCTTGTTATGAGCTTGTTTTGCGTATTTTATTCTCTTCTTTAACGGAGTTTAATTTAATTTGTATTGCAAAAATGTTCATATATTCAGCAAGAAATTGGTTCCATTGCAATGTATTTTGAAGTAATATTTTCCTTGTCACTCGCTTGTCGCCTTTGTGTATTAACTTTCTTTATAGTCATAATTTATTGATAATTTTGATTCTTATGCTATGTTTGTATTTCGTTTTCTTCTCTTGTGCTGTATCTGTAATTGGTTATCTTTAAGTTGATGCACTGATGATAAAGAATTGAATTCCATGAAGAACAGCTGAGTTTCCGATTCTTGGCAGAATCATTCATGACTATTTCGTTCACATTCATACCGAATCAGGAGCCACCCATTCGTCCATCCGGTCACTGTCGAGAGGTCGTTTTCAGGGTTAAAGCAACTCGGAGCATACGAATGACTGACCTCTCAACTGCAGGCAATGCCGAAGTAATGAGAATGTTTTAGCGACCAGGTGGTTAGAAGTGGTCGCTGAAACTTTTTCATCACCTCCTTTCCCAGTCACATGGACACTAAAACTTCTTTCATCTCCACTTCTCACCACATAGCCATTGAAAACTTTTTTTATCGCCTCTTTTTCTCACCTGCTTTCCGCGTGCTTGCTCCCGATTGGATCGCGTCGCACTCCTCTTACTCTGTTATGCTACTCGTGCCGATCACACCCCACTCGCCTTCTACTACCTGTATAATTCTTTCTTCACCTCCAAACTAATCCACTCTGAAGATGGCAATTGAATTGTTTTCCGAAACGTTGGAAAACTTTAATATTCGATGTTGCTTATCCCCTAAAGACGACGTTACATATTGAATGCTCGTCGGTGTTACAGTCAAATTTTAAAGTGACACGTGGGAGATTATTTACCTGGTCATTAGTACCCAGAGTACAAGTTGTTTGTCTTCTTAATCGTTTGTTCGGGAGAAAAAAAATTTCCTCAATATCCGCCTTTAATAAAATTTAATTAAGCTTGAGAAATCTTTGTGTGGAATTGACTTTCATCAAGGTTTGCTTTTACATTTGCATTTGAATTTGCATTCATTTGATATAAAGACCGAATTGAATTGAGTTTTGACAGACAATAATATTTTAGCGGAATGTTGAAGACTTTTAAACATGCTCCTGATTCGTATCACATTTCGAGGGATGGACAGGCATTGTATATGCAGCCTTTACATCGCGTAACAATAACACTAACTACAATAACAGTAACAATAACAGTACTGGCTATTGATTGGTCTTTACCAGTTTTATTCTGCTTGTTGAATTTTCCGACTCCCTTCATTATACATTTCTGTTTATTTCATATCGGAAATGGTGATTGGATGGGAATTTTAATTTCGTGAATGAACATGCGACGTCATATCCTATGGGAAATCATGAGACTGCATTTCTGTTGTCGGTCCTCGATATTCAGTTGGTTGTATTGAAGTTTCATCTTTCCCTGAACCCATTTGTTTGTGATGATACGTCTGGCCACACACACGTTGCAAATAAATAGCTTTTATATTCCGGGACTATTTATATGGCTCCTTTACCATTAGGACATCGATATCGAAAAGAATTGGCGCGTAACCGAGTATCAAACCGTGCTCCGTAGAACTCAGGAAATCAGCATGTAGACTTCACGAGCGGAGTGAAGGCGAACTTCTTCAATACTTCCATTCGGAATGGTAAATATATTTTTTTTATCTTTTCCACCACCCATATCACAGTTTCTGTGTTATTTCCAAGGCTGGAGCCCAGTCTCAGACTGTACACTGTGACGATTGGAAGACGATGTGACGTACATCTACTTTGACGTTTTTAGTGAAGTGTTTTGATTTGCTCTTTAGTGTAACAAAGCCTTTCCCTCTTTGGATGCTAAATTCGGGCAATATCTCTGGTCTTGTATTTTCTCTCTCTCTATGTTTCGATTTGATTGGAATATCACGAGCGTGTTGCTGAGAGATACAATATTCTTTAGAGTCATTTTTTCTTTCTCGCAAGCCCAACCACAGCGTTTTCTTTCTGATACACCCTAAATCTGTGGTCTGCCGTCATTGAAAACCAAAGTTTCATAAATATTCAGAACGACATATGCAGTTTGTGTTTCTCGTGATTTGATTTTTCGTATTCTTGATAAGAACCTGTTAATATTGAACGCCAAATTTCGACTTTTCTTGAATATCTTACTATATTGATTTTTACCATTATACAGGATGATTCTAAAAGGACTTTACAACTTTGAAAGTGTATAGAAATTTAACCAGGAAGCTTATAGAATCGGTTGAGGTGTCATTTTGTAGCAAAACAAATCAGGTTTGACTCACGTTGTACTGTAGTACCGAATTCCGTCACCGCGAGCGCAAGCGGCAGTGAATTTCTAAATGGCTACTTTCACAGGTGCGGATCGCGCTCGCTGTGTGCTTTGGTTTGAAGAAACGAAATGTGCGACAATGGTTCAACAGAATTTTCGCACGCAGTATGACAAGGATCCTCCCAGTAGACCTACAATTTACTCTTGGCACAAGAATTTTGTTGAGACTGGTTGTTCTGTTCGCCATGACAAATCTCCAGGTCGCCGCGTGTTTCTAATGCTGTCATGGAACGAGTCAGAGAGAG
Organism: Zootermopsis nevadensis; assembly: GCF_977971745.1. NCBI lineage: Eukaryota > Metazoa > Arthropoda > Insecta > Blattodea > Termopsidae > Zootermopsis > Zootermopsis nevadensis. Next base: position 13,430,887 of record NW_028259152.1, on the reverse strand, counting down.
CTTTGTCCGTAGTCCTGCGAAGTCAACGCGACGTGCGTCTCGTGAGACTGGCATTCCACAACCGACCGTTTGGCGCGTGTTACGAAAACGTTTGCACTTTAAAACCATACTGATTTACCATTGTGCAAGAAATTACTGACGAAGATAAAGTGGCTCGTCAGGAATTCTGTGCAGAAATGTTGCATCGGATAGGAGAAGACGAAACATTACTGGACTACATAATCTTTAGTGATTAATTGACATTTCATGTCAGTGGTAAGGTGAACACCTACAACTGCAGTATTTGGACAGCGAAAATCCACGTGCATCTCTGGAACATGTTCGTGACAGCCCGCAGGTGAATGTGTTTTGTGCCCTTAGCAAAGTTAAAGTGTACGGCCCGTTCTTTTTCCATGAGAGAACCATCAACGGTATCGTGTATCTGGATATGCTCGAAAATTTTCTTATACCACAGTTAGAAGAAGATGACCTAGAAGGACGCATTCACTTCCAGCAAGACGGCGCACCACCTCACTACCTCACAGAAGTCCGGAATTTCCTCAATAACCGTTTCCAAGATCGGTGGACCATGACCACCTCGTTCTCCAGATTTGACACCTCTCGATTTTTTCTAATGGGGTTTCATTAAAGATCGTGTGTTTGTTCCACCCTTACCTGCCAATCTCAAAGCTCGAATCACCGACGCAGTTGCAGAAGTGACACCGGATATGCTGGATCGTGTTTGGCAAGAAATTGATTTCAGGTTGGATGTCTGCAGTATCACCAATGGCAATCACATCGAACCAAAATTACTATTTGAGGTAAAGCTTGATTTGGGTTGCTACAAAATGACACCTCAACCGATTCCCTAAGCCTTCTGAATAAATTTATATACACTTTCAAAGTTGTAAAGTCCTTTTAGAATCACCCTGTACAATGTACTTCAAAGAAGGAATAATAAGGATAAATGAATAAAGATTAAAACAAGGGCTATGAGTAAATAAAGAATCGCCAAACGAAGAAAAATATTAGAAGGGAACAGATTGAGGAACTTAGGAAGAATGAGATGACAGGGGATAAAGGGAAAGAGAGATAAGGATTCGACGAAGATTAGTTTGCGATAGGCTTACAGGCGATTGAACATCAAGGCCTGTGTACTGCTCAGTAACAGTTTATTGCATATTTGAATTATGACGTTGTGGCTTGTGAAATGATTAAGATAAAGTCAAACGGAAACGTGTTAACAAAAACATTCATGAGACAGAGATATAAATAAATTGTACTGTAACACCAGATCATGCACTGTCGCTGGCATTTATTTTCTGTTCTTTTCATAACATAATTATTCCAGTTTAACGCACCATCTCTTCATATTTTACGCTATCAGTTAACATCTCGGCAGGGGTTATCATTTTCGAAAACTTAGTTGGCTTGAAATCACAAGGGTTAGATGAATCATATATCCTTCAGCGTTCATACACACCAATTAAGCTTCATGTTTCATTAATTAGGAATTCTGTGTGTGTGCGTGTAACTACATGGCATAAAATCGCTCCCCAACGCGTTGGATTTATAGAAGCGTCTGGGACTTCAAACAAACTCGTATGCAGATGTAATTTACTAACTATATATATGTATAGTAGCAAAGCTTGAGAAGTAGACAGGCAGGCAGAGATAGAGGAGTCTGCTGTGCTTAGGCCCTGTTTGGAACTTAATTTTAACCTAAATATCGGCACAGGAAACGTGTGACAGTATTCTTTGCACGAAGGATGCATATTTCCGGACTGTACAGGCATACCTCGTTTTATTGCGCTTCACAGATATTGCGTTTTTTTAATACAAATTGAAGGTTTGTGGCAACCCTGCGTCGAGAAAGTCTATCAGGGCCATTTTTCCAACAGCATGTGCTCACTTCGTGTCTCTGTGTCACATTTTGGTAATTCTCGCAATGTTTTTGTAGACACGTAATAGACTACAGTATAGTGTAAACATAACTTTTATATGCATTGGGAAACCAAAAAATTCTTGTGACTCGCTTTATTGCTGTGGTCTGGAACCGAACCCGCAATATCTCCGAGGTATGCCTGTATTGCTGTGGTGTGGATAGCAGGTAGGCGCGGAAGGGTGATCCAGGTAACTCGAGTTTCTCTCACGCCAAGTTATATCGGTTTCCACTGTCTGTCGCCCTGGAAATGTCTCGATGAAATTAGTCTTATACCGGTATGCAGGATATTGAAGAAGTTGTGAAACCCTTTGAATTCTGTTATTAAATATATTTGGTTCTGAAGACTGAATTTGAAATATGTATAGGACTGATTGAGAAATCATTTGGCGAAAGTTTAACACACAGTATTTCATCGTGAACTGTACAAATTTGACCGAAGAGAGTGAAAGTAAGTTGAGGCTTTTAGAAATTCCTTGGTGGGTTTTACCAAATATGTTTTTTTTAGAGTGGAGAATGGAATGGATGGGGAATGTAACAAGGATGGAAAAGATGAGAAATGTGTTAGGGAGGAGAAAGGAGTATGATAAAAATTTATCGTAAATAAATATTCTATTGGGGCATGGCCTAAATTTATCTTCCTCGGGATAGGGTTTTGTAGCGAGATTCTGTTGTCACGGTAGGCATTGATGAGAGGATATTATTAAACTGATCTTAGAGAAAATGGGGGTGAACGTGTGGTTTGGGTTCAACTAGTGCAATTGAGAACCAGGCAGTACATGTAATTGAATCCCAGCATGGAACCCTGATCCGTACCTACCAGTAGGCTAGGAGGGCCTCGTACCGCTTTGCATGTGGCGGCGAAGAGGCATACTGAGTGTATGCAGATGTGTTCAGAGGAACTGAGCGACCAGGTTGTTACAGCTGTGGAACTTGATGTGTACCCTGTTCGAATCTCTGCCAGCTCACCGGCTGTCTTGATTTAAATTTCTCGCTGTTTTATTATTCATTCGAAATCCTTATTTACCGTTCTTGGGCATCTTCCCTTATCCGTTGTAAAGTCTTTTCGATTTCGCATTCTGTCAACATGGTAACAAATCACCGAATTTTGGAAGAAACTTGCTTTATTTTCCACATCTTCGTCCCGATGTGACACTCGGACAACTCTACATTTTATGTGGTTCGTTAAACTCTGACCAAGATTGATGTGACCTTAACGTTGTTAAATTACCTAAGAATTACGATATGAACAATGTGATTCGTTCTGTGAATTATGTGGCAGGTAAGGAACTACATCCAACCCTTTTACGGTAGAAAACATAAATTTGCATAAGACTACATGTTTTATTGATTAGGTGTACAGAACAGGAGAGTGGCTTTGAATGTATGGAAAGCTGTGAATGGAGAGGAGACACTCTTGCTGAACAGTAACGACTGGTACAGCTTTAATTCGAAATTATATCTTACCTTAGCAAGTTTCAAGTGGCACTCTGGTAAGAACAGGAATGTAATTCGGTTCAGACAGAAACATGATACTAGCATACGTGTAGTGACGAGGTTCCCACTTCTAGTAACTGTAGTCTATTTGTATTGGAGCGTAGGACTATGTACGCGAGTCTAAAGACAGAAAAGGAGAAATTAAAGATACAACAGTAACTAAATGTGGACGAAATAGATACGAAAAACCGTTCTGAAGATTAAAGAAAATTATCAACAAAAATTAAAAAAAATTCTGTGAGTTTTCCATCATATAATAAAATAATAAAATTACACGACGTTTCGGAGATGGGACTCTATCTCCGTCTTCAGGTATACCTACTCAGTTGGGCCCAATTGATAGAGCTAATCCCTATGATTTTATTAGACGATGGAAAACATCCAGAAAACTTTTTATTTTTTGTTGATAATTTTCATTAATCTTCAGAACGGTTTTCGTATCTATTTTATTTTAAAAACGTACCATCGTCACAAACTTTTAGATTTGAAAATTATCAACAGTTGATGAAAGAAAGTAAAATGAGGAAGTAATTAATTGGTTTCAAGGATGTCGGATAAAATGCTAATGGTTGAGTATCAGAAGTCGATAACGCAGTAGGAACTTTGATTCTTTCCAGGCTTTGTGTATGATCTGCGACGAGTGTGCCCAAATGTTCTGTAGATACGTAAAGTAAGCCCATCAGAAATCAGTCAAGGTAAACTAATTTGAAGGATTTACCAAGACACCCTGAACTGGTTCCTGTCAAGTTAAATTCTTGTTAGAAATCTCACTTGAATGGTCTCTTTGGTAACCAGTCTGGCACAGTAACAAAATTAATTTAGGGTGCGGAATAATTTTCGAGCATGTGGGGTGTGATAAATTGGTTTAGAATAAGAATCCATGGTGAACATTGCGAATTACTATTTTCTGGTTTTTGTGCGATAAAATGTACTTGTCTATGATAATTATACCTATGTTATTTGTATTCTCTGCTTTTCCATTTATGTGCAATTGAATAATTGTTACAAGATAAGAATATTGATGTCTGAGGTTCCATTTCTGAGGATAGAAGTGTGAGATCAGCAGTCAGGAAATGTAAATAATGTGGATTCAGAAATATATATAATCAAAAGCTTCGTTATTTGATCTATTAAATATAATTTTGATCATTAAATGAAGAAAAAACATAAATCATGGATAAGTTAAACGAGTGCAGATTTTGCCAGAAAATGACAAGGCAGGAGACGTAGAGACACATGGGTGGAATAATATTAAAATGGCTCTTTGAAGCGTGATACATTAAAATTTAGGATGGATTAACCGAATAATTATAACTTTTTTTACTTAGATTTTGATCCATGGAATCAGTCAGCTGTAGGTGGTCGGTCTGTATCCTTATCGCAAGGGTAAGTATGGGTATATACAAGCAAATCCGTCGGCCCACAGTTTACAGCCTGCTGCCAGAATGCCCACCCCCTCCACTTAGGCAACACTGTGTACTGAATCCACCATATCAAGAATTAAACGCCCGGAACGTCGTGTTTCCATTGATAGGTGGTATCTATAAAACGAATCCAGTTATTGTGCGTTGTATTACGTTACACGGTGGGATGAATTTTACGTGATTGCATTCCAAAACATAATTACTCGAAATATTAGATTTCTGGATATCGAGAGCTAATTGTTGTAATTTCTGTTTTGTTTAATTGGTTTTGTTTTTCGGACTAGAATTAAAAATGGTCGCTCATATTAACGTGGGATGCATTAGAATCTGGTCGCAAGTGGAACTGTAATTGCAGAAGCAATTTTTAACGTAATGTGTGCTTTTGTACGCTGTAAACTACAGCCGGTGGGAAACTGCTGAACCTGTTGTTCTATCTCGGTTTTCCATATATCAGTTTCTGTTTGCCCAGACTTTCTAATGCAATATATTATTTGGCGGAAAATAGGCCTGTAGGTCTGTGCATATAGCCAAAAGGCCTGCGTGCCTGGCTTCCGATCATATGTGAACTGAGAAGAAAGTTGTAACTAACTAACTAGATGGCTTACTGAAACCGAAGGTTCATCACCGAATTAACCAAAAACCTCCACCGGGCCCTGTCCCGGGCCAACGAAATCCAGTCTCCTTCAACTCCTATCTCCCATAGATCCCACCTGAGATTATCCTCCCATCTAAGTTTAGGTCTCCCCAGCGGTCTCTTCCCCTTAGGATTCCCAAACAATACCCGGTGCACATCTCTTGTCCCATCCATGCGCTCTACATGCCCCGCCCATCTCATTCTTCTCGACTTAATCACCCTGACAATACTGGGGGAGGAGTACAGATTTTTAAGCTCATCATTATGCAGTTTTCTATATGTCCCATCATCTTCCCTCTTAGGCCCAAATATCCTCCTCAACACTCTGTTTTCTCAAACACCTGCAATCTGTGTTCCTCCCTCTGAGTGAGAGACCATGTTTCGCACCCATACAAAACAACAGGCAATATTATTGTTTTGTATACTTTAATTTTCAGGTTCTTAGAAATCAGACGGGAAGCCAAAATATTTTGAATTGAGAAGTAGCAAGCATTTCCATAATTTAATCTCCTCCTAACTTCCTCGTGAGTATCATTTTGATTTGTTATTGTTGTTCCCAGATATTTGACCTTTGTTACCCTTTCATGGACTTATTAGCTACCCTAAGATAATATTGCCCGCCTGTCTGCTGACGACGAGATACTAACATGTACTTAGTTTTTCTGAATTTATTTCTAGCCCCACCTGTCTACTAGCCTCTAGTAAAACTTCTGCGTTCCTCTTTATTGTATTCATATCGTCCTCCAATTAATTAACATCATCAGCAAATGCCAATAGCTGATGTGTCCCATTCAATTGCAAACCCTCCTGCCTATCTTGGACTTTCCTGATAGCATATTCTAGCGCATAGTTAAAGAGCAAGGGAGGCAAAGCATCTCCTCGTTTTAGACCGTTCTTGATGAAGAATATCTCAGATACATATTTACCTACTCGAATTTTGCTACAGGTTTCATTTAAGCACATTTTTATTAGACTCACTAGCTTCTTTGGTATACCAAATTCAGTATGAATATTATATAACACTTTTCTCTTCACAGAAACTTGTTCATACCAAAATTATTAACTAGATTATATGTATTAATATTTTGTATTTATGTATAATGAGTTAATTTTGCTATTATCTGTAAAATATTTTCGGTTGGAGAGAATAAAAATGCGCACAAAAGTTTCTTCGGAATATGTCAAGGGCAGAAACCACTTCCGAGATTTATGCGTAAGTGTGAGAATAGTATCAATATGGATCCCAAAACAGTGGTGCTTGAGGGCGTTGACAGGAATCGTCTAGTGCAGGATTCCTCGCCCCTTTTCACTGGCGTACCACTAATTGTAATTTAACACATTAAATGTACCACTAACCAAATGCGTCCAGGGAAAAACTTATTTATATTAATAATATCATTTGATTTTCTTACTTAGTTCGCGTACCAGCAGTGATACGTTTGCCATAGGTTGAGAAAAGCCGGTCTAGCGTGCGACAGAATTTCTCATCATGCCGCTGTTTTCACTATTGAACAATTGGGTTTCAGTAAGAGGTACGGAATTTGAGACCTTTAATATAAACACGTGTTCTTGCTTTCCGGATAGAATCAGTTGGCCTACTTATTTTGACCTCACGTAGGTGTCTGTGCCTGTAAGTACATAGTGTATTCATTACAGCCCTACGCCATGCATTTTGCCATTCTAAATATCATTTTGGAGACATCGTATTTCCATTCTTCAGTGCAGCTCTTATGCCAATAAATGTACATTTGTATCCACGTCTCCAATTTGATCATTGTTAAGGAACCAAAGTAATTTTATTTTGAATGTCATCGCATAGTTCGTACATTTTGTGGTTACTTTGACTCAAGTATTGACTTCGAAACTGACTGCTGACTGCTGACTGCCAGATTTCCGAATTCCTCGCCCTATTTTCTTCTATTTCAATTTAAACTTCGGGAGTTGCGTTTTCTGTCCCATTCCCTTCCCACAGTTCTGTAGGAAGTAAGCTCCATTGCTATTCTGCAGAGGAGTTAGGGGGGTAGTGTAGCAGTGTTTTTGCTCCTGGGCTGTCAAGACGTCTAGTGCTAGAGGCGTCGGTTCATTTCGTCTCGCTGCCTTCGACCTGTTGAGCTGGAGCTAGTTGGGCTGCCTATCTCGTAGGGACAGGGAGTCGGACTTAGGAGTTACGGAGGAGGGTCAGGGTAAGAAGAGAATAGACAGCGAGAATTGAGCATGTAGAACGAAGGAAGGATAGAGGGAGAGAAGCTCAGGGAAATTATTTATCTGCCTATCCCTTGCTTGATTCCACACCCGCACTTTCTTGGGTGTGTAACCAAATCGCAGAAGGTAAGTGAGCACTGGCCAAAGGATGGATTTGTAGTGACCACTGGCCGCACGTTCTATCTAAGGAGAGTGTCATATTGATTTAATGTTTTTAAACACTTTATGTACTAGTTGTAACTGTGTATACCATCTGCTTCAACGTTCAGTGACCCCGCGTCCTTATCGGTTAATTTGGTTCCTAGAATCGAAAGTGAAACTTATTTAAACATTACATTGCATCGCATTCAGCCCTGAACTTCGCAGCGGTGATTTGTTCGACGCAGGAATCGAATTATTATCTTCTCTGACTATTAACCGTGACAATTTCTTAAAATTCTCCGTTTAACGGATTCTGTGATGTATTTGTCTGCGGACCGTTCCAATTATGTACCTGCCCAGAAGCTGATGTTCGAAGATTCGAACATGGACTCTTGGCATTAGTAACCGTGGTCATTGTTTGGGGGCGTTGTTAAAACAGTGGGAAACGATGACATTGCCGACAGCAAATACCCCCGGATCACAATGTGCCATTGTCGAGTTTGTTATTACTTTGGAGTAAGAGTTCTCTAAGTCCACAATTTGAGTAGTTGTTAATAAAGAAGCAATCTCCTGACGTCACCACCCCAGATGTCGCTTGAAGAATAACATTCGAATTTGATTGTATTCCAGAGTGTAGACATTTCCAGTCTTGCTCATTATAATTCTGCTGCTGCTGCTACAAACGATATCGTCAGTGACTATGAATGGTAGCCAGGCAGATTGAAACAGTCGTAAAGCGTCCGGGTTTATTAGACAGGTACCCGGTTTCGCGTGTTAATTTCTTATTCGTTATTATTGATCATTTTTAGGTATAACTGCGTCGGTAATTAAACCATGAAGTTGGACTCGTCAAGTCGGTTTATGTGTTAACATTTCGTCGTGATTTTTGTCTCTCCAGGCGAATTTAGAGTAAACACTAGAAATTGTCCACGGTAATCGATTTCAGGATTGTTTCCTATTCGTTTTTCGTAATCATCGGCATATCTTGTTAGGAGTTGAAATGGGAACAGCAACATGAAATATCCTAGAGTCGCTCAGTAAACACGTTTGTCGAAAAGGAGGGTCAAAGGTTCGAATACCGTTTCGAAAATTTGTTGTATTTTGTAAGGAGAGACTGAGGATTCCTACCGCTTCTACCAATAAATATTTAGAAACCACTACAACAGAGATAATTCGTGTTGTTTGCCATGGAGAATAATAATTACCCGATTCATTTATTTTAGAATATTTTATTTTCTTGGGTTTTACTTAACAACCTACGAATTAAGATATTTATACAACGGAAAAGATTAATTGCACGTGATGTTCTATGTTAGTGTAAAATATGGTTCACAAGTATGATTTAAAATTGAAATAAAGTGTTGACAAAAGAAGATGAAATAGCAGGATTCTGAAAGTTACTTAGTGAGTATGTTCATAATTTTATTATCTTCGTGTAATATGGGTAATAATAGCTAAATAAAGTATGACAAATGTCCGAATCGGACGATTTAGAATTATTACTGAATTTTGATTGGAAACCTTCAAAGAAGAGAATGCTTTGATTAGAGGATAATATTGAAACATCTTGGAGAAGCAGGTTGTGAGAGTGTGAAAAACATTGGACTCAAATTTGAGATCGTGTGTGAACACATTTATGCATTTTAGAAGTTGTTAGAAGCAAAGAATTTCTTTATAAGCTGAATAGCAGTCAGTTCTTCAATTAAGACCCCGCACATTGGGGCCAGTTTCTTATCCCGTTGAAGTCACAAGCTGTAGCATAGTTACTGCTTTGTCCTTCTGTTCTGGATTGTTTTACTAAATATCTGTGGACCCCTGTACGGGCTGACGGAATGTTTCTATGGTAAGAAGCAATAATCCATAACGCTTCACGGTTTGTGGTAAATAGTGTGTTTATTTTAACTATTGATTTCTTACGTTGGTTTATTCTCAGCAACAAACAGCTGTATGTCTCTGGTATTTATTTTAAGTTATTACAAGGAATTACTGTACGCCAGAAATAAGGCCTTTGCTTATGCGAAGTTGAATCTGGTCTTTTGGTTTAGTGAAAGCGCGTAACAGTTTTTTTTTTTGTTTGGAAACAAATTATTATATGTGAGAGCGTTATGTTTTTACAAATTCTGAATGTCTTAATAGCATCCCTGAAATAAGAATATAAATTGATCTCACACTTGTCAAAGCGTGTTACCTGTCGATTTGCATGTATTTTCTTCGAAAGTAGCTAGTGGGTTTCCATGAAATTTGGTGTCTTACAGTTGTCTGGTAATTTTAATTACGGTGTATGGTCCAGTATAAGTTACTTTAATACAGCTCGCAGTTGCCCTTATAAGTTTCTTTTAAACCGTCCGGTAGAAAAATGGTATTGTACGTGATATAATGTACTGTATCATATATGGCGTAGTCTATAAGTGTTTTCTTTAATTTTATCTGTGCTGTGTATCTTAACCCTGTAAAGCCGAAGGTCGTCTAATATCACCTTCGTCACCTGTGTGTAATTTCTTTCTGTATTATGAGCATCTCGTACTTAGTTTTCTCCGTGTTTGATTTTAGACTAACTTTCTTAATATCTTAACTTTCATTTTTAAGGCCTTCGATATTTAATCTCTTTTATCTTAGGTATGAACCACAAACTTGTCAACTTCTGAAAAAGTGTTTTGTTAACAAACAAACAAAAACCATCAAACCTTTACTATCAATTAGTTTTTTCTTTGTTGTTGTTTAATAACGGTTTATAGTGTCGAATGGGATTATGATTACAGCTTTTCAATTTAGGAGGATCTGCAGCAAAGCAGACTTGGGTTTTTGCAGTGCACTATTGCAGCATTTTTCAGTTTGAACCGAATGAAGGTAGTTGTCGTCTGTGTTGTTGAGATCGCCATGATGATAGAGGCCACAATTCTTCAGATACTTCCACCATACTTCACGGTGCAACAACCCAGAAGACAGCCATCTCCATACTCGACGTCTTGAGAACCTGAAATCTCACGATAAATCTGAGTCAGTATATATCGAACTCCTTGGGCGATAATCGAAATTGGGACTTCCCGAATACGGATCCTGTGTGTGTTTTCAATGCAGCATGTCACACGATACATTTCGCGGACATCTCAGAAGAGTGCCGCGGGCCATTAGTGGTACAGGGAACACAGGTTTTAGAACAGCTGTGTGGGATGTGTGGCGTGTCTATGATACAAGTTGAAAGCTTTACTTTTCACTGTGCTTACTGTCGTTCGTAGTGCACTCATAGGGAAAAGAAGCCTCCACTAAAAGCGCTGGGGGTTGGTGGGGTAGGAGGAGGCTTTCACTGCCTCTCAATAAGCGTCAGTGTATCCTGGGGAAACATGGTGAAGTAGAAATAAATCAAGTACTTACGCCTGCCCCATTATATTCGCTGCTTCTGATAGGTCGTTTTAGAGTACGAGGCTTTTATTTTGCACCATAATGGAATCAGGTGTGACATATGGATGTTCTGCAGGAGATGCAATGTTATATGCTTAGCAGCTATTGAGAGACGCAAGTGTGCTACTCCGTGGTGTATGTAAAACAGTTCGAATTGCATCGGATTTAACGTAGGATTCGGTTTTAAGAGAAAAGAGTTAAGGAGGCTGTGTGAGATTCTGCTTCTGGGTTGTTACGCCGTGCTGTCTGACAAGAGCTTACCGACGTTTCAGTCGCAGGTGCTGCCTTTAGATATATCAGAAACCGGTTTCTCGCGCGCGGCTTACTCATCGCCCTGACGGTGGAGGCAGCAGGTACGTATGAAACGTCGGTAATCTTCAGCTAGTCTAAGGTGCGCAAGAACCCAGAGGTGAGCTATTTTGGTTCGGAAAATGTTTCAATCTGGAATAAATTAAATAACAGACGGTATGGAAAACATTTCTTAATGGGAATTTAACATTTTGTAGACGACATTTTTGAGCCGGCATAGCTCAGTCGGTATAGTGACTGGCAACGGACTGGGCGACCGGGGTTCGATCCCCGCCGGGGGCAGACGATTTTTCCTCTAGCCTCTGCTTCCAGACCGGCTCTGGGGCCCACCCAGCCTCCTATCCAGTGGGTACTGGGGTCCTTTCCCGGGGGTAAAGCCGGCCGGGGCGTGATGCTGACCACTCACCCCCATCTAGTGCCGAGGTCAAGGAAGAGAGGAGCTATACCTCCACTCACCCCAAACGCCTACGAGGCGTATAGTGGGACAAACTTTACTTTACATTTTGTAGACGACATTTGTCCTTCGAGTTGTATCAGTGATGGTGGCTGTAACACGTGCGGAAACAGTAAATGTCTACTACGTTTTGATAGATACCGTTTGGGGTATTTAGGCGTGTAAATTCAATTGGCTTGTGAAGGGAATGTAACATAGGCCTAATTTTAACATTTCTGCTGTTGTCATGAAGTTCGAGACCCGAAAGGAAATTACGCGGCTCTATTTTGCTCGATCATCATCATATTTTGCGGAGTTGCGATATGAGATGACGCATCTCCTTGTGACATTTTGGAAGGGGAGTAGTCGGTTTGAAGGGACGCCACCCCGAGGCGTCTCGACTTGCCAAGTCGGCGATTTGCTTCCGTGCCATCCAGAAGAGTCCTTATCTTACGGAACAAGCTTCCTGTAGGACAGAAACTCAATTCAGTTTGTGTCGAATTGAACATTCACGTGCTGTATCTCTCTTCTTATATCACTTACCCCTGCTCTTTCTTTAAGGTTATAAGAAATGCCAGTACTGCCCGTTTATGCTAAAGGGTAGTTCAGATTCCCTACAAAATCCGTAATACAAAACACTCGATGTAAATAAAGTTCCTGGTAAAGGCTTCGAACATAATTCTGTTTGTAAGACTTGAGGTTTTCACAGCGGTGAGTAAGAAGATTTCTGTCTTCTGGGTTGTTGCGCTGTGTAGTCTGGTCGATGTTAACCAACGTTTCAGAGGTCATACTGCCTCCATCATCAGGGCGGTGAGTATGAAAATTTCCGTCTTCTGGGTTGTTGCGCTGTGTAGTCTGGTCGATGTTAACCAACGTTTCAGAGGTCATACTGCCTCCATCATCAGAGTATGAAGATTTCTGTCTTCTGGGTTGTTGCGCTGTGTAGTCTGGTCGATGTTAACCAACGTTTCAGAGATCATACTGCCTCTGTCATCAGAGTATGAAGATTTCTGTCTTCTGGGTTGTTGCACTGTGTATTCTGGTCGATGTTATCCAACGTTTCAGAGGTCATACTGCCTCCGTCATCAGGGCGATTCAGTATGACCTCTGAAACGTTGGTAAACATCGACCAGACTACACAGCGCAACAACCCAGAAGACGAATATCTTCATAATTCTGTTTGATGAGAAGAGATCTTTTTCTGTAGACAGTGAACAGAAACTTGTGGCTTAACCATTCTATTGTTAAGGGCTGAATAACTGATGTTTCCTCTTCTAAGGTCTTCCGTGTATAACGAAACTTTATGACATCTCAGAACAGGTCTGTATCGGTTAGATTTCATTTGCAGGTAGTTTACGTCATATTCTTGTCACTCCCTGCCACGAAACGTTTTGAACTGTGCCCTGAAAATTTTCATTCAACGTCTAATATTTGTCTGTCTGACTGTCTGTCTATATATCTGTTTTCTGTATTTTGTATTTGTAAATAAAGTTTGGTAGGAATAAAACTACGTCTTTCTTGCTACATTACTGTCTGTCTGTCTATGTAGCCATCTCTCCACCAGTCTGATGGCCCATTCGGCTAACAACTGTCAGATTGTGGTGTTCTGTGTTGTAACGCCGTATAGTTTCAACCCTGAAGGTGGAGGCTATATATATAGGCCCGGAGCGCTACGTTGACTAATGGCATCTACTACCGGACTTAATTCTGGGAGTTTTATATTCATAACGAGACATTGGAAGTCGGGGGTGTGACATACTGTTTTTATTTTATTTGTAGTGTTCTGTCTGACGACAGGTCCATATGAACAGGATCCTTCCATCCTTTTCTCGGACTGGGACCTGTTCATATACGTTCTTGGCAGATGATCCAGAAGTGGTTTGCCATTGCCTTCTTCTGTGTGTGAATGGAGTAATTGTTGGGATGCCACGGAGAAACCGGGGAAGCCCCCGGAGGAAAACTTCGTGTTGTCTAGACCACGATCTTGCCCAACACAAGTTATAAATTCGGACACCGCCGGGAATCGAACCCGAGACCCCAGGATTACAAGGCTAAAATATAATGATTGTTTATGTAATACTGGAATAACGAAGTATTTTATTGTGTGGGGGCCTAGAATATTTCTCGGCTCCGCGATCTTATCACTGCAGTTTCCACAATATGGGTACCGCAGACATCCCCTGGTGATCCATCTACATTTTAATTTTCTCCTCGTACGAGACGGGACACAGGCAGACTTCTTAATGTGGGCGCAGGGTTGCACATCAGGGAAAGTGCAGGCCTGATACCCATTTAATGTCAAAGGAGTAGAAGTGTTTTATGTGGATGGAAGGGAACATCAATGCACTGAAAGCAAGTGACCTCATTCGCCCATGATCAATGCGTAACAAAATTACACGTATGTTTGATCCCCTTCTGTTAGTGGACTCGACCAAATATACTTCGCTCTTACTTTACGCCGGCCACATGTAAAAATTGTGACAGTACAGTGCTTATTACGTTGGTAGGTAATGCGACGTTCCCAGAATTTCTTTCTCCAGTACGCTGGCTGACAAGTGACTCTTGAAAGCTGTTCAGAGCCAGACGTGTAAAATAAACGGAGTGTAAACTGATTCTGTACAATTTCATTAGAGCTTTAGAGAACTTTGAGATTGAGGGGTGAACACGTGCTTCGTATTCGGAGCGTCTCGGGTTCGAACAGCCGCCAGTTGCACAGTTCAGAAGTTCAAAACGATATGTCGCTTGTACGGTTAAAATGAAGTGATATTAAAAAGTTGTCTGTCGGGATCGAAACCCGCTCTTGGAACGAGGTTTGTTTTCGCTTTTAGGTGTTGTTGACGCTCTGACGTGAGTTATGGGCCCTCCCGCCAATGTCTGTCTTTGTGTCGCGTTTTACCTAGGTGGTAGGCAACGCGCATGGCCAAGTTTATTGTTTCCCGACAATAAGAACCGAGGACATTGTTGGACCACATTGTTGCTTAACAATATTTATTTATTTAGTGTTCTGCCTGACGACAGGTCCATATGAACAGGATCCTTCCATCCTTTTCTCGGACTGGGACCTGTTCATATACGTTCTTGGCAGATGATCCAGAAGTGGTTTGCCATTGCCTTCTTCTGTGTGTGTGAATGGAGTAATTGTTGGGATGCCACGGAGAAACCGGGGAAACTCCGTGTTGCCTAGACCACGGCCTTGCCCAACACAAGTTATAAATTCGAGCACCTCTGGGAATCGAACCCGGAACACAGGATTACAAGGCCAGCGTTCTAACCGCTAGACCACCTCATCTTATTATTATTAGTGTTCTGTCTGACGACAGGTCCATATGAACAGGATCCTTCCATGCTTTTCTCGGACTGGGACCTGTTCATATACGTTCTTGGCAGATGATCCAGGAGTGGTTTGAGATTGCCTTCTTCTGTGTGTGAATGGAGTAATTGTTGGGATGCCACGGAGAAACCGCGGAAGCCCCCGGAGGAAAACTCCGTGTTGCCTAGACCACGGCCTTGACCAACACAAGTTATAAATTCGGGCACCGCCGGGAATCGAACCCGAGACCCCAGGATTACAAGGCCAGCGTTCTAACCGCTAGACCACCTTATGTCGCGTGATGAACACGTTTGGAATGTTCGTGTATTCGACGTTGTCCTGTGATGATGGCCCCCGTCTAATACGGGTTTCCCAGTCTGAGTAAGGTTTTGAAGACGTCTCTGTTTCGGGACAGAAGAAAAGTCGAGTCCAGGGTTGTATCAGTTTGTATCCTTGTGTATTCTTTCCAGTCATTCTCCTTTCTATTAAAGACACACGAAACGAGGTAATGGAAGACTCTGAATTCCGTCGTCCATGCTAAATCTTGTACTCATGTGCCCTTAGCTGATTACTCGTGTCACTAACTTGCAGTGTAAGCCTAACAGTGAGTTTCTTGAGTATTCAAAGGCTTTAAGAAATTCTGTGTCGTTATGGAACCAGAAGTAGCCTACGTATCCATCAGACAAGCTTTCTATCTTGATCGAACTACATACTGGTAAAAGGCTCGTTATTTTCAACGGGGAATGATGTCTATTCCTTACCTTCTTTTTCTTTTCATTCCCTCCTTTTGTACCTTTATCTTCTTTAGAATTACTTATGAAGTTACAGTTGTAGCAGAAGTTGTAAAAATATACAATATCGCCATCTAGTGACTTTGTCAGTCATGCATAAACTACGTTATAAATATTCCTTTCAACACCTTTCAAGAACCGTATCTTTCACTTAGAATATCTTCCAGTGGACATCGTGGTCTCTCAAATGCCCTCTCCTGTCATATTTTTAAACCGAGATCGGGGAGTATTTCTTGTTTTGCTAAGAATAAATCTTTTTACCTCGACATTTCTGTTGTTCAGTAATCACCGGATGAAGGTAGGGTAATGTGGGGGTGGCGCTTTGCGCGTGGCTGTACTTTCCGGGCGTCATCTCGTTGTTGTCTGATGGGCTCCAATCACCCCATTGAGAAGCCTCCCTGTGCAGTCTCTTTCACACTGGGAGTAATGAGGGGGGTCGGATGAAGAGGGAGCCGTGCAGGCCTGGAATTCGATTGATTGCGGAGAAAGGGTTCGAGGACCCCATTTTAGATGAAGTTGCTAGCACAGGATGTTCCAGCCTTCACAACATTATTTGTTTTGGCCAAAATCTGTCGTCCCGTGTACTTTCCGAAACGCTGAAGTTGAGGAAAGACTTAAGAAGACTGGAAAGGTGTGACGTCTAACGTGGATTAATACTGATACGCCATAAGATGTCAGCTCTGTGGTAGCATACATACGCATGTGGTTATGGGATAGAATTCTAGTCAAACTAAAATAATTTGTCTTTCTTACTTTCTTATTTTAAATTGTACAAATAATTACTGAACTGTAGTTTTCTACTAGCCACGGTGGTCTAGCGGTTAGAACGCTGGCCATGTAATCCTGGGGTCTCGGGTTCGATTCCCGGCGGTGCCCGAATTTATATCTTGTGTTGGGCAAGGCCGTGGTCTAGGCAACACGGAGTTTTCCTCCGGGGGCTTCCCCGGTTTCTCCGTGGCATCCCAACAATTACTCCATTCACACACAGAAGAAGGCAATGGCAAACCACTTCTGGATCATCTGCCAAGAACGTATATGAACAGGTCCCAGTCCGAGAAAAGGATGGAAGGATCCTGTTCATATGGACCTGTCGTCAGACAGAACACTAAATAATATATAATAAATAAATAAGTTTTCTACTTACCGATAATCCTGTGTCTTACATCAGTGTGAGACCATTTTTCAGGTGTCGCAACTTTGTTCGGTCGCCATGTTAGTATTACCGATTGTAAGAGCTGGAAAGTAAGATCTTAGTTTATTCTCCAGTGGCATAACGTCCATACCAAATTGTATCTGAATCGTCCAATCGTTTTAGAGTTTGATCATACGAACGGACAGACGGTCTTGTATGCTTTCATTTCGTGCAAATAGTGCAAAGAATGCGTAAATTTCCTGCTTGTTTTTTGTGGGCAAGACACGTGATCTCATAATTCGACGAATGACTGTAAATTACAAGTAATTGGAGACAATATGCTTAGGAAACAAAATCACAATTCTAAATCAGTGCCGTAGTCTCTCTCCATTCACGCTAACAACCAAAATAGAAACATCGATCTGAGTAAAAACATATTTTCCAGATATGAGAAAACTGCTTACAGCGAACGTAATTTTTTGTCATTATTAAGCATCGTGGTGATGGTGTTATTTCAAATAGCTTCCCTGAACGTTTTAGCCATCGTATTCTGCAGATTTCAGACCCTTCTGTTGCTTTCTACAGGGTTGTATGAATTACAGTGTACAGAAAAAACACCCATATAATTGACGAACTGCAATAAGACATTCCAACTGTTGTTGACGTTGGCTTTAAATGGTCTTCAATGCCAGTTCCTAACTTATTGAACATGTGGTCCACTGTGATATATAACACCATATGATTAATTTATATGCATTGTAGGCCTATATAGGAATATGTAGAGTTTAAAGTGATAGATCTTTTTAAAATTGACTTTAGCACGAGCCATTTGATATTTTTGTTTCCTTGCTTTCACAGAGGAGAACGTGCAGGGTGCGAGCCTCTAGGTAAAACGTTGATGTCGGAGAGCTGATATTTTGTATTGTTTTTTTTAATGTTTTTAGCGGTAATTTGTACCTATAAAGTGTTCTAGATTTACATTACAAAAATATTGACATTTGTGTTTTAGTAAGTTTCGTTAAGACCTTTTTTCTGTTGAAATGGATAGAACTACAGTTGGAAAGATTGTTGACATTTGGAAGGAATACGAACGAATTTGAAGGGAAAGTAGGGAATTGGATAAAAGTACGAAAGAGGCAGTGGAGAAGGAAAGAGTGTGAGTAATAGGGTACAAAATAAACAATTCCGTGTTGAAAATCAACGGTCTTACAATAATCGCAGGCCTCGTCTATGGAAACGGTGGGAAGTGAAGAGAAGAATTATTTGCTATTCGAAATATTTCTCGATGTTAGGAGTGGCACGTAGCAACGTAATGAAGGCAATTGGTAGGCGATGGGAGAGTCCGCCTCGTTAGAGTGTGAGCACTTCGTTAAGGGACAGCCGAAAACACTGTTCTGCGTCGGTTTAATGATTGCGTTCCGATGTAGAGCCGAATGTATTCGTAATCTAAAATTGGCAAGACCCTGCATTGAATCCTCCTCCAACTAATCCATACGCGTTATGTTAATCCTTCATTCACTTTTGCTACTGTTTGTGTAGCTGACCTACGCGTCCTGTCGTTTTATCTATCTTTTTCTCTTTTTACCTTGATATCCGTCACTTTCACATGCAGGAAACCTGTTGCAATCATGGCGTCGTAAGCGTCCCTTTGTATAAACCTTTATGAAATGTGAGGTACAGTTATTTAGTGACTGTGCCGTATCTCGGGCAGTTAGACGATGGCTTTTACCGCGATGACCCGTACCACTTTAAGATTGATCGGTAGAGAAGCACTGGCAATCTCTCTCTCTCTCTCTCTCTCTCTCTCTCTCTCTCTCTCTCTCTCTCTCTCTCTCTCTCCCCCCCCCCCCAATTTCTGCGGATTTCGCCGTGTAACCACATTTCTATCACTGCTGCATTCTCTAGCTTCGTCTGTGATTCGGGACTCGGGTGACCTCGACGTGAAGGTAATAAATTCGATTTTTTTTTGTAGATATTTAGAAACAAATGTTGGATGCTATTTTTTGCACCAAAGAGCCTTGTACCTCAGATTAAATAGCCTCAACACGATCATTTAAACGAATAGGAGTTACATCATCTACGTCTTCAGTATACGAGGTGCGATCGGAAAGTTTCAAGACTGCGCGTATAAAAACCCGTACATTTATATCAGGTATTAAATTCATCCATCACCCTCGAAGTAGTTCCCCTTTCGATGATGACGAGCGTTCTGGACGACCATCTTCGAGCACAACGCCCGAAAATGTTACGAAGATTCGGCAGGCCATTCACGAAGATCGACGTCGTACCATCAACGACTTGTGCGACATTGTTGGGATAGGCTATGGGACCTGTCAGCTGATTCTAAAGGAAGAACTCCACATGCGACGCATCGCAGCCAAGTTTGTGCCAAGGCTCCTGTCTGAGGACCAGAAGCAGAATCGATTTCTCGTTTGTCAGGAGCTCAAAGATCTTGCAGGAACCGACCCCAACTTCCTTTCTAAGCTCTGTGTGACTTCTTCCTCTTCCCAAAGATGAAAATTCAGCTAAAGGGAAGGAGATTTGAGACGATAGAAGAGATTCAGGCAGAATCGCAGATGGTGCTTGACAGGCTGACAAAGAAAGATTTCCAGGGATGCTTCCAGGCTTGGCAGCGGCGCTGGGATCGTTGTGTTCACTCCCAGGGGAACTACTTCGAGGGTGATGGATGAATTTAATACCTGAGATAAGTGTACGGGTTTTATACGCACAGTCTTGAAACCTTCCGATCGCACCTCGTATGCTACATGTGCAGTTAATCATCTGACAGGATGGGCTGCTTTACGCTTGTAAGTGGACCCGGTGTCAGGGACCGGGCCTTTGCTACATTCAGGTATTTTTTTCAACGCTGGCACATATTCCTTGCTGTTAGCTGTTTACAGGAATTTTATTTTCAGCAAACTGTACTAAAAAACTGATTATTTTTGTGATGTAAGTTTATAGATAAAAATGGATTTTTATAGCCTTATTGTAATGGTAATTTTCTGCATGTGTTGGCCTTCGTATATATGATTATATACTAAGTCTGTATGTGAATGTATTTTTGGACGTAGCTCGTGGCGAGGAACGTAATTCCGTTTACAGCGTTGAGTCTGTAGTGAGTGAGGGACGGTATGTCCAGAAAGACATCTGTATAGATATGTGGATCTGTTTGATGCTGTAGACCATGAGCTACGCCGTTTTTGTAAACCATGTATTTATGGTGATCTAATATCCGATGAACAGTATTCATAACGACAACATGGCTCGCATTTCTTCTCGATAAACTAAGAGTCTCTCATTCATTTGGAGATTCCGCTCCTTTTATGCAAAGTTCAGAAGATCCTGTTCTAAGTCGCTTGAATGCAGTCCACCATACCTTCACACACTATCTGTGTATGATATATTTTTATTACATATGACTGACTTCATCTACGTATTATAAATATTATTAGACGCATTCAAACCTTGCAGAGCGCTTGTTATAAATGCTCCGTCCGTTAGTCTGTTCGCATGAATCACCTCGACAATGAATAAAATTGTCGAGTAATTAACTTATTTTCAACAGCCAATTCACATAAGACTATAATTATAAATTCCGATCAAATTTACGTTGTTTAACATGGTTTAACATGATGATGTCATCATCCAGTCATACTCCCTTCTCACATAATGGTCATTGATCCTAGATATCTCTGTTACTCGCAGGTCAAGGTCACATTCTAGCGAACGTGGCGGCGAAATTGTTACGCCGTGCGTGTAGTTACTAACTTGTTTCCGGAATCGATTATGTAAACATAAAGTTGAAACGCTTTATCGTGTGTATGGAGCGTTGACCGAAGATGAGAGAACGACACAGTGTCCGCCCGTCTGTAGCCCCTGTGAGACTGCGCACAAATTGTGTGGCCATGCGGATTTGTTGGAGCCTGTAGACTTCAACAGAAAGTGGTCGCGTTTTCAGACGAACCTTTCCTCGAACTACAGAAGGAAAATACTATGAAAGGGGATAACATAAATTACAAAAACTCGGGTGAAGCAGATCTATTATAGGGGGAGTATTCTTTTCAAAAACATTTATTTTCGCATTGAGTTGATGGGCCGAGGCAGTATGTACACATGAAGCAGCCTATAGAGCCAGGAGCGACCAGTTGCTGCTATTTTAAGCCTGCGTCTGTGTGTCAGCCATTACATTAAAGGGCATTTGGTGTTTCAACTGTTATTTGAAACGTATATTTTTGCAAAGTGATGGATAGGTCGTCCGTTAGAGTAACTGTATTTTAATGAACACTGGGACGATGGTATTTTTAGTCGTATGATGCTACAAATAGTAATATTTTTACGTACACTGAATGAAAAGTTTGCAAGTAAGATTTGAAGTTGAAGATGGCTGTCTTGTGGGTTGTAGCCCCGTGTGGTCTGGTAGAAGTTTACCAGCGTTTCAGTAACTATATTGTTGGAGAAGCTGTGAAATAAATATTCAAGTGGCATTATAATAAAAGTTACCGAATTTTGATTTGGGGGCAGATGAGATAACTGTATTGAATTCATGTACAAAAAAAGTAACCTTTTTTTTGGCTGTGTCAAAGGTAGTTGCTTTCTGGGGAAAAACTGTAGAATGGTATTGAATTTTAGTAGCCAAATGCTCTTTGGAGGGTGTTTGGACAACGTTATAAGCCCCTTAAAATTAATAATAGGCTGTGTTGATTTTACGTTACAAGCACGCATCATTCTTAGTCTACAGATGCTAGTTTTTTTTTTTTTGTAGTGTTCTGTCTGACGACAGGTCCATATGAATAGGATCCTTCCATCCTTTTCTCGGACTGGGACCTGTTCATATACGTTTTTGGCAGATGATCCAGAAGTGGTTTGCCATTGCCTTCTTCTGTGTGTGAATGGAGTAATTGTTGGGATGCCACGGAGAAACCGGGGAAGCCCTCGGAGGAAAACTCCGTGTTGCCTAGACCACGGCCTTGCCCAACACAAGTTATAAATTCGGGCACCGCCGGGAATCGAACCCGAGACCCCAGGATTACAAGGCCAGCTTCCTAACCGCTAGACCACCGTGGCACTACAGATGCTAGTATTGCTATTAATAACAAGGAATGTCGTTCTTAGGAATGGCTTTTACCTTTTAAAGTCCAGTGGTAACTTTATGTACTGTCTGGTTTAACAATCAATGTAACTGCATTTTTTTTACCTGTGGGTTTCATTTGATTCTGGCTCTGAATGGGGATTATACTCTTTAAGAGTAACAAGTAACAAGTTGGCCTTTGTAATGGAGAAGTTTGTGTTTTTTACGATACGGACTGAATTCTGAAATATTATTTGGGTGAGCTTCTGTTTTAGTAGGTTAAAGCCATTTATACTGCTGTATTATAGAATTGTGTCATTCCTGGGTGTCATTAGTAATAGTTAAAGGATAGCATTCGTTGCTTCCAAATACAGGTATTTAAAAGCCAGGGAATTACCATTCTCTAAGAGTCCGTGTTTTTACAGTGTGTAACAATGAATCTCATTAATGGAAATTGTAACATATGTGCTACAAGAAGATGGTGTTACCTCGGGGACTATGCGAGAATACCACCAGACTCCTGTTACAGATGGAAATCATAATAATGTAAAAATAGAATAAAACGTACCTTTATGAAAATGTATAATAATTTTCAAGTATACCTCGGCTTTTACGGAAGTGGCAAAACATATGACCATCGTTCCCGAGGTTTTAGAACATCTTCCTGGTAGATTCATTATGTCCCACAATAAAACTTATAAAAAAAACATTACAGCAAAGTATATTCTGGCGACAGTGGGAATGTTGTAGAAATGTATTTTTATTTTTGCTTTCTAAATCCAACTTTAGACTCCAAAATTAGATTGTATTCTTAATTTAAAAA
Source organism: Zootermopsis nevadensis (assembly GCF_977971745.1). NCBI lineage: Eukaryota > Metazoa > Arthropoda > Insecta > Blattodea > Termopsidae > Zootermopsis > Zootermopsis nevadensis. The sequence goes on along the minus strand of NW_028259152.1, from coordinate 13,407,803 downwards.
CCCAAATTCAAAGACATGACAACGTTCTTAGCCACTGGAACAGACTTCAAAACTTTCAAAATATATCTGCGAGGCTCTGTAATTTTTTTTTTTTTTTGGCTAGCAGAGATTTTATTTTTAAGATTTCCGTAGAAAAATACGTAGCTACTACTTGTTTCTCCAATCTCAGGCTCATGTTCGGCACATCTTGTCCCAAAATACTTGCTATTTAATTCACACAATTTATTTTTGCAGTTACTGTCTTCTATAGGGTACGGCTGTTTCGTTTAAAACCCTTTTCAATTTATTATACTACTCTCGGGCGGTATATATGCGTGTATGTAGTTATATATAACTAATCGTGAGCCACTGACAACGTAGTTAAAAAGCAACTAATAAAATTTAAGTGGGGCTGAGAATATCGCAGTACCATGGGCTCATTGTAAAGTAGGTTTTCTCCACTTGCCACACTCGACTTTTTTGTCCGTTGTGCCCCTTTCGTGGTCTGTACATATTCAAAGATGCATTGATACACGTCTAAAATGGCTTATGTTAGTTTGGTATTAAATAAATTAGTAACGTTATTAATGCTAGCCTGCTCCAGGAGAATTCATATCCCTTTTTTGCATGTAACGCATTGCGGAAACTTGTTCTTTTGGTCCATACCCATGGAATTTTATAATTTATATTGATAAACAGCCATTAAGTCTTCAGCCATTATGGGATGATAGGACACGTTTTCTGCACCAAACTTATTTAATACAGCTAGACTAGAATACTCGGTGTTTTATGCAAGATATGTTAAGGGTAGTGTGGAAGGGGTTAAAACTATCCTTATTCGCACGAGGGAATCACTCTGACTACAAAACATTACGAGGGTTACTTCAAAGGTCATGGAAACTAATTTTTTTTTGCGGGGGAGGGCAAACACGTTATATTGAACAAAGTTCAAAATATACATATGAAAGGGCACGATATACTCCTCCGATTGGCGTAGTCAGATCAGGTAGGTGTGAATGGGTGTAGGTATAGTGGACAATAAAATAGGCACATTACGGAATGACCTTTTTTTTCATTCTTTAATCATCGAAAAATTCAATTGTGATTAAAATATTCACCCGACCTTTCGCCACGTGACTATGACTTAATACCCAAATTTAAACAGCCATTGCGAGGGAAACGCTTTCGTACACGAGAGGACGTTTCCAACGCAGTTCGGCGCGAGATGGCAAGATTTGAAGATGGTGAAGCTGATGGTATTCGCCGTCTTCTTCGTCGATGGCAGCGAGTACTTGATACACTCGGAGACTACTTTGAAGGTTGCCAGTCTTAATGTAAGAATTCTGATTTAACTCACATTGAATTTTTCGAGGATTATAAAATTAAAAAAAAGAGGTCATTCCGTAATGTGCCTATTTTCTTGTCCACTATACCTACACCCATTCACACCTATCTGATGTGACTACGCCAATCGGAGGAGTATATCGTGCCCTTTCATATGTATAGTTTGAACTTTATTCAATATAACGTGTTTGCCCCCCAAAAATTACTTGCCATGACCTTTGAAGTAACCCTCGTATAACTCTTGTCGTCATTTTTACACGTTTTAATTTTTTAGATATCGATTAAAGAGGAGGGTTCTGACAGTGGTGTATTGCAGTCTGGATTACCGTGTTTTTCTTTTCTTCCTTTGTCCATTTCTGGTGTTATTAAAAACAGAGAACATTTCGAAAACTGAATCAGTCTTTGTCGTCAGGTATAGGGCACGTAGGTACCTACTCTGCTGGATCCGCTAGAAAAAGCTAACCTCATTCAGAAATATCTATAATTGAATTTACATTCTATTTTCCAAACTTTTTTTTTTGAATACCAGACGATGGACAAAGTCCGAAAAAACTCAATAATCTAAATTCTTAGATGTTTTTAAAATATATAGAGTCCATTCTTTACATTCTCGCATCCTTTTTCCCAACTTTTTAGTGTTTATTTAATATATATGACGGTTTTGAAACTGTATGATGATGACGGACGAAGTTATGACGTGAATGATCTGGAAATCGGAATAAATTGTGGCCCACACAGCTTTCCTATGCCGCAATTCGTATTTAAATTATCCGAACTTTCAATTTAGGTCCCCTTTGTGGTTGATCAGTTTGCTAGCGGCAGAATTAGTTCAGTGGACTAAGCGAAAAGCCAGGCTTACAAAGATGCATAGTCACCAAAATCCCTTTTACTAGTCATTGGGGTTACCGAAGCAGATTGATTCGCAAACGGTCATTAGAATCCATGATTCATAATTCCATTACTGGACTGGTATAAAACTTCAGGACTCGTCCAATTATATGGCCAGTTGGTACATATAAGCCGAATCGGTCTCATCCCTCTTTGCAGTGTCTGTAATTGGATGATTGGATGGTTCTTGAATAAGAGGGGAGGGGGTAGATTTCGTCATTCGTGTGGTGGATATGGCCCTTAGTGGCAAATTGGAGAAACTAGTAGCTTTTATGTATCGACTTCAGTGTGGAGCACTGGACCCTATGTTTACGAAAGCGACGTGTTCTTTGTAAAGTCGTTCGTTAAACAGAAATTCGTTACACATTAATTACTTCTGTTTAATTTAAAGACATTTGTTGCAATGTCTGTAGGCATCAGATAAAACGCACATGTGTGTGTGCTTAACAGTAAAGATATTCGTGTATGTTCTTGGAACACTCGTACACTCGAATCATGGTTTCGATTCTCGTTTGGGGCACGGATGTTATTTTGTGGCGTGTACTGTGTAGATAAGTGGCCGATTGCCCGTCTCGGGTGTCGTATCGTACGCCTGTAGGAACCATCGTTCAACACTAAACTCTGTATTGGAACAGATCGGTTTGGCTGAAGTCATATAGGTCCCGCGTTTATTAAATAGGAAATAATTTGACATTGGCGAGTGTTTTAAGCGTTTATGTGAGGAATTCAGCTGTTCAACGCGTTATCGGCCGTCATTAATCTGGACGTTTGATCATAACGTTAGCAAGCGTTTCTTTATAAATATCATACAGGGACCGCTTATCATAACTGAAAGGTTTTCTGGTTTGTGTCAGTTGCTTCAGACATCGTATGGGACATGACCGCAAGCCCTTCTCAGTTAATCTTCCACATTCATTTGACCGTATATAACATACTGCTGCTAAGTCGTCGTTAAATAAACCCAATGTAATAATACCCTTTGTGATTTTAAGGTTATTGGGTTTGAATCTCATAGTTGATCTGTCTATCGGCGTAGAGTTTGCGGTGGTTTCTGGAACTAGATTCAAGGATTGCGGAGTGGTACGCTGGTGAGTTCTTGTTAAAAGCGTAATGTAACTAGGTTTTATTAGAGCCAAATTTCCTGACCAGCCGAGGAACTATAAACTTCTCAAGAAGACTTACCCAAAAAGATAGTTATAATATAAACTAGAAATGTGCTCATTAAAACCATTTAATTGGCCAAAATTTGTATTGAAATTGACTGGAAGAAATTTGGCTGTGCAGTCAACAGATGCTACGTCTGATTCCTGTCATCAGCTCAGGTTAGGGAATTGATTTTTTTGTATTGTTGCATCGTATTCCTCTGTCCTTTGTGCCTCCTTCAAGAACAGACCGAACAAAGGGAAACCCTTAAACCGAATTCGCCTAAACTTGGGCAAACACGAGTATCGTCCTGTATGAACGGTAGGAACTGAGCGTGCATCTGAAAGAACGGAGCGTTACTTGCAGAAACATACATTTCACGAGAAAACTCCGTGGAATTAAAAAGAAATTAAGGTCAGTTTTTCAAGAAATATCGTACTTCATAGATGTAGCTAGGTAGTTACCAAAGTAATTTCTTCGAGTTACCTTGTGTTTGAATGGGCATCGTTGAAGCACAGAAATGTTGCTCGCATATACAAGCAAGATTCATCGTTTACAACGTTCATGATCTCGCTTGCAGCTTCTGTTCAGTGTTACTGTATCGCATTGCAGTAAATCTCTAGTGGATGTTTCTCACTTGATTCAAACGTGTTTTGAAGCGGAAATTGCTTTTAAAGTCTGTTGAAGCGTATTTTGTACTGCTGATTCACATTCCATTCATTTCGCGATTCTTGAGAACGAGAGTAACAAATTGAAACGATATCATGTAAACTCGGGAAGATTAAATTCGGGACGTACTTGATGTTAAAACGAGCCGGGTGACTGGCAACGGGCTGGGCGATCGGGTATCGATCCCTGACAGAGTCTGAGGATTTTCTTGTACAATCTGCGTCCAGACCGGCTCTGGAGCCCTCCCAGCCTCTGTCCATTGGGTATTGGTGTTCTATCATGGGGTATGATGCTAACCACTTTTGTGTCGAGGTTGAGAAAGAGCTGGAGTTATATACCTCCTCTCCCCTAAGTGCCAACATTGACATTAACGGGATAGCAGTATATGTGATATACGAGGTGCGATCGGAAAGTTTCTAGACTGCGCGTATAAAAACCCGTACACTTATCTCAGGTATTAAATTCATCCATCACCCTCGAAGTAGTTCCCCTGGGAGTGAACACAACGATCCCAGCGCCGCTGCCAAGCCTGGAAGCATCCCTGGAAATCTTTCTTTGTCAGCCTGTCAAGCACCATCTGCGATTCTGCCTGAATCTCTTGCCAAAGACTAGCCAGAACGGCTACGGAAACCTATGAAATGCTAAAGCAAGCATTTGGGGAGTCCGCAATGGGTCGTGCACCAACGTTTGTGTGGCATTCACGTTTTAAAAATGGCCGAACCTCTGTCGATGATGACGAGCGTTCTGGACGACCATCTTCGAGCACAACGCCCGAAAATGTTACGAAGATTCGGCAGGCCATTCACGAAGATGACGTCGTACCATCAACGACTTGTGCGACATTGTTGGGATAGGCTATGGGACCTGTCAGCTGATTCTAAAGGAAGAACTCCACATGCGACGCCTTCCTGTCTGAGGAACAGAAGCAGAATCGACTTCTCGTTTGTCAGGAGCTCAAAGATCTTGCAAAAACCGACCCCAACTTCCTTTCTAAGCTCCGTGTGACTTCTTCCTCTTCCCAAAGATGAAAATTCAGCTAAAGGGAAGGAGATTTGAGACGATAGAAGAGATTCAGGCAGAATCGCAGATGGTGCTTGACAGGCTGACAAAGAAAGATTTCCAGGGATGCTTCCAGGCTTGGCAGCGGCGCTGGGATCGTTGTGTTCACTCCCAGGGGAACTACGTCGAGGGTGATGGATGAATTTAATACCTGAGATAAGTGTACGGGTTTTTATACGCGCAGTCTGGAAACCTTTCGATCGCACCTCGTATGCTTTGCTTATTTGGTATGGATCTTGTACTCATAAAGAGTATAGGAGATCAAAACGGAACATATTTGAGAAGTAAGTTCTGAGATTGTTATTTATACCTAAGAGGCATGAAGTAGCATGTGACTACATAAAACTACTTAATGAGGTTCTTCATAATTTTTACTCTCCTAATGAAGTACGTTAGTTAGTTAGTAAGTAATCAGTAAAGATGGTATGTTCCGACATGTATCACAGTCGGGTGAAATGAGAAATTAATGCCCTATTTTAACTGGAAAAGTACAAGGCAGGTGTCCACTCTAGACACATAGACTTAGATAGGATAGTATAAAAGTGTATCTTTGGGCAGTAGGTTGTGAATTTATGGATTGGATTCACCTGGGTATGGTTAAATTTCACTGGCAGGCTTTGGCGACTACAGTAATAAACACTCATGTTTCAAGAAAACACGTATATCTTGGCGAGATGTGTATCAACTGACGTAAGGATGTTCTACTTCTTTGATTTTTATAGTTAGCTGTTTGATGGGTGAGTGAGTTGCGTTTTTGCGACATACTTTGAAGTTATGATTCACGCTTTTTGAAGCACCCAGTTTCATCATTTGGATCTTGCTTCCGACTAATGTTCTCGATTTTCGTCGTATCGATTAAATAATATTTCAGTCAATAGTTTGTTAGCTGAATATTATAGGTGTGTGACCTGTCATGTTATATTTCAGGATAAAATCTAAAAGTTTAGGTTCTCATACTTCAATTATCATAAGATTCGGTTCGTTTGACGTGTGAATCACAAAATATCAAACATTAAATTACACTTACCAGTTGCTTGGTCCCTCACTTCAGAGAACCCAGATTCATCGTTTTTTCAGGATACCTGTTTCATTATAGTTAAATTTAAATTTTCATTGATCTGATTGAACTCTTATGCGTGGTATCTGTTCTGTACACGTGTTTAAATTTATCTCAGATTAAGTATACCTGCACTGATGAATTTAAAAACATGAACTGCCCAGTGAATAGACACACGTACATGACGTTAATCTTTGTGATTTACACTTCAGGCTTCTGAATTGACGAAGTAAGCTTCAGAATAGTTCGGATGAAGTTTTATTTGCTAGGAAAAGTCACATTAAAATGTAAAAGCTGTTAAGTTTACACGAATCTTATTTTATCCTAGCATCGATCTGTAACGAATGGAAATAGACAACTGAAATTAAGATATCTCAAATTTTAGCTTGTAAAAGAAGAAAGAGATAAGGTTACTTATGATTAAGGAGTGTGCCATGATCATCAGGTTATTATTATTATTATTATTTTAGTGTTCTGTCTGACGACAGGTCCATTTGAACAGGATCTTTTCATCCTTTTCTCGGACTGGGACCTGTTCATATACGTTCTTGGCAGATGATCCAGAAGTGGTTTGCCATTGCCTTCTTCTGTGTGTGAATGGAGTAATTGTTGGGATGCCACGGAGGAAAACTCCGTGTTGCCTAGACCACGGCCTTGCCCAACACAAGTTATAAATTTAGGAACCGCCGGGAATCGAACCCGAGACCCCAGGATTATAAAATAAAGCAGGCCCCTGACCGGTTTCGATTAAAGTCATTCCACACTTATCTGCATCTGTATGTTGAAGTTCTTCGAAGTATTCTGCTTGGACCCATTCGCAAAGGACGTGGGTTTATTTTATCCATTTGTTCGTATTCTTTATCGTTATTATGTTACTGGCAAAGTTCCCTCAATGTTGCTACTGGCCAAATTCGACAGATGCTTACACTTTTATCAATCGCTTTTACTCGAAAGGTTATCTATCAAGGCCTTATCATTTGATACGTATCGTGTAATATCGTAGGAAAACTTTTCCCTAAACCCAAGAAAATTTATCCTTAGTAGTTATCGTCATGATTTTTATGTGCAGTATTTAAAGGATTATTCTCAACATAAAAGATATTAAGATTAATAATTTACAATAATATAAATGTTCCCCTCTGGTAACTGCCCGTTTTTAATAATGTATCTGCGAACTGGTTTCCATTCTAGCCTCTAAAAGAGCTAATAAACTGTCAGTAATACAAATCAAGAATTCCTTAATAGATTTACCATGGCAACGGTGTAATACACATATAGTTCTATAAACTTTAACCCATAAAGTGAAAAACAGTGTAACAGCGTTACCATGGCAACTTTTATGACAACTGTAGTACGCACAAACTTGACGGAAATGGTTCACTATATTATGTTATAATACATTACGTTCGGCTTTTATAGACTTTATATTGATCTTTCAAAACTGTAATTTAATTGTAAAAGCGTTGTGTCTGTGTGTGTCAGAACAGAACCGTGGCCGTGTTGTGTTTGAATATGTCCTTGTTAGAGTTAGGAGCCTCCACTCTATTGCGATTATATTGTAACACTTTGATTGACATGTAAATTCAAATGTAGGTTACGTGTTTTTGTTGGAGGAAATTATATACCGTTCATCATCGTACTATTCTTGAAACTGGATGGCACATGACAGAAACATTATTCTTTATTTTTAATCATGGCGTCCTTTAAATTGCAAGGCAGATAACCGAAAAACACCTTGTAATACACATATAAATAGCCTACGACCTATATGTTAGGTAATCATGGAAGGATGGAATTGCATGTTAAGAACTTTGTACATCATAATTTTGAAATTCGGGGAAATTGTCGAAGGCCGGGCGCAAACGGAGCCACTAGTGGCTAAACACGACCACTAGCGGGATAAACAGTGGTCGGAGGCAGCCACAAGTAGCGAGACACGGCCACTACCGCAGCGAGTGGCCCGGCCGGGCCACTACGAACGCCGTGTCTGCGCTGAGTCTATTAAAACTCCATACAAAATACAGTCCGCAGCTTGTGGCGGTCACAAGTGGCTGTGGCTAGTGGCTCAAATAATTCAACTCGACAGAGAGAACTGAAAGTCTTGGAATTGTAATTTTTATGCACCCAGTCTCAGCGGTTCTGTGTAGCAAAAAAGCCACTTGGATGTATAAGCTGTCATAGTTGACATATATAATCGCGTTGTTCATTGTTTGTACAGGGAAGTAGTTTATGTCTTGCAGCATTGTGATTGTATTTACCAAGCTGTATTGGATAAAAGTTTTGTTTTTCCATTCGTTTCCTCTACTAACACATTACGTCACATCGTAGTTACCTGATCTGCCGCTGTGATGGACGACGGAGCTAGAGTACGTAAGTAGCAACTTCTTTGGTTAGTGCACGTGATGTCGGTTATCAAGGATGTACGTATTTTGAAATGTTTTATTATCCCGCTTCGTACTCCATTGAACTGGTTCGTGGATATGTTTTATGATGCTGATAATAAGTTTGTCTTTATGTTCGTGACTGTTAACAGTGCTTTAATATTTGTTATCTAAGTTCTGTGTGTTGTTTGGAGGTTATGATAAGATTACAGGCACTGCAAATGGACACTCAAGACATGTAAGAAAATTATGTTTTTCTCTAGAATAAATAAGAAATATTTTTTTTTGTTTAGTATCAGTATAAACACAGTTTTATCTCTCTGCCAGTACAGATTGCGTTATTTATGTTGTGATAAACTGTGGTGGTTATATCACCATTTTAAAACGGTATAGTTTAAAGAGTAATAACACACAAGTCTTAATTCCGAGACATATATGATCATGCAATCCAGTGTTCTCCTAGCAGTAATTATAGTTAGAGAGTAATTTCGAATATTATTCCTCGCCACACTGAAGTTTTGCATGGGATAATTCTAGAAGTACTGCATTGCGTCGTAACTGATAACGGAGTTACACATAATACATTTTTTAGTATTAATATAGGATATAGATATATCGATAAGTAATAATATGATTACGAAATTATGAAAATGAATACTCCTGTTTTGTTCTGCCAGTAAAAGAGTTTAGAGGAAGCATGCATGGAGAGATAATAAGTGTTTAAATATTTAGTTCATTAATCTGAAACGAAAAAACCTCCTGCTAGACTTGTGAATAGGTCGGAGGTTAATATTAGAGTGGGTATTAAAGTTATAGGGTGTATAGTGTTTTATTTGTGTGTGTACTGGAGTCAAATGGGTCAGGATAGGGTCTAGTTGCGGGCTGTTGTGTACAGATCTTGGGTTTCTTGGAAACCCCTTTTAATATTGTGTGTGAGTATATTGTTTTACATTATTAAATGTGTTGGGGAGGAATTACTAATTAAATCTAGACTATGTTATGCTTCTGATATTATAATAAACATTGTCATGATGATAACATCCGGAAGAGTAGAAATGTGTTGGACTACCTGTTGCTAAATTTGAAGTTTATTTGCAGTCACTAGACCAAGGAAACTAATTTCTAAACTTTCAAAAGTTTATTTACAGTTGTACAAAATGAAAGCAATTCTAACCTCGCCTCCTATATCTCTTGCTGAGTATGGGTTTTATTTCAAATTCATACGCTTAAAACACATTCTACTTCAGTAGTACACCTGCCACAGTTTTGAAAAGTTAATGCAAAACAGAATATTTAATGTGTTACTTCTACGAAAATTGTACCATATTTCGTAAATTAAAGTATAGAACCTTTGGATTTTCATTAACGTGTGCATAAAACTCGTCGAGTTTTCCTTGTCCGAAAGGAAATCTTTACGTGTGCGCGCTTTGTGGCAAGACAGATGTTCGAGTCAAGGTCACTCTTCAGTGTGTTGGATCCTCAAGCAGTGATTGGTCGATAGAGGTCGGCCTCATCCCTTACCTGCACGTGTTGTGGTGTCCATTACTTAAGCTGCACCCAGAGAAAGAAATGAAGAGAAATACATGTAGTGTGCCCTGACTTCGGAACTTGTGATTAGGCCATTCATGTGTTTCGACAGTCAGTAACAATAACATAGACTCATCTCTTTATTTACAAACGTTACTCAAAACGAAAGTAAATTATTTTCTGGATATTAACCATCGTCCAAGATTAAATTAAATAAATAAAAACCACGACGTTTCGGAGATAGGAGTCTGTCTCCGAAACTTTGTGATTTTTATTGATTTTATTTAATCTTGGACAATGGATAATATCCAGAAAATAATTTGCTTTAACAACGCACCATCGTCACAAACCTCCAGACTTCAGTTACTGAAAACTGTTGGTATGGCGAAAATTCTTAACTGGAAAATACATTTTTATTTCAATACATATAAATAATTATGATGGGTCACCAATTTCCAGAACAGTCACCGAACATTTTCCTCACGCTATAAAATTAGATCGGTGTTACATTTTATGGTAATGATTTCAAACGTTTACATTGTTCAGCAGTTCCTTCGTATTAGTTACCTATGAAGCGAACACTCGGCCATCGGAGGAAAGTTTGTTCTTCGTTGTAGCGAAAATAATGTTCATAAACTGAAAAATAGGTATAAATATACGTGGTTTTGTCTCGAAAATTCGTGAATAGAAAGTTTGTAAATCTAGGGTTACGTGTAGCTGGGCTTTATGGAAAATATTTAGTGCATTAGTTATTACAGGGGCCCTCACCCCGACCGGCGTCCACAGTGTTCAGTTTCCAGGGCAAAGGATTGGTAGAGGAAGACTTCTCTCAAGGCCTCTAGGTCACCATATTTGACCTCTCTTGGTTTCTTTCTGTTGGGGCTACGTAAAGAACATTGTGTACCAATCGCAGGTGAGGGATGTGGCTGACCTCTGTCACCGCTTGTGAATCCATCATAATTAAGATGCCACAAAACACTTGCAAGATGTTTTGCGTCGCCTTGACGCGCTCTGGTGGACATTCGCTGAAGGACAGTGAAAGTTTGTTAGTTCCGGTATCTGGAAATAAAACTCTGTTTATCTGTGCTGCTAGTTTGCAGAACGATTTGTTTATTGTTTGAAATTTAGATGGTCATTCTGTATACAGTGTGATTTAAAGTTCTGTAAGAATACTTAAGTAGGTTGGAGAGATTAGTTACCTTTTTCGAGCTATTACGATTTTACGAAGATGTCGCTTTGTATTATTTTGATCGTTTGAAGAGGGCTTTTCGTTAATAGTTCTCAGTACATGTGTTTCAAGCGAAGTTGCCAGACTGGAGAAGTAGTAACGAGAAAATGGTAACAAATATGCCCAGATTTATTGATGCCTAGTACGCAAATTCACATTTCGTGTGTGGGTTTTACGATAAAAATCCTCTTGCCGCATTGGGGGAATGCCAACGTCGATATCCGGTCCGACGACGACGACGACGACGACCTTACCGACATGCATTTGAAACGGCGCGTCGTGAACTGGGAGAAACAAGCAAGCGGTGTCAGGCTGATTGCACGTGCGGACTGAGGGGTTGTGTTGTTTATCGTACGACTTTACGACAGCACGCGGCACATTTCTTCTGCATCAAGAGCTCAGCTCGACGTACGCTGTGTGAACTTTGTTCAGATGGAGGGGGAAACTTAGAACATCTGCTGATTATGTACAGTACTGTACATTCAGTGCACCGACAAATCCCCACCACAGGAACAGAAAAGTACTAAAAAATAAAGGCTTTGAATTGGCGATTTAAAAATGTCTAAAGGCACAATATGCTCCCTTTTCTTCATTGCAAACACGGAAATCAGTTGAAATGTTCCGTAAAAATCGACAGTCACAACAATAAAGCCACTTGGAACCTAAAAACGTAACTCGGAAACGGTTTCTAAAGTAAAAATTCCATTTTCACTTTTTGTTCCCAGCGAGAACCTCATCAAAATTATTACGTAAAGTAAAGTTTGTCCCACTATACGCCATGTAGGCGTTTGGGGTGAGTGGAGGTATAGCTCCTCTCTTCCTTGACCTCGGCACTAGATGGGGGTGAGTGGTCAGCATCACGCCCCGGCCGGCTTTACCCCCGGGAAAGGACCCCGGTACCCATTGTAGAGGAGGCTGGGTGGGCCCCAGAGCCGGTCTGGACGCAGAGGCTAGAGGAAAAATCCTCTGCCCCCGACGGAGATCGAACCCCGGTCGTCCAGCCCGTAGCTAATCACTATACTGACTGAGCTATCCCGGCTCACAAACTTATTAAGTATTGTACTGCATCTTTGAGTCGGCCGATATATAGACGTATGCTTCCTTCATACATATAAAATCACTGCGTTCCCGTGCCAGTAATTGTCCAAACGTTCATCGGTTCGATCTTATTGCCCCATATTAAGTGGATCCCTTTTCACCGAAGCGAGGAGACGGCCCGCAGATGTGAATTGTGACTGGGAATTTGTTAAGCAGTCGTGGAAAGCCGTCAAGGGGTGGTTCCCCGGGGGGGGTTCTAAACTTCTGGCTGTAATACAACATGCTATAAAGTGTTACGTGATCCGTGGACTGGTGAACTCTTTTGAACGCAGTAATAAACCTATAAGTATTATATAAAGCGTGCAATATCTTGACTAGCTGAACGACTGTCAGATTCTCAAGACGGACTTTCCTCCACGGAGACTTATATAGATCATTCGGAAACATAACTTTTATACCCGTGCTCTGTTTTCAGCCGTTAGCTTATCTAGGGTTCCGGTCCATGGAAAGAAGTATTGCTCTTTTCATAGCTTTTCTACGTGTGTAAGTATCTCCGGTTTCCTGGAAGAGAATCTTACATTTGGCTACGAGTGCTTCTGTATGGAAGCGTGGAGGTAATGCTCCACACATTCTTAACCTGTGATGGCTTTGTAACGTCAGTGTTGTGTGGATAGGCTGCTTATGGTTAGCCGTTTTTTTCCCCAAGGCTCACAGAATCGAGTTATTTGTAACACCGCTGTGTAACTTCTTATCAGAAAAATGAAAAAGTTATTGCACTGCAAAGAACACTGATTTGTTCGTAGCCAGCGTTAATTCCGATATTTACCGCCGTCGCGCCACGTGATGATCGCTTGCTGCATTGGACCGTCGCATAGCAACAAAGCAGCGCTAGACTTTTAACACTTGCGCAGTGTCCCTCTCTATTATTTATATTATAAATATCGATTTTAAAAGAAAGTTATATAGTTTTTGAAGCGCCAGGATATTTAAAATGAACATGAAATAATATTTCAATTTTTTGTATTTTGAACCGTTTTTGATAAAAAAAATTCTATTTGAATTTAATGTAAAGTAGTGGTTGCGTTGGACCAGTGTCCATTGGCGGGATTTGAGGGGGGGGGGGAGGTGGTTTATGGCGATTAACGATCTGTCTGTATACAGCGGGATTGCTTGAAAAGAGCTGAACATGCAAAGTATGCCCTATACCCGGGGGAGAGGTCCCTGAAATATATATATACAAACTCATCAATCAAAGAAAGTGTATGGTGCTTGAATGGGATTTCTACATTGGCAGTCTAATAACGCCTGTACAGATGGATAACCACGTATATGTTGGGTCTCCCTCCAGTGTCTATGCATAATTGAATCAAGGGTGTGTTAATTTATTCTACGTAATCCCGAACTCCTGCCAATGCTATTCTGATATACGATTCTGAATTTGCCAGGGAACTGCTAGGACCTGTGTGACGAACAATAATGGCCAAAGCCATATATTGTAATTGAATGTGAGGTTAGGTTGGCCCCGATTTAGCCTAACTAGGCTGGCACAATCGATGTGATTGATGGGTGGCGGTTTGCTATGACAGACAGGTGCTGGGGGTTGTAAGTCCCAAGGGCTAGTAGCACAAGGGCTTTGGTGGGCGGGTGACGTCAGCTCTGCGGCTGGAATTGACATATCGCTCGAGCCAGGCAATGCGGATTCCTGCTGTACTTTTTACTTTATATTTCGGAGTCTGGGATGTTGCTGTCAGGTGCAGGAAATGCATATTGTTTCGCAATGAGTGTACACACTCGTGGACGGCGTTTCCCTGCAGACGGACGCTGGGCCTGCTAAGGAACAGCCTGGAAGATCCCACGGACTTTAATATGTTCAGTATTTTTGTTTACTTAAAAATTTGATTTGCATTATACATTGTTTTAGGAACATGATTAAAAGTATCTAAGCTAAAAAAATGTTCTTTTTGGACAAGTTAAGAATAGGATATATGAGAATCAGTCATATATTTACACTTGTGTGCACTGCATTAAATTTTGTCGCAGTGACGTGTCGGTGTGTTTGATAGGTCGTTAAATGTTAACACCTGAAATACCTTTTAAACACACTCTTGTTCTCTGAATGTCCGACGTAGAATGACCCAGTCCGCAAAGTGGCTTCCTAAGACCCGGACGTCAGGGATTTGGTTCCCGGCAGGGAACGGAAATTGTGTCTACGACAACTTCTTGAGTCATCCGAAGCTTATATCAGATGGGCAGAAGAGGAATAAAGCGGCCAGAGCGTGAAGCTAATTTCACGTCTTCGCCTACCACTGATATTTACTACTTAAACACATTCACATGTTACATCTTACTGCTGTGGTACTTGTGCAAATGGACGTTTTACCTTTACCGACAGAACACACACACACGCGTATATATAGTTGAGTAATTAATTGTATGCTCTTTATATTGATACATTACGCACTATTTACTGTTTATTTTCCATTGATATCTTCCAGACCAACACATTATGTATGCTTTCCAGCATTCATTGTGCCCTGTGGACCATATTGAAACATTTTTAAGGATACGATATTCGGTCCCTTGAAATTCTGTCTAATCTCTGAAGCCAGAAATATCTGAAGGGTGAAAAGGTTTGAGAAACTATTCAGTATAGCCTATTTGCCCTGTTATTTTGGGGAGGGGGTGAAAATTAATTTCGAGGTTTTGAGATCATCAAAGAACCATTGTAGTGTAGAATAGGAAGAAATAGTGAAAGGGTACGAGAAGTCGGTAAAGATGAACAAAGACGAAAAGAGACAAGTACGAAAGAAGGAATTGGGAGAGGAAAAGGAGAGAGGGAATATTATTCACATTCATAAGCGATGCAAGTTTTTACTTTTTTGAACTTCAGGACTAGAGCTAAGAGATTAAAGATTCAGGCTGCATGTGATCAAAATCTTATTTCCCGTTGAAAATGTTTAAGAGGCACTAAAGGTTGGAGTTGGTAAAATTTACCCACTGAGCCCAAGTTTCTGGAGAAACCACTTGGGAATCTCTGCGGTATTGCGTTGTAGAATATGTTATAAGCCATTACGATGTCGGAAATAAGTATTTGTACTGTGACATATATTTGTAATTTTTGAAGCTGTCGTACTGACCTAGAAAGGCTCAGTATGATGACAGATTAGCATTTCAGATTTTAACTGACTTCATATCCACCGAAGAAATTGAAATAATGTGAACGTTCTTACGTGTCATTCTGTCCATGTGAGATACAATTCACCCAGTAGGAAATTTTGTACTAGTAGTAGTGTCAGTAATAAATACAAATAATTTAGTTATTCCGGTGCAGTGCATTTATTAACCCACGTTCCAAATTTAATTTTTGGAATAATTGTTTGTATTGTCTTTTTTCCGCGCCGCCAGTTTATTTACTAGCTGAAGTTGATTATTACACAGAAATTTAAGGTTGTAATAAATTATAACAGGACTAAAGTTATTTTTATTTTTTCGTTTTTAGGAAAATAACATAGTTCTTAGGGAATTTCACAGTGAAAGTGTGAGGCATAGAAAGGCTCATAACAAATTCCACTTCGCTTCATTCGAATCCAGTTTTAGACACGTTACGTGAATGTAAGAGCTGTCATCTGAATTGAAGACAGCTGTCTTCTGGGTTGTTGCGCCGTGTAGTATGGTAGATTGGTTGGCATTGGCCCATTGGCCTTCTCGTATTCAGAATGCTACTCGTAATAAAAGGAATGGGATGAGTTACATATAGAGATGTCCACATATCCGTGTGTGACATGATGAGATGATTGCTTATTGTCAATTTTCCTGCATCCACTGTATTTCATAGTCACCAGGCATCAAGGCGTTCTTTAATTAGAGGTGAAAGCGACCCATGATGCTACTTTGAATGCAAATGCAATCACTTCTGTCCTCGTTAACGTGGTCCATATAAATCTGACGGAAGTTCGTTCAGCCTGAACTTTGCCACCTGTAGTAATGGCGTCTGATACTACAAGATTCTGAATGTACAGTTTAATGATTGCTTTGTGTGTAGTCTGAAATGTAAATGAGACTCCAAGAGGGGTGCTTTATGGCCTTGGGGATATTGGAACTACCAAGAGGGATTTAAACCCCACGCTTTCTGCTGTCTCCAACCCTTGCAGCTGTTTCCAAATTGCTACTCTTGCAAATGTCGATTTTCATAGTTGCTTCCATAGTTTCAGTTAGATAAATGTGCATGCATACTGTTGCAGATTTCAAACTTGTGATTGTCATGAATATGAGTTCTACAGTGCACATTCTAGTCATCGGAATGTGAGATTAGGATCTTGCGGTGGTTCGTATGGTTATGGTAGCCTTCTCGGTGTTGCTCTGTGCACTGATGTTTTGGTGGTTATTTCTGCTTCCATTATCTGGGTAATCACTGTGCTTGCTTACTGCCCTGGTGATGACAACATCTTTGAAACGTCGGTAAACATCTACCAGACTACGGCTCGTAACTACCCAGAATACATCCATCTTCATCGGACGTGGTTCTCATCTTTGAAATAATATTTCTAATATACATTTTACTGGATTCAAAGTGTAGGCCTGCTGCAGTCTTATTGATGTTTGAATGACGCTTTGTAAGCTGTTCCCCTTTGGAATGGAGCCAGGGGTACACTTTTCGCTTTGCCTAAAGAAAGATCACGTTTTCAGAATCCTCGTTTGATGGATGTACACTGAGTTACAATCGTTTGCGTTCACATAATGCCGCGCAGATAATCATCTACCAACATACGTATTCTTGAGGTTTTCTCCGTTTTACACAGGCCTTCGAAGCGAGTACCGATACAATGCCCTGGAGAAAGCCACCGTCATTTAATAACGTCGTATCATACATCCTAGTTTTGTGGCATGGAATGGTATGACGAAGATCATGATGAGTTTGAAAGGACGCTGAAGGAAGTGGCCGCAGCCTGTTGTAGGTCAGTGTCCTGGAATATTTCACCAGAAATATCAGCGTAACCTGTCATATTGGGATTCAAACCGAATGCGAATCACCAATGTTAAAAACTTCACCGCGTCTGTCGTTTCTGGGTTTTGTGATCAATAGATTCTTTCAAAAATGTAAAACTGTCAGCTGGTGGTATTGGCATTACTGTACAAATAAACATGTTATGTTGCATATGGCTGTATGATGTGTTAGTTATGTATGATTTCATGTAACTAGAGCGTTTGTAGACAGTTTAGTGGGTATATGCTAACTCACTCTAAAACCATGAAGCTCTGCTGGTTGGCCTGAATATAATGAATGCCCTAGGATAGGTAGGTGGTAGGTTACAATTGCAGTGCTGATACTGCAGTCCAGGGGGCGTTGCAGGCATTTGGTGAGCTTAAGCCTGGCTGTCTGAACATTGGATCACATTACAGATCATTTCATGAGCTTGTATAGACGTATACATATAAATGTATCTCTGTTTTTTTTTGTAGTGTTCTGTCTGACGACAGGTCCATATGAACAGGATCCTTCCATCCTTTTCTCGGACTGGGACCTGTTCATATACGTTCTTGGCAGATGATCCAGAAGTGGTTTGCCATTGCCTTCTTCTGTGTGTGAATGGAGTAATTGTTGGGATGCCACGGAGAAACCGGGGAAGCCCCCGGAGGAAAACTCCGTGTTGCCTAGACCACGGCCTTGCCCAACACAAGTTTAATGCATGAAGCGATCTGTTTGTTATTCATGTGACATGACAGATCAGCGTCACGATAAGTAGAAATAAGAAATCACTGTTTATTTGTTGTGGTCCACTATCTTAGACGTGTGAATTAAAGTATTAAATATCATGTTATTGTGTGTGAAATTGGTTAAAGAAACATGCAGCATATTAATCCGCGGACAGTTGTAACCGTAATCCATGACGTCACTGACTATAGGATCTTTGAATTGTGTCGCTGTCAATAATTCATAAAATACTCGCTATTCAAGATGCTTGTTTATGTGTTACGGTTACAAGTATGGCGACGGTGCTCAACTATTAGGAATTGTCTGACAAATGTAACATCTGCAATTTAAATCGTGAATGAACTGTTACAAATTTATAATTTAATAGTTTACTGTAAAATTTTAAATGTTGAGGTACAAATAGATATGAGACGTTACGATATCGTATTATTTATAATGTATGTGTACGGAGTGTCCCCAAAAGATTTATGCACTTCGACACTTCGGTGGACTCTTGTCAGTCTGTTACTGGCCGCTGTCAACTGTGCCAGGAACCTAACGGTGTCATTTTGAACATTTACACTAGATTCGATAATTCACTACGTGTCAATGTTTACGTATTTATTGGTGAAGGGTATTAAAAAGTTTTTTTTCATTCATTAAAAATGTGTGTACATATATTTTTGGACACCTTACTAATCAGTTATATATCATTGTCTTTCTATGATCGTTTTATACTTTTATGCAATAAATTACATCTGTTGAAAACAGATGCACTCATATACATTTTATTTCGCCATTTTAATTATAGTGTACCTTAAGTGTCACAAGTTGAGAACCACTGGCCGGGAAAATTGAATAGTTCATAGAGGAAATACCCGTGTGTAGAATTTTGGTCAGCGATAATAAATACCAACTAGTGACTAGTTACTGTGACAGCAGATTGTGTCTATTGTATCGAAAATGCTACGATCCTATTTTTGTGATTGGCTTCGAAACGTGCGGTATGCATACTGCTATTGTATTTGACAGTATGTAGTGGTAGTCTAGTTCGGAAATGTGCAGTTACTTTGCATTGGCATTTTTGTTGTTATATTGAATAACAGTTTAATTAATGCTCCCGAATATAATTGCGACGGACATGTGTCACACATTGTGCCTTCATTTGTCTTGTACATAGTTAGCTTTAGTTGATTGCGGCTTTAAACAGTCAATAAAATGATGTATCGATGTACAAGTAATACAGTAACTGACATACCATGACTGCGTCCAGTTGCTAGCGCTGTCTGATCTCTTATTGTACGATCTGTTTTTTTTTTACAGGTAAGTACTGAGACTGGCCATCATCTGCAGTGTGTCACCACCTTGTCGTCATCCTGTTGGTAATGTACGCCTGCATCTCATATAAGTTGTTGATGTAGAGGGATGTATTTTGTCCAGGGAAGACGATACAAGTGAGATTTCAAGTTCTCACAGCGACGTGTATGAAGACTGTCTTCTGGGTTTGTGCGCCGTATAGTCTGTAAGAAGTGTACCGCACCTCTGTGACGTCGGTAAACCTCTTCCAGACTACACAGCGAAACAACCCCGAAGACCGTCGTCTTCAAGACGATGCAAGTGTTGATAGGAGGGAATTGTGCAAAGAGGAACTCCTTCATTGTTTTCTTCTGGTACTGTTTAAATCAGTGCTGAATCTTCCTTTGGCGAAGAAAGTCCCCCATTTTAGGGCACCTTTAAAGTCCATTATTGTGTTCACACCAGCCTTCATTTTCAACCTGTGCTGAGTCAGCAGTTCAAGGTCACAGTCTCGCATTTTGTTGCTCTAAGATCTTAAGATGGCGTCTTCTGGGTTACAGCGCCGTATAGCCTGGTAGAAAGAAGTTTACCAACATTTCAGAGGTCCTTGCTGCTTACATCATCAGGGCGATGAGCTGATGGTGAGGGTAGTAACGACCTCTGAAATGTTGGTAAACTTCTTTCTACCAGGTTACACGGTGCTGTAACCCAGAAGACAGCCATCTTCTGAAATTATATTTTTATTCTCAATTTTATTTGCTTGGATATGAGATGGAAGGAAAGGTAAACGACTTTCCTGAATTTTGGAAAGCATTTTTTAAATGAATCTGCTCTAAAATTTGATGTGAATATAGTTTATTTCTTTGTTAAGGTACTTACTATTGTAAGCATACTGCAACCGCCCTTCCGCAGACTGCTTTCTTCTCACTCTGGTTGCCCCGGGATCAAACCCAGTAGCGTGCCCGGTTTGCTTGCGGTTACAGCTTTATATAAAGCGGAAGGATATAAGGAATAATAATTGGTGTAAGGTTTGTGGGCGAGCAAGATTGTCCGACTCTCAGGGATTATACGGGGACTGTGATAGTTGGAGCGGCCGTGCGCCAAGGACGTGAAATCTGTGGGGATGATCAACTGCAGACCACACCGAAGTCACCTTGGAGACGTTTCACCTTTTATTTCCTTTCAATAAGTTATTCTGATTTTTGGGCAGCGCGAGGATTCGGCTGTTGTATTTTGTACTTGAAATTTGATGAATCGAGGAGAAACTGTCTGCTTGCCTTGAAGAACCGAACTTTTAGAGAGCGAGCCCCAACGCAACCTCGCTTTTTATATTCCCGCAACGTAACCGTTCTTGAATTTTGAATTGAATATGACAATCCGATTCGTCCCCCAAAAAGTCACTTATGACATCGGAAACGTGCCGAACAGCCACATTCAAATCCCATTGGTCCGAGTCGTAGTGAAGCAGCGGTCATCTGGCAATCGTCACTCCACACCTTCTAGGGCGCCCCAAACCAATGGTCACTAGACCGAATGTCGGGGGAAGAGACTTTCACACGCCAGGATGGCGCCACTCTCTTTCCCAATGTGATACATTGGACAAAGCCAAAAATTAATAAAATCGCTCAAATTTTAATGAAGTGAGGTGTACCAAGTATCATCTAATCACACCTCCTTCGTTCATATAAACCAGATTAATATGCCAAAGCCTGGTTTACCCCTCATCTCAAGTTTCAGCCCGTTCGGGAATTGAACCACGGACCCGGACTGGCACAATACGTATAGACGTTAAGTAGGTTGTTGTTACAGAAACCTGAGCGACAGAAAGGGGACGTAATGGAATCTGTTTTCGTAGTTTCGTATTATTAAGAAACTTCGTATCTCGGATTTAGGGAAGAACCCAGATTGAGAGTGTTTGAGAACGAGGTAATCAGGAGAATATTTGTACCTGAGAAGGATAAAATTACAGATTAGAGAAGACTGTATAATGAAGAACTCCATAATTTGTACTTTTCACCTCATAATATACAAATTAGGGATGAGCTCGACGGGTCATGTAGTGCGCATGGGTGTAATTAATGCACACACACTTTCGGTTTGAAAGACTGAAGGAAAGAGGCCACTTACAAGACATAGGAATAAATGGGAGGAAATTATTAGGATTCATCCTATGGAAGTAGAGATTGGATTGGGTTAATCTGGATCATTTTCAGGGTCGGTGGCGTGATTTTGAGAGTACGGTAATGGGACCTTCTGGTTACAAGTAAGACGGGGAATTACTTGAGTAGTTGAGCGTAGGTACTGTAACTTCTGAAGGACTCTTTTCCATGTAGTTCGTTCGTTCGTTATACTTTATTATTATTATTATTACACATCTCCGAAACGTCTTGTTTTGACGCCGTAACCACGCAGCTGACCGACCAATCATGTCTGTGAAAATAGATAAGTTGTCGTCGTATTGAATGAGGTGCACTATGAACAGACCGAGTTGGCCAACGATCCCTTTCTGTCAGAAGCACGAGAGAAATTCACTGGAGGACTGGAAGTTTTCGAATGCTCTCTCTGAAACGGCGTAATATTCTGAAAACTCGAAATTGAGTTCAATATAAGTCTTTGTCTTTGAAGAGTGTAATTCATTAAGAAACCTGTATTTTGCTGCTATAAACACTGTTGCAGGCTGTATGTACAGGCTAGATTACGTGTTGTTGGGTTTATCTTTATTGGAAGACGTAGAAATGTTAATCTCTTCTCCCTGCTCAAGAAACTAATTTCCGCCAAGAAGCTGTGTTTATTATGAAACAGTGCTTTAATGTGTTAAAAATGCGGAAGTGGAGGGGTTTCAGAATAACGAAACTTAACGCGAGAAAATGGTTACCCAATTAATGAAATTTATAGCTGAGTCCCTTTCAGTAACGACTAAATTTAATGTAACATTTCACAGCATCCGTAGAAATGTAAAGGGCATGATTACGCGGACGGAATTGCAATTTTCGAGATGACATCAGTAAAATTTGTGACCATAAGAGAAACTGAAGGTAAGCCTTACGAGGTAACGAACATTATGTTGCGATTTCATATATCTTAACTGTACATGTACTTGTCCATAAGAGCGGAAATGACGTAATCGATCCCCGCTAATCAATCTTCACTACTCTTAAGACGCAAACAAAGTCTTTGGAGGGGAACTCGCTCGCCCGTTTGTCTTCCTAGTAACTCGTGCGTGTATGAACGGCTTAAGGCTCACTAGGCGGATATAGGGGTGACCATTTCTGTAGTCGGATCAGCTTACGTAAAAGTTGACCGCGAATTGGTTTGTACTCGTGGTCATGACGATCATCATTGACGCTACCTTATTAAAGGTCGTAAATCGATGATAGGATTTCAATTAACTGTTTCTTAAAACGGGCGCTTCTGTTCATGGGCGAATCTTTTCTTCTCGGAATTATTATTATTTCAGTCAATTTGTAATTATCTGACTGTTTTCGTGACTCATTTGAAAACATTTTTTTTTTACGATCTCATATTTTGTCAGCTGGCCAATAAATTTCCCGCCTGATGTGGAACCTCACATTTTCTTAATGTGTCTAGAAACCCGCTGGACTGTACGTTACGCCACTAAAATTTAGTCCACATTCTCACGTCCAATTCTTTTAAGATCCATGCAATCCCACTGCACCAAATCTTCAACGTAATGAGAGATTTTTTCATAAATTTTCTCATAAATTTTCAATTCATTTAGTCCGTACCTATGCGTGCTACATGCCTTGCACGCTCATGTTCGTTTACTTCGCAATGGGTCTAATTATTCTCATCACTTTTTTCTCAAAAACACACTTAATTTATATTTTTCCCTTTTACAGAATTGTCATAATATTATCTCCACGTGTGTCATCGCTAATGATTTAGTGGTACATTCTCGAGCCGGCATTTTATATATATTTCAACTTTTCGAGTCTCGTCATATGGACTGCCTTGATGTGAACAACTCAGCAATATTAGATGTATAATTTGTTTTAAACTTTAAAGGCGATTCATTATTGAATATGAAACTGCTATTGGATGCTGGAACTGTGTAAAATTTGTCCTGTGTCAGAGATCCATACTTCCTGCTGGGATAAAATATTAAGGTCTAGAAGTAAGTGGAGTTACATACGAATCGCTGCACGGGAATTAACCAATTGGAACCGCAGATGAGGTTGAGAGATGGGTTTACGTTTTTAACATTGGCATAGAACTCTGTAACATTCTTTGATAAAATCACTCTTTACTGAGATATTTGACACTCATTTTGCTTTAACTTTCTTTTAACACTAGGTTTAATTGTTTTTGCTACCTCCTAATGTTCTGGAATCACCTGCTTTCTAGTTTTTGATGTGACGTTCTTCGTTAAGTTGGCAACTTGAGAAACGAGCTGGGACAGAGCCCGTAGTAAATCCGAATCTGCAAATCTGCAGTTGTTCGTCAGTTGTGGCGGTCAGATACGAAGTTAAATATGGTTTCGCGAGGTGCCATGTTGTTACATTCTGCATTAAATTACCTTTGCAAAACTTGCATTTAATTGGAAGATCTGAAAGTAGAGAATGTTTTACCGCATCTTGTTCGGCGGATGTTGGCCATTTTTGATATAATTCATGTCGGGGAAATTAAAAGTTAACGAAGGCGAAGTTAAGTTGTCCCAAGTTTGTCAATATCCGTTCGTTACTTTAAAACTGGAGGTCAATCACATGGACACGGGTGCGATAATACAGTGAAATTAAGTCAGTGCGACTTGTACTGAAGACTTGCCGACAAGACCTGAACTCTTTCGATAAGAAAGCAGTCCCTCTAGTGTCAGCAGTTTTATGACTTTGCGTAGTTGGTCTTCTGCCCGCTTGTTAACAACTTAAAAAACCTTTTCACAGGACCAACTAGAAATTAGAAATAGTGTGGATATTACGGCTAATTTTGCTTGTTGTGGCACCCCTACAAATGAAATGCTATGTGTGAAGCCTGGAAGCTATGTAAATTGATGCATAAACCTTCGGTCAGTTTTATCATGTCCAAACATTGCTAAAGAACACTAATGCAAAAGCTTGTGGTATTATATTGCCGATAAATGGTTTAAAATGCATTGCCAGTTCATTTACATAGCCCTTATGTGACTACCTTTCCCTGGAAAACCCGATTTGCATTGAAATTGATATTTCTCGATTCTCTAATTCAAACATTCGTTATCATGTTTACAAAATCACGTATTTCGCGCACTGCATTGAAAGAAGCTGAAACAAGGACACGCCCCAATAACAGATTTATAACAATAAATTATTTGAAATAGGAAATTTGTGTACCAGACATTCTGTTTCTGGCATCTAATTGGGATGTTCAGACATGATCTTCAGATTCAGTGTGGTGAAAGAGAATTTCATCAGTCGGTTGACTTTTATTTTTTTAATTTTATTGATGGTTACTGTATTTTTTTAGCGTGCACAACTGAGTGGATGGTAATAGGCCTACATGTGACTAACGTGTGTTTCAGTAAAAACTAGTGCTTATGCATTTCGTGAAAATTTCTACCTTCTCCAATTCTCTTGTTTGTCTCACCTTGTAATTACAAGTCTCAGCCGAGGATATGTTATTAGATCGTAAACTTTCCTGCGAAAATGGCATGTGAACGATGTTTGTGATAGGCCACAGAGGTAACCATCATAGCCAGATTTTGAATGAGACTTACCATCAATGCGGACGGATCTGTGTTCAGATTATTCTTAATTAAAATGGTGCTATATGAATTACAAGGTTTGTGTCGTAGGATTGAGTTTAATTTAAATTTAAAAGAAGTGGGAAGGAAGGGGGTGTTGTCTGTTTCAAGCTTGTATCCCGACAGTTCACTTTTAAGTACTGAGAAAAATCATGAAAGCGCTGAAGTAAGAGATCCTATTTCTAATCAGATTTCTCCGAAACTGTCTCACTGTAGTTTGTTGCGTAGTCTGTTCACAGCATCTTTCTCTTCATCACAAGTTTTTCCCCCTCCAAACTTTAATAAACTTTTTATTTCTAATATATTCTATTCAGTTTACAACTTTCATCTGTCATATCCTTTGATATATCCATTTGTATATCTTTTAGTTAACACGTTAGGGCGTAGAGCAAGGTGAAAAGAAGTTGTTAACTCGCAGTTCCTAAAGGAAAATAAAATTCAGCTGGAAATGAAGAAAAGACACATCGCTGGTGCGTACAGTAACATTTTATTTAGCTGAGAAGGTGGTACGCCTGTCGTGAAAGGGGAATTTTGTACGTAAATGAACCGCACGTACCTGCTGACCATGTACGAAAGCACTAGATTACAATAGTGGTCTACCTCGCCGACCACTTCACTGCATTTCTGATCCTGAGTTAGCCCCAAATCCCTACCCCAACCGGGAGCGTAACCTGTTGGCAAGTTGTTCAAATGCCCTGTACCATCTACAGTTGTGTTAATTAGCGACTGCGTGATTTCTGTGAACGAAGAACTAGGAATGTTTGGAAATAGGTATCCGTGCGAATTTCAGTATGCTGGTCAGAGGAAACACGCAGAATTTATCATAATAGGCGGTCCTCCAGCCAGATACCTCTTGAATGCATAGGAGGACCCCATAACGTGTTCTTCTGCAAAACGACATTATGTTGTGTCTGGAGTAATTTTCGTCAGAGAGGAGTTCATCTTGATAAGATGATAATCACTCAGTTGCTCAAGAATGTACCCGTCTTATGATAGCCGAAATCTAGTTAATCTGTTCACAAGAACCACCACTGAGTCAGTTGAATGCATATCACATCTTCATACCCTGTTTTTCTAACCTCGTGTTTAATGTTATCGTGCCATCTTTGTCTAGGTCTTCCATGTGGTCGCTCTGTTAAGGTTTTCTGTTGAATCTTTGTACATATGCCCAGTCCATTTTATCCTTGATTTGTGGTGATACCTCGGATATATTGCGGGTTCGGTTCCAGAGCATCGCAATAAAGCGAGTCACGAATTTTTTGGTTTCCCAGTGCATATAAAAGTTATGTTTACACTATACTGTAGTCTGTTAAGTGTGCAATAGCATTATGTCTAAAAAAACATTGCGAGAATTACCAAAATGTGACACAGAGACACGAAGTGAGCACATGCTGTTGGTAAAAATGACGCCGATAGACTTGCTCGACGCAGGGTTGCCACAAACCTTCAATTTGTAAAAAAACGCAATAAAACGAGGTATGCCTGTACTACAAAGTACGGAGATCGTCATTATGCAATTTTCTGGCTACTCCTACTTGCTCCCACTATTGTAAATTATCCTCGTCATTTCTCTTGAAACATTCTACCGTATTACAATATGGTGAGAATCCGAAATTTACATTCATGTAAAACAGCCTGTAAAATTATAGCTTTGTATATTTTACTTCTTAGCATTTTAGGTGCGAGAGAGATACATGAAACGTTCTGAAATAATAGTAACAAGCAACAATTTCCCACTCCCCCAGATTTAATGTCTTCACTAAGCAAATTAATGACGGACTGACTAGAAAATCACGTAGTTTCAGTACCGCCAACACCTCAGTTTCATGCTGACTCCGGATATATACATGTTTCTCAAAAATATGTGCACACACTGCTGAAGTATGTAATGGGCGTGTGTAAACATTTTTGGGATATTCCGTGTATATATATATATATATATATATATATATATATATATATATATATATAAGTGTGCGCGCGTTTATCCCCCCCCCCTCCCCGTATGATTCTCAGAACGAACAGCTGTTGTGTCGATCGTGGTCTTATAGGTTACGACCGACTGGGGAAAAAATCCTTCTGTATAAAACGAAGCTCTTGAATCGTCTATAACAGTGGTTTCAACCTGGGGTACGCGTACCCACGGGGGTACGCGAAATTTAAAAAAAATATATATTATTTTACGATAAACACTGAAAAATCAGTAATGTAATTT
This sequence comes from Zootermopsis nevadensis, assembly GCF_977971745.1. Taxonomy (NCBI): domain Eukaryota; kingdom Metazoa; phylum Arthropoda; class Insecta; order Blattodea; family Termopsidae; genus Zootermopsis; species Zootermopsis nevadensis. Next base: position 13,380,550 of record NW_028259152.1, on the reverse strand, counting down.
ATTTCATTATTTTATATGTAGATTATATACTATGTATAACTTGAATTATACGCCAACAACTTTGGGGGTACAAAGTTGAAGAGAAATTATATCTGGGGGTACGCGAACAAAAAGGGTTGAATACCACTGCTATAGACAATATAAGATCCACTTCCGTTCCGACTTGTAGTTCAACGGAATTTTTAATTTATTTCAAAACACTTCTCATCTTACGCTTAATTAGCAGTATGTGACAACGGAAATGCACAGTGAATGTAAAATTGTTAATTAATATTATGAAGGACACTGGGCTGAATACGCTAAAAAAATGGGACAAAAAAGTTTATCTAGTATTGCAGTATATAATTTCAGTGAATATTATTAATTATTGAATCAGGTTTAAAGGATTCGTGTCCGTTAACTACTTTTTGTTCGAGTGTGAGGAAGCATTTTGTATTCGTACGCGCAGTGCTGCTGGAAGTAATAGGCCATGAAATAGCATTGGTCCGCTCTACCACGGGTCGCTGTATGAGCACCATGCAGTTTGGGTTGCAGATGTCCAGGGTGCTTGAATTTATTCCACGCCTCCCACCTAACCCGTTTTAAAGCGGAGAATCTACAGCCAAGTGAAACATATGTTTTAAGGAAAAATAATTAAATCTATAAGGGTATAAAGTTAATTGGAGATAAAACAAGTTGCAGTGATATAGTTCTAAACACTAAGTAGACGCAGTTATAATTCCTACTATTGATGAAATTATTTACTGTGTTCTTGTTTGAAGATCATTTACAGAAACATTCCGAAGACTAATTGTCAGAGGCAATGTTTTGGTTTGCACCTACGTTGAAATTATATTCGGGAATAATATTAGGTCTCCCAGTGTGATTTCCTCTGACTTTCTGCCACCATTATGATGGTGTTCTAATGCGTTATTAATAGTTTTCAGTACATTAGTCTATTCTTTTATAACGAATGGTTTTTTAGGGTTGTTTGTTCGTCTCCTCTCGTAACTCTTGAACCATTTTACATGTATTCATGACACTTGGGCGAACATTATGCGGCTAGATATGACATCACGTTACAAAATTGTATTTGTTTCTGTCATCAGTAATACCACAATGGCTACCGTGTGTATTTGTGAGGAAAGTTGACGCAGAGCTAAACCTTCTCGGTGTACGAGGTGCGATCGGAAAGTTTCAAGACTGTGTCAATAGAGGGCGAACCGGATGTAGTACGAGCTTCTGCCGCTAGGGGGTGCGGTCTACATTCATAGTGAATCAGTGTGCCAACCGGCATCATCGAATTAGCATTTGTTTCTTAGTTACGGGCGTTTTGGTAGTGCATTACACCGACCCTTCTGCGATTTCGGAATGGCGTGTGCATCAAATTTTGCCAAAGACTCGCCAAAACGGCTACGGAAACCTATGAAATGCTAAAGCAAGTATTTGGGGAGTCCGCAATGGGTCGTGCACAAACTTTTGTGTGGCATTCACGTTTTAAAAATGGCCGAACCTCTGTCGATGATGACGAGCGTTCTGGACGACCATCTTCGAGCACAACGCCCGAAAATGTTACGAAGATTCGGCAGGCCATTCACGAATATCGACGTCGTACCATCAACGACTTGTGCGACATTGTTGGGATAGGCTATGGGACCTGCCAGCTGATTCTAAAGGAAGAACTCCACATGCGACGCATCCTGTCTGAGGACCAGAAGCAGAATCGACTTCTCGTTTGTCAGGAGCTCAAAGATCTTGCAAGAACCGACCCCAACTTCCTTTCTAAGCTCCGTGTGACTTCGTCCTCTTCCCAAAGATGAAAATTCAGCCTAAGGGAAGGAGATTTGAGACGATAGAAGAGATTCAGGCAGAATCGCAGATGGTGCTTGACAGACTGACAAAGAAAGATTTCCAAGGATGCTTCCAGGCTTGGCAGCGGCGCTGGGATCGTTGTGTTCACTCCCAGGGGAACTACTTTGAGGGCGATGGATGAATTTAATACCTGAGATAAGTGTACGGGTTTTTATACGCGCAGTCGGGAAACTTTGCGATCGCACCTCGTACACTGTAAACGTGGAACTTCAATTTGAAGTGGTCACTGGATATTGACATTCTTGGAACGTTATATTCTGTAATAGAAACGTGATTTCTGAATTGTTTTGTGCCTCTGTTGGCCTCTATATATTCCTTCTGTGTGTGTGCGCTTACTTGCATGTAAGTGTGCGTTTCACGTCCTCCTAACTCCGTTCTGCTTTACTCATTTTGCAGGCTTTGTTCGTCTATCGTATTTCAGGACTTTCCTGTTCCATTCATAGCGGTCTTGCACTTTATCTCTGTGTTGCTACACACCATGGAATCAGTCATCTTTTCAGTTTAGCAGAAGCCCCTTCTTCCCCTCCAACCCTCCCTTACCCTGCTATTCCTCATGAAAATAATGTAGTGTGCGTCCTCCTCGTGGCATCGTCAGCTTTGTAGGAGAGTAGTGGCGCACATGTAGACCACCGGCCTTCTTGACGGCGGAACTACATTCACTTGTTTTGTGTTGTTTCCGCACAGAGTTCTGGAATACACGTTTTACTTGTTGTTACGTCGTGGTGGACGGAGGATGTAACTTCCGCAAAAATTGTTCTTATTACCAGATGCATTGCTGTTATGTTTGTTTGTTTGTTTGTTTGTTTGTTTGTTTGTTTGTTCGTTTGTTTGTTTTTTTTTTGTTTTTTTTTTTAATATCTCGGTCACTAAAGTTGCTGACGGCTACCTGGATGGCTCGGTTTTATCTCTTCGCCTCCACTCCATGTACACGTTAAGAAATACCGTGGCATTCATTCTAAACTCAATGAAGGTCGTTAATCCGCCCATAATTTAGTATAACTGGATAGAAATGCCACACTGATGGGTCTGATAGTACCTGAAGCCTAAGTTTCGGTTTAACAACCGTTCGTGTTTTATTTAAATATGCTTCGTCAATTACGTGCGTGATGGAGCGGCAGGTAGGTGGATGATTATGAATAATTTGAATGAATGTTAAATATGATCGGATGAAGAATATTGTTGTAAGACTTGAGGTTCTCACATCGGTGAGTATGAAAATTTCCGTCCTGATGAAGGAGGCAGTATGACCTCTGAAACGTTGGTTAACATCGACCAGACTACACAGCGCAACAACCCAGAAGACAGAAATCTTCATACTCATCGCCCTGATGACGGAGGTAGTATGACCTCTGAAACGTTGGTTAACATCGACCAGACTACACAGCGCAACAACCCAGAAGACAGAAATCTTCATACTCATCGCCCTGATGATGGAGGCAGTATGACCTCTGAAACGTTGGTTAACATCGACCAGACTACACAGCGCAACAACCCAGAAGACGGAAATCTTCATACTCATCGCCCTGATGACGGAGGCAGTATGACCACTGAAACGTTGGTAAACATCGACCAGACTACACAGCGCAACAACCCAGAAGACGGAAATCTTCAAGAATATTGTTATGTACTATCGCAGTGCTGTGAGTAAAACAATGAAGAATTTTGTGACAGACGAACTCCAGAGCGAGGTCAGAAACCACTTTACCGCAAGTTCGGCGTAGAAGAAAGAAAGAAAGAAAGCCAAAATAAAGATAGAAGGGACACTGGGTGTTACGTATCTGTTTACGAGTCATGTTAATGTATCGTTTTTTCGCCTTCTCCATCTGCTATTCGCTGGTATATGAACAAGCTCCGAGATTTGCGGCTGTGGAATCGCCCATAAGGGAAATAGCACTGAAATCCTGCAACACGAGATCCCGGTAACTGGATACAAAACAAGTAGGGTTCCACCCCATTCTCTGGGGACCTCAGTAATGTTCAACAATAGGTCAGGAATGGCGACCCAACTTCACCACCCTCTTGGTTTTAGCCTGAGTTAAATCCAAGGAAAACAGATGATCATCATGGTTTATAGGCCTGACCTCCGAGCAGTCTCTTCACGTAATATGCACTAGTTAGGGTGAATTGTGTGGGTGAGTGGAACGTTCTAAGAATTGTAAAATAAATGCATATAAAATTTTGGTTAGGAGACCTGAAGCTATAAGCTTATAGGGAGGAAAATATTAACCCTAAATAAATAATGGCTGTATGAGCTTCATTGGATAGGCTCCATTATAAACCAGTTTTCTGATACCGCTAATAAATAAACTATGTTTACAAATGCTAGTTTTGTATGTTCTTGGTAAATGTATTAAATTAAAGTTTTAAAATTGTTAATTAAACTGGTCTTCACATTATGGCTCTTCTGTGTTTTGTTCTTAAAGAAATTATTCTTTTAGATAGTTCTTACGTTAGTTTCGGTCTGATCTGTTTTATTGTTTTCATTTTACGTTTTCATTATTGCAGCATTGAAATAAATTGTCACAAATAATCCTTTTTCTGGACCCTGTTAAATAAAACTCGTGTAAGTTAATTTGTCTTTTCCCTGTATCTGTAATGTTCGGTTGCAGCCGAATTTGCCGTTAGTATAATATTATACTTAATTTCACAAAAAGAAAAAGCCTGGTAATTTCTAATTGTTTGTCATTCATTAAGACTGATAACTTGATTTCAAAGATATACGGAGAGAGAAAATGAAGTACGTCGATCCGGGCTAATGATATTATGGTACTATAACAGCGTATTTTCTTACAAAATATTCTGAAACTTGTCTTCGTATCTTGTTAGTAAACTCCATTCTGATTCATTAAAAGGAGAGAATTTTTCGTAGTAAAATATGTTCCAACGTGAGGGACAAAGCAGAGACTTGTTTAGAGGAAATTATATCTGTTCATCCACGTAGATAACAGCTGTCTCTTTTGTCATTTCCAAGTCGGAAAGTAGATACGACTGAATGCTCCGTGAAGTAAAAGTGTCACCATTGCTGTTTGCTGTCAGTAGTTACAACTAATTGATATCTGGTTCCTAATGAGCTGGCCAAGCGTATATCTTTCTCTCTGTTACAAGTAAACTCTGCAGGAAGCAGGCAACTAATTGAATGACAACTCACCAGCTGGAACGTCGGGTTCCTGTAAGAGGGAACAACAAAAATGTGTTGTCAACACTTATCTCAGAATAATCAGCGCCAGGGAAGGTTGTCAGCATCTTCTGAAGTGACAGAAATTGGACTACTTAATTTGTGATGATGGTACCCTGATTTTTACTTTTCCAGAAATGCAGTGACCGGAAAAGATGAATTCTTGATGTCTTACAAGGAAATGTTAATAATTAAGATAAATTTGTTTCAGTCTTTACATTCCACTTATTTTTGACATGGCATGGGTTTAAAATGTATCTTTAACTTAAGTCATCCTCCGCGAAGGAACGTAGATACGTATCTGCGAATAGTTTTTTTTAATATAATAATGAATAATTTAATTCAGTGTAGCCTGCCTCAGTAGCCATAAGACCAGTTACAGATGCACCATAAAAATAAATACAATTCTATAACTAATGCTGCAGTCTGAAACTTCTAGCCCGAGTTGTGGGGTTCACCATTGGTTGAAGAGGAGGTGTACCAGGAAGGGGTAAAGACAAGAAATATTGATCATATTAATTGTAATAATAATCTGGAGATATTTTCCTTCTCTCCCAAGCGAAATGTGGAATCTGGAACACGAAAATTTACTTTGCTGCCTTTATCATCGGAATTCGTCGTATTGATGATGGAGACAGCGAGGACCTCTGAATCGTTGGTAAACTTCTACCAGACTATATGCCGTAGGAACCCAGAAAACATCCATTTAGTATGTCTTCCTAAAATTACCACGCTTCAGGTTTCTCACAGTCGTTTACAACCATAAAATTCATAGCCACTCAGTGTTAGAGACTATGATTGGTAAAGGTTCTCGCTTGTAATCACAATATTTTTAGAACAATAATAAAACACAAGAAACAATATTATAAAAACAATAGTGGAATACAATAAACCATACTTTTCCCTTTTCAAAACATTTGATTAATAATGCTGCTGTTCGGCAGATGGGCGGCTTCGTATGAAGTAACTATTTGAAAATCTATTTAGCACGTCTTACCTGAAAATGGCAAGGGAGCTGTTCTCCATTAATACCCATCTGTCGGTAAATAAATTCAAAAGTAAAGAATATAGTAATGGATCAATTTATAGCAAGTTTAACTAATTAGGTAGGGGTCAGCAGATATGCGACCCTAATGTGCTCATTGTGGTAGAATAACCAGTTCCATTGTGGCCGTGACGTCATTAGCATATCAACAATGTCACCCAAATGTTGATTCAGTGTTCAGTGTCTCCTAACACGCCTGACCGATGAGGGGAACATATAATCATAATTAATTAACATGTTGCGATGTTTCGTTTGATGAATCATGATTCCTCATGTTCGTCTTTACCTCACCTTGTTATTCGCGTGACACATGCGTATGATAGGAAATCTGTATTGTTAATGCACTTTCTCGCAGTTCTTTACAATATCCAGGAAAATTGGCCATATTATATTCGCGAATATTAAATTACGCAAAAAATTTCAATAACATATAAGCCCTAATTTTTAATTTGTCTATGCAGTTTTAATACACGAGTGTTGAAACTAAGCATGCAGTAATAATGCGCTACTCGATTTCAAAATACTTTTTCTTCAGTTTATTCTTTCAGAATTGAGGGTCAATTTATATACGGATTCGCTTTAAATTAGTGGGAAAACGACGGGCTATAAGATTGTGTCAAGTAGCCGCTGGTTGTTAGAAAACAATAATCTAAATGTTTTATAATTTAAATATTGGAGAACAGTAACAACAAACAAAAATAGGTTCATAGAAAAGTTAGGAGAACAACATATGCTATGAATTTATGGAGTCTAATCATCCAGTCTCTTTACCGGAACGCTGAATGTTAAGTTAAACAGAACAAACATTTTGAACTTTGTTTAAATTGTCGTGAGATGTCTTTTCTTTTGAGGAATAAATATAAATTTGTCCGGACTGCAGACGAAACTCTCATTAACCAGTCAGTGAAGTAAGTAACTAAATGGCCCCGAACAATCTCTTTGCAGACAACATTAACAAAATCTGATGCGTAAGGTAGATCGAATTTAGAGCTGAAAATTCCCATCCAATTTATTCCAAAAGTTTATATATTATGAGGCTAGGGCCTAACCGTTTCAGTCACGGAATATTTTTTCGCAAAGGACATTTCTTTTGCTTGTATCTAGTTTAACGTACACAGATAATAAAATATCCAAAGGACATGTAAAGTAAAGTAAAGTAAAGCTGTCCCACTATACGCCATGTAAGCGCTTGGGGTGAGAGGAGGTATAGCTCCTCTCTTCCTTGACCTCGGCACTAGATGTGGGTGAGTGGTCAGCATCACGCCCCGGCCGGCTTTACCCCCGGGAAAGGACCTTGGTACCCATTGTAGAGGAGGCTGGTTGGGCCCCTGAGCCGGTCTGGACGCAGAGGCCAGAGGAAAAATCCTCTGCCCCCGTCGGGGATCGAACCCCGGTCGTCCAGCCCGTAGCTAGTCACTATACTGACTGAGCTATCCCGGCTCATCCAAAGGACATGTAGGAGAACAAATAACTGCACTAAAGTTGTAAACACAAAATTTGATCAGAGGTGAAGTGGTTGGTTTTTATCATTGAAAGTATTAACGACATTATCCTTTATGGAACGACGAAAACGTATTATGAGAAGACTGGAAAGGTGTTTGGTGTAGGCACACTGGAAAACGTAACGGAATGGACGGGCCCATAAGGTGAACTTCACTTACGTTAGAACATGCACAGAATATGTTTAACTCGATATTACGGATTAAGCAAGTTAATGCCTGTTCTCGCCTCAAAAGCCACTTTAGCCTCCCTGTTTCTGTTCGTTCTGTAGGTTAAAAATCCCATTTTATGTTCTGCCACCAATATTAACCAATTGTATCTCTTTGGTCAGTCCATTTATTTCTGTATGTTGGAAACTCGTGGGTGTGTTCCTCGTGTCTTTTGGTGTCTTGTCGTGCGTGTGTATGTAGTATGTAAAACTTTTTAGATTAGTTAAGCTGAAATTAGCTTAGCCTGTGATAGAATTAAGCCTTCTGTTGCCTGTCGTTGCGATGAGATCGTGAACCTCAAATTATATGTGTGCCCGTTGGAAATGGTCAAAATATGGTTTCAGTCATGGACATAAGCGAGGTGCTAGACGACACAAAATAAAAGTGGACGCGGTATCAGATGGGTACACATGAAATATTCATACTGCTTAATTGGGAGTATCTTTTTGTTACATGAGTCCCCTAAAATGGAGGCATTTCGTGTGAAAACATCTGCTTGCTCGTTACAAGCCTGGGGTAAGTTATATTCCCAAACTAGGTGAAATGTCCCACGCTATAAACTAAACCATTCCCTGTGTTCCCATGATGTTTTGTGTGTCTGGTTCAGTACATCCCAAGGGAATAGCTAGACGAAGAGCAGGTACTAAACACCAGGCCTGGATAATTACTGGCACTGCTCGGTGACTATTAAGAACTAAACACCACCCCACACCATTTCAGAAAGACCAGTCCTTCACCCGGAATATATACACGTGAAAACAGTACACGTGTTTTGTAATTAGTTGATGAGGCGAGAGAGTTTAGTTGTATTTATTTGTGACACCTCAAATGTACCAGACGTTCTCACTGTATTTTGTAGATGCTTTGGCGATTGTCATAGTAAGGGAACTATTTTTTCCTCGCTCAAAGTTATGTGAACGTGAAGATTTCCGCCTTCTGGGTTGTTGCGCTGTGTAGTCTGGTCGATGTTAACCAACGTTGAATCGCCCTGATGACGGAGGCAGTATGACCTCTGAAACGTTGGTAAACATCGACGAGACTACACAGCGCAACAACCCAGAAGACAGAAATCTTCATACTCATCGCCCTGATGACGGAGGCAGTATGACCTCTGAAACGTCGGTAAACATCGACCAGACTACACAGCGCAACAACCCAAAAGACAGAAATCTTCATACTCATCGCCCTGATGATGGAGGCAGTATGACCTCTGAAACGTTGGTAAACATCGACGAGACTACACAGCGCAACAACCCAGAAGACAGAAATCTTCATACTCATCGCCCTGATGACGGAGGCAGTATGACCTCTGAAACGTTGGTAAACATCGACGAGACTACACAGCGCAACAACCCAGAAGACAGAAATCTTCATACTCATCGCCCTGATGACGGAGGCAGTATGACCTCTGAAACGTCGGTAAACATCGACCAGACTACACAGCGCAACAACCCAAAAGACAGAAATCTTCATACTCATCGCCCTGATGATGGAGGCAGTATGACCTCCGAAACGTTGGTTAACATCGACCAGACTACGCAGCGCAACAATCCAGAAGACGGATATCTTCATACTCATCGCCCTGATGACGGAGACAGTATGACCTCTGAAACGTTGGTTAACACCGACCAGACTACGCAGCGCAACAACCCAGAAGACGGAAATCTTCATACTCACCGCTGTGAGAACCTCAAGTCTTACTTATGTGAACGTATTTTCTGGCATTCAGCTTACACCGACTTGTACGCCATTTTGTCTGAGTGTCCACGTTACAGTCATATTTTCTCGCATGTAAGCTCGTTACAAAGAAGATACAATATCGTGTAACTAAACTGAGAGAGTAATAGAAGTTTTCGGTATTTACCACAGCGTGTTTTAAACGGGTCTAATTCAGGTTCCCTTTTGATCAGTTGCACTTTGATTAATCAAAAATGGAATGAAAGTAAAGTAAACTAGTTTGTTAGGTAAGCCGCTGTTTTATCATTGTCATAATTTATAGACTGATCGTAACCTCACTCATGGGAGTAAACAATTTTAGCCGGAATATCTGAAGGAAATAGATTATTTTGGGTTCCGAAGCTTACAAGGAAGGATAATATTAACAGAGATCTTAAAGAAATAACGTTTAGAGTGATTATATGTGACTCGGGTTATGGTAATAAAACTTCGTGTTACGTGTTTGACAGGGAATATCTTGGCAATGCATGGAAAATAAATTTGCAGCTCGTTAGGCCCTAAATTACATTACATTAGCAGCATTTTGTTGGTGTGCCTTCCGAGTGGTAATTGTGACGAGGTTTTTGGTGGTGCCATTTTATCTCACAGAAATGGGAAGGTGGGACAGTTAAACTGCATATCTTTGAACACTGACGGATATCTACCAACTAAAATAGTTTCTCTTTATATATATGCAATTTGTAATGTTCAATTTCGATGACTGAGATATCTTGGATTTTGTTACCTTCTGCAAATGATCACATTTAGTACCAAGAACAATTTGATGTGTAGACTGTTGATTGTTTGATATGATCGGTTATCCTGATTGAAGTTATTGTGACTGTAAATGCTAGTTTAGTACCTAATAATAGTCCACGACTGCTTCTACATCCTAATCAATTACCTGTTCATTAATTAACCGTATTATTCGAAGCCCTATTGCCAGAGGTACTGACAGTGACGTTACATAAGCCACAAAACAGGTGTTACACAAAGTTCTGGCCCTCGGAAAATTAGAAATGCACTCTGAATATTTCCCGGATATCAGACCCAGTGTACAGGATCGTATATTCCCATACAGGAGCACGTTCGTGGTTGGCCGGAAGCCATGCGGCCTGTGACGAGTGCGTGGGAATTCAAACAGTTGGTTTGAAGCTACACTCACCCAAAAGAATTCCTCGTCATGTATGCTAGGTTTTCATCCCTTCAGCAACTAAGCAATGTTCTATTCTTTTGTTTCCCGGTTTTACATTAATTTACTCATGGAGTAATTAGAGTACGTGAAGATTTCAGCGCATGCCCGCACCAACACCTGAATAATAAATAAAAGTATGTAACCCGAATAAATCAGTTCGACGTTGATAAATTGTACGCCCACCTCCGGGTTGTCTGCCTGTGTTTTATTTTTGACAGCGGCAGATTTTAATGTGGTCCAGCAAAAGAGGTGTTTCAATTACGTTTGCTTTAATAAGAAATATATATTTAAAGGAAGGCAGAAATAATGTAAGCACGCGGAATCTGCTCGGAAGTATATATTGGGAGAGAATGTTTAATTGGTGTTTTTTTGGAATTTCATTGTTTAACACTGAAGAGCCAGAAATAATCACACGGGACTTTTTAGAACTAAAGTTTTTGTAAACAGAAGTCGTTTCTACTGTGTCATTAAAGCGAAGTTGGGAACGAGTGATGGTCCGGAACGGCTATAGTGGTGCTGAAGAAGTTAATTTCGATGTGACGCTACTAAGGAATGCTGGGACAGTCGCCATTTGTTGGGGCGGAACACGGCGATGAGCGTAGCTGCCAACAGTGTTTTCCAAAACTTGCGTTCAATGAAAACAGTTGAGGAGAAACGTGTTTGAAAGGCCGGTATGTTGTGTTGGTACAGGACGAATCACAGCATCATCTGCTTCTGTAAGGCTTTGTAGGTAAGTTGAGAGGCGATGTGAACAGAGTCGTGTCTCCTTTCTAATTTTGCTCCCTCGAAAGGTGTCATTTCATATTATTCTTGTTTTTTAAACGAATTAAATAGCGGTTTTTTCTTTGCAGCAGTAACGATTTGTAGCCTCGTATTTGAAATATTTTATCATATAAACAATGTTTAAAAATTTAAGTTCTTCGTGTAAGAATTGGGCCTGGTGCGTATTTATTGGAACACCGTTTTAGACAGCAACTTCTCGGACTACCAACGAGGAAAATATTCGTTCGGACTCACCGCCGTGTAAACCTCAAATCCTACTAAAACATTAATCTGTTGTGTGACTTGTAGCAGTAATTTTCATGAAGTTTGTGCGCTCGCTCGCTTGCGCTTATACGCGAGACCCGGGTTCCGATCTCGGCACGAAGAACGGCTGTTGTGAATAGGGTTATCGTAGTTTTTTCAGTCCCACCTGGAAAATGCTAGGATAGTACCTTAAATTGAGTCACGACTGCTTCCTTGCACATCCTATCCAATTCATTATTCATAATCATCCTCTCAATTCTACGCTACAAAGTCTGAGCTATTGAAAAAACGTCGTTAAATAAGCTATAAATAAATGAAAATGCATTTGTGGGGCTTGGGGGAAAATTGTTTATGTATTTATAGAGTGTAGTAGGCAGAGAAATTCCCAGGAAAAGAGAGTTCCAAAATGATATCAGTGTAGTTTATGTTTGCAGAATGGACAATAAATGAGATTTCTTTCCCGCGTTTCAAAAGGATGGCAGGAGAGGAGAGGAGAATTTGTGTTGACCGTCCATCAAGTCTGCTGTGGTACAGTATAACAGTGTGTTCCGACACTTGGTATACGATCATTCCGAAGATGGAATTGCGGCATAATGATAAAGTTTTGAAAGATGATATATCATCTTACGCGTCTTAATGATATGAACATCATGATCGGAAACGTGCAGAAATATTTCGCTTTCATGCAACAAAGTAGAATAGAAATGTAAACTTTTGTTGAGTCGTGTACATTTTGAAGACCGCCTATCTCGTTCAGAATCACATTTATTTGTACTTTTAGATACGTTTTGTTGATAGTTATCAGTAAATGAAAACCTTTTCCATCATTGCTCTGATTTACACACAGACAAAAGAAGTGCAAATACAAAAACAAAATTAGTGCTGTGCTACGACTGAGCATGTTGATTTGCATGTCTATTAATGTTTACAATTATATTAATATCATCGTTACAGTTGAGTATATTCTATCCATTTTCCGCGTCCCTGTTTTAAGCGTTTGAGCAACCGTGTTATAAATAACCTCATGCGTAACCCATGTTAACACTTTCATGTCCTATTGATTCCAATAGGTTATTCACTTAGCAAAATGTAGATTCCATAAAGATGCACAGCTTTTATTTGAACAAAATTTAATGTCATGCGTATTTAACGAATTAAAAATTAAATAATTTTATGTTACGCAGTAAGAAATCTATACAGTGATTATTTCTTATCAATAATCTGTAAATTAAAATCAAAGACAGTTTGATACGCAAAATCGCAAAGCATACATGAGTACTCGAAATAGAATACACATTTATAATGCTTCTTTTTAAATTATTGTCTTTTCATAAGATGGTAAAGTTGCGTCATATTGTGATATAATAAGTATATATTAAATCTTGTCCGTCTAATCACAATAAATTCTTATTAAATATTAAAATATTACAATAATTAACATTTGAAATATTAAATGATGTTCTTTAACGAAATATTCGATTTATATTAGACCATCTAATGTAAATCGAATATTTCGATAAAGAACATCATTTAATATTTTAAATATTTTAAATGTTAATTATTGTAATATTTTAATATTTAATAAGAATTTATTGTGATTAGATGGACAAGATTTAATATATACTTATTGTCTTTTCCTTTACAACTAAATTTGCTTTTCTTTGTCTTGTTCTGCTGTACAATATTTAGGTCTTAAACCTGTTCGGAGGTTACATAAACCCTTCAGACTATCACGTTTGTGGTCTTCGTAAATCTCGATTTCGTCCATGTCTGTTACTTGAAAGTTCTTCACAAATATAGCCAAGATCCAGTGAACATGAGTTCTTCACTTCTGCTGTTATTCTTTAAATCGACAAATTAAGGGGGATTCTTGATATGCATTTTATTAAACCTGTAGTTTACATGTCTCTGACCTGGCCACTTATAATTTGTTGAACGTGACATGTTATTCTAGAAATATGTAAGAATTGTAATTTATGTATTCGCTAAAATACGATCGTATGTCGACGTATTGCAGATTGTGTTCTCAAGACCGATATAAAAAGTTGTCCGTGACTTATTTTGTGCAGCAGAACGATACTCGGCACTCGCTGTTCACAGTCTGGTTGGTCTAGATTGCTAGTGAAATAGGCGAGAGGCAGTTTAGTGACTTCCGGTATTAATGCAATAGGAACTGCGGAGTAATCGAATTCATAACGGGTCCTGAATTGCCCGAGTTTGCATTTCATTGTTTGAGGATCTTAGACTATTCGTGTCTGCACTTCACATTTGAAGCCTACAGGTTTATTAGCTTTATCTTGGTCGCGGTGTTTAGTAACGTCTGGGCTAAACTAGGTTAAACGACAACCGTTTGCAATGGTTCCCAGCACTGTGTTCGGCAGATTGGCCTGGACATTTGTCGCCGTCAAAGACTTCTGGTGTGGAAGGCAGGGGAGAGTATTAAATTCACGTTTATAAGAGATGCTAAACCATAAGGGATTTTATGTTCGTTTTCACAAAGACACAGCTGTGTTATCTTTAAACATATGCTAATAAATTATTATCTAGTTAATTAATAGTCTACAGCTTAATATAATTGAAACCATATCTTTTATTGAACTAGTCGGACATCTGCAAGTAATTGTGACAGACTTGATACAGATCGCTCGAGTTTATTATAGTCTACGTGTCTCTTAAAGGGCGACTCGCCCTTGATTTGGCCTGCGTATGCATTAAGCTAAAAGTAAAATAGATTTTGAAGATGGCTGTGTTCTTGGGTTGTTGCGCCGTGTTGTCTGGTAGAAGTTTACCGACGTCTCAGAAGTCCTTGCTGTCTCCATCATCGCTGCAACCCAGATGACAGGCGACTTCGGACTCACCACCTCAGATCCTACTAAAAGTTGGATATCTTCAGTATAGATTTCGTAATTTTTCCGTATCTCGTGACTTTATATTTTTAATTCCTTCCCTCGCCAAACCCATCTTATCCCATCCTTCTGTTTATCTGCATTCGTTACTGTAGTTGTACTCTGATCTGTGAAGGCGAGATATTTATCACGAAACACGTTAATAAAGGAAGTCCCTGTATGTGAATAGAAGTTTGTTTCTTCGAGTTCGGCAATGTGTCCTTGTTTGTTTTGGTCGTGGCTGGTGCATCGCCCGCCAGATGGACGGAAATAGAAGCCGACATCAACAGCTAAATAAAAGACTTGAAGCAAGGGCAATACAAAAAGTTCGTTCGTGCCAGAAATAGAGACGATTCTACTCGTGCCACTGTACCAGAGCGGATGGGTTGGGGGGGGGGGGGGGGGTTGTCTAAAGAACTCTTATCTGCAGCTCTGGGTTGGAGTTTAATAATAAAATCTTGAAAGCTTAACGTTCATAGTCTCATCTCCAAGTTGGGTCATAGGATTACTTTGGGTGGGGGATTTCTGTGCTGTGGTTCGGATTAAATTTAGAACAAACGTGCGCCGTGTGGCCTCCACGAGCGACTACTGTAAATGATTTCATGAGGGAAGGAGTTTCTGGGCGTCATGATTCGAAGCCGAAGTTATTAAGCTGGCGTCTGCTGTGATGTATTTAACAATGTACTCTTGTTTGTGTAAGTAGCAATTTTTTTTGCAGGGCTGGTAATAACATCAGTATAATAATGATCACTTATGTTATTTTATTAGTGTACTTCATCTGCAGGAAAATGATTATTACCGACAGAGCATAAAAAATAAAAAATAAATAAATACAACAAAATAATATAAAGAAGGTACCTAACTGTCTTGAATAAAATCTATTACTACTAGTGTTTAAAATATAATTTATTAAACCCATTTGTGTATTTAATACATCATTACCTGAAGAATCAAGCATTGGCAGCTGACGCACATCTAACGGAGCAGTTTTACGGGAGGAACCAACAATGAACAAAGAAAAATCATGAAATTTCGAGTTGGAACACGAATCATAATAGTTTCAAGTAAAGAAGTACATTTTAATTTACTTTATACTTTAACAAGGAAAACTGCATGTAAGTATCGCTTCCTAGTAGACACCGTATGGAAATTTAAGTGGTTAAGTAATTGGTGTGTTAGTTTTCCTTGTAAAGGAAACAACTCTTGTTTTGTTAACTTTGTGTTTAACGAGGTCAGTTGTGGTCACGTCACGAGTAAAGACAATGTCCGACTGAGGTAGAGAACAATTTTGAGGAGGCTGGGACGCGATAGATGTTCCTCGTTGGTAGAAAAAAGGTAATTAGGAAGTTAAGTACCATTAGTCCTAAGCAAGTTATTAATAGGAGCAATGGCCCAGTTAGAGATCTTTTTGGTACCGAGAATGTACTTCATTAGGCGATGACAGAGTTTCAGAGTAAGGAGCTTCGTTAAGTAACTGAGTACAATTTACGTAATCAACAGATACTTTATAATAATAATTATCCAGTTTCTGAAAAAGCAAGACATTCGAGTTGAAGTCAGATTCACTGCAAAGAACAAAATAATAATATTAATAACAACGGAAAGTAAAATATCGGAAACCAGAGTGGACCTTTGTATTATCTGATCTCCATGAATTGTCGCTAATTACAATCGAAGTGATGTGTTTGAAATGATAGGGTTACGTAAAACACGAATTTTTCATGCCTTGTTGACTTTAATTGATATTTATTTCAGATTAATGTCCTTTGTTTCAAAGCTGCTAATATTGGAGATTTCTCAGAAATATTTTTTCCCGGTTTTCAATATATCGAAAAAGTGTTACGATGAAAGCTTTGTATTTGATTGAGATAGTTTATGTATATAATGTAGGATTATTATTTATTTGTTACGTTGTGAATATCCTATGGCAAGCAAATTCTTCACCCATATCCATCAACACCCAACAGAATCAAAACGTTGTACCTACGTTAATATTGTGTGTTTGTGTCTGTGTGTGTGCTCGTGTGTGCGCGCGCGTACGTCTGGATGGGCTCTTGTGAATACGGTAATGAACCTTTTTTTCCATATTACACGCTGTGTTTGACTAGCTCAACGTTTGTTAGCTTAAGGAGGAGGACTGTACTCCGTGTGTTTATTAATTATTATCGATATATTACCGTTGTTTAATTTTCGATTTTAAATATGACTGTGTTTCGTTGTTTGCCATCGCTGAAATGTTTTTAGAGAGAAAGTAAAGAAGTGGCCGCCCTTCATGATGGTCTAGAGTTTTGGTGACCTTGATCTAGCCCAAACATTTATATTTGAATACATGGATACGATAACTATGTGACATTTTATGAAAAATTTAAAAATCTCTTTCTTGTCGTGACAGTTGCATATAATTCGTTCATTATAGAAGTCACGTGAAAGTTCTCTTTAAAAGAGTCTACAAACGTCTAAGGTCTTTCTGCATTGGTCGTTTCTCAAATCCTCTTATATATTTCTTGAGAAACTTTTCTGCGTTTTGTTATCATTTCTAAGACTTGTAGTTGTTCGTAACTTTTTCCTTTTGATTCTGAGTAGCAACAACAAATATTGTAAGCCCTTACAGTGATTTTTCCGGTAAACTTCTAACTGAAAGTAATCTTCATGTCTTCAGGTTGTTGTGGTCTGTAGGAGATACTTTAAGGAGTTTTCTCCTTAAATTTTCAGGAGGACAGGAAACGGCTTGCACTTTTTCTAGAGCCATATCGCATTATAATGGGCTGTTCTTTCGAGCACAGATGTCCTGTTGAATAAGCCCCATTGCTTAAAGAACGACGAACCGGGAAGATGTTTCGTATTTAATTTCTTCTTCAACATTACAGCGGAACCGGATTTGGGGCCCAGAAATGCTATCGAATGTATTCAGGCAACTCTATTTGCAGGAATAAATCGTCTGGAGCGTATGAAGTCACCTCCGTATCGTTCTAAGGTGTGGAATGCGTGGAAATGTACCTTTATCATGACTTTATCACCATGACAACTTTATCAAATTTATTACGTAATATAGATAATGTTAATATGGATTTTACAGATACAGGGTGGCGTCCAAGGGCTAAAACTGGATTGTACATACTCACAAGCTAGTGGCAGCTTTTCTGAACATTCGGTTTACATAAAAAGAAGGCACATTTCATGGTCAGATGGGCGACTGTCAACTTTTCAAAGAGGTCTGTTTAACATGCTTTGGCAGTTGTACGTAGATGAAATTATTGGTGATCGTTATATGATGGATTTTGACGTAATGGATCAACTACTAATCGAATATTCTGCATTTGTCAGATAAAGTGGGATAGTGCATAACATGTTTATAGGCTTTAGGAACGCCCGTATGGTTTATTTAGGACATCAATATAGCTTTAATTTTCTCATTGAATTCCATATACCAATGAACCACTTAGGATAATTGAATTGTGTTGAATTAAATAATAAAGTCTATTTAGGTAAAATTTGTTTAATTAATTTTCCATTCAGATTGTACTGAAACTAGATAATACGTGTATGATAGTTATTCTCCGTTTTTACCTAAGAATATGACACAAAGAAAGTCCAAGATATGAAACTGAGTTTGGAATTGAATGGGATACATCTAAACCTTTCTTATGTTTATTATGTTAATTTATGGGCGAAGAAAATCCATAAAGAAAAGCGCAGAACCTGTTTTAGTTGTGGACTTTGACGCTGTTTTATTAAATGGAGAGAAAACGAAGTTCGTATTAATGTCTTGTCAGCAAATTAAATGACAGTATTTTTTCATGAAGGTGCCCGATCAATGTTTTGAAAATGTGTCCAGTTTTTTATTATTATTATTAGTGTTCTGTCTGACGACAGGTCCATATGAAGAGGATCCTTCCATCCTTTTCTCGGACTGGGACCTGTTCATATACGTTCTTGGCAGATGATCCAGAAGTGGTTTGCCATTGCCTTCTTCTGTGTGTGAATGGAGTAATTGTTGGGATGCCACGGAGAAACCGGGGAAGCCCCCGGAGGAAAACTCCGTGTTGCCTAGACCACGGCCTTGCCCAACACAAGTTATAAATTCGGGCACCGCCAGTAATAAATAAAAATCGCATTTTCGAGAAAATTATCGTAATGCTTGCTACCATGCACTTCACAATAGAAACGTAAAGATTGAAAAATACAATATTATAATTTTTTCTTGTTTTGCGTGAGTGTGTAACTTTGCCTCTCAGTTTTCTTTACGAAAACAGATTGAGGGTGACCTGAGAACGGTAACAGGACTCTGGAGAAAACAGTATGATGAGGAGCTCTATAGGTAATATTATAGAGTGGGGCAAATTAAGCAGCATGAGGCTGGTAGGGCTTGTGGCGCGTATGGGGGAGACAAGAAATCAGTACAAAATTTTGGTCGCAAAGCCTGAACAAACGGGACCACTAGGAAGACATTGGTGTAGGCGGAAGAATAATATTCAAATGGTAGGTTAGATGGGTTTGGAGGTTGTGAATTGGAGCAGTCGGGTTCACTACAGGATTCTTTGGCGGGTTTTGTGAGCACGGCAACGAACATCGAGTTTCGTAAAATACGAAAATTCTGTTGACTAGCTGAGACACTATGAGCATTTCAAAATGAATTCTGGTCCATGTATCGACTCCGGATGTAAGGTGGATACGAATAGTATTCCTGAAACCATGCGTATATTGGAAAGATTATAAAAAAATCGGTCATATCTAGTAGTTTTGCCACTGCGTATACAGCTTGGTCCTGAAATGTCTTACGAAACTTTTGGAGAGTGTACAAAAGCCTTTTAAATCTGCACGTCAGAGGAGTGACGTTTTGATTATTATTTTATCACATCTGCAATTTATTCCCATCTGCACATCAGAGGAAGTATTCAAAGTGACTTTATATCTGCCATCTCAGCGTTTGAATAATGACGATTCATGATCTTGCTTCCAAGTAAACACTAGTACTGCTACTGTTATTGCTGTCTGCTGTCGTCTAATGGGGATGTGTTTACGCAACACGAATTGTGTTTACGTGTTCGGCAGTCCATGAGGCGTCGCTGTGAGACTTGTATCTTTGCTCAAGGAGGCCAGGTCAGATTTGCTAATTTGAAGGGCTGTAACTCGAACGGGAAGCATTTCCGGACCTGTGACCTTTTTTCATCCTTGGAGTTAGTGTAACACGCTCCCAAAGTTTGGCCAGACATTTCAAGATTTCCTCAAGTAGATTCAAGAAAATATAATATGTAATTAATAACTGGCAATAAATGGGGTGGTATAAATCAATCGGCAAACAGTTTATTTACCTCGCATGCCGAAACATACAGAATATACAATATTTTTGAAACATGTCATATTTTGAAGGAAGGTTAATACGTATCCAATTCGTATACATTTTTAAATCTGTAAATAATGTTATATTTTCAACTGTAATTGTATTCAAATACCAGCAGGTTTTATTATACTTAAGTCAGGCTTCTGTTGACAGATTTGTATCGTTGTGCATTCTTTTGTGTTCGCTTCTACCAATTCATTTCCATTTGGTTTAAAATTACGTACATACGCTGTTATACTGTATACAAGCTATGTTCTAAATATCAATGATATACATTGATTTCAATAATATTAACTATGAATATTACATGCAAGTTTTTAAAACTGAAGAGACCTTAGTTACTTACAGTTTTGACAAACTTAACATATTTTTCTGTGTTAAAGTTAAACTGCTTGCTAGTATGCTAAACACTGCTAATTACACAAGATTATAAAATACCTACACAGTACAGTATTTGTATTGATAACTAATTGAACTAACTACATGGAGCAGAGTCCTGGAGAAGTTGATAGTCGCTGAATTAATAAAGAAATTCGTCTTTCTTAATGGAACACGCGGGTTCATTGCTGTGTACAGAAGACCCTTCAGCCACCCCCTGCCCAAAGATACTCCCTTAAGATCCATAAATGATATTATGATTGTAGTAACATTAGCTAACGTTCTGTTGAAGATTTCTGTCTTCTGGGTTGTTGCGCTGTGTAGTCTGGTCGATGTTTACCAACGTTTCGGAGGTCATACTGCCTCCGTCATCAGGGCGATGAGTATGAAGATGTCTGTCTTCTGGGTTGTTGCGCTGTGTAGTCTGGTCGATGTTAACCAACGTTTCGGAGGTCATACGGCCTCCGTCATCAGGGTGATGAGTATGAAAATTTCCGTCTTCTGGGTTGTTGCGCTGTGTAGTCTGGTCGATGTTAACCAACGTTTCAGAGGTCATACTGCCTCCGTCATCAGGGCGATGAGTATGAAGATTTCTGTCTTCTGGGTTGTTGCGCTGTGTAGTCTGGTCGATGTTAACCAACGTTTCAGAGGTCATACTGCCTCCATCATCAGGGCGATGAGTATGAAGATGTCTGTCTTCTGAGTTGTTGCGCTGTGTAGTCTGGTCGATGTTAACCAAGGTTTCAGAGGTCATACTGCCTCCGTCATCAGGGTGATGAGTATGAAAATTTCCGTCTTCTGGGTTGTTGCGCTGTGTAGTCTGGTCGATGTTAACCAACGTTTCAGAGGTCATACTGCCTCCGTCATCAGGGCGATGAGTATGAAGATTTCCGTCTTCTGGGTTGTTGCGCTATGTAGTCAGATTACACCGCTGTAAAAACCTCAAATCTTGAGTAACGTTCTATTGTTCGCTGCAGTTTCTAGACGTCTGCATCCCATAGTAGTGCTTTGACTCCGAGTGTTCCGGCTTAGTTTGTGTAGCTGGACCCCGTAGCAGGCTTTCACCGATGGAATAACATTCTGCACGCCGGTGTTTGCTTCATTATATGTGCACACTGCGTACAATGGAGAGAGATGTTATTAAGGACGGTGCTACTAAGCAGAGAATTCACGGAGCATGCCATACATAGCCTTCCTTCCTTCCACCGGCCGCCTTCTTAAGACGCTAAGATGAATGACACGGACAGTAGAATGTATAACCTTCCTCTCTTGAGACACACATACCTTAACGCTATCCTTTATCCTCCTGTGTTCTAATTAAATATTTACGAAAAAGTTTTGCCACAAAATTCCTTTATTCTCAGCCCTCACATTCTAGCCATATTCCTAGCCCATCTGTCCCTCACATATTTGACTATCCCGTTAGAACTAGGTGTCTAATTAACACGAAGTCCTCTTCACGGCATAACGTAAGATTGTCTTTCCGATATACAAATATGCCCTCGGGAACTTTCATTTTTCAAACACTTGTAAAGTATGTTCAAAGTACGCAGCCGAGTCCGTCCTCATAAGCCAACAGTCTCTCGGCCAGTCGAGAAATTTCCAACATTTTATGCAACTCGAAGGTCCTTTGCTGTGTCCACAAGAGCCCGCTAAAATCCAGTTTAATATTATCCTCCCACCTACTTCTATGTCTTCCTAGTGGTCTCTTTCATTCTGGTTTGCCTATCGAAACCCTGTATGCAGTCTTCTACCATACGTGCTGCATACCCTGCCCATCCCATTCTCCTTGACTTGATCAGTCTAATTATATTTGGCGAGTACGACTTATGAAGCTTCTCGTTATGGAACTGTCTCCAGCCAATTGGTATTATAGTCTGCATGTTTTATCTATAGCACAGGAGACAATCTCTCAGTCAGCTGTTAGGGATGGCACCGGATACAGTGATTGAACATATAAAGTATAAAGGACAAGGCTTGGCCTTTTGCTGTTAAGTTACTGGATCAGATTTATTCAGGATGTTTCTCGTAATTTTCTAGTTTTTTTAAAGTCACGTTCGTGACAGTATCATAGACCTAATATAAGTTAATGGTGGATAGTATATTTATATTAGGGGTTTGTGTAATTTATCTTAAACCAAAACAAAAACGAGGCTCTGAGGACCGAACTGTGGCCGTATAACCGTCCTGTCTGCACCACAGAGTAACGCCGTTGTAAGCTGTTATCGATTTGTTAATGTGTTGAAAGTCATTTACATTTGATGCAACTTTGAAGGAGTTACCGAACCGGCATGTGACCGCTGGCCAGTATTTGTGGATTTATAAGTGTGTGGATGTGTGTGTGTGTGTGTGGGGGGGGGGGTAACTATATTACGTGAACCGAATGAAAAAGTTAATGGAAAACTTTATTGGTCTTTCGTAACCCTGAATGTTCCACGAAGTCTTGCTGAAATTCGCTGAACCAGTTAAATCCACTTCAAAAACTTTAGTGTCGTTTACTGAGTTTAATTTAAAAGGTTTAGGCGTACTCCAGTGTACGTCACGTTTTCCCGGATGACGTCTGCATGTCGTTTTCAGACTAAGTTTCTTATGCGTTTTATGTTTTATCATTTGTTCTTTTTCTCCGACCCATCAGTGAATCTTCTTTAGACTGTTCTGGCAGTTTTGGTTGAAGTTCCTTGTTACGCAAAGTTATTTCATTGCTCATTTGATCCCTCGCAGATCTACACATCCAGTTGTTCTCTTTGTTTAAGTCTGTCTTACGCCCTGAAATTCCAGTTTAGCGAATAAACTTAATTTAATATATTGAAAGAAAGTTATGAGAATAGGTATTAGTTTAGAAGAGGATCAAGAACACAAATGATGTAATAATGTTTTGTAATATTTAATAACATTCAATACACTTGTGTTGGGCAAGGCCGTGGTCTAGGCGACACGGAGTTTTCCTCCGGGGGCTTCCCCGGTTTCTCCGTGGCATCCCAACAATTACTCCATTCACACACAGAAGAAGGCAATGGCAAACCACTTCTGGATCATCTGCCAAGAACGTATATGAACAGGTTCCAGTCCGAGAAAAGGATGGAAGGATCCTGTTCATATGGACCTGTCGTCAGACAGAACACTAAATAATTAAATAAATAATACACTTCCTCCGTGACGAATATTTCACTAATGTATGGCATAAAAACTTACTTTCTTAGATGACCCGTTTTTCAAGTGCCTGAGCATCTGCGGGTTCCATATTTTCGTTGGCTTGATCTATAGACATTCGGTAGGAATCCTTGGACGAGTGATCGGCCCGTCCTAAGGCCTCTACCTGTACACAGAACAGCACAACACAGAAAGACGCGGACAGACGTCCATGCCTTGAGTGGGATACGTACCCACGGTCCCAGTGTCCAAGCGGCACAGGCCCACGTCTCAGACCGCGAGTCCATGGTATAAAACGCCATTTTCAATGCTGTTTCACTTCATAATTTAACTGAAACTGCCTTGAATACGAAACAGTTCATATAAGAATCAATTTCGACTTTGTAGCCGTTAGAAAGGGACGTCCACGCCTAGCTGTGCTGTTTACAGAGTAGAACGAGCAATTAGTAATCAATCTAGTTTTACAGACAGCGCTAAAACCATACATTATATTCAGAATCTGAAACGTGGCTATCAATTTATCTTCTACAGCCATTCAATAAAATTTTCAGGTTTTCGTTTTGAAATTTGTTAATTTAAGAAAATATTTTATATTTGACTAATATTTTTACATGGTAATGTTTTTGTGACAGTTAAACCAAATGCTTATATCGCGTATTATATTATACTTTTTGGTGAATTTTATACGTTTTAAGCTGTAAATACATGACAATTGGCCTGATAATTTTAGACCAGAGCAGTGGAAATAGGCCGAAGGCAAAAGGATTAAAGGGCTAGACATGTTATATAGAAAGTTTCATTTCAAATGTCACCTGTTACATGTTATAGCCACTCGTGCTGAACACATCCTCTGTTACTGAACGGTTCAGTACGATGTGACGAACTGTGTTACTTGCGAGCTACTCCCAGCGAGTTTTATGTTTCACGGTGAGTTACTCCAAGATTATTTACGATAATGGGTTGTGGATGAAGTGACTTACTTCGCTGTGAACCATGTTTTTCTTTTAATTTCAGCATGCAGGTGTGATTGTGACAAATTGCAAATTAGTTCCGGAAGTTACCTTTCCTCAGATGAAGCCAGTTTGTTCCCAATAAATTCTCTTTAATTACAAAATATATTAATTACCCTTTGAGGTTTGACATAAACACATAGCTTTTTATGTTTCATTCTGCAACTTTTAGTTTTATTTTGACATATACGATAAATGTCTCTGTTAATTAGTGCCTGATATAGTGCCAACTCTGAAGTTGTAAATAATGAATTCATAAACTCGTAACATATTTTACGGTATTTTAGCATCAGAATTATTGTTTTCATATGAGGTTCTGTTCTTGACGTTGTTTATTTGTTGCACGCCACAGTGTCAGTCCGTCTGCCTGCCGTTTGGTTTTAACTCCTAAATTAGTAGTGTATTTGTGATTCAATTACGACGAAGGAGAGTTAGTATGTGCTGATATAGGTTAGGGTATAAAACATGGTTTCCTCTTCTGAGGGAGGAATGTACAATAAAAGTGCTTTAAAACAGTGTATTTACGAAAATATATGGAATATGGGGGATGAAGTAAGTGGGCATATTAGGATTATATACGAGGGTATTTCACGCAGGTTGGTAATAATGTTGGGCAGGACATACATTTCGGATGCTTGACACAAGAAATACGTGTCAAATTTTGGTGTGAAAACGTCTTGGAAAGTGTCAACTTGTGATATATGGGATAATGCAGTGAGACATGGATTACGTTGTGAGAGAGGGGGTGGAGATTTAGCTCAGCGGTGTTTAACCCTCTGGTTCTACAACAGAGTTCTAGTTAGTTCGTGAAGTAATTTCTAGAAATTAATTCGTCATAGAAAATGACACAAGTACAGTGTTTTTGACATACGTTTATCTCACTTCATCATGCGTAACGTAACTAGCCAATTTTTGTTGTAGGTAGCTGCTCTACGATACACTTCATTATTATTATTATTATTGTTGTTGTTCGTCACATCTGTCGAGATCGAACCCGGTACGTTTGGAATATAAGACTTGTGCACTAACCGCAAAAAATTGCCAGTATCACGAGGAGTAACATCTGAAGACGGAAGTACAGTCAATTCACGACATGTCGTATATACCAAATATAATTCAGACGATGGAAATTGTCAGATATGTTACTGTACGTGTTAATGAATTCGGATAAGTTTTTATATGGAATTGATTTCTCGTAGTTTAAGTTCTGAGGTCGGATTCTGGCTGTGAGGATAATTCGAATGTTCATGTATATTGAAGATTTATTGAGAGATTAGGGATTAATGGGCGGCGAATATTAACACTCGCATGCCTTGCAGTAAATGCATTAAGATTATAGGAACTGATTTTACCTCATGTTAGGTCCGTTACGGGATTTTTGTGGTGAGAAATTTAAAATTTCAGAGATTCCAAAAGCTTCTAACGGTGGTTTAACGTCGATATTTGAGTTTCTTCACTGCGGCGTGTCCGAAGATTTCTGTCTTTTGGGTTGTTGTGCCGTGTAGTCTGGACGAAATTTACCGACGTTTTAGGTTGTTGCTGCCTCCATCATCAGAGCGATGATCGACATATGGTGACAGCAAACACCTCTGAAATTTGATAAATTTCTGCCAGACCACACGGCACAACAACCCAAAAGACAACCATCTTCAGTGGTTTAGTTTTGTCAGAGGAACATTTTCTGGGCACTTTATACATCAAAGTAGTTGATACGTAGCATTGATCTTCCTGTCGGATCTGTATGATACTGTCTGATCACTAGGTCACATCTGAATAGACTTTTGTGTGGAAGGAACAGTGAGATTTGCGCAGAAAAGTCGGTGAACATGATTGTTGTCTTATCTGATGAATTAAGAAGTCAGAACTATAGGAAACATGGTAAAAATAGTTTTTCTCAGCTGTAAACTTCAGACGTACTCCTGTGGTTTGTTTCATGAATGAATGCGCAATTTTTCGAGCTCGTCTGTGGTGTAGCGATAGAATATCGTATATTCCGATATCCGGAGGTGGTGGAGAAGTTGGTTCCTTGGGTCAACGTAGCCCTTAGAAGTGATTCTCTGACTGATGAGTTTGAGAAATGTGGCCCCAGAGGGATTGACAGAAAGCGGGACCAGTATTGTGATCGTGTTCTGTGAAGTGAATACCTCGGTAATGCTGATATTGGCTCTTAAATTGTGCACTCAGGCTAATTGGTCAGAGAGGAACGCCCCCTTGCATTGTGCGGTCGATACTTGATACTGTCTGCCCACTCGCTGGGCCTTTGACATCGTCTGTAAAGAACCCCCTGTCGTACGCTTTTGCGGTATTGGTTGATGACAGCTCATGAACATTCCGCGTTGAGAGCTTCAGTCGAACACTTGTTGGTAACTGTGCAGAAACTGGTATTGCCTTGTTACCAAAGTGTAAGGCATGGTCAGAAAATAAAAATAACTAACAAATCCTTGGATAATATGGTGAAATTTGTTTCGTTAGCAAAATTCAGCGGCCATTTCTCACTCGTGTTTCTCCTGATTGTCTACTAGATGGCTCTAGCAGAGGAATTCAGGATTGAGTAGAAATTATGCAGAGGCAATGGGATGGTGACTCCGTGCTCACAAATGCACGGTTCAAAGACTAAGAAACCTTCGAAAGGAGCGGCGATGACCCACACTGGGTTGTAGATCCCAGAAGAAGAATATGGCGAAATTAAAATGTTTTCGAGTCAAGAGCAGAATTTGTTAGGGACTGCTTCATACCATTCATTTAAAAAATCCTCTCAGACGGTGGAAATGTCTGCCTGAGGGAAGACGTAAGGTAAAAGAGAACATTTATGACCTAGGGGCAGATGGTAGGATAATATAAAGCTCTATCTTTAGTAATTAGTTTGCGAATGTGGACTGGTTTCATCTGTCTCAAGATGGGGTAGTGCACTGAGCTATTATGATCACGGTAATTAACCGTGTTCTAAAAAAAGGCAGGTGGTTTACTGACCACTTGAACTAGTATAGTGTCTCAAGGACAACCCCATGGTGTTACGTACTGATTGGTAATTTTAGGATTTTAAGAAAAATATCTACCATCTAGTGTTGAAGTGTCATTACAAACCTGAACACTTGACATTTGTCAACATATTTATATTCAGTTCAGTTTATCTCAGTATTCAGTGGCCATGTTTTCGTAGTATCTATTTGAATATTATGCTCTATATCCGTGTCAGCATTCCACATAGGTTCCTTCCAAGGAGATTTTTGCCAACAGTGAATTCGTTTATTCCCCAGTCCTAACATTCTTTATCGGCTAATCGAAATGGCGTTAATTATTCAAGATATACTAAGAGAAAGTAGCTATATAAATTCACAGTGTTCAGGCTTTTGCCAGTTCTTCAGTTGTAAGTTACATTATCAGGGTTTCCTTTCAATTGACGTTAGCTGAAACAAATTTTGTTTTATGCTGTAACAATTTGGTCAATCTCCCGACGATTTTGGGAAAGGAATGTTGGTTATACATTTTTTTTTAAATTCGACGATAGTTCTTGAACTTTGGCTATAAAATCACGGAATTGTTTACTAAGAGACTAATACGTAAATTAGGAATATGCTTACATTTTTTCCAATCACTGATATTGTAATTTAAATAGTAACCGCCACCAAATTGCATACTTCAAGGTCACAGAAAAATCGTGCAACGTTATATTGCGAACAGCGCAGTACAGACAATTCGCACTGTAACAAAGCTAACCACACTTTTTCACGTAGAAGCATGCAGTTCTTTGAATGCTACTATAAAAGTATTTAACCGTATGTTGGATTAAAATCATATACTCCGTATAAAGAATTTGTCACTGCACAGCGAGTCGAATGTCGAACGGTGAATCAAACGCAGGAGGAAAGCAAGTCCAGCGAAGGAAGTCTCTTTGATTTCCTTACATTCCGTTCCAGTTTGGTCATAATTTGGTGCGGAACAGTAGCTACCAACACACACAAGTCTACTTTGTGAAGGATCATCATTTCCATCTTCAGTCCTGAAGGTGGAGACACTATGTTCCTCCCAAACGTTTACATCTCCGTGAAAGTTTGCACGGGTTACAACTCTGAAGACCGAAAGAGACAATTTTATTTGGTTTCTTTTGCTTCCGTTGTCTGTTTATATAAAATCCTGTTGTGTGTGGGTTTAAAGTTCAATATAATCGAGCTGTTGTGAAAGTTCTACTCGTTGGACAAACACGTCGAGTTCAGTGAAGAAAAACCTATTTTATTTTTACACTCGACGTGCTTTAGCGGCCCTAGCTGACCCAGTTTTCATTTTCCGGCATGTTTGTATCGTTTGGTTTCGTCGCTTTGCTGTACTCGCCTGATGGCATTTGAATCGCTGGCGAACGCACCCATACTAGATATTTCCGTAGCTTTGTTTCAACTCATTGTATTTGTTATACTTTGTTTACCATAGTTAAAATTCATGTCAAGCCTCGATGTGTTTCTGATATTAAAAATTACATACTTCAGAATTGGAGGGGGGGGGGGGGCCCGTTGTATAAGTAATTGTTACCTCATTGTATGAAATAAAGTGTATAGAAATTACAGAATTTCGTATTATGAATACTGATTTCTTTGTTTAGTTCAGAAGTACTGCATCATGACACGTCCGTCACTTTTGTTTGTTGAACTACAGACTGCTTTTACGTCATCAGTAGCATTTATTGGGGTCCGCAGTGGCCAGGTGGTCGCCGGGACCGTGGGTTTGAATCCCACTGAAGCCATGGATGTTTGTCCGCGATTTTCTGTGTTGTGCTGTCCTGTGTACAGGTAGAGGCCTTTCGACGGGCCGATCCCTCGTCCAAGGAGTCCTACCAAAATGTCTATAGATCGAGTCAACGAAAAGTTGGGACCCGCAGTGCTCAGGCACTTGAAGAGCGGTTCGTCCAAGTCCAAGGAAGTAGCATTTATTACACCATTTGCTCTGCGGTTTTTGTGGTAATGTTCGATTCAGAGTCCCAGTGACTGGAAGATGGCCAGGTGGGTTCTCTACTTCTGTGCTCAGAACTGGGCCTTTCAATTTTCCCAATCATCTCTACTGATTGATTCTCGCCAGGATGACTGAGGAAAGAGTTATGGCAGTACTTGTGGCCTGCCTGAGCAGTCTGTACGAGACCACAGTCAGTCGTTATGAAATCAAGGCTTTGTTTATGGGATGATGCGTTCTCCATTGGAGGTTCCATTTACAATTATCCTCACATTTCGATGTAATGTAAAGGTATTTTGTATTCTGTTGCTTACTGATTAAGTAAATCAGTGCCATATAGCGGGAATAATATGAAACACCATTTTCAAAAGTTTTCTATGACGTTATGGGTATATTGACAGATCGGATTTTCACGTAATGTACCTCCTCTGTTTGTAGAATAAAATGACTTGGAAAGGTGTGTTAATAGACGTTAGTGCTTCGTTACACATAAAAGGAGCAGTCATAACTACAAGTCTGACCTAAATTTGGCGGATCGTTCTACAGTTTCTGCTAATTTTATCTAAGTGATATAATGATGTCACGCCGAGTAAAATATTCTTATATAAAACCATGCATTCAAACAATAATGTTTGCATATTAAGTCATACTTTTCAGAACCGACAGTAATGCCCACGCAGCGTTGAAGTTCAGTCACAGAAAACGCAACCACCGCTCACCGTAGACCAACAACGGAAATCTCAACTTAGGCCAGTGGACATTATACTGAGTAACCCAATTTAGATAATACACCAACTCATGTGCAATTAAACGTTCATTGTGGTATTACATGAAGTATGGTTTTATAAAGTGCGAAGTTTTTATGCTCAGTGCTTTATACCAAGCCACTGTTTCATGAATTCTATAATTTTAATACGTAAGTAAAGTAAAGCTGTCCCACTATACGCCATGTAGGCGTTTGGGGGGAGAGGAGGTATAGCTCCTCTCTTCCTTGACCTCGGCACTAGATGGGGGTGAGTGGTCAGCATCACGCCCCGGCCGGCTTTACCCCCGGGAAAGGACCCCGGTACCCATTGTAGAGGAGGCTGGGTGGGCCCCAGAGCCGGTCTGGACGCAGAGGAATTTTAATACGTAGATTAATGAATTAATGTTGTTACCACTGATGATGACCTATTGAGGTCGAAACGCGTTTGGCACAAAGTGACCTAATTATCAAATCCTTATTCATTATTAACTTCGGCTGAGCATGGCTTCAGATTCCAATCATACCTATCACGTTCCTGAGACATCATGATGATGATTACGCTTTCGTTCATTGTAACTTATCTGACTTGTGTCTGCGTAACCGAATGCGACCGTGCCCGATTTTAAGCGTTAATTCTGTAATTAAGAATTTCATGCAGTCATAACGATGTCTGTATTTTGCTGATGTTGGGTACAAACAATGTTTCATAACAATCCGTATCGTATTGTTACAACACATACGCAGTTGAAGTTTTGCTCAATAACTGCTTTACTTCTCTGCCTTATTTTTTTTTTAAAATTTCGATTTTCACAAATCTTATTTCATTTCCCTAATCCGTGCTACGTGGCATCCAATAGAGTTTAATACGGACATTTTGCAGAAGGGGACTGAACAGATGGACAGACGCGACGCTCGGGGAATTCAGTGTTGTGTAACACACTTGAACACGCGCATGATACAGATAACGTATCGTGTTTGATTTGAAAGTAGTTAAATAACAAGTTACAAAGTGTTATGAGGTCAGCCGCATGAGGAATATTCAATGTATCTGTTTGAAACAAATTATCGAAGTATTGATCTTGTACGCATTCCTGTGGTCCCGAATTCTAGTGTCTCGTATTGTACGACTTGCGTTATGTATATATATATATATGAAGAATAAAATTCCCTGAAAGTTCTAACATAGATCAGTTTATCGAAAAACAGTTTCAGTCAAATTTCGTCTACTTGAAACGTATTCGTGTGTGGAGTGGTAATACTGGTAGTCGGATGTAATTTCCTCCTCACTGTTTATGTTTGGAATCCTGGTCGGTATTTCTGTTCATAAATACTTTTAGCGTTCTACTTCAACGTCTCTTTCCTATTCTTATCTTATTTCAATTTTTACTTCGTTTTATAATTTTAATATGTCGTAGGAAAAAAAAACATAATTAAGTGTGAAATCTGATCTCTCAGCTTAACAGGTACGCATATGAATCAGAATGACAGTAGCTTATGTTTGCAGGACAGACATTAACATTCTATCACGTGTTTAAAAAGAGTGGGAGGTGAGAAGAATTTGTTTTCACTGTCTAACATCTTAGCTGGGAGACGGTTATGAAACGATGATATTAAAATGTTCGTTCAAGAAATGGAGTGTGAGAATGCTCAGGGTGAAGTCCGGTAGTGGCCTGTTGCGAACACTGTGATGATAATTTTTTGATTTGACTGTTGGCTTGTAAGAATGCCGTATTGTTTTGTTATTTCTTGTTTTCAGTTTTCGCACGCTTTCAGCATTTTTGATAATTTTTAATGATTGATTTGCTTAGGTGGCAACTTCCTCAGTTGGAAATATTATCGAACATCAGAATTTATGCCTTGCTTATTTAGGTTGTGGCATGGGTAAGGTTAACGTTAATCTTTATGTTTATAACGCTGAACCTGTACAATTGTTCCTCGCGCACTTTGGAGGGAGGGTTAGACCAAGAAGCGATAGCATATTTGAGATAACCAAATTCTTCCTCTTTTATCGGATTAGGCTGTAGAAATACCGTGTGCGGGGTTTGGCGTGTTCCTGTATTGCTAGTGTTTTATAGATTCTTTGTTTCCTTAAAGTCATTGTCATCCTCCGTGACGAATATTTCACTAATGTACGAGGTGCGATCGGAAAGTTTCCAGACTGCGCGTATAAAAACCCGTACACTTATCTCAGGTATTAAATTCATCCATCACCCTCGAAGTAATTCCCCTGGGAGTGAACACAACGATCCCAGCGCCGCTGTCAAGCCTGGAAGCATCCCTGGAAATCTTTCTTTGTCAGCCTGTCAAGCACCATCTGCGATTCTGCCTGAATCTCTTCTATCGTCTCAAATCTCCTTCCCTTTAGCTGAATTTTCATCTTTGGGAAGAGGAAGAAGTCACACGGCGAATAAGGAGGGTGCGGGATGACGGCCATGGTGTTTGAGGCCAAAAACTGCCGAACTTTGAGGGCGGTGTGCGCTGGCGCGTTGTTATGATGCAGCAGCCAGTTGTGGTTGCGCCACTTTGACGGCCGCTTCCGTCCTTTAGAATCAGCTGACAGGTCCCATAGCCTATCCCAACAATGTCGCACAAGTCGTTGATGGTACGACGTCGATATTCGTGAATGGCCTGCCGAATCTTCGTAACATTTTCGGGCGTTGTGCTCGAAGATGGTCGTCCAGAACGCTCGTCATCATCATCGACAGAGGTTCGGCCATTTTTAAAACGTGAATGCCACATAAACGTTTGTGCACGACCCATTGCGGACTCCCCAAATGCTTGCTTTAGCATTTCACAGGTTTCCGTAGCCGTTTTGGCGAGTCTTTGGCAAAATTTGATGCACACGCCATTCCGAAATCGCAGGAGGGTCGGTGTAATGCACTACCAAAACGCCCGTAACTAAGAAACAAATGCTAATTCGATGATGCCGGCTAGCACACTGATTCACTATGAATGTAGGCCGCACCCCCTAGCGGCAGAAGCTCGTACTACATCCGGTTCGCCCTCTAGTGACACAGTCTTGAAACTTTCCGATCGCACCTCGCAGCTTGTAGCCGAAGCTCACAGTTCTGTTACGGTTTTCCTAAATGCTGTTGTCGCATTCGTGATGTTATCATATATGCCTTGCTCGATATCACTTGTTAATCCTGTTCTCCAACAAATGTACCTGCGACGGATGGATGGGTTGGTGGCTGGAGTCATAGATGTACTTGATTAAATTCCGCTCTCACTTCGAAATCAAAAGCACCATAATGAAGTTCAATATAACATGAATTTACAAAAGGCAGAATAGCTGTCAGCTCCACCATGACAAATACCCGGACTCTCCCCTTGGTATTGGCACTTCATGCCAGCATCAGTAGGTTACATAATACGTGTACTGGTAACTGAGTTGCACTTCTTGTACTCCACCCCGCCCGCACTCCATCCTCGTCTCTTGTGCCTCGGAAGGGTCGAAAGAAGCTTTATATTCCGTGGAACACAAAGGAGAATGAACAGCAGTATAACGTATTCTGTTATGTGTGCTGTTAACTTCCTTATATCAAAACTAAATTGAACGTGTTACGAAATCCTACAAATTCATAATTAATTTCTGTTCATTGCTTCACAAAGCTGACGCACTCTGTGTTCTCCGAAGCACTAGGAAAATTTGATTGAAATATAAAGCTTTGTCGCAGGTACTAATTTCTATCTGGACGGATTGTTTTATTTAATAAGTTATTTTAAGCATGTGTTCCCTTTATTGTTTGGATTTATTTACCAGTTCTTGTGAAGTCTAATTATAATTCAAACAGGTAGCACGTTACCTATGTATGTCTCTGAAACAAAGCTATTTTATTAATGACAGTTCCTATAACATCATATATTTTTAATGTAGATTAAATAGTTTTGCGGTTTTTAATCTGTAGAGAAATAAATGAATGTCTGCAGGAAATATTTGGCTCCCATATATAATATAGGTAGCTGAAAAGTGATTATGTTTTAACCTGTTGAATGTAGCAAATACGAACGACATTACAGTCTTTAATCCTTTTTACCCCAAAATTCAACACGCGCATGAGAAATGCTGGTAAGTCCATAATTCCGGTTGAATTGCGACTCGTGGGTTCGATGCTACATGATCTAAGCTACCGACAGCATTGTTACATACTAAAAATAAATACACCTTAATACGAAAAAGGCTTGGAAGGTGTCATCATGTCGGTATAAACACGTGTGGTTTTTGCAGAAATTTGAGTTGTTACTGAAATATTGCATCATTTATTTCATTACGACCACTTCAAATTTCCAGCTGTGTAAATCATATGGTCTTAGAAAGTCATGTAAATGAATACCAGTAAGTTGCAAGGCGGCGCATTAGTCCTGTGATGAACTTGTACGTACAGGCACACGGGATCGAATCCTGGTGTAGACCCAATATATGTTTATTTAATTTACCTGCTGTGTTATGCTATGTACATTTTACCATACAAAGCAAAACTCCAAGGAATTGTTGTATTTTCCGAAAATCTTTAACCGTGCATCATTGTATAGTTCTAGTGCAGGCGGCACTGGTGTGGATCCTACCCCACAGTTCTGTCCGTTCGCAACGTTCCTATTACCAATTGTAGGAAATTGAAAAAAAAAACAACGATTTTGGGGACGGCACCCAGAAACTCCCGTACCAAATTTCAAGCCGTTCTCGGGTTGAGTTATGTGAACACACAGAGGACATGATTAGCACTGTATGCGTTCATGTCGTGCAAGGAACGCATAATAACGTAGTCATGAGGAATTGCTGTTCTAATAAAGGACAGAAAAGTTTGTGCTTTAGTGAGTTCCTTCTCTTTCAATGAAGTTTCCACCAGGCATGAGCGGAAATTCGATTAGTGTACAGCCAATTTGCCCAACTTCACAGCTTCACGTGGACGTCAAGTTGTTTTGATGTGATGGATGAGCTCAGTACTTTTGGCGGCAGAGACTCTTTGGCGCTGGGTAATGGTCCCAGAGAGACAGAAAAAAGGCTCAGATATGACCGCTGGAAAATTACAGTTCTCTTCTCGTGTGTCGGAGGTAGCAAGGCATAACGTTCTGTATTTCATCAAGTAGGATAACTGTCATTGAAACATCTGCTTGAATTTGATATGTTAAGTTATCTGCTCAGTTTACTATTAATATTGCACATGCGACTAATTATGTTTTTTCCCGGAATAATATTTTTATTTTATTCTGTAACGGCTTGGTCCAAAGCAAGATACTCCTGTACAGATGGCTCAGACGGGAATTCAAAAATATTTCATTTAAAGCACAACTTTATCGAATTCAAATTTTCAGTATTTATCTCCCTGTATACGCTCATCTTCATGGGGTCCTGTATCCAGATTTTTTTGTATATATTATAGCTTCTGTTCTGCACCTTTAAGTTAATAGACTTAATACTAAGAATTGTGAACTTCCATGGTTCTTAACTATAAGCATATTTTTCGAGGGCACAGATAACTGCGTTCACAGAACTGTGAGTCATTTCTTATTCGAAATTTAAAGTTTATTTTCCAATATATTTGTTCATACATAAACACGGTATAAACTTGGTAAATAGGTAGGGTTAGAAATCTGTAACGTGGCGGAGTAATGAAATTACATGAGGTCGATGTGTAATTTGTCTTTTCGACAGAGAAGACATAATTACAGTAATAAAGATAGCTTCGTTTTATAATAATTCAAATTTTTATATAGAGACGTGAGCTTTAAATGTACCCTGCTAACTGTGCAATATTGACAGTTGATAACTGGTTTTCGAAGGAGAGGCATATGCAAAGTTGGCATAAATCAGATGGTAAATATCGATTGTGGTCTGATGGCATTTGCAAATTTCTTGATGCTGGTTCAACTTTTTTATTCTTTGACTGTGCAGTTTTACCACGAGCCGTAGGTTTATGACGCTGCTATGAACCACGTTACCTGCTCAGCAGAAACTGTGCAGCCACCATAAAATAGCAGGAACTCGTAAACGCTTTGGTTAAGTTACTTGGTGGTTCCAAGGGTCGGTTTGAGTGTGGCTGAGAATGTTAAAATCATTTCTTCCACTGGAAGCCGAACTCTTGGTTGTCCAGCTACCAACCAACCAAAAAGCTAAATTTGGGCGGAGTCTTTATCAAGTTCAAGGCATTGTGCCATGATAATTCAAACCATTCCTGCATAAGAAACGCAAAGATGGAATTGGTAAACTGTTACGAAACTATAAATGGGAATGTGCTAATGCTAACAGGACTTTTACGAGGTGCGATCGGTAGTGCATTACACCGACCCTCCTGCGATTTCGGAATGGCGTGTGCACCAAATTTTGCCAAAGACTCGCCAAAACGGCTACGGAAACCTATGAAATGCTAAAGCAAGCATTTGGGGAGTCCGCAATGGGTCGTGCACAAACTTTTGTGTGGCATTCACGTTTTAAAAATGGCCGAACCTCTGTCGATGATGACGAGCGTTCTGGACGACCATCTTCGAGCACAACGCCCGAAAATGTTACGAAGATTCGGCAGGCCATTAACGAAGATCGACGTCGTGCCATCAACGACTTGTGCGACATTGTTGGGATAGGCTATGGGACCTGTAAGCCGATTCTAAAGGAAGAACTCCACATGCGACGCATCCTGTCTGAGGACCAGAAGCAGAATCGACTTCTCATTTGTCAGGAGCTCAAAGATCTTACAAGAACCGACCCCAACTTCCTTTCTAAGCTCCGTGTGACTTCTTCCTCTTCCCAAAAATGAAAATTCAGCTAAAGGGAAGGAGATTTGAGACGATAGAAGAGATTCAGGCAGAATCGCAGATGGTGCTTGACAGACTGACAAAGAAAGATTTCCAGGGATGCTTCCAGGCTTGGCAGCGGCGCTGGGATCGTTGTGTTCACTCCCAGAGGAACTACTTCGAGGGTGATGGATGAATTTAATACCTGAGATAAGTGTACGGGTTTTTATACGCGCAGTCTGGAAACCTTTCGATCGCACCTCGTATCTTGGCAGAATACTTCGACATTTGTCGACTTCAATCTAATCGCTGCTGTTGGTAGGATGATCCAGTCATCATGAATTGGTTTCGGGCTACCAGCCGTGTTAGGTGGTTTAATGGAGAAAACACCGTTTCGAGAACCATGTTCATCCTCGTCCTCAAGGTAAAATTTGCATGATACAATCAATTTGTCCATTGTGAAAAGAAATTCGGTTAGGTGGATATCAGTCCGCGACTGCTTCAAAATATTCAAGGCCGTCTTATAGACTCGGAACATAAGGACGCGCCTTGCTGTGGTGACTAAGGACCCACTTTACATAAAATCATAACTGGATACTGGGAAAGACCCGTTGTTGAAGTGCCTGAGCACTGCGGGTCCCAACTTTTCGTTGGCTTGATGTATAGACATTCGATAGGACTCCTTGGACGAGGGATCGGCCCGTCGCAGGGCCTCTACCTGTACACAGGACAGCACAACACAGAAAAACGCGGACAAACATCCGTGGCTTGAGCGGGATTCGAACCCACGGTCCCAGCTACCAAGCGGCACAAACATACAGTAAGTAAATAAAACAAATACATAAGTTAGCTTCCGAAATGCCATCGCACATCTGCAATATTGGAATGAAGTGGACGATAAAATTTGCTTACCTTTCAAAGCTTGTATTGCCTTGGCAGGCCTCTCATTGAATGGTGTACAGTGCCCATTCAATGCTATCACTGTGTGGGTTTTGTTATGTCTCTGAGCTGGAAGATATTGAGTTGGGGATCTTCAGTGTCATGTTATTTGTATCACGTTTCGATATAAACTGTCAATTAGCTTGCGATAATGGAATCCCCTAGCTGATGCATCAGTCAGCCAGATACAGACGAACGGATATGGAGCACTTCGTACTAAATGGTTCAGGAAGACCCGTCCGGAACTGTAAAAGTGACGTTTACTGTGAAGCAGAATATCACTAATCGCCACTCCCCTTAAGATATTATTTGATTATTCTCGTATTTTTTATAATTAGATTATGATTACAATAAAGCGTGTTTTGTACTGTATTGATTCTTTGCGTCGCACTAGGTATAAATAAAACAAATAAGATTTTGCGCATTAAAAACATGTTCCATAACCACTGTGGTCTAGCGGTTAGAACGCTGGCCATGTAATCCTGGGGTCTCGGGTTCGATTCCCGGCGGTGCCCGAATTTATAACTTGTGTTGGGCAAGGCCGTGGTCCAGGCAACACGGAGTTTTTCTCCGGGGGCTTCCCCGGTTTCTCCGTGGCATCCCAACAATTACTCCATTCACACACAGAAGAAGGCAATGGCAAACCACTTCTGGATCATCTGCCAAGAACGTATATGAACAGGTCCCAGTCCGAGAAAAGGATGGAAGGATCCTGTTCATATGGACCTGTCGTCAGACAGGACACTAAATAAAATAAATAAAAATGATAGGTAAGTAATTTTGGTATGGAAACCATACAGATGAGCTTCATAACTGCTCATTTTCATGTTTTATTGTACGAATTGTTAAACTTGAGGCGTCTATATTTGCAGAGCATGTAGCACGGATGGTTGAAATTGATTCCTTTAACGAGTATCTCTTGCTTGCAGGTGATCCTGTAAGTTTTAAATTAGTTCCAGTCCTACGTAATGAATGTTATGCTATAGGACAATTCATTTAGCCCGCAGCGGGGACTCCGTTATTATAACAGAGCATGACCTGGATGTGAATTTTAGCTCGTGATGACACACGTATTATTCGTAATCCAATAACATTTTCTGAATAGAGAAGTAATTAATTAATCTACATTGACTCTCAGGCATACGAAAATAGGATAATTATTTATTCCGTGCGAAGACAACGGTTTTGAAGCACTGAATTTGTCGTAAAGGCTTTTTTTTATTCGCTTGTCTTTTTCATGCAATTTAGAATGTCTGAAACAAGGAGATGCTTTATCACCATCGCTTTTAAACTTTGCTGTGGAACAGGGTTGAAAATTCGCGGCTCGCAACCAATTTTTTACGGCCCGTGACATGGCATGGAAATTAGCCACTGTGAGAAGTGGAGCCATTTTCTGCTGCTGGGGAATGCTGATTGATATATGTACACTTTATCTAAGCGTAATGACGGTGGTCTAGCGGTTAGAACGCTGGCCTTGTAATCCTGGGGTCTCGGGTTCGATTCCCGGCGGTGCCCCAATATATAACTTGTGTTGGGCAAGGCCGTGGTCTAGGCAACACGGAGTTTTCCTCCGGGGGCTTCCCCGGTTCCTCCGTGGCATCCCAACAATTACTCCATTCACACACAGAAGAAGGCAATGGCAAACCACTTCTGGATCATCTGCCAAGAACGTATATGAACAGGTCCCAGTCCGAGAAGAGGATGGAAGGATCCTGTTCATATGGACCTGTCGTCAGACAGAACACTAAATAAATAAATGATGGCCACGGTGGTCTAGCGGTTAGAACGCTGGCCTTGTAATCCTGGGGTCCCGGGTTCAATTCCCGTTCGTGCTCAGATTTATAACTTGTGTTGGGCAAGGCCGTGGTCTAGGCAACACGGAGTTTTCCTCCGGGGGCTTCCCCGGTTTCTCCGTGGCATCCCAACAATTACTCCATTCACACACAGAAGAAGGCAATGGCAAACCACTTCTGGATCATCTGCCAAGAACGTATATGAACAGGTCCCAGTCCGAGAAAAGGATGGAAGGATCCTGTTCATATGGACCTGTCGTCAGACAGAACACTAAATAAAATAAATGACAATCACAAGAGACATATTTTAATGAAACAAAAATATTGCAGAAATATACTTGTAACGTTAAAATCACATTATTTCGTAAACGTCGTCGTCACGTTGTTAAAACCACATGATGTTTGACAAAACGGCATTCAAGTGACTGTGGTATTGGTAACAGACGTTTTGTGTAATTATTAATGTCTTGAAATAAAATGATTTGTATGTTTAGAAACATCTTTGCAGTAAACTCGGTTGTATGGAGAAATACAGGTATTATTAATTTTCAGGTGAATGTATGGTATAATGTTTTAGTTAAAGGAACACATTTTCTCTTACTGTCAAGTACATAATTTTTTCTGCTGTTTGCTGTAATGAAACTGTTGCTAACCTGTTCTTTTATAATATACCATCGACAAAATATTAGAAACCAAGGGTTGGGGGTGGGGGTGGAATTCAGTGGGGCACATCGGTCGAGGTCTCTGCTGCTGATAATTTATTGGGTGAAAAGATATATCCCAAGAACGCAGATGCTCTATATAGGATGCTGTAGGGTTAGAAGTTGGTCTGGATGCTGGAAGGAACTCAAAGAAAATGTGGCAAAGTTCAAGCATTTGTGAACGACAGTGAAATGGATATTGCTTTCACAAGAACTAAAGAACAGATTAAAATTGGGTTTCAGAACCCTTTGATTTCGCCCCGGCTACCTGAGAACGTAGATTATATGTGTGATTTTACCTTTTGTCTCCTATGGGTTTTTAACTTGGTCTTTGAGTTTGAGGGAACAACACAGATTGTTGATGGTTGAGAACAAGAGGGTATCGAGAAATGCATATGAGAAGCTGTGTAATTTATATACCACGTTTTGCCATGTATTAGAACGATCAAATCAAGGAATTTGTGATTGGGGGAGGAGGTAATGTCGTAAGAAGTTTTGTTTTAAACGCCTGAAGGGAAGAGACCACTTTGAAGGTTCGGGTGTAGATGGAAGGATGTTATTGAATTGGATCTCAAGGATATAGAATGTGAGTTTCATTATTCTGGCCCAGGGTGACGTCTGACAAGCTTCAGTGTGTGTAAACGGCGGTGTACCTTCGGGGAGTTTCTTGACTATCCGAGTGTACTATCAGCTGTTCAGAAACCAATTATACTGCATGGAATCAGTTGGATGTTCTTCCTTACTTTTGCATAACACAAGACTTGAGTCAGTGCGTAATTATTTTGGGAAATTTTATATAAATTTACCACTGAAACATCCAGAAAGTGGTAAAAGTCAATAAGGCGTTTAAATCATACGGAAAAGTTTTTGTGTTGTGAACCGGATTGAATTGATCGTCTTGTCCAACGATAGGTTTTGGTTCTGACGTTGTTAAACACGCGGTTTCTGATAACATAGGTAGACAGTTAGGCATACGTAGCTAATTAATTATATACCTGGTCAGTAGGTATTTAATTAGCTACACCTGGTTAGTAAGGAAGCTACTAGGTAGTTAGTCAGTCAATGGGTACTCGCAGTTAATTCAAATCCGTGCTTCCCCCTTGACAATGTCTTTGAGACGTCACAATGGAAGGATTTCATTATCAGCATAACTGCATTAAGGAGGCAAACAATGCTATTGTTAATTTAATTTGATTATGAAAACATGTAGGCTTTCATTTAATTACATACATTGTACGCAGGTGCGCTTATATTAAATTCCTCACCTGCTGGATGTATGAATGTATTTTTCCCCTGTGTGCCTTTGAAAAGAGCTCTGGTATTCATCAATTATTTCAAACAGACGTTTTATAGGAGAGAGGCGGTAGTCCATTAATGTAATAGAAAGCACGGAAGAAATATTCTGTCGTGCTGTTCCACGTGGAATTCTGCGGAAGAGAGAAAGGCTTTCTCTCGGGTAGAGAAATTGAATGTGCGACGTAACAGAATTCAGCTTTAACAACAGAAGGTAGAAAGTGGAGAAGGGACTTTATAGACCACGTGGTTTGAAAACGTAGAAGAAGGTGCAGTGATAAAAGAGGAAGAATAAGAAGGCGTAGGAGAATGTGCAAAACGAAGGAATATGACAGGAGGACGATGAAAGAGGAGAATGAGGAAATTTAAGAGGCTTAATTTTGCATCACTTCACACTGTAAAGCTAAACTCTAATTCTTGTTTTAACTGAATTGGTAGGGATTTTAAAAAATAATAATACAGTAGTGGTATTGATTGTAATGTTTTTACTAATTGTTTTTATGTGTGTATATGAAATAGGTTTATTTTATGACTGTGTGTGTTATGCATGACTGGACATTTTCATAAATGGCGCTAGTTAGTAGAATGTTCTGTTCTGAAATATCTGCTAATTTAGGCAGGCTTTGTAGATATTTCTGAAGGACATAAAGGTATGGAAGGGATAAAGAAAGGTTATGAGGGATGAAGAGACGAAATAAATCATTCCCGGCTGAATTTAAATGGGCAGTTTCCATTAATGTTATGTGATTTGTCTTAACGTTCTGTCAAATGTTGCAATTGTATAGCGTAGCAAGGGGTGGAACATGATGGAGGTGCATTGGCGATCATTTTGAAATAGGCAGTCATATTCTGTTCGGTGGTTATATCTCCGTATTCATCTCCAGACTGGGAAATTTCAGTATGAAACCGACTCCGTATAATTGATAATATTTAGAAATGGGTAAACCGTTAAGGAAAACGAAACGTGGTAAGAATTTTTTCCGGTATCAACGAAACTGCTCGATATCCTGACACTATCTTCATACTTGACCTGAAAGAATGCAGTTTATTTATCGACGTTGCCAGAGGCCCAGACAAGAAAGTGTCGAATAATACGGTGACTCACGTATAATAAATCGAAAAAAAAAAAATAGATGGAAGCGGTCGTGGCCTAATTTAAGGATCTGTTTTGAAATGTCCTGGAAGGTTTGAGGAAAACCACGAAAAACCTCAGGATTGTCGTTCTCCATGCTGAGATTTGAGTGAAGTACCCAGTACCGACAATGAGCCGGGATAGCTCAGTCAGTATAGTGACTAGCTACGGGGCTGGACGACCGGGGTTCGATCCCCGACGGGGGCAGAGGATTTTTCCTCTAGCCTCTGCGTCCATACCGGCTCTGGGGCCCACCCAGCCTTCTCTACAATGGGTAGCCGGCCGGGGCGTGATGCTGACCACTCACCCCATCTAGTGCCGAGGTCAAGGAAGAGAGGAGCTATACCTCCTCTCACCCCAAACGCCTACATGGCGTATAGTGGGACAAACTTTACTCTACTCTTTAGTACCGACAAACGGCAAATTAAACGTGAAATGATGGGCGTGGTTTCTGTTTCGACACCTTCAGCCAAAGACATCAAATGCAAAACATTACATACTGTAACGGAATCGTTAATTACATTTGGTTCTCAGAAATACAGGACCGATTTATTCTAAACGCTATTATAATTATTCCCTTCATCACTGCTCTGTCTGTCAGTCGGTAACTGTACACTCCACACTACAAGTTTCTGCACTCACGTCATCACACTTAGCTCCTTTCTGCGCTAAGTGCTTGCCCAGAGCAAATTCTTCATTCTCCGACCTTCTTAGGTATACTTAGCCCGGCATACCATAAGATTCTAGTAATTAGATGGGTGGCAGCGACACTGTGTATTGCCTGTCCAAATAAAACCTGGTGTAAAACGTAGGATGTTACTAGTTCGTTCCACCGTCTTCTGTGATGTACGAATCACACGTATGTCTTTGTATTGGACGGAAACTTATATATTATGCAGAGTAACAGAGGTGTCTTGGAAGTTTGTTCTGGAGGAAGCACAGATAAAACTACACAGGCATGTCCTGTAGCCCAGTGGTATTCAACCTTTTTTGTTCGCGTACCCCCTGATATAATTTCTTTTCAATTTTGTATCCCCAAAGTTGTTGGTGTATAACTCAAGTTATACATAGTATATAATCTACATCTAAAATAAATTAAATAAATTACATTACT
This sequence comes from Zootermopsis nevadensis, assembly GCF_977971745.1. Classification (NCBI taxonomy): domain Eukaryota; kingdom Metazoa; phylum Arthropoda; class Insecta; order Blattodea; family Termopsidae; genus Zootermopsis; species Zootermopsis nevadensis. The sequence continues at coordinate 13,336,685 of NW_028259152.1, read as the reverse complement.
GATTGTTCAGTGTTTGTCATAAAATAATACATATATTTTAAATTTCACGTACCCCCTAAGATGTCTTCGCGTACCCCCCGGGGGTACGCGTACCCCAGGTTGAAAACCACTGCTGTAGCCTATTTATTCCTTATCATCGGAATACAGGACATCATGATTCAAAGACAACCAATAATAATCCTTCGAAAGTATACTTCAAATTAAATAATTGGGTACGACAATTGCATTTACGGAGGAATTAAATGTATTAAATTCCGCGCATTGTACCATTTAGTTAATTTCTTTTGTCTTTCTGAATACGTAAGAGTAAAATATGTATAATTATTGACTTACATGTTCTTTTTTTGTATGTACGTGATACTTCACTCCCTAAGTAAATAATACAACATGAAAAATTGTAATTGAAATACGAGAATAGACGATTCCACTTCGGAGACAAGTTACACATGATATGGATCTTATAGGAACAGGTTCGAGGCTGTGGAGTGAATTCGTGTGGCTTATGGTGAGGTGCTATGGAAAAGAACGTTGCCTCTCAAGGACACTGGTGCGTAGTGTCAAATAATGATGTTATAAAGGTTTTCATTACATTTTTTAACCATACATATCTCGTCCAGTGGACACTGATAATCAGAAACGTTCGTTCAACCATCATGTTCCATCGCTTATCATATTCAGTGTGAAACACGGTAAACACTTCACATCCACATTCATTACGTCGTTCTAGAGTTTCATGAGATGGAACAAATCTAGGTGGGGCATTACTGTTGTCATGAATACTAACTAGAGAGGCCATCTGAAAATCTCCCTTGTGTGGGTCATTCTTGGTCTATTGATAATGACAGACCAGCTGTTCAAAAATACCCTGCTTTTGTGGAACCTGAAGTTTCATTACTGAATTTACTAAAGCCAGGAACTCGACCTTATGTTGAGTCAGTTTTATCGAGTTCATATTCCTCCAACATGTTATTATATCCTTCCTCTCTGCACCTACTTCACTAACCGAAATGTTGTGTTCATTAATTGTATTAACCGTGCCTGCCATGTGGTTTGCTCATCTCATCGAATCCCACGAAGAGTACACTGATGCACCTTATATAAAATTCACGTACTCTTGTCCTTCAGAATGCCGATATTTTTGTTCCAATATACAACGTTAGCCTTTTTCAGAAGCGGAGTGACAAGTCGGGTAAAGTATCTTGTGCAAGTTTGTGTTGTGGGATTCATAAAAGATTCATAACTTAAGTTTTTGTGAGTTTCAGCTGGAAGACATGACGTCTTGTCAAATAATATCCTTGGCAGGTGGCTGTGTTGTGTATACAGAACTCGTGACAGAATCGATATTGACATGCTTCACATTAAACATTCCAGTTCTCTTGGTATTTCACGCCTCAAAATAGTACACATACACAAATCAATTGTATCAAGTTATTTCCTTACGTAGCTACAGTGTGTTACGAAATTAACGTATCCGACGTTCTAATGGACGGAAGAACAACGAATGGAATCTTTTCATTCCGGAACAGGTAATGGAGTTCTAACTTCTCGGGATTCACGTGCTTGATTTGATGGCATTTGTATGTGCAGTATTGTGGAATTTTTGTATGGGAAAAATTTAACGTACGTGATAACGCAGTGGCTCCAGAAAATATTAAGAAAGTTGGCAGCAAATACCATAAACATTAAAATGTAAAAATGTAAACAAATTGAAGTCAGGCAGTGTTAGAAGAGTTAGGGAGCTATACTTTATACTGGGTTAAATAAATCGTTCGTAAGGATAATCATCACGCCGTACTCGTACATTTTAACAACGTAAGGCATACCTCGTTTTATTGCGATTCGATTTATTGCGCTCTGCAGATATTGCGTTTTTTTTTTTTTTTACGAATTGAAGCTTTGTGGCAACCCTGCGTCGAGCACGTCTATCGGCGCCATTTTTCCAACAGCATGTGCTCACTTCGTGTCTCTGTGTCACATTTTGGTAATTCTCGCATTGTTTTTTAGACACTAATAGATTACAGTATAGTGTAAACATAACTTTTATATGCAGGGAAACCACAAAATTCGTGTGACTCGCTTTATTGCGGTGGCCTGGAACCGAATCCGCAATATCTCCGAGTTATACCTGTATTTCACTGCCGTTATCAACCATCATTTACGTTGAATACATAAAAATCATATTATTTTACCCTAATTATAAAAAGTGTCAGGTTTATTTTATGTTTCACTTGTCATAGACGAATCTAATAACGATCTGCCGTCAGTCATCGCATTTACTTTACATTTCAATTGGCGCGGGGAATTTTCTAGGAACATAACTCATAGATTATATGGGAAACGCTCTTTCGGTGCTTTGTAGACACTTTTCCAAACAAAAAATCGCAAAAAATAGCCTGTTAGCGTTGTCGATGTCTGTCAAGATTGTAAGGACTCGGCTTCTGCTCGGTAGATTTTTGAAACATTTTTATACTGGAATATTTTTCATAAGGCTGTTGTAAAACATCTTTACGCTATCTGAAACTGAAAGGAAAAATGTGATAATTCCTATTAGGCCTGACAACTTTACAGCATGAGAGAACAAATAATCAGAATGGAAATAAGGCGCCTTGGTTTGTAATGCAGTCTATACGCAGAATGTAAAACTTAACGAGGACATCCATCGTATTATTTATGATTTGAACAGTTGATATCCGACTCGAAAATCAAGCAGTGGTCAATCTAAGTAATGTGGCAAAGAATTTGTGTATCATTAACAAAGGTAAGAACATTACAACATGTAATTTTACTGCACACATTTTTAATGCTTATATTAAATTATTAAAGTCCCAAACAACCTTGAGATACACCGCTCAGCGCTGAGAAAGACGACAAAATTGTTCCGGAGAAACGAACATAGCACCGCCAATTAATTAGATAACCAGTGGACCAACCGTAAGTGACAAGCCCTTATTAAAGAATACTTGAGAAATCAAATCACATACGTTACTTAGATCGATGTAAATTGAATCACAAAACCACTCAGTAAAAAATTTAGCTTAGGCATAAAACGTTGAAAATACGGTCATGTACGACGATCTGAATACTATTTAAAAACATTAACGGTGGTCACCTCGTCCTTTTATTTAACCGGGGTGAAAATTTCTTTCCATGCAACAGAGAAAGTCTGCGTGGACAACGTCGGTTAAGAAAAGTAAATAATAAAAAATCTCAGCCATTCCGACAGACTTAGTTGGCCCAGTCGCTTAATAGCTTTGCTGATATCCAAATCATTAACAGAAACTGCAGTTAATTTAAGAACTGGAGCTGAGAGTCCGGAAAGAGTATGTTGCAAACATATTGTTTATGCATACGTAATGCATTACCAGCAGCAGGAGAACATGCTTTTCAGATGAGTAAATCTGATATGGATTTAACTTCTCGCAAAATGGTTCTATGACGCAACCATAGGGGCACATCTGTTTCTTATTGTTAGATGGAAAGCTGTCTTTGCTAACCGACACGTGAAGGTGGGTATAATACTCAAACTTCGCCATTAACCTGTTGCACCTTAATGACCGAGTGGATTTTCAGTATCACGTTTAGTCACAATATGGCCAAAACGTGTGAGTTTCGAACTCCAGTCACAGGTTTGTTAGTCCTTGTATCCACTGTTCGTGGTGTAGGGGCGTCCGTCTCATCTGGGTATCTTTATCCTCTGCTTCAGACATTGTATTATACATCGTAATACCAGACTCGGCAACAGCAAGTTCATTGGGGTTGCAGATGCTGTCAATGAATACGTGGGATGAACAAATGAAGCTTCCTTAGTAAATTCGGAGTTATTTTGCGCATCAGCGGAACATCTGGGGGCAACAGCATCATGCTTCTTTGTAAGACACGTCGAATTTGTTAGCAGTCATCCTACAGAGGATTGAATTTTATGAAGACTGGTGTTAGGACTTCTTATCCTTTTACCCCGCAGATCAGCTTAAGGGCGGTCAGTGTATGTTATTCAGGTGGTATGGTTCATCGCTGAGCTTTGTAACCATGTCTACCAATGATTTTACCAGGTTCGTTGCTCATATACCGTTTTAAGTGAGCTGTTCATGGTGAAATAAGTTTTCTGTCTGGAGATAATTCCTTCTTCCGTGCAATCTTAGTGGAGGCGTCATCTTTTACAGTAGCTGTGATATTTTAATACATTCATCACCACATGATGTGTAGGCCTATGCACTACACAATTGCAATGAAATCGCAGATCGCACCACACGACAACGAATACTTTTTGTTTACCATAAAAGTGTTTCACACAGATTGAAACCCACTGATTGGCTTGTCTGCACGCACGGCTATGGCTAGACGATGAACACGAGCACACACTCGGTAAGTACGTCGACTCGCCTCGAGCGTTCAGTCGATCGATCGATCGATGATGATGATGATGATGATACGTTTAGTATCAGTTTTATGTACAACAAGAGTAAACTTGAAAACTCACCACGACACTGTCAAAATAAGTATTGAAAAATTATCCGTCGTCATACTGGCATAGAAAGTGCTATTTAGTATGGTTAACGTTTTCACAATAACAACCACTTTCAACCATGTGTGAAGTTTTGAATTTTGCATGTGAGTGTAATTAGATGCATAATTATGTTGATCATATTTATGAGTTGTTTCAATTTTATGAGTTGCTTTATTTTGAGTGGGATGTTTTGTTTTGTTGTGTCTTATTGTGTTTGTTGTGTCCTTTATTTATTGTTTTGTTCTGTCTCTGTGTTGATGTATCTCATTGTCTGTTGTGTCTTATTGTTTTTGTTGTCTTATGTTTTTTTATTGTTTTGTTCTGTCTCATTTTTTGTTGTGTCTCATTGTTTTTGTTGTGTCTTATGTTTTTTGTGTCTTATTGTTTTGTTGTGTCTAATTGTTTTTGTTGTGTCTTATGTTTTTGTGTCTTATTTTTTGTTCTCTCTCATTTTTTGTTGTCTTATGTTTTTTTATTGTTTTGTTCTGTCTCATTGTGTTGATGTATCTCATTGTTGTGTTGTCTTATTGTTTTATTGTTTTGTTGTGTCTAATTGTTTTTGTTGTGTCTTATGTTTTTAGTGTCTTATTGTTTTGTTCTGTCTCATTTTTTGTTCTGTCTCATTTTTTGTTCTGTCTCATTGTTTTTGTTGTGTCTTATGTTTTTTGTGTCTTATTGTTTTGTTCTGTCTCATTGTTTTGTTGTGTCTCATTGTTCTGTTGTGTCTCATTGTTTTTGTTGTGTCTTATTGTTTTGTTCTGTCTCATTGTTTTGTTGTGTCTCATTGTTCTGTTGTGTCTTATTGTTTTGTGTCTTATTGTAGGTCACTGCCACCGGGTAAAAACCCATTTGCAGTCAATAATAAATAATAAATATTGATGATGGAAATTATGGTACTGGCGAATAATAGAATAACATAGAAAATCTGATGAATATTGAATTGCTTTTCCTTTCTTGCAATATCTGTAAAATAAATCCCAAAGCAGGGATTTGTACAAAGATGTGGAAGTAGGCAAAAGTCTTTCTAGCAAACACGCACAGGTTGTTTGTTAGTCGCATCGGAATTTGATGCGTTGGCTTGTGCAGAAGACGACTTCGCTTCGTCACCCTCAGGCGTTTATCCGCTTTTCTGCCGATGTTAACGCTGTCTGCTGAACTAGGTCTTGAGATATCTTGTTGCAGCATAATTAGTAGTTTATTGCTACAGGATTCCTTTCCAAGGGATCCTGACGAGGTTGTTTCGTATGTACGAGACCGCTTCCTTGTTCGTTCGTGCAAAAGTAACGGTTTAAAACCTTAGAGCAACAGTAGACTCTATGGAAGTTAATGCGTTATGATGTAAATGCTTTTGACGTCCCATGAATATGTAAAGGGTAGTTTGTATTGCAGATATGTTCACTAGCAAAACAAGTGCTTGCTGGATTTAACCTGCATTTATGGATATTTTCATTATCAATTCCGCTCAAAAGAGGTTTGTATGCGCGGAGCGTTGAAATCTGTTTATAACGGAATACCAAGAAATCCGTTTTATTTAGGATTGCGTTGGGGGGGGGGGGGGTTAAGCTGTACCTCCACAGTGATAATTTTGTAAACAACTACAAACTCTGCAGTCGTAAATTTCATGCGTCTGTTATATGTAATTTCTTAGAAAGTTGAACCTATGTCTATAAGAGACCAAATTGCGGGGAAAAGTTTAAAAAAATCGCTTTACAATTATGTTACTTTGCCTTACACTTCTCTCTCTCTGCGTGAAACCCTTGTGAGGCGCTCATTAATATAATTTCGTTCATCCGCGTGTAAGAATTAGAGAATGTCGAAACGGATTTCCGTGAAATTTAATATTGAGCAGTTTAACTAAAATATAACGGCACAGTTCAGTGTTGGTATAAATCAGACGAAAATGGTTTTTCATCCATCGGAAGTTTCTCGTCTTTTATAGAATCCGAGTAATTTTCGTGGTTTCTTTTAACTACGATTATTTCTTTCTGTTTTTCGTTCCTTCAGTAGTTCCTTTCTCTTTATTTCCTTCGTTCTCTTTTCCCCTTTTACTGTATCAAATTACTCTATAAGCATATGAGCTGGCTTTTTCCCCAATGTTGAAAGTTATTTTCCTTTCCTGATAAATTTCACAGAGTGCATTACGGAACAGAATTATATGACTAGAAACAAATTTCCGAGTAGACTGTTCTCTAATAATCTGACGTTTTACACTTTGAAAATTTTCCGTTTTTCAGAGATAATTTAACACTGTTTTCCATTCCAGTATCTGAAGTAGAGAAATTGTTACGATAACACAGGCTTCGTTTATGTTCCTTTTTAAACCGATTTCACTCCTCTAGTCCATCTCAGAACGTCGCGTCGTGCTTTTGGATTCTCATGTTTACAGATTTTGGTTGATTACTTTCAATTACGTCTGAATTTTGTGGAAAAATAGTTTAATTGTGAAGGAAGTTTGTAGTGCTCGTTAACATTGAAAGATGGTACTTGGAATGCGTGTTCTTTTAAATTGTCTAATTTTGGTGCCCTTCAATCCTGCAACGTCTGGTATCCATTCGCCGAAATTCTAGCAGATTCACCCGCAGGGCTACTGCACTACTTCCACATAATTCCTGATTCATCTTTGTACGACTGTTCAACCACTCGGCGTTTACCGATGCAGATGAAAAATCCTCTTTAAGTAACCTATGTTCCAGTATTTTAACACGGCCGTGTTGATATTCATTCGCTCACACACTCTCCTTACCCCCCGTCCCGAGCCCCACGACTCAATCCACATGACACCGAGGTAGTCGTGTCGTGTAGAGCAGAGTGCTGTAATTCCTGCTTCAGGAATGTCCTTAGCTCCATCTGCTAACTGATAATTCCATACGCGTCTACTGATAACAGAGCCATCTCGTTGTAAATTCACTGAGTATTTTTACGCGTGCTATTAATAGTTCTCTAAAACCACTAACTCAAGTCACATTCTTCTAGTAGTTTAATGTGAGACAAGAATGAATTATTGTGGGAACTTCCATTTCATGTTGAGAGTGTTTTGTTTTCTACTCTTTATCGAATTGACGGTCGAGCTGTTACCTTCAGCTGTCCTGGTATATGCATCAGGTCTCGTAGGGATCGATATTGATGTCGCATTTGGCGAGAGGTGACGCCACATCTATCCGCTTTTCAGAAATTCCGCAACAGAGCAATTATTAGGGACGCATGTAGGTGTGCAACACTGTTGCAATTTTGGTGGTTTATTTTTACGGAAACTGAAATGTGTTGTAAAAATTAGCGACTACAACAAGGCTTTCTACCAAAAGGTAAAAACATTCACTTTGGTTATCACTTGAAACATTTACCGAGACAAATGATCGTTTCACACGAAATTATGGTTCTTCCTGGAATGAATATTGTAATTTCCTATCACGAAAACTGTCCATTTCGTTTCGAAATTATAAAGGGGTCATTTGGTCGCTCAATATGACTTCTGCTTTCGAAATCCCAGTGTTATATCATATTCTGTTGTGGGATTTACGAACGTTTGAGTTAATTCTACAGTAGTTTTTGTGTATACTTTTAATAACCTTGGAATAGCCGTGCTGTCATTTATTAAACAGACATGTTTCAGACGACTAGCGGCCTTCTTCACAACACGTGACATCCTACAAGGATAAGAGTTGTTGGTTGTGAATTAACTTTTACCAGTACAAAGGTAAATTATGTAAATCTGCGTGTGTGTGTATCACGCAAGGTTTTGATTTGTAGCATCTCATGTTTGTTATGTTGGTACGTAATACTGGTAACCAGGTAAAGGTTAGTTTACTACGGCAGTAACTTTTCTTTAGGGTTAGTGAGTTTCATTGGCTGTGAAGATTGCCACAAATTGCCTGAATCGCATTGCTTGATACAGTACTCCCGATTATTCGACCTTCGGTTGTCCTACTTGCAGTGTTTCCACGTGAATCACACTCCCCCCACCAAACACCTTCCATATTTTATGTGCTCAATTTCTACAGACGGCGACACTGTTCAGGCGCTTTCGTGACCTTGTCGCAAAGAAGAGGAAGGAGGCTCAGAAGCATTATCAATTAAAATTGAAACTCATTTATAAATTTACGTTATGTTAAATACTATTTTCGTTTGTGAGATTTTTTTCGTTTAATGTCGAATTGTATTTCCTTGGATATTTAGTAATGTTGTAAATTGTGTTGATATTTCCCAACGTATTTTTCATTAGTCTTCGTTATTATCCGTCGTTTTAGATTATCCGACCGTCCTTCGGTCCTGTTTAGGCAGAACAGTCGGGACTCTATGTGATTACACTCTTTGCTGTCTTCAAACCTTTGTTATGGCAGTCCGGCATAACTATTGATAACTCTTACCCGATACATCAGTCTTATTTTGTGCAACAACAGATGTCGCAATTGGTCGCCATATTGGGTTATACGTTACAGCAAACCTCTTCGCGACTTCCCTGTATTAATTCCATACCTTCATTTCTGAACGTGACTACATTGCATTATTTTAATGTCTGTTTTGATTCGAACCAGCAAGTGGCTTTTAGTCGGTTAATGCACAGTATGTATTTCGCTTGGAAGAACACGAACAGACGTTAATGGGTTGTGCGGGATTGCGTAACGAAATTTTCGAAGGAATTGGGACTTCTTTTTTTATGCTCCGAAATAGCATTATTTCAGCCAGTGTACGATGGCTTACTGGCTTATCGAGTGTTTGCGTGATTACTTAATTCATTTACTAAGAGATTGTGCAAGTGAGTGAGTCGCTCACTGACCGACTTCGTTTCGTATTGACTAAGAGACCGATCGGATCGACTGGTCGACTTTTCGGGTCATCGACGTTCTGAACTAGCCAGTCATTCAGTCGGTTGATTAAATGACTAATTGACTAGGTGACTGGTTGACTGGCTAATAGAGTGAGTGGGTGACTTGACACATGGACGCACTCACTCGTGAGTGAGTATAGATCGATTGAACCGATTTGTGTGTGTTATGGTTGTCATTCTTTATTATAGTTAATGAGACATGCCATTGTTCGCACCATCGATTCCTAACAACTACTGTTCCCCTCGCTTCATCCCACTCACCGTGCAATTCACTGTTAGATGGGTTTTGTATAAATAAGTTATTGATTGGCTATAGTCCACATTAAAATTCAAGTGTGTACAGAGAGCTGAATTAAAATTGCATGGCATTTAGCGTGCCATTCCGTCGATTATATAAATAAATATTTTAAATGTGTTAATGGTTCCGTTGGAGATAATAGGTTCTCACTGTACTTAATTCAACTTTATGAATGTATTTTTAACTTGTGTAGTAATTAATTTCCTAATTATTTTTCATAGTTTCAACGCCGTCTTTTGTTTACAGATAACGAACAACAGTCATTAAGTAAAGAAATGGTTGTATATTGTTTACAGAAATTTCAACAAATGATCGTGGACTTCTTTGAACTGCAGGTTTTCCCTCGTTTTTGCTTACTACACCGAACTTTGTTTGTGAATGATGTAATTTATCTAAAACACCAGTAAATTACAACACATTTGATAACAGACTCTGTTCGACGAAGGAAGGTGTTGCATTGGACTCGGCCATGCCTTATCCTTACTTATTTTTTTACACATCACAGTGCGTAATTATTATTAAATCTCATTCGTCGTAGTATAACTCGGACAGTTGATACAGCAGTGTTAAGTTATATACGAACCATAATTTTTTTTGTTAAGCTGTTAGTTTCAGCGCGTGTAAGCTGCGATATTTGCTATATATACCCATAGTGTTGTTACAGAAACAAGGTGTGCTATTCTGTTAATATTCCATATTCTTAATGTATGAAATGAAGTCTACTAATGGAATTGTTTCTTCGCAGAGACTGATAACGTGCGCCACGTAGCAAACCGGAGACACGACTCCCTGTAGTGATTCATATGACTGCAGTCTGTGCTGTATTAACGACCCCTCGAATTTAGCTGCTTTCAATTCAGTCGGATAAAATTGTACTTAGCTCTACAGAACAAGGTAGAGAGTGGGTCGAAAGTTTGGCTGTCTGTTGTCATCCCTATCTCGTGTAACCGCGAGCTCCTCCTTCCCTTCCCCTGTCCTTTCTCATGTATTACCTCTAAATCTGTTGTAAAACCGTCCCATCCTCTCTCACTCTCTACGAAAAGCCCTGTCTGTACGCGCGTTGATATTTCAGAAACCTACATTTCCACAAGGAAAATAAAACTCATTTTGTAACAAAAGTATCCTTTTTTCTACTTGACGTTAAATTGTAATGAAACTAATTTTGTTGTAATTTGTCACCTCGAAGGAACGGTTTTAATTACTAAAAAAAGGGAGTTATTTGGATAATCTATGTGTGGAGTAACATTGGCGCAGTGGTGAGAGTTGAGTCACAATGAATTGAAAGTTCTTTTGGACAAGGGTGTTTTAAATTGGTGCACGGAAATTTTTTATGCCCCCCCCCCCTCCCTCGATCTCTGAATCGTTATGGCTGGTGGCAGAGTCCTTGATTCTTAATTACTTCGCTCTCCACAATGTTACGAGTCGAGTGATAGAAATTTAGAATTGTCGCTTAGTTGTCTTAGCAATTTTAATTAATTCCCTTTGATGTTAAATCTACTGTTTCTTAACAGTAGCGCACTTAATTGATGAATTTTAATCGGTTTGTTATTGTGTGACGCTCATGGTATTCGCTGATTAATTATCATTTCCATCCCAGTTTCCTGTGTTTTAGACCAATTGTGCTCTCTGTTCAAGTTGAGCTGCCATTAACGCATTGCAGCATCTTTCTGTAGATTGAAGGAGTACGTTTATTGTGTAAAGCATTCTTTCTTTTCCTTGTTGCTTACATCAGCGTGGTGCACCCCATTTAGTCAGATGAGGTTCTGTTTAAATGCGCTTAACGATGCTTTTCAAACTTCACACAACGTTTACCTAAACGTTGATTAATACCGAATATTCGACGCGGCTCACACCCGTAAATTAAATATACACATTCACAGATTTTGGCATTTGTCGTTCGAGTGATATAATTTGAGTTACGGATTAGAGAGGAAGCGGTTGAGGACTATTTAAGTTTTTTAAAGATGCTATCCGAGCATTTCCTTGGAGGTATTGAGGAAAATAGACGAGACTTTTATCTGAGAACTCCCGAATATAAAGCAGAATTTGCAAACCACCACACATCGACTTTCATTTAGAGGCCTTTAGAACAAACATTACATGCATTATTAAAGACATTCATAATAGCACGTTTGGTTATAAGATGGGGGCTGTACTTGCTTGTCAAATGTACGTGATTACTTGAGAGACCACACGGCGTTATAAATCATAAGACCAATATCGTCATTTTTACCACCGTGTGAACCTCAGATCTTATTTAAACGTAATGTTTATGCTTTTGACTTGATTGCTGATTGAGAATTTACACTTTAAATGAGGGATTTTAATTGTAGAATTTCCACAAACGTAAGAGACGTGATTGTGTTTGCAGGGAAATTAAGTCGGAGAGAAAATGGTTAAGAATACAGAAAATTTGTTCCTACCCCCTCTGATAACACCAGAACGAAAATAAAATTTATAATACGTGTTTATTTCTATGGATGTACGATCTGCACTAATACGTGATGTGTTATGCTGATCGTTGTAAACTTTATCAAATAATTTTTGTTCATGTAGCACTGATGGTGTTTCCAGAAATTTAAATAATCAGTGTTCAGCGTATATAACCATTGTACTCCATTGCTCATTGGTTTTAATGCTTAACCTGTTTGCAAATGTAATTTATTATTGAACAGTTCATATCCATCCCATATCTCACTGTTTTAACTGTTTTCACTATGTAGATCGTTGTTCAACTTAATTAATAGCCTATATCCCTTGTTCAATCTGTTTAAATAAGGTAGCTCATTGTTCAACATAATAGCTCACGTATTAGTGTTCAAAATAGTATGTCTCGCTGCGCAAAGCATGAATTCATTATACTTTGGCACCCTGCGTATATGTACTGAAGTTCCTGCGCATTTAAAATGCATCATTCTTCCACACGCTAACAAAAGGATATCCCTTTAATATATCTCTCTATCAACCCCTTTATCAGAGTGTTCAACGTATTTGATGTATCTGAGATATCAGCAAAATTTGTTATGTAACATTGCTTACTTTGTGGAGGGAATGTACGAAGAATCTTACAATATTTTTAACATGTCTTTTCTTGTCTTTCTAGGTAAGTAGTCGTACTGCCCCTTGTAGGCCACTGCAGCGTCTCTTGTCAACATTCCGATGTTATCCTTCGAATTGACTTGGCTCTTCTGGGTAATGTGCTCTTACAGAGAATTCTCTTTGTTTCTAGACATTAGTATTACTTTAAGACGTAATTTCGTTTAGAATTAATTTTGAAGCCCAGTATTATGCTTCAGAGATAATTTCGGGTGATCAGAGATTGGTCTGTCACCCTCCTCCACCGGCCGTCATAGCGAAAAATTTGATGAATGACGATTTCTTTTAGTTTGTGTGCCCAGTACTTTTAATACAAAATCACGAATTTTAATTAAGCTTTGTGTTAATTCAACCGCTAGATTCAGTTTTGTGTTTTAGGGTGAGATATCAAATTCAATGCCCGTACAATGTAATATAATGCACAATGTAGCAGGTGGACTTCTTGTTTTGTATACTGTATTTTAATCCTAAAATAGGAGACTGGGAAGCAGACATTTATCGAATTTAAAAGATTGTTAATTTCTCGAATGCAGCCTAATTTTTGATTCTTGGATGTCATTTTCTAATACTTGGACATTGCAATATTTTCGTATGATTTTCTGTGTGTGGACCCGCGTGCGTGTGTTTGTGATGATTTTGCCCTGCGTTTTGGTGACGAGACTTCATTTTCTATGCGTTTCGTTTCTGGACCAACTGTAATTCTATCCAAATTGAATTAACGTAACAAAACTTTGAAAACGAGAGTGGGCTGGTCTTATATTAAGTCGGTTCAATGCACGGGAGTGAACCTCTCTTGTGGAAAGAGACGTATAGAGAGGGAAGGGAAACGAGGCTTAGTAATTAGCTAAGCCGATTTGACTCGAATGAAATGCATGGAACAGCGCAGTAGACCAGCAACGGAGCTGATGAGAAGATTAGTGAAGTGCCGGCAGAGGAGGGGAACAGATTATATCTACATGTTTCCATATTTCCCTTAAATATTGTGTTAAGTTGGAAGTGGGTGCAGAGGTCGACTGAATGAAGCTGATGTGGGAATGGGGGGGGGGGGGTTGTTAATTCATTGTAAAATATGATAACGCACCTCCAGTTTATGTCGAGGTCAATAATGAGAAGAGTCAACCCGTCCACACACCCTGGTGTGAGACTTTGTGTCTTAAGCTGTGCATAAATTAATCCGAGATCTGCTACCATTCCGAGGGGAGGGGGAACACTTTCTTTTGACGCTAAGAATGTGTGTGTAGCTTTGCATCCACTCACTCATTCATCAAGACGCCTTATTTTTACAGCGTGATGGGTGTTAGTGTCGCAAGATATATTCGAGCTTCGTTGACCGTTATAAATGAGCACGTTAGTAAGCAGCCATCTGAGATAGGGGAGATGGGAAGTGATAAGCACGAGGTATCTCCCCCCTCCCTTTCCCATACCGTCTTCATCTTGCCTGTTACTATAACTTAGCTTAGGCTCGAAGATATTTTGCGTCCAGTGTACCAAGTCCGCTGTGCGTCACTGAAGTAGAACGTTCGGCGTTTTAACATCGCTTACCCCCCTCTGCAGACCTGACATAATCAGTTTGGTCATCCTTTCCTAAATACTGGCAGAGTGTAGCACCTTGTAATTACAAACCTAAATTTAAACGTGCCATTCTGAACAGAATGTAATTGCAAAGTTCGGTAGCCATCAGCACTTTGTGAACTATTGAAGATGCAGTTTATCGAAGCAGCACTTCTCCTAGCGGTAACTATTGGTAACGAAGGAAATTAAACGCTGGTATTGGGGTAAATCTTGTTACGAACCTTGCCAGACAGACAAACGAGCAGCAAATCAGACTGAATGAAGAAATAAATGCAGGAATATTACTCTAGGCTGTGTGAAACTTCCGTCGAGCTGTCATTAGTTACTGAAGTTCTCCTTGCACTAAACAGAATTGAAATTCAGGAATATCACTGAAGGTTGTGATTCCGACCTGTCATCAGTTATTTACGTTTTGATTATACTAAATAGAACCGAAATGTAATATCACTTGAGGCTTTGTGCAGCCCGTACAGAACTTTCGCTGTCTATTTAAATTCTGCTTATTATGAACAGAATAGAAATGTTGCTGGCGGCTGTGTAAAACTTCCGATGACTTCTAATCATTCATTGATACCCTGCTTGCACAAAAAAGATTTGAAATGTGGAAGTATGAATGGGTGTGTCGAGTTATAATGAGCTATTTTACTGCAGATTAATGTAGTAATACCTCCAAATGTCTGTCATGTTGCTACTTATTGCCCTTGTTGCAGTTCTCTTTGTAATAAATATGGCTGATCGATTAACAGTGGATCCTCAGTGAAAGTTACACCAATAGTTAGTTGTCATTAAAGCTCTGCTTGTAAAGTACTATTCGTTCTTTGTACGAAGTGCATAGCGAGAACGCATTATAGGCTGGTGTGTCTGTACGTCCTTCTGTCTAGTTTTATCAATTCGAGAACCGGTAGACGGATTTTAATGAATTTTTATGTGGAGTTTGTGCTATTATGCACGATCTCAAACTTGTACTTTTGAATATTCTTCGAGCGGTCATAACGAAATGGCGGATGAAGTGAGGTAGACATTAAGGTGCTGCAATCTGGAGGCTAAAGTGGAATTTGTCGAACAAGGCGGAAGAATACCTCTAAACACACGTTGCAAAGAACTCGTGATATTATGTGTATTCCGGTACAGAATACGCTTTCAAAACATGTTTTACTTCCTGAGGATATACCCGGGTGAAATCTCTGTCTCGAGACTGATTATCGTGACTGACGTTTTCCTCAGTTCCTCCATACAAATGCTAGGATAGCATGTCAGGTTAGGCTGTGACAGCTTCCTTCCATGTCCTTTCCCATTCATTTAATTTGACGCTACATAGCCTGAGCCACAAATAAATAAAAGTAAATTATTCTATTTCTTGATGTTTTCCTTCTGGGTTTTGGCGCCGTGTATACACGTCGGTAGATGCCAGTGTTTCGGAGAAACCTATTGCCTGTATCTTCAGAGCTGAAGTGGTGAACATGTAAGTGAATGGGAGGAGATCGATCAGGAATTAATGTTGACGGGAGGTGATGAAGGTCTAGACCATTAGAAAGTCCCCAGGTAGGTGACAGGGGAATTTATCTGTACCCCTGTCTCAGCTCCCATGTGGTGATTCATTTAATAGTTTTTATAGACATTTGTGGTGGACTGGAGGATCTCCTATCAGCGAAATATTTGGTCATGTCCGCATCAGGTATCAAGAGGATACTACAAAATATCAACATAGGTAATAGGACATTTGAAGGGGTGATTCAGTTCCGGTATCTGGGAGCCCAGGTCAACAGCCAAAACGAAATAAAGATAGGATACAGAATGGAAATAGAGCATATTATGCTAACCTAAAACTTCTTTAAAACAAGATGTTAACAAGGAACACCGAAGTTAAAATGTATGTAACACTAGTGGGATCAGTCGTCACATATGGATCGGAAACGTGGACATTAGAAACCGGAGATGAGGATGCACTGAGATGTTTTGAGAGAAAAATCTTACGGAGAATATTTGGACCGGTCCAAGATACAAATGGCTGGAGAATAAGATATAACCAGGAGCTTGACAGATTGATAGAGGGTCAGGACATAGTGAGATTCATCAAGGCACAGAGATTAAGGTGGCTGGGCCACGTAGAACGAATGCCAGAAAGGAAGACTTGATAACAGAAGAAGAAGGGGACGTCCTAGAATGAGGTGGATAGAAGATGTGACGGCGGACCTGACGACAATGGGAATTAGAGGATGCAGGATAAAACCAGAGGATAGAGAAGTCTGGAGGACAGTTGTCAATGAGGCCAAAACTCACCAAGGGTTGTAGAGCCACCGAAGAAGAAGAAGAAGATGGGGCGTCGCTGTATTGTGATTATCACTCCTGGTTTGCATTCATGAGATGCAGGTTTTTGAAACTTGGCTCACAGACCTACGTCTTGAATGACGTTTTTCTGGTTATCCACAATCCAGGCGAGTGCTAACAATAGCGTACATAGTGTAACGTTCTCTTCCTTCCACATTCCTGATTCTTAGTAATTCCAAACTACGCGCTGATAATAAATACTACCTGTACGAAAGTTAAGAAAATAATATATATATATGTGTATATATATATATATATATATATATATATATATATATATATAGAAAAAATGTTTTGATGTGAAACGTTTCTTCTGTGTAACAGAAGTCAAGCGCTTGAAATTTTCATTCCCAAAGCTGAAGTGAGGTAAGATAACAGTTGGCGTTAAAATTCCAGTCATTCGTAATCTCATTGTATTTGTTTGTCTCTCTCTCTTTCTTTCTTTATTGAAACTATTTTTTTGCAGATGTCTATTAAGGAAGCACACGA
Organism: Zootermopsis nevadensis; assembly: GCF_977971745.1. NCBI lineage: Eukaryota > Metazoa > Arthropoda > Insecta > Blattodea > Termopsidae > Zootermopsis > Zootermopsis nevadensis. The sequence continues at coordinate 13,319,573 of NW_028259152.1, read as the reverse complement.
ATGTGTTTGCCTACTTTGAATAAAAATGCGAATAAACTATAACGTTTATAGATTTCTGTCTTCTGGGTTGTTGCGCGCTGCAGTATTGTAGATGTTTACCAACGTTTCAGAGGTCATACTACCTCCGTCATCAGGCCCTGATGATGGAGGCAGTATGACCTCTGAAACGTTGGTTAACATCGACCAGATTACACAGCGCAACAACCCAGAAGACAGAAATCTTCATACTCATCGCCCTGATGATGGAGGCAGTAAGACCTCTGAAACGTTGGTAAACATCGACCAGACTACACAGCGCAACAACCCAGAAGACAGAAATCTTCATACTCATCGCCCTGATGACGGAGGCAGTATGACCTCTGAAACGTTGGTTAACATCGACCAGACTACACAGCATAACAACCCAGAAGACAGAAATCTTCATACTCATCGCCCTGATGACGGAGGCAGTATGACCTCTGAAATGTTGGTAAACATTGACCAGACTACACAGCCCAACAACCCAGAAGACAGAAATCTTCATATTCATCGCCCTGATGATGGAGGCAGTAAGACCTCTGAAACGTTGGTAAACATCGACTAGACTACACAGCATAACAACCCAGAAGATAGAAATCTTCATACTCATTCGCCCCGATGACGGAGGCAGTATGACCTCTGAAACGTTGGTAAACATCGACCAGACTACACAGCGCAACAACCCAGAAGACAGAAATCTTCATACTCACCGCCCTGATGATGGAGGCAGTATGACCTCTGAAACGTTGGTAAACATCGACCAGACTACACAGCGCATCAAACCAGAAGACAGAAATCTTCATACTCACCGCTGTGAAAACCTCATATCTTATATAGCATATATAGTTTGAAAATATCGTTAAGTAAGCAACTAATCATTTTAAGCATTATTAAATGCATCGTTAACCATAACCAAGGACCATCCTTGAGTTAAGGTGGTTCTGTAGAACGGTGGGTCCTGTCTGATGTCGGTTTGTATAAGCTCTTTCCTGTATGATACAGATATATGCATTCATTTTCTGCTGATATGCGACAAGAACTTCAGATTCAAGCCGCAAATGTTTTACATGGTTTTACTTTGTGCTACTTTAACGAGGTATCAGAATTGCGGATGTTAGTACGTTAGTCCTCCGTTACAGATTCTAACAAAATTCATTGATGTTCTTACAGTGAAGTAGTCGTAACGTATTGCACGGGACTCTAAATAGTTCCGAACACGTGGGATGTACTAAAATGTAAACCACTTAGGTTTTATTTTCCCATGTTACTACGATGGGCAGTTTTGTACGGTCCCGTGTATGAAGCGGGAAGCCCTCGTGAAGACAGTCCTTGAGTTTGTTTTGTATTGTGATATATGTATGACCTATGGGGTTAATGTGGGGGTAGGTGGAAGTACTACCAGTCCCTGTCACTAATCCTCTTACCCTTCTCTAGAGCTGTGCCTTGCTATTGCCACTTGCTTTTCCTTTAGCAGAAGAGGGAATTATTTGACTGTTCAATGCTCTTAAACACACCATATGTACTGCCTTAATATGCCTAAACTGGAAGGAAAAAAATTATGTCCCTGTGTAGGATGCTTTTATGATTTATGATTTCGTTGCTTTAGAGGAACAATATCGTGGAAGGTTCATGAAAAGGAACATCATAACCTACAGTTGATAACAGATAGTATTATTAGGGTTATCACATCAAGAAGTTTTAGATTGACGTGGCATGTAGCATAATGGAGGACATTAGAGTTGCAAACACATTTGTCGTCAAACCTGAAGAAACACTCAGGTCTTTATGTGAGGAAAAAATGAAAATTATTTTTAAAGAACTACGAAGTGGAGGAATGGATTGATTCATCTGTCTCAAGGCGGATTTTGTGAGTACGGTAATGAAAATTGAAATGCCTTAACGCAGCGTCGAATTTCTTGATCGTCCGAGTGAATGTCAGCTTCTCAGGAACTTTTTTTGCTGCATTGAATTGATTATAACTATTTACATGTATAAATTTATGCACATATGGAACAAGTTGCCGGCTGTAAAACCCTGATCAACGCGGCCACTGCCTTATTTCGTGATGTGCATCACTTAACACTTATTCTCTCGTTTCTTTGTTAGCGATTCTGACTGGAACACGGAATGTGCCGATAACTAGTCTTGGCTCAGAAACCAGCCGCTGACAGAAAGGTGTCAGAAACATATTCTGTTGTTGATAATCTGAATTGTGTCCATTTTAGCGTAGATCGTCCAGTCGAAGTTGCCCTGTGTCGCTTTTGGAAATTGGTCTTACCTCTGTGTTGCAAGAGAATTAATCCTGTGAAATGTTTCCTTTTTATATGCTGTTACCCTTCGTCTGTTTCGCCTTATGTTTGCATTTACATTCGTGCTTAATATTGCTGCAATTATACTAATATTTTTGTGCGACAGTACTCAACGTCCAGGAGCTGTGGTTATGCAGATTACTCTTAATTAGTAAAAAGGGTTCAAAAATATCACTCTGGGGATAGTGGACGAAACGGGAAGGGGATAGCGTGACGTGTCGCTTGGAGCGTCTAAACCTACGCTGCCGTCGCCTGCATGCCAGCGTCTGGCACTTCTACAGTCCAGGAATAATCACCAACGTTCCGTGACCACTTTCTGGACTCCCAGTCTGTTAACACTCAGTACATTTGTGAACAGTTACTTCCCTGAATATATTTTGTTTGTCTGACTCATTTATTAAAGACATAAGTAAATGTATCTGTTCAGGGAATGGAATTTGCAAGAGGGTGTTGTTCCGGTGTGGGACTTCTGCCACTCTGTAGGATTTAAGGTTTTTATGGCGGTGAGTCCGAAGATGGCTGTCATCTCTCTGTTGATGAAGGCAGCTAGAACCTCTGAAAAGTTGGTAAAGCCCTACCAGAGTACACGGTGCAACAACCCAGAAGACAGCCATCTTCTGTCACTCTGCTTGCCCGACACACTGCAGGTGGAATGAGGGTCTTTCCACCTGACGTATTTCAAAAGAAGAACATTTAAATGTACGAGATTTTGAAAGCAAGTTGCGAGTGTACACCCGTATCAGATTTACGCTACAGAAGATAGTTCCCGCCCACCCACAGTGCCTTGTACCTTATCCTTGACATACATGCACCGTTGTATTTAACACGTTGAATTAAATGCGTTTTTTGAGGGAAATATGACGTGACTCTGCGTCACGCTTTTGCGTTTCGGTATAAATGACACTATTTTTGGGCAGTGTACGAAATCATCACGAAACACAGTTTTATTTCCGTCTTTCATTTTGATTTTCCTTCTGTTCGTTTTGTTTTTCTGGTTCTTTCTATGTATGTTTTTCCTTTTTGGTTTTTATTTACGTTGTCGTAAGCGAAGAATATCTCATAGGTACGTTCTGTCCGTCTGTGTCACGTTTTTTAACCTAGATTGTACAGCAGTCTGTTGGCGGGCATACAAACTATTCTCTGTGTAATACGAGGTGCGATCGGAAAGTTTCTAGACTGCGCGTATAAAAACCCGTACACTTATCTCAGGTATTAAATTCATGCATCACCCACGAAGTAGTTCCCCTGGTAGTGAACACAACGATCCCAGCGCCGCTGCCAAGCCTGGAAGCATCCCTGGAAATCTTTCTTTGTCAGCCTGTCAAGCACCATCTGCGATTCTGCCTGAATCTGTTGCCAAAGACTCGCCAAAACGGCTACGGAAACCTCGAGAGTGATGGATGAATTTAATACCTGAGATAAATGTACGGGTTTTTATACGCGCAGTCTGGAAACCTTCCGATCGCACCTCGTATAACACTACTAGGAGGTCTGGGCGGATTTTTATGAAATTTGATTGCGAATTTATGACGTTGGAGTCCATCCGAAACGAGTACTTTTTTTTTTGATTTCTTGTAGTTTATAATATCATCGTAATAGATGCTAGAAGTTGTGAAGTGAGAGATGGTTGTCTGTGGTGACGGCATTACCCACGAGTCTTCACGATGGCGGAATCTTTAAACAAGACGCCATCGCCCTGATGGGCTTGTGTACGCATATAGGTAAGTCGAGGATGGTTGAACGGATTTTCATTACATTTTCCGCGTACTTTATAGTTTTTGAGGCTTCACCGCGTACATGCTTCACAATTTTAAAAATTCTAATTCCAGCTTGCAGTCTTGTGATATGGGCCGATGATGATATTTAGTGAAATAATTACTTATCGTGCTGTCATCTACCACTGGCATTAACTGCTCGTACTGCTGTCAGAGGTCGTGTGAAGCAAACTTCCCATCCGCCTGTCTGTACCTTGATTAGCCGAGAGAATTTGGACTGGACATACAGCACGCAAGTTAAGATGAAAATTATATCCGCGTATGTGCTGCCGCTTAGCGGTCTTCCCCTCCTTGCCACCATCATTTCTGTTTGTAACACTCATTCAAACTCAAAGTTACTTTGCGTATGTTGTAAGTTCTTGTCAGACTCAACACTATGTTCAGTTGATGTCCACAAGCCGAATGTATCGTGTTTGAATAGTGTCTGTGCACTGTCAGCGGAATCACAGTGAAAATAGACTTCATACGAAGTGAAGTCGATGTGTTTGATGTTCCTGTCTCACTTCGTTGTTAAAACCCTGAGACCCCGGTATTTTGTTTCTCGTATCTTTCCAGTATTTTATTGTTAAAATACTGCCATAAAATATTCCACGATCGGTTTCTTCTAGATAATATTTAAAAACCCCATTCATTGCAAACTTTCAGACGACATTATGCAATGAAATTGCATCTGTAAGTAAACTAATAATAATATTGTAATGTAGAACTTTGAATCGGTTAACATGGAAGAATTCTTGAAGTTCTAAATTCATTACTACAGGTTTACATTTTACTGTTAAATTATGCTCTTAGCTAGCAAGAATCATTGTTGTGATTTGGGATGGGCCAGTAAAGATTTTATCGTGACTCAGATATTGGTAGGAATTTATTAGAATTCTTTAAAAATAACGAAATCCTGGTTACCTGCCAAAAAAGTAGGACATTGCAGAAACACATCAAAAATAACTTTTTTCAGTGCTTATTTCGAAGCAAAGTAGTAATTCTTCTGAGAAATTTGTCCGGAAAGGTAACTGGATTTGTTGCCAGCTCAATATCATGAATTTTTTATTGGTGCTTTAAGGAAATAATCCATTTATAGATGTAAAATATTTGTGGCACGTTATACACAACGCTTTGGTCTGTACGGTGTTTCTATACATTTTCTATTAAGTATTCACAGATCCCCGCGCGTTGCTTTAGCCCATTCAGTTTTAAAATGAACTTTGATGCTGGAGTTTTATGTGCATTTGGGGGGGTGGGGCGCTTATAAAGTCCTTATAAGACTAATTGATTTTACAATACGAGAATAAAGAAAATATGACCATAATTTTACAACCTTATCCTAGTTTTGAATTCCGTAATTGTATTTCATTTTCGTAGGATGTAGTTGGAAGTGGTCGTGTCCTGTATATGCTGGCAGTACGGCACTGCGTTCCCGCTGTACATTTTCGCAGAGTTGGTTGCCGCGTTTCCTGGCCTAGCGGCACAGCCGCCAAATATCCTCATGGTGATGTACTGTGGTTTGCCTGATGGAACTTATGAAAACAAATTAAAACTTAATCTTTAATATCCGGTGTTCGGGGACATGTTTTTAAATCTTGACTTCCAGAATACTAACCACTGAACTGTGACTTTCGGTTCGGCGTTTTTGGAAACAGGGGTGGAAGGAAATAATCATGAAGGAAGTGTCCATTTTCCACCCCTGGATCCTTCTTGAGTGGTCTGGTTTCTAATACTAGACTTTTCCTTGGGGTCTTTTGTGCGACCTCTTCAGCATTGATCCGTAAACCCACGAAATAAAAGAAACTTGACTCACTGTTACTATTTTCTGTTCTCCTATTTCGTTCTTCTCGGATTTTGCGTTTTTGCTGTTTTTACTGATTCTGAATGAAGATTAGTTTCTCAGTATTGTGAGCCAGGCTACTTGCTGACGTCCCAAGTAGTCGCTCGCTCGCTCGTTCGTCCTGGTGGTTGCTTCGATATCCTCTCTTGTTCTTCGTAAGGAAACTCCTGTTCGTCTTTCTTATGACATTTTGATTAAAAATCCTCTGGCAACTTCTGCAAAAGCAATGAAGAAGCAGCGAGAGAGTGGCCCTTGACGTTCATACCAGTGGCTCTCCATTTGTGGACCCGGAACAGAAAAAGAAGTCTCCTCAACTTTTATAACTTGCTTTTGAACTGGCGTTTCTCTTTTGTCCTGTCCGCATGCCCAACGAGTGTCATTTGTTTGTCAAGTGTTCATTACTGCAGTAATTCCTGAAGTTTCTCGTGTCCCGTGTCACGAGATGAGGGTATCGTTCGTACGAATGGCCTTTTTTTTCTCTCCTCTCACCGTGCCACCCACATTTTGTACCTTATTGTAAGTCTGATGTTCATCTTCTTTGTCTCTTTCTCGCGTTATAATGCCAGTCTGCAGTCGAGATAATTTCCACAATTTGTGAAGCTTGTAAAAAAAGTATTATGCTAATATTAAGATCAGTTAATATAAAATACAGCATTTCTTCAACTGTACACTTGTCTTAAAGCGGACATAATTACAATTTTTAGTTTTGATAAGCGTGAAAGCGGGTGTTCATGGCCGTTTTAAAGTGCTGTATTAGCATTTTCTGCATATAATGAGGAGTACATTGATGGCGATTTATTGGATGGTTACGCTATTTTGACACACCCGGTTAAGTACCTTTTCAAATCCGTATGTTCAATATGAACAGCACAATACACAATGATAGCATGAGCAGAAGCACTGTATAATTTTGAAATTGACTCAGCCTATAGTCTGTACAGCGCTTCGAATTGTGAATTTTGCATTTGAAGTTGTGGAGGGAGGTGATTAAAATTTATCCTGCATATCAGTACATAATTACCTTAGCCAAATATGATCGCACCTCTGGTATGGACATAGAGGTTTGCAACAGTATTACAAGGCATGAAATTCCTCATATATCTATAGCAGAGATATAACAACACAGTAGTTTTGTCATACCATGAACACAGTTTAATACTGGGTCGAGTTAAGGGAGCAGGAAATCACGCTAGAATACTAAGCCAGACCGGGAACTTGTCCATGCCCTTTCACGTGAAAGCCTTTACCGATTTCTCCGTTATTTTCTTGTTTTATTTTCTTTCATCTGCAGACATACTCAACAGATTTCGTTGAAGTTTGATATTGGATTTCCACTGAGAATGTTGTTCTGTGGTGGTAAGAACATAATCAGTGCGAGAATATGTTCTATATATTGTATTATTGAATTCTCTCTCTCTCTCTCTCTCTCTCTCTCTCTTTTTTGAAGTTTATGTATCATTTGTTTCTGGCATGTTCTTCCTAAGGGCCGCTGTAATCCAGGTGTATACACCCTTTAAACAATGAATGATGACCTAAGAGGAATTACGTATATTTTAATCAATATCCGGTGGATTATTTTCGGAACGTTATACCATACCTGAAATGCATTAATCATTGAGCGTTATTTCACCTCCAGGGTAATTCATTGTTTAAACATGATTGGCAATCTATGGCTCGTAGACGCCAGAAAAGTGTTTTTTCTGAATATATAACAATACAGCAGAATGCACTACGCGTTGTCAGGTTGAGTGGAAATTGCCGTTAATTAGGATATGAGCATTTTAATTGCATGCTTGATAGGTATGATTACACAGAATGTAGACTATTTTTTAAGGTTTTTGCTGTTTTCTTGAATATCTTTTTATCGTTTTGTTCATGTAATGATATACAAATAAAATTTTCAAGTGTAGGTTTGTGTTTGCAATAAGTGAATATCTAGGCCAGTTAATTAGATGCAGTGGCGATTAATGTGCAGTTCGAACTGAAGCCAAATTAGTGTACACTTTTCCACTCGTGATTAATTGTTAACTCTTTTATTTCAATTATACAAGCATATAAGCGTATAACGTGTGTAAGCACATGGTATACACGTAATAAATCATATCTTTTATTTAAGATGTTTTAACTTCTTTGACAACCGTGTAACACAGGTATGTAACCTGTGTTCTCTGTTTTGAGCTGTTTTAATCCAGTGCATATTTTCACACCTCCGTTCTCCAAAATATAGTTTATTGTTATCTCTTCAACCTGTGTTTCCAGTATACAAAGATTGTTTGAGATTTTCCTAACTTTTTTTTTTTTACATATACGTGTACATACATGCGTGCTACATGTCACGACAATGCCATCATTATTCTTCAGTTTTATGTCCTCCCATTTACGTCTAGATCTCAAAAATTATGTCTTCCGCCAAGGTTTTCCAACAACATTATTTATGTAACCTTTTCTCCCATGTATGTTGTATGCCCGGACAATCCTGTAATTTCTGTTGACGTTAGAGTAACAGTTTTGGGTAGGGTACAATTATTATGCATTAATTTTGCAGGCCTAATTGCCCATGGGCCTACCTGTTTGTTATTTTATCTGAAAAGCAGAGATATTATTATGTATGATCGTTTCAAGAATTGCATGAAGTTTCCACATAATTAAACAGAGGGAAATGATGGCCTTTCAAATAAAAACTAAAAATCAATTTGTGTTGTTATATTGGCGAACCGAGGCTTTCAAATAATATTGTAGGTCGCGGGTTTTGTTATAATTCAGAACGAGGAGATCAAAGCAATGTACGCGTTTCATTGTGTCTCTTTGGATTAGCCTACATTTTTTGCAACACGGCTTTGTTATTCGTACATAGAATATAACTCTAGTTGTTACAGTATTACGTAAGGGTTTTTAGGTTTTAATTTTCATATAACAAATCGTATAGGCCAGAGGTTCCCAGGCTTTTATACCTTGCGCCCCCCTTAAAACATTTCATAAATCTTACGCCCCCCTTCCAGAACAAGTGCAAGCAAACAGATTTGACATAAAATTTAGATATGAGTATACTTTTTTTATAATTTTGTATATATTATTCAATGCATTTAATTTAAAAAAACTAATAAAATATACGCTCTCTTCGTACCTGGATTAGTGGGATGGATGTGGTTGCTTCTGTGAACATAACTTATCATACCGAGGGTGGAGTTTTGAAATGACCGCTCTAAGGTCGTTTTCCAGGTTCATCGTAGAACGATACTTTGTTTTGATGGCTGCCACTGCTGAACTGTCTCAATCATGTTTCTCTCCATATTTCGTTAAAAAAAAATTTTTCATACAAACAACAGCCCCCCCCCCCCCCCCCCAGAAAACCACTCGCCCCCCAGGGGGGGCCACACTTTGGAAACCTCTGGTCTGGGCTTAATTCCTAGAATTTGTTCTGTTTCCCAGTAGTATTATTTGCAATTTTAGTCTGTTACACGCGTACATTGTTCAAGGTCTTAAACATATGTTGTTCATTTAATGCGTACATTGCGTTTCCAGACTTGTTAACTATGCTTCTGTATCTGTGGGTAGTGTAATTTTGTTCACCCCTGATATACTCGGTATCGAAGAGAGTTTTCCCTAGCGACCTTGAGTCTCTTTATACGAAATGTGCTGCAAGAGTTCGTACTCTTTGTAATAACGCAGAGGTCCATTCTTTTGAAGGGAAGGTGGAATACCCACCGGCATGTCACTTGCTTATCTATTGGACTTACATCGACTCACAAAGACTTGTTTTTTTATATGTTTAAAAAAGACGAACAAGACACTCAATTTTCTGGTTGGTCTGATTTCAAAAGCGACGTTGCTTGCTTTGGGGGGGGGGGGGGGGTTGAGTAGACTGTGTTCCTAGAACTAGACCGGCCCCCAAGGGCATCCTATCGTGATATGGGCTTAAGAACGTTGCACAGTGAACACTAAGTCACTGTGAACCAGCCTTCCTGAGAAAACGAAGCAGGAATTTTAGAAACTAAACTTTCTGGCCGTATAACCTGAAGGTACATGAACTTTAATGTCGAAGGCCGCCATTCGACACAGTTCTGAGTTAGTTTCATCCGCCTCCGTGCCGACAACTTATTTATCTAAGCATATATCTTAATGTTATTGGCATACAAATAATAAATAATAATAAAGAATTGAATTAAATATTTCATTAGTCTTTGACTTGGCTGCTTTCTGAGTCTCCCCACCAAAATTATATAAATGTTAAAACAAGGGAAAGTTGACCTGCTGGCGTGAAGATGTATGCGGGAGTGAAAGCAAAGATCCACCCATTCTCACCTTTGTCCCTTTAAACCCAGTGGTATATGTACCACGTGTTCTAAGAATCACTAGATTGTGCATTTTACACACACGGTTTTCTATTATTCTCAGAATAAACACCTGTTTTTTGCGTAAACGGCATTTACCATGGAGACACGTTGTGATTTCTTTGAGATACGGACTGTGTTTCATTAGCAACAATTTTTCACTTTTTTCCGGTAACATGGTCAATTTTAAGTGTTCTTTACTAATTTTGGGGAGCTGATTTCAAATACGACCGTGAAAAACACCTAACGCGTAAGATTTTTTGATACGATAACTTTTACTTTTTCTCGTGTCCGTATTGAGGGGAGGGGGGGGTACCATCTGGTCGGAGCCGACTCCTGGTGACATTATGAACAAGTTCCCTCTGATAGGGACCTGTTCATATGTTTCTTCGGCATATGATCCAGAAGTGGTTTGCCGTTGCCTTCTTCTGTGTGTAAATGATGAGCACAAGTTGTAAAGCCGGGCACCACCGGGAATCGAACCCAGGACCCCAGTAGTACAAAGTTTAGCCTGCTACTAACGTAATTTTTATGGGTTTATTTACAAAGCTGCTGGTGGTTTTCTTCCTTTCGCTTTCCAAGGAAACCTTTCACCACAGATGCAAAAGATTTCCACGCTGCGAGTTCTTTAGCAGAAAGTCTGGCTTCAAAATTTCCATCGTCCAACAGTTTTCTTATCTGAGGCCCGACAAAAATTCCTTCTTTCAACTTGGCATCACTGAGATTCGGAAAAATTCCCCTCGGATATTTGAATTCTTCTCCTTCCTTGTCCATTCCTTTAACAAAATTTTTGATAAGTCATAGTTTAATATGAAGTGGTGGTAAGAGGACATTTGTGGATCAACCAAAGGCTTGAACTTGATGTTACTTTCTCCCGGAATTAATTCATTTCTTCCCGGCCAGTCTTTAGTTTCATATTGCCTCTGTGTTGCTCTACTGTCCCACATACAGAGGAAACAGCAGTATTTAGCGAATTTCCCTTGGAGACCGAGTAACAACTCTATGACTTTAAAATCAGCGCACTTTTTATGATTCGTTCAATATTTTCATAGGATTCTTTTAGGCCTACAGAATGTGCTACTGGAACTGAAGCCTTTTTCATTCCCATTGTGTAACAGCACGGCCTTCAAGCTGAACTTTTACGAATCTATAAATAGTCGCCTTTCTTTTGGATCATAGACGACTCATATTTCTTTCATAAGACCATTAATGTCATTACAATAGCGTGTGCTTAAACGTCAAAACTCACACTTAAAGTGAGGTTATGGGAGACTGCCAGTGTAGCCAACCTGCAAAAAATATCCCTATGGAATCAAGAAATTCACTCATTTGGTAGAAGTTAAGACAAAATAACACAAAAATGGTACGTGATGAAAAATGTTCAAGGCCATATTTGAATTTTTCGCAAAAATACGATGTGAAACACGTTTTTTCATCTGTTAACCGAAACATTGTTGACCAGTGTTATTACTTAGATAGACTACTGCTTCAGAGGAATTTTAAACACAGCTTAACATTTATGAAATATGAATGAGGTGGTCATTTGTTAAAAACAGAATTTTGACAGTAATGACCGCGTGTGGATTATGTCGATCAAACCAAACAAAACGAATTTCAGCATATAGGAAATGGAAGCTGTTGAACTGATCTGTGTTAATAAAGAATTTGCGTGTGTATTTATGTGTAGGACTAGTTTCCGTAACAGAACTAGACGCTTTATAACATACAGATAACCCTCGAATTGCGCCGATTCAGAATAACGCCGATTTTGAAACCTGCAAGTTAAAAAGTGAAAATAATATATTTCACTATTATTATAACGTTTTACAACGTACTGATTCTTATACTAAATCGTAATTCTTACATCGCTGATTTTGAATAAAAATTATAAATACAGTCATCTCTGCAATTACGTATGTTTCGTTTACGCGAATTTGCTCCAATGAGATCGATGAATCGGTAAAAGGTGTTTGTGAAGTGCAAACGTTTGCATATGCGAGTTTGCTCTTATGCAGTTTCATTCCAGGCGCTTTAAACTTTCAAAGGATTAATTTAATCTCTGCGGAGGTACCGGGGTTATTTTTACTACGCGATTTTCTATAGGTCGGCGTCTTACATGAATGCGACTATCGCATAACAACAGAGATGACTGTACACATCAATCACATGAAAGAATCCCAGTCAATCGCGGGGACCAACGAAATGCCGATTGTAAGTGTATAAAATATATTTTTTAAATTCCCTTTATTTTCATTTACGTTATTTCAGAGCTTTAAATGTAATGCCATTATATTACTCGTCAATGTTTGGGTGCTGGAAACGCATGTCATGGACTTTCCATTGATTTACATTATAAAAGAGTTTCAATTTACGCCGATTCCGTTTACGCCGGTTCGTACAGGAACGCATCCCCGGCGTAAATCGAGGGCTACCTGTATCAGTATTAATTAACGCAATGTTTAACTGATAGAGGTTATGAATAACATACTGTTGTAGGCGGTGGTGGTATTACGTGGCGTTGGTGTGGTAATACACCCCCCCCCCCAAGCTCTCTAAAAACATATTCTCAGCTTCTACATGATTGTGATTATTGTCTGATCTTCTACTCTAGTGGTTTTAACTCAACAGGGTTAAGCATTATGTATAAATTTAGGTCAATATTTGAATATAACAGGTAACTTATTTAATACAAGAAATTTTAAACATTGTAGTTTGTGGGAGGGTGAACAAATTACGGATCCATGCCGTCTGTTGTTCTAAAATATTCCCATAATATGACAGTTTTTGTGAAAATAATATGGCCTTTGTATTACATAACTATTCAGCTGGAAACAAAAATTTCCCGCTTGTTTATTTAGAGTTCATTTCTGGCTTTGCGTTTAAGAAATTATGTTTAAACTGGATAGTAAATCTTGTGACACCTGCATTCCAGGTTCTTCTTGTAAGTAGTAGACTATAATAGCTCCTAGTTTATAATTTTATTCAAAGTTTTCCTATTATAACATCTGTATTGTATAATTGTCGATATGTTTTGCTGCAAACTGTCATATACCGATTCGGACTTCAGCGATAAGAGGCTGTTTCTGCTAAAATTGCTCGTGTAAAAATTGCAAGCCTGGCAGTAATGTAAATGGCACCCCAGTTAAGGGAAGCGAATGTCACAGACTTTAGAAAAGTAATGGACCAAAGCTTGAGTCCATCAGAGGTGTGTAATCATAGAGTTCTTCCTCTCATTACATTATAGAGGTGCGTTTCAAATTCGCCGCTAAGCACCGATGATTGCGTATTTGTGTCACGTTATATAATTCATGATTTGGAGTGGATTAGTACTGCATCCTAACACTCTCGTCGCATATTTTATTAATTTTTGTGCATTAAGTCTAAATATAAATAGACAATGAGCTCAATAAAATGGGAGTATCTACATAATTAATTTCAACTGTGTTTTCAAACATTAAATACGTAAGTTTTACAGGTCTTGTATAACTTTTGTATACAATTTTCGAGGAAGCTTTAAATGTGCAGACAGATCCCCCCCCCCCCAAAAAAAAAAAAAAAAAAGTTGCTGCTGAGTATGTGTTGTTACGTACTTTCTTACCTGAGGTCTGGAACAGATCTAATTTCCGAAACGTCGTGTTATTAGAATACCAGACGATGGACAAAGCCCTGAAATCCAGTAATAGTAAGTGCAATATAGGCTTACCATTGTCAAGACCCTTCAGAATGGGTATGTACGAGGCTCGTCCATAAAGTAAGTTTCCCTGGGGCCGTTTACAGAAACAAAACACAATTTTTTGGAAATATTTATTGAAACAGATACAGCAAGTGTCCAGCTATTTTTCAACATATTCGCCACCGGAATTGAGACATTTGTCATACCGTGGGACCAACTTTTGAATACCTGTGTCGTAGAAGTCTGCCGCCTGGGATTGGAACCACTGTGTGACAACCATATCCGCCTCTCTGTCATTCTCAAAACGCTGACGCTGACCGGACAGAAATTTCTTGAGGTGTAGGAAAAGATGGAAATCACTGGGAGCGAGGTCCGGGCTGTAGGGTGAATGATTAAACACCTCCCAGCTGAACTCCTACAGGAGACTTGCCGTCCGTCGAGCCGTGTGCGGCCTAGCGTTATCACTGACCGCACTTTACAGTCGGCGGGAGCTGGAATAAGAACCTCCATCTTCAACAGCTGCAACGATGCTACTGTGAGAACGCGGGAAGTGCCGTTAGTGCATGCGCCATGCTACGTCATTGCTCTATCACGTACGCACAGTCGCTTCGCGCAATATAAGGTTTGCTAGCTGTGGGACGAGTGGGAAACTTACTTTGTGGACGCGTCTCGTATGTTGTCTTTAAGAAATCGTGGCCGACAAGCGGGTTTTTGCCACATGCAAACGAGTAGTAGGCCTGCGTTTCGTTTTAAAATAAATTCTTCGCTGTTTTTATCCGTGACGCTGATACAGTTTTGATTTTCAGGTTGATTACAAGATTCAGATATCAGGTGAAAAAATTACAGGAAAATATGCAGAATACATGGGCAATTGTAGAGCATTTTGATTGGATGTTCTGAAGCGGTTGAGTCCATCTGTGACACCGAGCCGTGGATGGTAGGATAATATTAAAAATGTGTCGTTATACAAATATTTGAGTGTGTTTAATGGATTTATCAGCCTAAATTATATAGAGAAGATTTGGAGTTTAATAGCGCGGACATTAGGCGCCTTTAATTAGTGTTATTTTATTTTTCGTTGTATAATCATTCAAATACTTTTCTTGAAAACGTTGGCCCATTTCCAATACGGTTGTGTCATATGTCGTTGTTGCCTTCATTAAAGTGGGCTATCATAGATACGTATGGAATACCTGATGTGCAGTGTGCTTTGTTATTCCGAGTTAAAAATGTGTTGCCTGCCCACTTGCAACAAACACGAGAGGTAATCTCGAGTACAGTAATTCATTTAATTTAATGTATTTGTATAGGTATTTGGATGTTTCCATTAGTAGTGTCACAATTAACCAATTAATTCTTTAACCCTGGCAGTGTCATGCTAATTTGTGCCATGTGAATTGAAGTTTAGGTCTTCCAAATTTGCAACGAATCTATTCCCCGAGGCACTGCACAAAATTGACAGTTTTGGAGATTTCTCCGAGTCATTTCACACAAGAACGTGCCACCAAACTTCACGGCCGTATGGTTAGCATTCCTTCGCATTCGGAAGGTCCTCCGTTCGAATCTGGACACAGACCGATTATTCTTTTTTGTGTATATCCTAACTTCTCAGTGCCTTTGATGGGTTAATAGGGCATATCTTTACAAACGTCACAACGACACCTTTTCGTGTCCTTTCGAATACATAGCCCACAATCATTTAACAAGTCGAAGTTCTGGAAGCCCTGTACTTCAAATAATATTACTATTCCCCATGACTGAGTTCAGGGAAATATGTGGGCATTTAATTCAAATGTGCTAGATAGTTTTCCCTTACAGCCAATTACATTTTTTCGTATTTGTACGTTCCGAAATTAATCATCTCATAATCAAAAGGTTTCAGGATCAAGTATGTTTAGGAAAAGTCTTTGCAGAGTAGAATGAAAATTTTTACTGATTGTTGCTGTATCAGTGAAGCTGGCACAACTCCGTGAATCATGGCTTGTCTTTAAACGTTCGTGATGGCTCAGCTTGTCAATAAACCCTCACTGTTATAAAACGCTGAATGTCATTTTGAGGTTCACAAATCTACGTCATTTCATTCCTGTCTTATGCCAAATGAATCCAGTTTTCACTTTCGTGCTAATCAATTTTAATATGATCCTCTAATCTACTCCTTTATCTCACAAGTGGTGTTTTATAATAAGGTTTTCGATAAAAATGTTAGGATCCGGCTAATTATCCTGTCAGTGTTACACTAAGAGTAACTTACAAATTACGAAGTAAGTTCCTACTGCTCTCAGATCATATAAAAGCAAGTGCCTTAAATTGCATAGTTTCCTTTGGGATTTTAGATAGGACACAGTAAGACATCCAGAACTCCATGATACCAAGCTTACCTCAAATGGGACCATAAACCCGTTCTTAATTTCGTCATGAATGTCATTTACATTTTGTACTGCCGTCTAAAAGTGCTTGGACTTTGCCATGTCTTCAGGAGTGTTGGCTGTTACTGTGCACAGCCGCCAGATATTATTACTGTATTTGTTTTCTTGTTTGTTAGTTACGAGGTGCGATCGGAAGATTTCCAGACTGCGCGTATAAAAACCCGTACACTTATCTCAGGTATTAAATTCATCCATCACCCTCGAAGTAGTTCCCCTGGGAGTGAACACAACGATCCCAGCGCCGCTGCCAAGCCTGGAAGCATCCCTGGAAATCTTTCTTTGTCAGCCTGTCAAGCACCATCTGCGATTCTGCCTGAATCTCTTGCCAAAGACTCGCCAAAACGGCTACGGAAACCTATGACATGCTAAAGCAAGCATTTGGGGAGTCCGCAATGGGTCGTGCACAAACGTTTGTGTGGCATTCACGTTTTAAAAATGGCCGAACCTCTTTCGATGATGACGAGCGTTCTGGACGACCATCTTCGAGCACAACGCCCGAAAATGTTACGAAGATTCGGCAGGCCATTCACGAAGATCGACGTCGTACCATCAACGACTTGTGCGACATTGTTGGGATAGGCTATGGGACCTGTCAGCTGATTCTCAAGGACGGAAGCGGCCGTCAAATGATCAGAATTTCAGAGTACAAGTTTTCTGTATTTCCTTCCTCTTTTCTTTCCTTGTATCTTCCTTTTACTTTGTTTTGTAACCTTCTTCAATTCCGTATTTTGTTTGCAGAATTTCTCCCACTGCTGCCTTAACATTTTGTCTATGGCAGTGCTTTGGTTTAAATTTGTTCTGATTTGTGACAAGAATCTGCGTTTCCAGTTATAGCCAGGAAGCACAGGTTAGAACGAAATGGACTAACTATGAACCGCATTACTTGACAAGCTGTTAGATAGTAAGTAGGCCTGCATTCGAAAATCCCTGCTCATTTGAACGTCCTCAGGTTGAAGATGCAGGAAAAGGCCTCCAAATATGGAGTGTAGCTGCTAATACATAATATCGAGGAAACAGCATTGGTCAGCGATAAGGGTGTTCCTGGAGATTGGGCGGGGTGTAATATTTCTTCATCGTAGAAATTCATCATATTACGAAATTCCATGAACACGGAACTATACTACAACACAGTATTTATTATTATTTTTTTACTTCACGGTCCCACTTCGGTATTTTAGAGATAATGTTACATAAATTTAACTCTGTTCTTTGGACCAGAGGCATTTTCCGATAAACATGATTTTCCGCTTAGCACAGATTCTGTTTGGACAGATTTTGTCCTGCATTCTAGCCACGAGATATGTAGTCAGTGTCGTTTAATAAACACGGCGAGCGCTTACCTGTTGGGTCCATTATTCTGATGCAGTAACAAATATTAATGACACCTTCCGTTGACATACATTTTATGGTTTCGAAAGATTTGCAACTGTAGGTTTTAAAATCTACTCGCGGTCTCATAAGTGTTACGTGCGTTTATTACGGTGCTGTACAAATTTCAGATATTAGTATTCAGCAATTATTAATTTACGTTCCACTCATCAGAATTGTTCGTGCAGCAACCAGCTTTCTGTAAAGAAAGACCTTACTAAATATTGCATAGTTTTCAGTAAGATAGTGTAATTGCGTCATATTGTGAATATTATATCAATTATTTATTTTAATCCGTCTGATCACAATATAATTTTTTATTTAAAATTTCTTATAATTAAGATAATAAAATATCATTCATGTTCCATATCGATTGATCGATTTACATTTCGGAACATTTACACAACATGTTTCGGTTTCTATAAAACCATCATCAGGTGTAAAATAAATCTAAGAACTTAAAACTCAATTATGATTTCTGTAGTTTTTTGGTGATGTTTCATTACGTTTGTTTTTCCATTTTTGGGCGAAGGTGTTGTTTTTCTTAAATGTTATTAGATGTATATATCGGCCTGTAAGTAAATTATTGAAAGAAACACTAAAGAATTTGAAAGAATTTATAAAAGAATTTAGAGAATAAAATGAAACATCACCAAAAAACTACAGAAATCATAATTGAGTTTTAAGTTCTTAGATATATTTTACACCTGATGATGGTTTTATAAAAACCGAAACATGTTGTGTAAATGTTCCGAAATGTAAATCGATCAATCGATATGGAACATGAATGATATTTTATTATCTTAATTATAAGAAATTTTAAATAAAAAAATTATATTGTGATCAGACGGATTAAAATAAATAATTGATAGTTTTCAGTGATATATTGGATTTCGTTTAAGGTTAGTGCTTCTGGTACACTCCTGCTGGTACATCTGACACATTAAATCAGAAAGTACAAGGAATACTATTTATCGAATGGGCATTCACATCAGACCGACACTTCAAGACACCGTGTTGTGTTGACTTCCAGTATCACAGTTAACTCTAGTTATGTAGTTGTTTCAGCATGCCATGGTGTGACGGCAGACGAGGGCAACTTTCAGGGTTTGTGTCCGTAGGGGAAAGCTGTCTACACGCGAGGGCTACAGCAGTTGAATCTCACCAGTGGGTGAATCTTGCCAAGATCCAAATTAAATTAATTGAGAGTGAAGACCAAGAAAAGTAGGCACATGATACGAATGGGGAGTGTAGAAAAGGGGCATTGTTTGAGAAGCTCAGGAATGAACATCGCTTGAAGCCAATTTAAATCTTCCTCTCAGTTTTTACATGCTCTCCCCTGGGGTTGGGGGGTTGAAGCCGTCTTACCCATTATATTTCACGTTATAAGTGGCGTAAGTCCTTCGGCGAGATAAGAAGTGTTCCAACTTACATTGGAGTGCTCGGAAAGCAGATTTTTTTTCTGCTGTGGACGGGGAACGTAGGCGTTTAAACCTGCCATGTTCATTATTGAAGTGCTTGAGATTTCCCCTATCATACACTCCCCTAGCAGCCGGATTACGAAATGCGTAACGCGTTATGTGGTTCAGAAGTTGCTAATTTACAAGTTACTAAGCTAACCCAACCCAACTTAACCAAGTAACACAGCTGAGCAAGCTATCCTAACTGAATAAATCGACTAAATAGTTAGCAAAACTTGAAGGGCTTGGATAACAAGAAGGTTGAATAGCTAAGCTAACATATAACTGAACAACGTAATGTTACTTAATGAGCTGACGTAAATGAAGGAGTTAACGCAACTTAAAGGACCAACATAATTGACCAGTTTGCCATTCTGTGGCCAATCTATGAAACTTACCTTTCTAATTACTTTGACTGCACAAACTAACGTACTTTTTCGTAATGAGGAAAATGTATCTTAACTGAACAAACTAATCTAACTCAACTAGATGACGTAACTGATTCAACAAGCTAGGCTGTTTTGTTTGTTTGTTTGTTTAGTGTTGATTAAAGCGCCTTGCAATTGTGTTCATTGGACCTTCGGGTCGTAATACCGAAGAGTCCTAGTTAATTTCTATATAATTTAGAAGAAATTTCTCCTGTTTTGATTGTGTGATTTTCGTTATCTGAATACTGCAGGGCTCCTCCCCCGCGCATAATTTCTCTGTCATTTGAGGTGAATATCCGTGCGTCCGGTGACGATCTCGGCTGTGGTGTGTACTTTGGTTATTTATCTAATTCTCTCGTCGTCTTGCAGAATACAAATGAAATATTTTTGCTCCAGTAGATTGCATAAAACTTGCCTTAACCTCATGGAGCTTTAATTAAGGACGTCGTCTCTACTCATCTTCAGAATGGGGGGGTTGGGGGGGGGGGGGGGGGTTAGCCCGTTTCGTGACGCCAGCTTAACATTATTGCTTGCCGTGTGACACAGCAAACTGGAAGACTTGTCTGTGTTTGGGAGATAAGAAATTTGCATGGGACACTCGGGGAAATCTTCAAGACGACTTGCCTGTTCTGAAGATAATTCGGTTTTCTCGTAACTAGTTTCAATGCGGTTTGTGCAACGAGAGAAACAAAGCAGGTTACCTCGTGACGGTGTTCGCTACGTCCTTACCTGTGCTCATTGCTACACAGCGCGTGCGCAGATTGTGTTGCACCGAAACTATTCCCGTCCGCGATAACGGGCGCGTACTGTATGTGGGTGGAAAAATGAAAGTTGGTCGGTAATGGATAGTGTACGTTCTTTGCGTTTACAGACATGTTAATTTACCGCTTTATTACGTGGAGTAATTATATGTATGAAGACTAAAACTGTGTGTGACTTTGTGCATGAAACTTGACAGGCTGTGTTTGTACGAGCTGCACATAACTGCTCATAGAAAAGCAAGAATATCTGCTCTTCTTACCCATTTATTCTTCCTTTCTACTGTCTCCGCAGTTCTTTTGAGCTCCACGTTCCATTACGTATTCCCTTACCTAAGTCCAACCTCTCTCCCCTCATCTTCCTCGTGGACCTGGGCTTAAGCTGCTTGCTCGCGTGGCTGTCTGGTGACGTCACCCTCTGATACAAATGGCTGCTGATGCTCCCTAAAACCTAAGTGAATTTCACTGCAGAGAGAAAAGAGGCTTTTGTGCGTGTTTGTGTGTTTTGTTTGAACTGAGTGTTCACGCTTAGACAAGACATGCCGAATTGAAAGCAGTGTTTATGAAAGCACCCCTCTACTCAACCCATTCGCCATTATAGTGTTTCGGTCTACATAAAGACACAGGTATGCTATACCTTTCTCTCGCCTTATGCATTACATTCTACATTGTAACAAAATTGTACTTTTCAGAAGCTTTTGAAGACACGGAAAACATCTTCTACTCGGCAGCCAAAGGCACAGCTTTGGTATTTCATTCAGTCTGTATGGAATCTCAGTAATTCAGTTTGTATTAAGTATAAAATGTAATATAGGCTTATGTGGAACTGTAAAATACATAATAAATCAAAGAAAGCCCCCATTAAATGATAGATTTTAAATCATTTGTACTGAGATAGTGAAATTACGTGGTTTTGTTCTGGCAGTGTTATTACCGATCTACCAAAATCATGAGGAGTGCCGAAAGTGCGAAATTTGACGCAACGAAGATTGTCAACTGTTTACCCATCGTGTCGCCGCGTAGTGTAGCTTTACGCATTTAAACGGCTGGCAAATAAAACGTAACGGCGAGGTTAGGTTAGGTTAGATTATTTGAGGACAGTCCTCTTCATTTTAACTTAGGTTATATTAGGTGTGCCTGGATATCGGTGTGAGTTAAGAAATGTTTGTTCCTCTTAAATGTTGAAATACTGATTTTGATTACTGGCGTTTCGAATATGGCAGTTAGGTAATTTCGATTTTAGAATTTTGAAAATTGTGAGTGTTGTCAAATGCGCTACACCTGTTTCGCGTGACAAGGTAGATTTAATACTTCTGAATGCACGTTGCAAAGAATGCTTGAGGATATTATGTGTTTTCCGGTAAGGAATTCACATCCCAAGCTTCTTGATTTTATCTGACGACAGATCCATATGAAGAGGATCCTTCCATCCTTTTCTCGGACTGGGACCTGTTCATATACGTTCTTGGCAGATGATCCAGAAGTGGTTTGCCATTGCCTTCTTCTGTGTGTGAATGGAGTAATTGTTGGGATGCCACGGAGAAACCGGGGAAGCCCCCGGAGAAAAACTCCGTGTTGCCTAGACCACGGCCTTGCCCAACACAAGTTATAAATTCGGGCACCGCCGGGAATCGAACCCGAGACCCCAGGATTACTAGGCCAGCGTTCTAACCGCTAGGCCACCGTGGCTGGTGCTTCTTGATTATGTAACAATATTATCGGTGTTGAATTGTTGACCTTAAGAATACATTTAGCGTCTTTTTTGTTATTCAGTTTGTCCACTATATTCTCATCTACTTTCGTAATAATTTTCTTTTACATTCCTGCGAACATACAGAGTACGCGCGTGTGTATGTCGACTCAACTACTTTGTCCGTTCTGTGATTTTGTTTTGCACAAAGTGCTTTCGGTGAAAGCATTATGGGCTGGTCGTGTCTGTCTGTCTGGTTTTTTCAACTCGAAAATTGGTATGGGTGTGCCACTGGGATTACCTCAGAATCGTACTTTCGAATGTACTACGACTAGAAACTGAACGGTGGGTGATGAAATTCGTGAGGTGGACCAACAGTAGGCCATTTCGGGAACTACTGTACTTCCAAATGCTAAACGGGATTTCGATGAGCCAGTTTTGTACACTGCATTTTGGAAGCTTTTGGTCAGGCTTGATATACCCCTTCAGAGATGCTTATGCTTGAAATTAAGATCTTTTTATTGGAACGTGTTTCTGCGGGACAAATATTTTCGATCATTTGAAGAAAATTTTGAACACCCGTGTTTGCAGACAGCCAGTAATATTTTAATTGGGTAAAACAATCTTGAGACATCAGATCTAAAACTTCTTGACGATGGTGAAGAGTCAATTGAATAAAAATTTTCTTGGATATTATCCATCGTCTAGTAAATATAAAACGTAAAACGACGTTACGTTTTATATTTACTAGACGATGGATAATATCCAAGAAAATTTTTATTCAATTGAATCTTGATACAGGTTTGCTTTCTTCGCATAGTAACAAGTTATGAGAAGAACTTATGACGTCCACACTTTCTGTTATTGTTTCAGTTGCAAATTGCAAAGCTGTAAACTAATTTTACGGTTTGGTGGGCGGTTTCTGTACGTAATTGCCACCTTATAGTTAGGACAGCGTCCGAGTTCCTACTTCGCCGTGATTGTATGAATAACATTTAATTAATTTTTAGTGTCGTACGGTTTCCATGTTGAAGTTATACGTCATATATGGGAACCTTAATTTAAGTTAGAGTATTTTTTTCGAAAAATGTTGTTAACATTGATGTAGGCTGTCCTCCATTAGCTAATTGGCGCTAATCTACTCCCACCTTATAAATTCTTACATCTGTCATGTTTGTATTACTAGAAGGCATATTACTATATTATCGGACAAAGCTCAAACAGGGAGTGTGTCTCTCGTGACGTGACTCCAGACCATCATGAAAATCCTATTAGAAGTTCCTGGATGGGATTCACACAGACTGGCATACTGAAAAGGTTGCACTTAATATTTCCTTTTAAGTAAATAACATTCGCTGCTGGATACATCGGCTTCTGGTCTTTGCTTATTATATGAAAATACTGGGTGAAAACAAAAGTACCTTAAGGAAATATACGGGTTTATTTGGAGGCAGTAAGGTAGCTGGTATTTACATAAAAGCAGACAAAATTAGGTATGGGCTATATGTTAACGTCTCGTCACCAGAATACAGGACAGTCTGATATATACTTTCTGAACACGGTAAAATTAAAATAGTTTGGAACATCAAAATTACATTCACGAATAAATTAAATGTGGATAAAGCTGTGTTACCACGCAGTTCAGATGATTTTCATTTCATATTCTATCTGAGAACATAAATATTTGAAATATGCAGGGCTATCATTTTACCTTTTGATTTGTATGGGTGGAAAATATTTGTATCTGTACCTTAGAGAATAACCTAGATTCAGGTTGTATGAGAATTAGGGCAGAGATGATAAAATCAAGGATGATGGTTTGTACAGGGTATGTGTATAAATGAGGAAATGTTCTTGAATTGTGATATGAAATTCTATAGAGACCACGTGGGGAACTTAGGGGTGATGGGGAGATAATATTAAAATAGATTTTAAATAAATAAAGCCCTAAAAAGGTAGATGGCGAAGGGTGGAAATTAGAAAAAAGTCGGTGAAATAGGTTGTAAGTTTTGGATTGGATTGGATTAGATTGGATTAGATTAGATTGGATTAGATTAGATTAGATTAGATTAGACAGAAGACGTCTATTTTATGGTATGTTGCGTCCTGTAGTCTTGCTGGAAATCTACCTACGTCCAATAATTTCCGATTGCTGTTCTGTAAACTTTCGTAGTAAAACGCTCAACACCGCTAATAATTACTAATTTTACATTTGCGAGACTGACGACCTATTTTCTTGTCAGTCTAATTGTCATCCTCTCACCTCGCCCTCTGTCGTACAATTGGCTGTTTTCCAATAGGAGTTTCTTCAAAATTCTGTATGCATCTTTTACGTTGACAATTAGAGCTGCAACAGGGGATTCCCTTTAACGAGTATTTAAACATTTAACTCCTATAAGAAGTAATAACTCGTACTCCACGGATTTGTTTGAGAAACACAGGTTTGAAGTGGTCCCTTTAGTGTCCAGTGCAGTAGATACGGAAGGGGTAGTAGACAGTATAATCCACCATGTGTATCCAGGTAACGTAGCATATACCTGTCGGCTGATGGTAGTTGTGATCCATTGTTTTCCCACACTACCTACCCAAGCCAGTGTTTTGTTTGCCTCGACGCGGGGTAGTGAGGGGTTTGGTTTCGGAAACAATAGGAGTTACCAGGACAACCGACCACTAAGAGCCAATAGGAGAATAGACCGAAAGCTTTGGTGTTGTGTTGCATTCAGTTTCTGTGTATGTGTGGGGGCGAGAGGGAGAGAGTTTGGGGGTTGTAATTTCACCCCTGTCTGAATTCTGTCTCCCTCCCTCCGACCACCCACAATCCTTTCAATGGACATACGCACAACTCCGTTTATCATCGGCATAGAAGCTTAATACACGAGAATGCGTGGAATAAAATAAATGTGCCTGGAGTGAACACCGCATTCTTTCTGCTGCACCCATTGTTTACCTAACGTTGCTCCTGGCTGTGATGATGGATTTAGCCTTCCGGCGGCATCCAATGGAAAGGACTTCGTGTAATCGGTTAAGTGCTCAAAATCCGATTTTGTAATTCAAATATCGTGAAAGTAGAGTGTAGTGTTAAAAATGCGTATTGGGCTTTGGAAATTGGGGATATACCGTATATATTTTTTTACTATCAGTGATTTCAACGAAGTTGTTAAGCTTTTTGCAAGGTGACGTAAGGTACAAATTGTTCTGTAGATATCCTTCAGGGCATTCTGCTATGCTATGATACTGAATTTCAAAACATTGTGATTAAATCTCCTACACTCAAATGGATGCTGCCAGGTACCCCTTACATAATTCACAGTGGGACGTCAGGGATGTTTCAAAAGTAGGTTAATGTGCGTTCACTCGATCTAGGAGAGCCAAAGTAACAAAAGGATGAACAGTAACTAGCTTCTTAATCTGTACTCTCTGCCTAAATTCATCAGCGAGGTATGTACCAAGGTTGAAGTATATGACAAATTCATAGGGTACAGCATTTAAGCGAAACGTCTATTGAGCGTAGAGTACAACTTGGGAGATATAAGGGTAGATGGAAGGACAGTATTAAATTTGACAATAAAGAAATTATCTGTTAGCATGGAAATTTATTTACCTGTTTTGAATGCCCGGATTTTGTCACCACTATTAAATGTTTGGAGTTGATTAAAGGCTTTCGAAAGCGATTCTCAGCGCATTTAATCAGATACAAAAGTTAGCATGACTTTGGCACAGATTACTACTCAAGTCACCTCAGTTATGATTATTCTGTTCGGACTTGTAACGTTTCTTGGCGATCTGTTACAGACCTTTTATA
This sequence comes from Zootermopsis nevadensis, assembly GCF_977971745.1. Lineage (NCBI taxonomy): Eukaryota > Metazoa > Arthropoda > Insecta > Blattodea > Termopsidae > Zootermopsis > Zootermopsis nevadensis. The sequence continues at coordinate 13,293,713 of NW_028259152.1, read as the reverse complement.
TGGTTAGGCCTATTACGTGTGAAGATACAAGGCGGGTCGTCAGGAACCATAGACATCACCCAGCAGAATCAGCTGAGAGAATTAAATTTCGAATCTTCAATCCAGATGACCCGATAAAATACGAGTAAGTTAAAAAGCACGAAGACTCTTTCTCATTTATCGGCCCGTTGCCTGTTTGAGAGACGGGAATAATAGCCATCAGCATTCCACCACAGAGAACTGAAAGGTCACAACTTCATTGATGTCACTGGAAAATCAGACTCTTAGCGGTTGTCTGCTTCTCACAATACCAAAACTAGGAGACGCAATATAGACTTCAGAATACGGCATTGCAAACACTGAAATTACATGGGATCTAGAGGTTCATTTACGTAGCAAGGGCTCCTTGACGAGATAATCACTTCGAAAACGGTGGCTAGTCCGAAACATCGGCAATTTGTATCACATCGACACAGTTCGATAACATAAACTGCCATAACTAAGGTTCATTTGTTGTCAAACGTTATCGGCCTTGTACGTAATAAAAACATTACAAACTCCAGGTTAATGCACACGCTATTGATGTAACATGTGAAGGTAATAAAATTTTTGTAAAATGATGATACCTTCCCAGAAAGATAGAACATTCGTGTATTTTGAAGACCGATGCTCCGAGTGACAAAATATCGAGGCGTAATCAGCTGGGGCCGTCAGTAACAGGACTTGTTACAGTAACCGAGTTAGTTTGTGGAAATCAACTTAGGAATCCCTGAAGGTTAGTGCTAACATTGTTGAGTAAATGCTGCATTGTGTCGGCTTCAGATTGCTTGTCCGATGAATGCGGTTAGCGGTGGGAGGACGGGCTGAGTCTCCGCAGACGCATTAGGTGCAAACCGAACGTAACAGCATTTACGGCTGCAAATTAAGAGCAACTGGGCCTGCACCGCAGTGCGACCCTTGCACAAAGCATGAAGTGATGGGGAGTTAGAAATGCGTACCAAATTATAGTCGGAAGGGAAGAGACTATTTGCTAAATCTAGGCGTAAATGGGTGTGTGAGAATATGGGTTGAATTCAGCTGACTCGGGACCCGGTCCATTTCTGGACTGTTGTATATACGATAATGAATTTTCAGGGTTCTATAAAAGTAAGCTTATGTATAGACCAGCTGGACCACTGTCAATTTCCTAAGAAATCTCTACCATAGAGTAAGTTAACAACCAAGACATTCAGGACCCACATTTTATTTATTTATTTATTTATTTAGTGTTCTGTCTAACGACAGGTCCATATGAACAGGATCCTTCCATCCTTTTCTCGGACTGGGACCTGTTCATATACGTTCTTGGCAGATGATCCAGAAGTGGTTTGCCATTGCCTTCTTCTGTGTGTGAATGGAGTAAATGTTGGGATGCCACGGAGAAACCGGGGAAGCCCCCGGAGGAAAACTCCGTGTTGCCTAGACCACGGCCTTGCCCAACACAAGTTATAAATTCGGGCACCGCCGGGAATCGAACCCGAGACCCCAGGATTACAAGGCCAGCGTTCTAACCGCTAGACCACCGTGGCTATGACCCACATTTATGCCAGTTTAATATTGTTCATTTTTTCACGGTACACAGGCGTTTCATGTTTTAGGGCTGATCATCCTAAGTACCATATCTGGTTCATGGACTTGTTACTGGTTGTCTGCACTCATATTGGTGTGATTAATTTGATTTTTACGTTTGAGTCAGAGAAACGAAGTTATCGGTCCAGTAACACCCCATAAGAGACTACGGGAATGTCAGAAGGTAGAAAATATTTAGGTAAAGAATAAAAGTATTAATTCATACCTTATCTGCTCACGAACTATCATTAACACAGTTGACTGATTGCCTTGTAGTACATAGTAATAATTCTACCGGTTACTCTGCTATACCAGCGGTAGTTTTGTATTTAAAGTAATTTAACATGTGGCGGATGTATGAGCTCAGTCAGTATAGTGACAGGCTACGGACTGAACGACCGGGGTTCGATCCCCGACGGGGTCAGAGGATTTTTCTTCTAGCCTCTGCATCCAGGCCGAGGCTAGGGCCCACCCAGCCTCCTCTACAATGGGTACCGGGGTCTTTTCCCGGAGATAAAGCCGGCCGGGGCGTCATGCTTACCACTCACCCCCATGTAGTATTGAGGTCTCTTCCCCCAAGCGCCTACTTGGCGTATAGTGGGACAGCTTTACTTTACTTATGACGGACGCAGAGAGATAAACTGTGTATCCCCCTTTTTTTCTACATTCCGTCTTGTTCATTTTTGCTGTTTTACTTTACATTCCTTTATTATTTTTTTTGCATTTTTTTTCAGTTACTTTTTTTTTCTCTCGCGTCTTATTTTTTCATTCTTGTCTTCTATTTGATTTTTCCTGTAATCGCCTTTTGTCTGCTGTCATAATGGTGATGAACTTAGCCTGTACACTGTGGGGAGCTTATGATAATGATAATGAAGTTGTACTATGCAATCAATACGAATGATGAGCCCTATGGCCGGTCATGCCAATTGATTTTCAGTTTTGGACCCAGGGCTGTTGGTAGTCTATGACGTGTCATTGGAATAAGTAAACGCAGTTGAAATATGGGAGTGCGGTAACTCGTGTGAATGGAGAACAAATGTAAAATTTTGAATCAGGTTGTTTGAAAATAGATTTATCCTCACAACCTATTCGTTTGGCGGTGTCTGCCCTTTCTAGCAGACTGACGTGATTTTGGTGTTACCGGTCATTCCTCCTTGTCTGTCCTTTTAATCTCGCTAGCAGTATTAAGCAATCGCCAAGAACAGTCTCAATTTAATAATAATAATTATTGTCATCATCAAATCAAAACAGATAGAACTATTCCAGATAACAAACCAGATATTATTATAATTCGAAACAAAAATGGAACTTGTCTCTTAATTGATATAGCAAAACAAACCGACAGATATGTAATTGAGAAGGAAGCGGAGATGATGTTGAAGTAGAAGGACCTTCTCATTGAAATACAATGAATGTGGATAGTGAAGGCAAAAGTAATCGCAATAATTATAGGAGCAACTGGAACTGTCTCTGAGTCTCTCAGAAAATATTTCGCCAACATTCCGGGCGAACACAACATAAGGGAACTGCAGAAAACTGCCATTTTAGGATCTTCATACATAATTCGAAAGACGTTGTCGTAAAATATATAGTTATCTCTAACAGTAAAATTATATAATACATGTAACACACATTAAAAACAAAATGTATTTCGGAAATAGCTGCTGCACTATGTACCTCAGGGGCGAGGTTTGTCTCGGGTACATAGAAAGAAATACCCTGTAAAATGACGAAGAGATGTAATAATATTAATAATAATAATAATTCAATTTATTTATTAAAGTGTTTGCCAACAGCGAGGAACCAATGACAGGCAAACATTTATATTACATACATATACAAAAAACAAACGAAACTAAATATATAAATTAATATATATAATAGATCAGTCAAACATTTCCAGTATTGAGCATAATAGCCAATTACAGGCAAACACAGTAATAATATACATAGTTAAAATTATAACAATCACTAGACCCTTTCCTGTACAGAGAAAGAGTCTTCAAGGGAGACACTGACTTCGCTGAACATGTCCAAAAATCTGCATACGTCACTTGCGCACCTAGCGGAAGGACTACAACAACAACAACAACAACAATAATAATAATAATAATAATGATGAACATTCCTTCCGATGGGTGAGTTTAGAGACAGTAAGGGGGAAGCAGGAAGCACAACTCAGGATGAGGCGATCAGCAGATACTACTTTAAAAAAATTGAAAGTATATGTCGATTATGTAAAAAAACTGAGAAGATATTGATGACCAAAGATCATGACGTCCCATTCTGGCAAATAACGAATAATAAGACATGATAAAATCTATACACGTCTACATTACTATTTGGGACCGAAACATCAGAAAACTGGTATTCACACATACCTAAGTCGGTATGTGAACATGAAGGCCTAAGTAGCATTGCTTTGGAATCAAGGGGTACAGACTAAGTAATTAAAATGAAGAAAGATGACATTTGCTGACTGAATAATGTAGCAGTACCTTTCGATAGGAAACCGAAGAGTTATTGGAATACAAACATCTGCGTATAGAAATAAGAAAAATGTGGAATATGAAATTTTTTGTCGTGCGGTGATCATTTGGGCCACCGGAATTGTAACTAAAGGACTGGAAGAATATCTGAGAACATTCAATAGGTTTTTTTTTTTCAATCAGCCACACTGGAAACATCGCACGCAAGAGGAAAGTGTTGTACCATGAAACTTATATCACGAGTGGTGGGGTTTGCCATTGGTCGAAGAGGAGAAGTGCCAAGAAAAGAAAAGAAAAGAAAAGAAAAATTCCTAAGAGAAGCAGGACCAGCATCATCATCATCATCAACAACAACAACTCCTATAAATCGTTTTACTCGTTTTGTAGTCCTTCCATTGTCAAATTCTTTTGCCAAGTCAATGTTGAGAGGTAATTTCTGAATAAATGTCCATCCATTCTCTGAGAGCCAGACCATAATGTGAGGCACAGCATGTGGTTGTTAACAGGTGGTTTTGAGAAATAACATTATATAAAACTCGAAAGTGCTAAAGAATTACACCATCAAAAGATAAATACAAATTTCCAACCTGTCAGCGAACTTTATTGTAAAGTGTTGGTGCTTTCCATGTAAGTCTTTATTTGAATAAACGTTATTTTTCCATTTTATCACGTAATTTCACATATTGACTGAGCCGAAAGGGATGTTTCTTTTTCCCTTCCAAGATTCTCAGGCAATTTTTGAAGATGGCTGTCATCTGGACTTACCGTCTTGATGTTGGAGCCAGCAAGGACCTCTGAAACGTTGGTAAACTTCTACCAGACTTCTCGGTTCTGCAACCCATATGACAGCCATCTTCGTACTTACCGCAATGAAAACCTCAAATCCTCCATGTTTGGTGAAGTGTCTTTAAACGAGGTACATCGTGCGTCGCATTTGAGGGGTTACGGTATAATCGTTTAGTGGCGAGTGTGGATTGAAAAAATACGTGCAACCCCCTCTGATTACATTCAGTGCCAGCAGACATTTAGAGTTGTGTAGTGCATGACGCATTAGGCGAGACATATCTGTGAAATCTATTTGAGGTTGAGGATCATTAGACAAGTATTTATGACGTACGAGTGAGTCTGCGAAGGTTTGAATGGTGGCTGCATCTGAGGTGAAGTGTTCCCGTGTCATATTGCAGAATAGGGCACTCATCTCGTGTGTGGCACAAGAGATATTTTCTTATTAATCGTAGTGTCTCTCTCTACCATTACTAGTGTGCGTTAACTAAGGTGCAAATGGAAACGTCTATGGCGTAGGTGATAAAAAATTGTTTGTCATTTCTGGTGTTTCTCGTTGAAAAGAAGGCTCAGAAGTGTAAATAACTTTGATGGAGATTATTAACATTTGAGGGCACGCAGTTGTAGTAAATTGTATTGTGTATTTGGACTCGTATACTGTGTTAAGGACTGTATAAAAACGAAAAGTCAGAAAATATGCATGTGAGCAGTTTCTGTTTGCAGCGTTCAAACAAAGAAAGACATTTTTTATAACGAGATTAAAGCTCTTGTGCTGGTTGGAAGTGAGCGGTAAGGGCAGGTGAGGTCCGCCGATGAAGTTGCTGTGGTGAAGGCTTTAAAAGATAAATCGGATAGAAGGAATGAATAAGGAACAAAGAAAGAGCTGGCGAACAGGACGAAATTGAAGATGAAGTAAGCAAGCAGGATATAAAGGGAAACAGGTCGTCAATGCAGTGAGGAGGAATATGGTTGTGTTCTGGTTGGTTAAGCCGTGTATTCCAGTGAAGTTTACCGACGCTTCAGAGGTTCTCATCATCGCCCTGATGATGGAGGCAGCAAGGACCTCTGAAGCGTCGGTAAACGTCTACGAGACTACAAGACGCTACAAAACAAAAGACAGCCATGTTCATACTCTTATTGTTATGTAAGAAGACTAAAAAACAATGGAGTATTTGTGATTGAAACTTGAAAAAAGAACAAGGAGCTTGAGCTCCATTGTGTGGCTCCACGTGTAACAAGAATGGCTTGCGGTGTGCACATGCATGTAGGCCTACGTATTGATATGTCCGAACACTTACGTTATTCTGTCGGGACTTATAACATTATTTTTATTATTATTATTCAGTGTTCTGTCTGAGGACAGGTCCATATGAACAGGATCCTTCCATCCTTTTCTCGGACTGGGACCTGTTCATATACGTTCTTGGCAGATGATCCAGAAGTGGTTTGCCATTGCCTTCTTCTGTGTGTGAGTGGAGTAATTGTTGGGATGCCACGGAGGAAAACTCCGTGTTGCCTAGACCACGGCCTTGCCCAACACAAGTTATAAATTCAGGCATTAAGGAAAGTTTTATATCGCGTTCCTGCCGTTGTAAGACGACCGCAGTGCAAATTTGTAGCTTTTTTTCAAACTGCTTAGCACAGTGTTGCTTGAGCCCCCATCCAAACATCTTTTAAGCTGACACAGGTAGTACAAATTAGCCAGTTTCAGAATGTTATTTATGCTTTCCTAGACTTACTGTCACCGATCCCAAGTGTTTTAAAGATCTTTACTCTTTTTCTCAGACCCGTCTTTGATGTCCTCGAAGTGTCATTTGCTGAGATGTGGGCGGGTCAGTGGGCTGTGACAAATTCGTATTATTATTCTGGATGGAAAATATCGTCAGATTGTGATAATGTAATATTAACGTATAAATCAAATACAGATACGAGTTGAATAGCATTGCTTCCGGGGCACGGTCCATTGGCGGGTTTCTGTTTCAGTAGTAACGGACCATTTTTTGATGAAGTAAGTGGCTGAATTGTATGCGGATCTGAATCGTAGAATTAGTTACCCAGCCAGTTAAGAGTTCTCGCGTACGACAGTGGAAACTGAGTAATCGGCCACAATAGATAAGCGAATTTGATGAACTTAATTGAAATCTGTGCTAATTAAGCCCATAAAGTCAGACCTAGATCAAGAAATTGCATTATTCTATACGTGACCGTGAGCCAACTCCATCCATTGGCTGGTGGCGGGCTTTGGTGTGTCGGTGTTGGACCTGAGGGTTTTGCTGTGAGGGAGTTAATTAGTCTATAGGTGATAATCATTGTGTTGCTAGGTTACCGTTTAGGATACGGCAGAATGCCGTGTTGTATTACCTACGGCATTTCTATTATTGTAAACGCGCAATAGACGACTTGGAGAAATTAATCTAAACAAATTAATAAAGAAACTCCTTCGGAGCGGTTGCTCTAGAGTCCTTGTCGTTCTTTCTGGATAATTTCGACTGTTCTGCCTCCTGTAGGGAATAAAATGAACTCAAGTTGCCGAGTAAAAGAAATGACGCGAGTGGATTGCGCTAAATAATTGTTTGTAGAACCTAAACCATTTGTGATATGTAAAATCTGAAAACAGATATGGAAAGCTCAAGAGGTAATACGTATTTCGTACGCAATATGTCCAGATCCATCTCTTACGGTTTTCGAGAGGCGGGCGCTTAACGCGTCATTTCTTTACTCGGTAACTTGAGTTCATTTTCTTCCCTACAGGAGGCAGAACAGTCGAAATTAAGAGAGAAGAAGATTTAATTTTAATTTCGTTATATCAGTTTTAAGTTTACTCGTATCAGGATACAGTAATATTGTTTATGCTGAAATAGAGGAATTTCAACATTGGCATTTGACATTTTCATGTCTAATATAACGTATACTAAAGCGAAAATATTAAGAAAAAAAATCCTTCAGTTTACTCTTGTATCACATGTCTGAGTAATCGAAAATAAAATAAATAAATTGTTGTTAATAATCATAATTTGATTAAAATACTTTGAAACGTAAGTTGCGAGAGAATGCGGAACAAATTAAAATTTTGCTCTACGCATTTTCAAGTTAAATGAAAAAACGTCCTCAGTAGTCAAACTTAATTTGTGTTAAAATATGCTAATAATGACAACTAATTAACACAGACGGTAAGCAATAATCGCTCTACTTTATTTATTCACATTTAAAAGAAGGTTGCGGTGGAACAGGGCCTGTTTTTCCAAACGAGATATCTCGTGCGTTGCATGAAAAGGGTTATAATTGTTTGCAGGAGTCGTATTTAGTGTATATAGCTCGCGTACTCTCTATTCTAGATGATTTTAATCAAGCTATAAGTGTGGGTTATTGCAGTAAAGAAAGGATGAAAGGATTGGTGAAAATGTGTGACATGAAACTAGGCGCGCTGTAATTCCTCTGCCCATCATCCTCTTGTTGTGTTCAAGTGACAGTATTTCATTTCCACCCAAGCCCTGTGGAGAGGGGCGATAATAGAACGCCTTGTTCCAGCAGTATCAGCGCTTTTATTTATGTGATGATGAGTCGCTGTATGGTGATTTGTGCCCATATTCATTATTGATACTAGAGCCTGGTAGTTCATTGCGGCAGTGGATGGACTGTAAAGCGTATAGTGCAGTCAGAGAGGAGGCTGAGAGATGTTTTAAATTTAGAGAATTATCTGTGTTATTATCCACTTGGAATAGTAAAATGCAATGGATTGTGACGCAGACCGCGCGGATTTATTCTACGAGGTTCTGTCTGTATTTTAAGAGAGTTAAGAGGAATACACAATACAGTTAGCTTAAAATGTTTCTTAAAATTTATGATTTTTTTTTAAAAAATGTTGGTGTCATATTCTTAATAGTTGACTAACTGATACTTGAATTGTCTAACAACGCGTTTCAGTGGCGTGTGTGAATGAATGTTATTGGGAAACATAATTTGGGAAGATTTCTGTCTTCTGGGTTGTTGCGCTGTGTAGTCTGGTCGATGTTTCCCAACGTTTCAGAGGTCATATTGTCTCCGTCATCAGGGCGGTGAGTATGAAGATTTCTGTCTTCTGGGTTGTTGCGCTGTGTAGTCTGTTCGGTGTTAACCAACGTTTCAGAGGTCATACTGCCTCCATCATCAGGACGATGAGTATGAAGATTTCTGTCTTCTGGGTTGTTTCGCCGTGTAGTCTGGTCGATGTTTATCAACGTTTCAGAGGTCATACTGCCTCCATCATCAGGGCGATGCTTCAGATTGCACAGCGCAACAACCCAGAAGACAGAAACCTTCATACTCACCGCTGTGAAAACCTCAAACCTTACATAATTTAGGAAGATTGAGCAGGGAAGGAGACGCAGTCTATGTTAATTAAGTTACCATTACATTTCACCGAGCATAATCGTACTTTGGTTCGACGCCAGACTTCGTAATTGATACAGCTGTATAAGAAAATTTGAGAACCTGTCACACTTGTATGCTTCCTCATTTGCTCACCTTCTAGCTTTATTATCGAGTGGGAGATAAATTCGGAGTTGCCGTGGCTTATTTTAAAGTTATCCAAGCAAGTGCTGGGATATATTAAAGAGAAGTTCTAAAAGTACTCATTGTTGTGGGTGCGGATTGAGTTTCGAACATGGGACCTGTCGTATGCAAAGCTGAAGCGGTAATGTCTCGACAGCTACCTTCAGTTTCTGAATGTAAACTGTTTCTGAATCCGATTTAAAAAGAGGTGTTGCTGATCTGAATATAAACATTAGTTTTGCAAAATAGCGTTTGAAATTTGTTATATGGATAGAACTATTTTAGGGTAAGTCCACGTTATCGGCTGTTGTGAACACGGCGATGAACCTTTGTTTTCTATGGCTGGGAATTTTTATGTCAACTCAGTAAGTATAATATTGGCTTTCAGGTAAGACCTTGTACAAAGTTTGAGTGGGGAGTGGTTAGTCATATTGCATTATTCTCATTAATTCTTAACCTCGGCACTAGATGGGGGGTGAGTGGTCAGCATCACGCCCCGGCCGCCCTTTACCCCCGGGAAAGGACCCTGGTACACATTAGGCAGGAGGATGGGTGTTCGACACCACATTCACACCTGGTCTGTGTCCTGTTCAGCGGCCTGACGATGAACCTGACCACTTATGTCCATCTACTAGGCGTACCGACTGTAAGATTGCGCGGAGTATTTATTACATCTGCTTTTACATTCGTGGCGTGACGCTTCGGAAGATATGTAGCTTCTAAACCAAGTTTTTTGCGGGAATAGATGTTATCTCTGATCGTGAAGAGGAAGGGTTAATCCATCGAGTCCGAAGGTCATCGTGAGTTAAAATTTAAAATTTCAATTCCTACCTAAGAGAAATAACTAGGCTTCTTTATTAAAATGTGTAATTGATTAACGCTGTTTATTCAAAATGACACTGAACTTATTTACATTGATCAAACCCATCTGAAACTTGTGAATAATTCCGATCATATCTTACAACCGACGTTTATTCGCAAAATTTATAGCATATTTCTGGAGTTAACCAAAATGTTGTACACTAGCAGGAAGATGGTAGGGAACAGTTTGTTAATAGATCAAACATATTTTATGGAATGTAGATTGATCGATCTCAGAAGATTCCTCTTTCGCTTAGTTTATATGCATACATATTCTGACAATCTGCATTAGCGCCGAAGGATGTCGTGTTCATTAACTGGAAGATATCGGTTTGTATGAAAACTATAAGACTGCATAACGTAATTGTCAAACCTCTGAAGTTACCGCAGTGTTTGTAAAAAAATAGCAATGTTTTTTATGAAAGTATTTTTTAAAAGTGTCTTTAGTCAAAGTTGCGTACAGTCGCGGACTGATTGAACACGTGAATCATGGTTGCGAATAAAAGTCTGTAAGGGCCGAAATTTTAGAACTTTACCCGGCCAGAGGACCATTTAGCCCGACCCCGAAGTGATTCTTCAGATATGTTACCCATACCGAACCGAAGCCCGACGTCCTTCACTTGTAGCCCGATTAAAGCCCGATCTGTCTAGAATGTGCCTTACCATGTCAATGATAAATGCTTATTTTAATGCATAAATATATGTAATATGTGAATAAGTTGTTTGACGACGCTCTGAAACATTTGAGGTTAATTTGGCTTTTGAAGCACTGACCGGATATTTCCTGTAGATAAAGCCCGAAATACTCATTTTACATTTTATTTCCTATCATTTGAACCAGGGTCGCTACCTTAGAGTCTTGTGTGTCGAAGAATATATAAAGTCCCATATCTGTATTGCCGTGGGAAATGTAATTAACTTTATTTAATGTTTATGTTTAAATTAGTACAAACGACATCTGACTTCAATAATTGCAATTAATGAACTTCCGGTTCCAAATTGTAAGATTTCAAACGCTTTGTTATTCGTTGCACAGAGCGTACACATATTATTTGATGCATATTAGTCATCGCATAGGGATAACTTCCCTTACAAATAGCTGTACACGTGGGATTTGAAGTTTTCACGGCGGTGAGTTCGAATATGGAGGCAGCTAGGAACAGACTACACGGCGTTACAACCTATGACACCCATCTTCAGCTATACATGTGTTTGTTTTACATGCTGAAATAGTGTGTAACAAGGTTTCTACGTCACTTTAATTGTCACTGCTCCATAGTTTAATGTTCCACAAATGGCGAATGCACCTACGTCATCGTAGGGCTAATATTTATTAACCATTAGCTATATAATGAGGTCAAGTGTTATATAATATCCTTATTGAATTTGGTATACCAAAGAAGCTAGTGAGTCTAATAAAAATGTGCTTAAATGAAACCTGCAGCAAAATTCGAGTAGGTAAATATGTATCTGAGACATTCCTCATCAAGAACGGTCTAAAACAAGGAGATGCTTTGTCTCCCTTGCTCTTTAACTTTGCGCTAGAATATGCCATCAGGAAAGTCCAAGATAGGCAGGAGGGTTTGCAATTGAATGGGACACATCAGCTATTGGCATATGCTGATGATGTTAATTTATTGGGAGACGACATAAATACAATAAAGAGGAACGCAGAAGTTTTACTACAGGCTGGTATACAAGTGGGGCTGGAAGTAAATTCAGAAAAAACTAAGTACATGTTAGTATCTTGTCATCAGAAGACAGGCGGGCAAAATTATCTTAGGGTAGCTAATAAATCCTTTGAAAGGGTTACAGAGTTCAAATATTTGGGAACAACAATAACAAATCAAAATGATACTCGTGAGGAAGTTAGGAGGAGACTAAATTCCGGAAATGCTTGCTACTTCTCAGTCCAAAATATTTTGTCTTCCCGTCTGATTTCTAAGAACCTGAAAATTAAAGTATACTAAACAATAATCTTGCCTGTTGTTTTGTATGGGTGCGAAACATGGTCTCTCACTCAGAGGGAGGAACACAGATTGCAGGTGTTTGAGAACAGGGTGTTGAGGAGGATATTTGGGCCTAAGAGGGAAGACCATGGGACATGGAGAAAACTACATAATGACGAGCTTAAAAACCTGTACTCCTCCCCCAGTATTGTCAGGGTGATTAAGTCGAGAAGAATGAGATGGGCGGGGCATGTAGCGCGCATGGATGGGACAAGAGGTGTGCACCGGGTATTGGTTGGGAAGCGTGAGGGGAAGAGACCGCTGGGGAGACCTAGACTTAGATGGGAGGATAATGTCAGGAGGGATCTATGGGAGATAGGAGTTGAAGGAAACTGGATTTTGTTGGCCCAGGACAGGGTCCGGTGGAGGGCTTTGATTAATTCGGTGATGAACCTTCGGGTTCGGTAAGTCATCTAGTTAGTTAGTTAGTTATATAATGAAGTCACCAGATACAAAAGCAGGTTAAGGACTGTCCAAGTGGGAACTTATAGACTCTTAGGTAGAAGGTAGATCTGAATGGTTGAATATAGGGAGTGCTGAAGTACGCAGGAAACTTAATAATGATTGATAATGCAGTCGAAATCATAGCAACAAAAGAAACTGATAGAAAGGTCATGTAGATGGCAGGACTGAAGAAGGTGACTGGAAACAGCATGGAATTAAAGCCTGGGGAAACGCTGGAAAGATTATTTTGGGGCCTGTACAGGTATCAACTTGCCTAATTCTTGACGACGCTAATAATGTTGATGTTGCTAGAATCAGGATCTTTCACGGCTACTAAATGCATCGGGCGATCAACCTTGTAAATATGTAGTTTGAGTCCATCTTTTTGGAAACTGTCTGTACTTCTGTCATCAGGGTAGTTGCGATGACTGACACTGCTACTAGTTGTGTTTGTACGGACAATTCGCTCTCCGACCCCTGCCGCGAGCGAGCCTGACTCCATCCACTGTCCCCATTGGCTCGCTGATTGCCCCAGAAGTCCATTGCAGTGTTGATGTCCGTAATTGAGTCGGGGGAGGACAAGGGTGCGCACAGTCAGTTCGTTAATATGGTTCCGAGGAAGTAACTCTGTTTCTTCAGAACCCTTTCAGACGTACTACATGGACGTTTACATAAACGTGATAAATAACGTATAATAATATTAACATTTTGGATTTGTAATGACTACATTTTTGTTATTTCTACAGTCACGGTTTAAATGAATTTTTTTTTTAAAGTTTGCCCCAGTTTCTTTCCTCCGAGGCTGTGAGTGGCGTCTCTCGACTTTGAATATCAACTCACTGATGTGTCTGTATACCACACCTCGGGGAGAAAGTTTGACTTAACCATTACTCCTTATTCAAGTCACATGAAAAACTTCGTCTTCTATTTTTACATTATCTTTCTTCGGGTAAATTATATCTGCTGACTGAAACTTGCTGCAATTCACCAGTTTTGATATAGGCGGTGATTGTAATTGTTAAACAAGAAGAACGTTATGGGTCTCGTCTATAACCTTTTGACATCATATTCCCATTTTAAACCGCCACGGTGGTCTAGCGGTTAGAACGCTGGCCTTGTAATCTTGGGGTCTCGGGTTCGATTCCCGGCGGTGCCCGAATTTATAACTTGTGTTGGGCAAGGCCGTGGTCTAGGCAACACGGAGTTTTCCTCCGGGGACTTCCCCGGTTTCTCCGTGGCATCCCAACAATTACTCCATTCACACACAGAAGAAGGCAATGGCAAACCACTTCTGGATCATCTGCCAAGAACGTATATGAACAGGTCCCAGTCCGAGAAAAGGATGGAAGGATCCTGTTCATATGGACCTGTCGTCAGACAGAACACTAATTAATTATTCCCATTTTATTGATTGCAGTGACGAGAAAATTTACTAATAAGAAATTTAATGTTGAAGATGGCTGTCTTCTGAGTTGTAGCTTCGTGTAACCTGGTAGAAGTAAGATTGAAGCTTTCACGGCGACTATAGTGAATTCTTCTCGGGCTACCAGCCATGTAAGGTGGTTTCATAGAGAAAGCAAACGTTTCGAGAACCATCTTCGCCCTCGTCCTCACGTGTTTTCTCCATTAAACCACCTTACACGACTGGTAGCCCGAGAATTCATTATAGTCTGGTAGAAGTTTACCGACGTTTCAGAGATACTTTCTGCCAAACCATACACATTTTAATGTTACTGGATATTCTCTTATCGTTCGTTATTTTATATTTGTTAAAAAATGTTCTCTTACCTTAAGACAAAATGTAACATTTGCATCAGAGCTGAACAGTCTCATGTAACATTCACCAAGTGTGCAATACGTCGTTTAACATCCGATACCATTATTTCAAATAGCAATCGTGACGTGGTGGATGCAAGAGATGCATACGAAGTTTTCGTTGAAGAATCCATTTGGAAGACATTAGGTAAACAGGTTTCGAGTCTGCGTACTATAATGCACTGGCTGAGGTTGGTATGTGTCTACGCCATATCCGATCACTGTTATGAACTGCGGAGTTCAACAACAGATAGTCTGTTGATCACCTGAATAACCATCCCCCCTAGGTTACGGGGTTTGTTTCAAGAGGTTAGTTATAATTTATGTTCAACTGTTAGTTACTCTTAGCTGGTTGTTGGTTAGGTTATAATTATTTGGTTGCTTTCAGCCGTTTGCTTATTGTGTTACCTGGCTGGTTACCTTGGTTAAATTAAGTTTTATGTTTCAGTTTGTTGTTTCGTTATATTGATTGTTTGTTGGTTGTTTTCATTCCGTTGGTTTGTTTGGTTGCATTTGGTTGGACAGTTTATCTTATTTGGATGGATTTAATTAATGGGATAATTTCACTCTCCTGATAATTTGTGTTAAATTAAATTGCTTACTTGTGGTAGGTTTGTTTGCTAATTTCGATTTAACCGATCAGGTGACTGGTTAATTTTAATCGGTTGCATTTACTTGGTGGTTGGTTATTTCATCCACGGTGGTCTAGCGGTCAGAACACTAGCCTTGTAAGCCTGGGGTCCCGGGTTCGATTCCCTGTGGTGCCCGAATTTATAACTTGTGTTGGGCAAGGCCGTGGTCTAGGCATCACGGAGTTTTCCTCCGGCGGCTTCCCCGGTTTCTCCGTGGCATCCCAACAATTACTCCATTCACACACAGAAGAAGGCAATGGCAAATCACTTCTGATCATCTCTGCCAAGAACGTATATGAACAGGTCCCAGTCCGAGAAAAGGATGGAAGGATCCTGTTCATATGGACCTGTCGTCAGACAGAACACTAAATAAATAAATGATGGCCACGGTGGTCTAGCGGTTAGAACGCTGGCCTTGTAATCCTGGGGTCTCGGGTTCGATTCCCGGCGGTGCCCGAATTTATAACTTGTGTTGGGCAAGGCCGTGGTCTAGGCATCACGGAGTTTTCCTCCGGGGGCTTCCCCGGTTTCTCCGTGGCATCCCAACAATTACTCCATTCACACACAGAAGAAGGCAATGGCAAATCACTTCTGATCATCTCTGCCAAGAACGTATATGAACAGGTCCCAGTCCGAGAAAAGGATGGAAGGATCCTGTTCATATGGACCTGTCGTCAGACAGAACACTACAAATAAAAAAAAAATAAGTGTGTTGGGTACTTTCAGTCGGTTCGTTGGCTTGGATATAGTTGACTAGTTAATTTTAGTTGGCCGGATGTAGTTTATGTTTAAATTAAGTTGGTTGGATTTATGGATTGGTTGGCTACTCTCAGCAGGTTTATTGGTTAGAATGTTAGTTGGTTGCTCGAAATTGGTTGGTTTACTGAATTGGTATAGCTAGCTGGATAATTTTAGTTGTTTAATTTTAGTTTATTCATTTTTGTTGGTTGGATTTGATTGATTGTTTATCGAACTTAGATTGTTGATTGATTGGGTTTCATTTACTTGGTTGCTTTAAGTTTGTGGGTTGGGCTTATGATTCCGATTAGCTAATTGGCTGATCTTAGTTGCATATTGTTGACTCTTTAAGGGACCCAACACTTCATGTATCGTGTTTCATATCGTTTTCCAGTTGGGTATGAGTAGTTATGTAAGACGGAATAAGGAGCAGTTTTGAAGGAAATGCTTAGTAGATTCCCCATTCTTATCTCATCGTTACTGTACTAAATATCCTTTCAAAGAGACTGAAATGGCGAGAGATCAGGTTTAGATGTCTTATGCCCTTTGGCTCCCCACCACATTACATCCCGCCTAATTGAGTCTTCTTTTCTTACCTACTTTTACAAAGACGTCTATCTGGTATGATTTACAAAAGGCATTAACAGAAATTTGCCTAAGGGAAAGTTCATTTCATTATCTTTGTTGAAGACACACGACGAAGATGGTTCTATTAAACTGCACCTTCCTTGCAGGTGGAGCGTGATACATCAGTATTAGTTACATTGAGAGATTTCTGAAAACTTTTCTCTGAAGGCAAAGTTGGTCCTGTGCTTCATCATATGATCTGAGGCGTACATTGGCATGAAGGTGAGCTTCACGGATTACATACCCTGTCCAGTAGGTGGAGGGGAGAGTGGTCAGTTTCACGCTCCGTCTGCTGTACCCACGGTGAATCGAATCCCCTATACCAGAGTTTCCCAAAATTTTATACCTTGCGCCCCCTTAAAACATTTCATAAGTTTCACGCCCCCCTTCCAGAACAAGTTCAAGCAAACAGATTTGACATAAAATTTAGCTATGAGTATACATTTTTTATAATTTAATATATATTATTCAATGCATTTAATTTAAAAAACTGTTATAAAATATACGCTCGCTTCGTACCTGGATTAGTGGGATGGATGTGGTTGCTTCTGTGAACATAATTTATCATACCGAGGTTGGAGTTTTGAAATGACGGCTCTAAGGTCGTTTTCCAGGTTCATCGTAGAACGATACTTTGTTTAGATGGCTGCCACTGCTGAACTGCCTCAATCAAGCGAAGGATGTTAAAAATGTTTCTCCATAGTTCGTTAAAAAAGTTTTTCAAACAAACAACAGCCACCCCAGAAAACCACTCGCACCCCCCAGGGGGGCGCGTCCCACACTTTGGGAACTTCTGACCTATACACATTACATGTCAGGTTGCGTTGTCCATGGAGTCTGGTCTGGACGCGGGTTGCAGGGTTTCGAACCCAGATTGTCCAACCCGAAGTTATTTCACCGATTTGCTAACCTGACTTAAGAAACCTCTGAAGATATAGCTAACCTGGCTTAAAGCTGTGAAGATATAGAGAATCCCTATGCTGTTTGAGCAGGCACCAACTAGCGTTTTTCAAGACGAAAGAGAACTAATGTAACATTTCTTAAACATATGAAATTTGTTTTTGATCATATATGCACTTTACGGGCAGTTTTGTTTCATAGCTCAGGGATATTTCTGTACTGTTGGAACCAAACGCCCTGTCATGATACATTTGACCCCTTGATGAACCATTTCACATGCGATTTCTCGAAGTTAGGTTTCGATATTCCCCCACTTTCGTTTAGTGTCCCATGTGGCAGACCAAACTTATTATACAGAATGCCCCTTGATGTAAAATCGATACTTCATCTCCGTTCAATGGAGGTCATTGCAAGTCGAAGATGAAGCGTATTTATTTTGTCTCTTTTCAGTACTGGAGGAGTTACGGACATTTGAAGTTTTTAAGGCAACGACGTCTAGGATCAGAAATGTCGGCCCCGTTATTTTTCAGGGCATCCAGTTCCCTTTTTAAGAGACCAGAATTGCCTAAGAGAAAGTGTGATCACTTGGAACAATTGTGATACATTAATGCGTCAGCAAACATTGCTACACAGAAGATAGTAAACTTGCTTTTTCTTGTAAGATTTGAGGTTTTTACAGCGGTGAGTATGAAGATTTCTGTCTTCTGGGTTGTTGCGCTGTGTAGTCTGGTCGATGTTTACCAACGTTTCAGAGGTCATACTGCCTCCGTCATCAGGGCGATGAGTATGAAGATTTCTGTCTTCTGGGTTGTTGCGCTGTGTAGTCTGGTAGATGTTAACCAACGTTTCAGAGGTCATACTGCCTCCGTCAACAGGGCGGTGAGTATGAAGATTTCTGTCTTCTGGGTTGTTGCGCTGTGTAGTCTGGTCGATGTTAACCAACGTTTCGGAGGTCATACGGCCTCCGTCATCAGGGTGATGAGTATGAAAATTTCCGTCTTCTGGGTTGTTGCACTGTGTAGTCTGGTCGATGTTAACCAACGTTTCAGAGGTCATACTGCCTCCGTCATCAGGGCGATGAGTATGAAGATGTCTGTCTTCTGGGTTGTTGCGCTGTGTAGTCTGGTCGATGTTAACCAACGTTTCAGAGGTCATACTGCCTCCGTCATCAGGGCGATGAGTATGAAGATTTCTGTCTTCTGGGTTGTTGCGCTGTGTAGTCTGGTCGATGTTTACCAACGTTTCAGAGGTCATACTGCCTCCGTCATCAGGGCGATGAGTATGAAGATTTCTGTCTTCTGGGTTGTTGCGCTGTGTAGTCTGGTCGATGTTTACCAACGTTTCAGAGGTCATACTGCCTCCGTCATCAGGGCGATGACTATGAAGATTTCTGTCTTCTGGGTTGTTGCGCTGTGTAGTCTGGTCGATGTTTACCAACGTTTCAGAGGTCATACTGCCTCCGTCATCAGGGCGATGAGTATGAAGATTTCTGTCTTCTGGGTTGTTGCGCTGTGTAGTCTGGTCGATGTTAACCAACGTTTCAGAGGTCATACTGCCTCCGTCATCAGGGCGATGAGTATTAAGATTTCTGTGTTCTGGGTTGTTGCGCTGTGTAGTCTGGTCGATGTTAACCAACGTTTCAGAGGTCATACTGCCTCCGTCTTCAGGGCGATGAATCTACCAGACTACACAGCGCAACAACCCAGAAGACAGAAATCTTCTTTTTCTTATTATTTCCATCAACAGCCACAACTTAAAATATCCATAACTCCTCAGTATCTGAGAAGTGGCAAAGTGTTTGCTCTTTTTTAAAGTTTTAATAATGACTTTTCCTGCCGTCAGTTACGGAAGTATCGGCTTTATATTTTGGAGTAGTCTGTTTACCTTATTCAAGAAGCTAAACATTTTGAATAGTGCTGGAGTCTCTTGTTGGGCCAGTTTCATTACTAAGACGTTATTTTCTGATTTAAATTGCAATTAACAATTAAATATCCGAATGATTAGCTTAATATGTCATAAGATGGCAGGACAGGTTCCATATTTTTGTTGTCATACGCCATACATACTTATCTTCCCCATTATCCCCAAAATACGTTCCGTATTAGAAATGAGACTGGCAAATGTTGGATACTATATGTTAGAATCCTATTCGAGACCAGTCTGATGCTGCCAGTTGATACATAGTGTGCACAACCCTGCTCAAACCACTTTTGCCTGTCCTCCGTTGTAGACAGTTAAACGTACTGTTAATCTGCATCAAGTGACAACATTAAAATGTGTTGGGCCTGCAGCCATTAAGTTTTACGGTGCTGCCTTTATTGATATAAGTACAGTTTTCATTTTTCTGACAGATCGACAATCAGTTCCAAGTTTCATCGAGTTTTACAACAGTTTTATGTTAATAAATGATTTATTCTCCTTAAGTGAAACCAAGTGGGCTCTTTCACTTGGTAAAGATGATTTGTCCACTCAATAGTGATCCAATGTCGTGTAATGGAGGGAGTGTTTTTTCTTTGAGGTTTCGGATTGCTACAGACTTATAAAACTCTTTTTTTAAGATTCGTGTAATACACTGAGTTTAATTACTGTCGCTGTTGATGACGTTGCAACCTCAGTTATGTGTTCTTTTCAAGGATAACCAAGCATTGAGTGTGAGATTCGTTTCTTTGTATTCGTTTATATGATCCCTACCATTTTTTCTACGATGATTATATGTTTATAAGAGAGATATTGAGCTGTTTAATGGTGTTCATTCACAAGGGTAGGTACTGCTTATTAGTAACTGCTACTTATTTATTACAACTATTCTGGCTGACATCGAACTGGGTATCTCGACATTGCAATTCAGACGAGAACCCCTGTGTAAACTCTCGTCGTTGTTGCAAAATTCTCTACCGGTTTCAAATTTATATTCATCAGACGTGTACCTCTATACTAACCCATTCGGTCATCTTTTTCACGGCTTGGAAACCCGTACCAAGCTTTGATTGATGAATGAGAGATAAAATTTTGTAATCAAATTGCATTTCGGTGCTGGGATTGGTTTTGTGCAAGGAATTAAAGTTAGAAAGGATCATTGTAATACTTGTATGGTTCGGTCAGCTATTTCCCGTGATGATTGACAGTTCTCAGTGTTGTGTAACATAATTCACCGTCGTTTTGAACTGTGGTTGGTTGCGCCGCACGCATAATTAGGTCCTCCGCAACACATAAACCAGCTCATTACGTCGTTATTTACAACCCATGTTTTTCAGTACACACCATGTCTTTCACATTGTGGTTTCCGAATGTTTTGGTTCAATAAATTTCACCTTGGTTTTGCACCTCGTGGTTTTCTAAAGAGAGAACGTTAAAGGCCACAGTAATTTTCAACGTACTAAGCTCGACAGGATATAATGTTACCGTGGTCTTATATTCTGCATAAAAATGCTGAATATTTTCCCCGAGACATTTTCAGGAATTACTTAAGACTATTCTGTTGTATTATACTAACGTTTTCGTATACAGACCTTACATCGGACACGAACCTCAGTCAATTCCACTCTTTTTAGTTCTCACAACTAATTTCTGTAAGATCCTTTATAATACCGTCGTTCCATTTCCTCGGTCTTCTTAGCACTGTGAGAGGTTTCCTCATAAAATTGCTGTATGTATTTATTTTTTCCATTAAAAGTACATATTCGACTCATTGTAGCATCCATTATTTCACAGCCCGAGCCGCAATGTGATATACTGTATATGAATGACGATGATGGATGTAGCAAGGACCTTAGAGACGTCGGTAAACTTCTGGCACATTAGACGGCGCAACAACCTAGAAGACCAGCCATCTTCGTACGCACCGCCGTGAGAACCTAAATTTCTACATGTGTGACGAAGTTCACCGTTGTGTAAGCTTGCAGCCTGTACGAAGTTATCCGGTTGATACCTCCTAAATCGTAGAGCCCACTGGCCCGTTCTGTCCCCATTGGAATGGTCACTGTACTCTCCATCGTGCTTTGGGTTTTCCTACAGGTCTTATGCTTCCAGAAGAGTTTTTAACGACCTTTAGAATACGAAACTTCATTAACAGTGTAAATACTAGGAGATACTTTAAGTTATTACCGATACATGTAAGTTAGTGCAGTGCCAAGACACAAAAGACGTAGTTTTTAATATAATACCTTGCCACCAAGTTCAGATTCTGAAAACGAAGAATATGACACCATGTCTCATATAACGTAACTGCCATGGGGTAGTGCGTAATCGCTTTATGCATAAAAATGTAGCCCCAGATGGTTTCCCAGAGATTATACCGCCGTAGACACATCGCTTCATGCATTGTAACTTTCTTCATGTTGTTTCCTAGCAACCTACAGGTATACAGGACGGAAAACTTGGCAAACAGAATGAGTTTATATTAAAGGAGAAGATATGAATCTTTGTAGTTATCTTCCGGTAAAGAATGGCTGGTTAATAAAAATTATGAACTTCTCATCTTCACATAAAAATTTCGTGTTTCTTTATGAAGTAAGCCGGTATTATCGATAGTTGCCACCGCCTTTGCATACAAAAGCTGAAAACATAGTTCGGTTTCTTCTACTGTTCGCGACTGTAATCTTGAGACTTGCGGGGCGAGGAAGTGGGGTGAAGGAGGAAAGACAGGGTCTGCCTTTACCGCTAAGGACTTCCTGAATTCCTTGCAAGTCTCAAGATTACAGTCGCGGACAGTAGGCTTCCTTCAAGAGATGGTGCTACAAGCTTTAATGTCTGCATAAATGCTATTCCCATTAGTTTTTACTTTGAACAACGTGTTCTAAGCGGAAACATGGGTATGATTCCAAAAGATTCCGTTAAAAACAGGTTTTATTCCGCTTTAAATTAATATATTTTTGAAACGTTAGGAATAATTCGCTGTAAGCGTAATAACAAATCGTGAATGCTGAAAATTGTATCGTCACCATTCGATTTCAGAATAATGCAGTGTTGAATGCGTTATGTTTTGTTATTTCTTTCTGGTGGCGACAGAACATAAGTCAAAGTGTAAGCATGACGCGAAAATTCTTTGTGTACGTTAGACTTTGACTTTCGAAGTTTGCTTGTGGCGCCATTGATGTCATTTTTCTGGAATTGTTGACGTTTGAGTTTGGGAGTATCTGTCTGGATGATGTCATCGTGGAGGATTCCCCATCGGTTGAAGTTTCCATTGCGGAGAATCTCCAGGTAACTGTGTTGACCAATGCAACCTGGGGATTTCCCAGCTATTGAATTACTTTCGCAGGTGTAAAATATCCGTTAGTTGTGTCCGATCTTAACCAAGATTGAATGTGTCGACATGCTTTATTAAAATTTTCAGTGACAGATTTGATAAAAATCCTTTCAGCAATCGTCGAGTTATTCCATGGTGACATTTGGGTTGAAGCTAATAATTTCGGATTTGCAAAGTTTAGTCGCTAACATGCCCTTCAGCTGACTTCAAGTTTCTTGTAGTAAAACGTCTGCGTTCTCTGTTCCAGTAATACGATGAACAACCCCGTGAACAACATGACCAACAACACCAGTGGCACTGGCGGCGTCAATAACTCTGAACAACCCGACCCAGACTTCATCAAGATGTTCGTGGGTCAGATCCCGCGGTCCATGGACGAGAACGACCTTCGTAAGATGTTCGAGGAGTTTGGCCGTGTGCACCAGATTAACGTTCTGAGGGACAAGGTTACAGGCCAGAGTAAAGGTAGGACCCAAGTAACATATATCTGATCGTTTAGTCCTGTCTCTCAGTGTTTCCAACAGAACGCATTTATTTATCCATAAATTTTGAACAAAATGTGTCAGTTGATGAAATACTCTCGGGATACAGGCCCCGTCAGGATGGCTGAACGGTGAACAAACCATATCTTCTGCCACAGTTTGTAGAACCATCTCTTTTTCCATCAGTTAGAGCACAACAAACGAAAGGACTGGTTACCCAGCAACCCTGATGATGAGAACAGATAGTTCTGGAAACGTTGGCAGAAGATTTGGTTTGTTCACCGTTCAGCCATCTCGACGTGGCTTGTACCCCGAGAGTATTTCATCAACTTCAGTCGCCGCGAAACCTTTCCTATGCCACACATAATTACCTTTTCTTGTATATATTCTTTTGGCATTAGTTCTATGTTAGATCAAGGGATATCCCAAATTTTCACACTAAACATGGACTGCCTGAGTGTGGTATGGTAAATCGCCGCCTCTAACCATCTAAAATTAAGATAGATCACTGATTGTAAGAGCAGGTGCCTTCGATTTCCGAGTGGTGAAGTCTGCGCATATGTAGACTGACCGCCATAGTACAACAGGCACCGTGTTTCATATCTTAACGTGATCAGTTGACCTGTCCGAGGGGTCATGCAGTACACGCGCACAGCTGAACTTAGCATAAATTGCCGTGAAAGGGAGAACCTGGCGGTAAACGAACCGTGAAGTGATGAAGTACCGTCAGACCATCTCATGCACCCACAGAAATAATGCGTGCGATGATAATGCTACAAGCACACGGGGAATTCCCTTGGAGGCAATTGTGCAAAGTGCTTGGACTTTTATGCGTCGACAGAAGAGCTTTTCGACCAGTCTCCTGTGATTCCGTACGTGATTTTTGCTGCCTCGTAAATTATGTAAGAAGGCATCTATCTATCCCTACCCGTATAAATATCCCGTCTGGATTTAGTTACACATAGGAGGATTTTAGTACATTTGTTCTGGATGTCTTCCCTGTTCTAAAGAAAGGAGTATATTACAATTGTAAAGAAAATTTATTCTGTTTGTTCTGTTTTATATCGGCTAGAAACAAAATAATAGCTACTTACTTTCACTGGATACAAAGAAGAAAGAGGGGATAAATTAAAGCAAAGAAGAAAGAAAAGAAATTTGGGTACAGCGAAGGAGATAAATGTTTAGGTAAAGACAGCTGTCTTCTGGGTTGTTTCTCCGTGTAGGAAATGTTCTTACCTCGTTCCTTGTTAGCGCCATCTGACCTATCCTCATTAAGATGACTGCTGTCAGCATCTATAATATTATTTTTCTTTATATATGCCTTATCTTCGATATGATCTTTAACTTAAGTGTTCTCTCTAAAATTTCTATGTGTGTCTCACAGTCTAAGGCTAAGTTTTTTATAGTCAGGAAGATTAAAACTTGTTCCTTCTTTATCCGGATGATCCAGGAAGACACAGAAGACAGAAATCTTCATTTTTTTATTAGGTTTTCACAGGTGGTGTTGCTGCATGGAGTCAGTGGCAAAGATAATATCGGCCCTACTGGAAGTCGAACTCTGACCGTCCTTTTGGAATTAAATCGGCGGAGTTGTTGTTAACTTGCTCCTCTCGGCGTTGCCTGTTCCAGGGTCGCTGAGCCCTGTTAGGTTATAGAACTGTTCTGTTGGAGTAATTACCCATTCCGTCACGAGTTGTTAGGGGTTTGCAAGGGCCTTACCCGGGCCTGGTAGCACAGATAATATTGGAGGCCCGGCCGATTTCGGTCCTGGTTAAAGTGGTTGCAATCGAACATAAAATAAAACATTTCGGGCTTTCTCCGGGGGGACCCCCACCCCACCCCCCCACCCCCCCCGCCGAAGTAGTGGTTTGTAGTTGCGATAATGTGCTCGTGACATACAAGCTCTGGAAACAGATATCACCGACTGATATTATCCGGGTTTTTTGTAGTTGCACCTACCAGAAACTGTTACAGGTATCACATAAGAAACTTGACATTCAATGTATTTTTATCTTTGCTTAACGCCAAAATAATCTCAGATGTTCTCAGAACGTCTTTAAATAATTCATTCAAAGATTACTGTTATGTATGCTTTAAAACATATATTAATAATAACGATAATCAGATTGTAAATATATCGGTCTTTATTCGCGCTGGGATAAAATTAAATCGGGTGTATGTGGGGTACGGACAAAATATTTTGAGATAAACTTCGGGTTTAGGCTTAACCAGTTGAAATGGTCCTCGTGACGGGTAAAATTATAAAATGTCGGCCCGTGCAGACCTCTACAAGATATGTCATACCCGCACGTGCTACATACACAGCTCATCTTATAAATAGAAACAAACGATTGTTGGCCATAATTGCAATGCGTAGAGTATGATTGAAGGAGGGAAAGTTGAGGGTTCAAGGTTGGCGAAGCTAATGACGAAATGTCTGGTACTGCTGATGGTAATCGGTGTGTGTTGAAATTGAATACACTCACATGTATATTAGGTATGAGGGTGGTTGTGAAATAGATATTTCACCACGTTTATTCTCCTGTATTTTTCACACAGAATTCTCATCACTTTTCTCTTAAACGAAACTGTGTATTTTTGCTGGCGTATTGAATTATCCCTTTTAATATGCTGAGTTGGCTTTTTGGATGAATGGAGTTGCGTTATTTAACACAGCTACTTAGTTTTTAAAAAGCTTTTAATTTCCTAGCCGTATTTTCTAAAAATTGGTGTTTTAATATATTTATGACGTATTTCAAACCTTGTTAATCGACTGAGAGCAAGCACTTAAAAAGTAAATTGACTTTTATGTACATCTTTCCTCGACGAGAAATCTCGTGTATTTGTGCATTGTAGCATAATGTGGTTGCATGAGTGTCGATATTTCGACTAACTAAGAGCAGGAGTTTCGGGTTTTTTCATAAAACGTTTGAATTTGTAGAGGAACTATAAATACGTAGAGGAACTTATGTTCGCGTGAGAAGCAGACGTTATGAACGAAACAAGTTCGATGCCACGAACAAAATTGATGGCTCAGGAACTGTACCCACTTCTGATCAAAATAACGTTTGTGTGTAATAATTTCATCTAAAAAAGTGCGTCCCCCAGAATTAACTAACGTTGTTAATTCAAATTATCCGTTGAGTTTCTTCTGTTCAATGATTTTGTCAGTTTTTGTTGATATTACGCACACACAAACCAAGACATGTTTGCTACAAGCCTACAAAATCTAGCACTGAAGAAGTTAGTTCGCCCGTGTGTATGCAGAATAGCTAACCGGAAAAAGACAAATTCATTTTGATTTAATTAACTTGTCATGGTGGTCTAGCGGTTAGAACGCTGGCCTTGTAATCCTGGGGTCTAGGGTTCGATTCCCGGCGGTACCCGAATTTATAACTTGTGTTAGGCAAGGCCGTGGTCTAGGCAACACGGAGTTTTCCTCCGGGGGCTTCCCCGGTTCCTCCGTGGCATCCCAACAATTACTCCATTCACACACAGAAGAAGGCAATGGCAAACCACTTCTGGATCATCTGCGAAGAACGTATATGAACAGGTCCCAGTCCGAGAAAAGGATGGAAGGATCCTGTTCATATGGACCTGTCGTCAGACAGAACACTTTAAAAAATAAAGAAAATGTTATATCGTCAGTTGGCCTGTGTAATTGAAACTTTTCAAGTTTCCTGTTAAGGGCTGTGGTAAAATACACTACTGGGACATGAGAATTGAGTGATAGATAAAGGTCAGACTAATATAAGCGGCATAAATGAGACGTTAAACTAATTCTGATGAGGACAGGAAGGACGCGTGATGTGAAAAATTACGAGGCGTTTTGAAAAATTCTGATAAGACCGAAAACGTTTTTATCTGACTTTGAACTGTGCTAATCGTAATGATTATAGGAATATGCGTACCTAAGCGTCGATTTTCTCGTACTTTGTTTAGTAATTTACGGGATGTCGTCTCTGAAATAAATGATAGGTCATGTAGTGTCGAATTGAAGGGACGAATATGATAGCGGCATTTGCCAGTTCATATTACCACCCTGGACGTTTCTTGGACGATCTGAGAAGAGCTCTAAATATGATGAAAGAATGTATTATTTTATCTTTCCAATCTTACTTATAACTATATGGGCATACAATTTTCTTAACTTTTTTTTCAGGTTACAAGTAATTATTTGAAATTAATTTTGTCTTTTAAAATTTTGTTAATATTTATAGTTACAGAATATGCTTAATATGACTTCAAAAACTTTGTTAATAGTCGCGAGGT
This sequence comes from Zootermopsis nevadensis, assembly GCF_977971745.1. Classification (NCBI taxonomy): domain Eukaryota; kingdom Metazoa; phylum Arthropoda; class Insecta; order Blattodea; family Termopsidae; genus Zootermopsis; species Zootermopsis nevadensis. Next base: position 13,266,296 of record NW_028259152.1, on the reverse strand, counting down.
CTGATTAGGCATACATTTCTTTTGAAAGATCTTGTTAATAATTATTGGGCCAGGTTAAGATTAATGCCCTTCTTCCTTAACCTTAATAATTATAGAGTAAGATTTAAAAATTATGTTAATAGATAAAGGGACGAATGTATTTATTATACGGTCTGTATATTTGCTAGAAAAATCTTGTTCATCATATAAACAGATGAAGCATAACACATTTTTTTTTATTAAAAATTGTGTTCATGATTTTGGAAACAGATTAAGTAGGCATGATTTATTTTTTCTGTAAGAATCATTGCACCTGTTAATTCGCCGATGCTAGAGCAAAGACATAGACCGGTGCCATGTAAGTTAGGAAACAAACAGAAACTGTGTCTTCTTTAAACAGTGGTTCCGGTGTCGATTTTTAAGAAAAGCTTATTAAATTATTATTAAGATGAAGCGGGTAATTACGTTATGCGATCTAGACACGAAGTTAAAGTCGTAGTGCTATTTTGTAAATTACAGATCTTCGCGCCAAAGCGTAAATAATTTTTCAGTCGTAATATTTGAACATATAACATGGATCTTTAGAACTGCTTACTAATGTACCAGGAGGAAACCAAATTTTTCCATAGAGCTTCTCGGAACATTATATACATTTTTGTTTGGAAGCCGTGGTGGTACCTTAAATATGTGTGGCCAATCGCTGTGAACTTCACTTGAAATCGGACTATTTAATTGGCTGTGGCTGTTAACTGCTAATCCTGGTAGAATACACTCATGTTGTAGTTACGCTGAGATTCCGCCATTGCGGAAATGGCAAACAGTGCTCTAACGGAAATTTGTTTGCTAGGATATTGAAGATTATTGTTCATTTAGGCATCTTTCTTGCTGCTGTTTCTAAAAATATAATTTTGGCTAAAGTGGGACAGATTGAAGCCTCTCCGTGTATGCAGTATTCGTATGTACAGAATCGTTCAACGCGCTGTTCGAAAAGGGAAGGAAGGAAGTAAGCAGGAAGACGCGGGAGAGAGGTAGAGAAAGGGAAATGTGTTCAGCTCAGTAACGTTGTAGTGTTTATGTGAATTTTTATCTTTTGAATCATTATGTGTATTGAGCGGTGTATTTCTGTTAATAGAAATTTGTTTGAAACGGAAACAGGTATCGAGGTTTCCGTTGAAAGATGATGTGCCTGTGTTTTGAGGCGAATTCAGTTATGAAATGAAACCCTCCTTATGCCTAGCACGGAATTTTGCATCATTTAGTGCTTGAAGGGGCTATGTGCGTATCGATGATACAGTATTTGGGTTAGCTTCGTTTATCTTGTCTCTTTATTATTTAGTAAAATAATCCCGGCACGTTACATTTTACATTTCACACTGAATTTTTTTGTTTTCCGAGCAGGTGGTAATTCTCAGTTGCTTGTTTTCGGGTAGTATTATTCATCTCGGTCAGAATTCCGTTTTTTTATAATTTAGAGGTTTCGTGCTTTATTTTGTTTATCGAATAGAATATCAAAACTGCTACTTATTTTCCAGTTTCTTACTTCATAATGTTCCCTTCTCAGTGCACGTTATACCTCTGGCGTTCAAAACGGCGTTTAATAACGTAAATTTCAAACTGATATTGTCTCTGATTCAAAGGTTACACAAGAGGGAAAGTGGAAATTAGGATGGAGGCGATATGTCCCTCCGAAACGTTGGTACAAATCTACAAATGTTTACCAGACTTCACCACCCAGAAGGCCACCATCGACACTTTCACCCCCGGGATGACCTCAGATCTCTGTTTTAACTTTACCTCTCCTCTACTTTGTTGATACGCTTTCTGAGAAGTGATAATACTCATTTAACATCGCTGTTACGTTTATAGAGAACTACAGCAAACTGTGACCAGGTTTTTGTAATCGAATGCGTGCAGATTTGTGCAGTTTGTTGAAGGACTAAAGGTTATGACGATCAATGAACTACTCTTAGGGAAGTTTACGTTGGCGATGGAAAATTTTAGTTGAGGTTTGAGAAGTGTTGGTCGTTCGATTTCTGTGAGAACTGCAACTTTAAGGAGGTTATGCACGTCGATCTGCATATCAGTGGCTACCGAATAATCATTATTGATTGAATTGTATCTGAAATGAACATGTCATAGGAAGATAGGTGTAAGATTGGCTAAAGATTAAGCGAAACAAATTGTGATGGAGTCAGCAAATCTGTGATAAGAAAAATGTAACTACCAGAAACCTAAGGGAAAAATTTCGTATATTCATGCAGTTCTGCCACATTTATTTTCGGTGCTTACTTTTCATATTTTTGCAAACTTTGTCGTTCTTCAGATATAGAATTCCAATTTGACGTAACATAGGCTGCATTAATTTAAGCAGATAATTCCGTCGCCTGAGCGCTGATGGTAATCAAATATGGTATTACTGGTGCTGTGCAAAAGATAAAGGGGTTGAGAAACGTCCGTCATTTTGTTATGCACGTATCAGTTTTCAATCTGTAGAAACGCTTGTTATAATATAAATTTAGAAAATCAGTTGTATCGTTACTCTTGATCTGTAATCTTGACAGGAACTGAATATACACGGAACAGATAATAATTTTTCACGTCGTGAAAAACAATTCGCTTCCAACGCAGGGCGACAGACGGAGGCAGGAAAAGTAACATTTTACGTCTTTAAATTGAATAAAAATGTTGTTAAAGGGAACAGTGCTGGCAGAAGATGGCGTCACCGCTACTAACTGAAGTAGACGAAGCACGAGATGTCTAGCAGTTTGATGCCTTGATTCACTGGTAATGGTTAAGGTGGATTCGAGGATATTATCATTAAAACTCGTCGTTGTTGGAGCGTGACGCCATTCACAGGGACTTCGCCCCATATTACCGTTCAGCCCTCACTAGCTGTCTTTCGAGCCGTGGCATTTTTTTCTCTGTGTGTTTCTTTCAATGGGGTGAGCTCATATACTAGAACCAGATCTCCTTCTCGTTGACATGAAAGATGGAGTACTCTGGTTTGCTCTTCAAGTAAATGGTGTGTGTTTTGGGGGGCTATTAGTTTCCATTGGACTTTATCCAATTACGGTTCCTACAACAGATTCGTTTCTGAATGCTGTGTACTGAAATGGTCTAAATACACTGTGACCCAGCACAATTCACGAAGCAAGAAAGTTTAGATGAGTTGGATAAATAACGTATACTGGGGAGAAACAAGAAATATATAAAAATAATTCCTGGGAGATATGTAAAGTATCCTACTAAACACTGATATGAATTTGTACTGTTGACAATTAAATTGTGATAGGCTGTATTGTTAATATTCATAGCGGATTAATATGTTTTATGAGAGTGTCGTATGGCAGATTATGCGTTTCGTTATCAGTATCGTTGGACAGACGGTTGTGTAAAACTTGGCTTCTTTGCAGTTTCTCTCTTTTGTCTCGTTACTACAGCTGATTTTGCTTCGAAATGTCTGTTACTGGCATTAATCAACATAGAAAATGATACAGTGCATTCCGAAGTACACAGAATTTACGTTTTCCCCCTCTCTATACCCTTATAAAGTAGTAACAATTTATTGGAGGGTCGTGTGTGTATATATAAGAATGTAATTCCTTTGTTTTCCCATATTCGTGGAGCAGTCGTGTTTCATATTACACTGCGTTAGCCAGCTGTAATTAGAGAGCTTTTCTCTGTTTGAGGCAAATAAATAAATGTAAAAATTGCGGCCCCCTTCTGTGCTTTTTGCAGACGGCCTCAGTTGTGGAATTATACAAGATGTTCGGCCCCAAGTGCCCCAGCTTTAAAAAACGCAAGTTTCAAACGCACGTCAAATATCTGCTTGTGTAACGTTGTTTTGTACTTTAATTAAATGAAGTCGAAATGTGTTTCCATGAAATACGAATTTGTGTGTGCTTGTGGGAATGTGTGTAATCGATGGAAAAAATTTTATCCTAAAGCTTGGTGTTAGTGAAAGTCAGCTGTTAATGATTTTCTTCATTCATGTTGTGGCCACGGGAACAGTCGTCCTTTTTTTTTAGGTAGGGCTTTAGTAGACATCGAGTTGGACATTCCATTTCTGTAAGTATTTCATTTTTGTAGGTTATGAAGTATAGATTTCCGCAGGGATCCACTTAAAGTCCTTTGTTTTAATGTAGCCTATTAATTATTGATATATATATATATATATATATATATATACACACACATATTTTTATCAGGATTGCCTGGCTGATTTCATTGAAGCTTACAAGTAAGTAAAGTGTTCTGTGGGAGAGCTACCAACCCTTCACACAACCCCCGAACTTGGAGGTTCGAGATTTTCTGTCAGGGTTTACTCCCTTAGGTGTGTTGGCTTCACCATGCGTAAAGAGCTCCCCTTGCCCTATCGTTGTGGGACACACTTCGTCTGGCTTCTCAGCCAGGGTCTGTCCGGTTAGGGTGACTCTACCAGAAGCCTACGCTCCCTCCGGCATAGTCCCCAACTTCTTTGGAACACGCAATTTCACCATCCACCACGGCCACGAAAAGGAAGGTGTCCCATGGGGAATTAAGATATAAGAGAGGAACTAGGAGTATTTTTAATTAATGATAGAATAAAAAAATATAAACAAGATTGGTTAGATCATTAGAAAGGATGAAAGAAGGACGAATACTGTAGCAGCCCTTAGGTATAGATCCAAAGGAGGAAGAGGTACTGGAAGACCACGACTAAGGTGGATTTTTTGGAAGCCGGAAGAAGCCATCGGCCTAATCCGTGAATTGGAGAACAAGAAGAAATGCAATTTTATTCACAAGTCTTATTTAATTTGTCGTTTAGTGATGACTTTAAAATGTTTGCAAATGACGTTTGGCGATCTGAAATTAGTTCTTTGCAAATTTTAAGAAGTGGTAAGATTCTTAATGTTGGTTAAAAAACGTCTGTATCTTTGCTTATTCGTATTAGTATTGACTTTGTTTACAGATTACGTAATAACATAATTTCATGTTCCCGGTGTGATAAAATTCATGAAATTATTTTGGACTCTAACCTGTACTTTCAGTGTCACATTCGCTGTATAGTATTTTCTCAAGGCTTAAAGTTGTTGGGTTTGATTCGGTTCGCTAATATTACCTTTTCATTTTCTACTGTTGAGGGCCTTAAGCATGGTTCAGAGCGGGTATTTGGAAGCTGAGAGGGATGAGGGGGGGCATGGATGGGAAAATATGCCCTTTATGTGGGGCGACAGAAAGCGAGATTCACATACTATTAAAGTGTACGGAAACCGGGAGGTGGAGGGAACAGCTCCAGAGGAACAAGTGGTTCACCGTTGGCGAAGAGTTGGCCTTCAAGAAAATTTTAAGCACTACGAATGACACGGAGGTCAGGGATGTAGGGAAATTTCTGTATAAAGTAAGATGTAAAAGACAGGTCAAAATTATGAATTTAGAACTGCCACTGGGGTAGAAGGCACGAGAACAATAAGAAAGAGTTATGTAAATAGTATTAGGGATTAAGGAATAGTCACGTAGAGTAGCATTAGTGAATAGTTGTAGTAAGCAGTAGTGCTAATAGTGCTACGTATGTAAGGACTGTGGCCGTGAAAACCTGGTGTTAGGCGGCCACAGATCTCTGTATATAGTCTAAACCAAATATATTATATTATTATTATTATTATTATTAAGACATCGATATTCAGAATAGTCCTAGTTGTTTTCTCGTATTGAAGAATTGTTATTTATCGTGTAACCCCAAAGACCTGCTCATAACGTTTTGGGAATAGTGTGTTCCATAAAAGTTTCTTTTCGATTTCTACAATTACCATTTGGTAATTTTATATGTGATGTAAATTCAGTAACGTGAACCACAGAGGGGAGCATTCGTGCCTCATTTGTTGCAATTTCATTTAGCATTACAGGTAACCTACTCCGTTTATATGGCGATCCTGAAAACCCCATAAATCGTCATTATTCCATAAATTCAATGTTAAAAATGCAGTTTGCGTTCTTAAACGCATATTTTTCATTGGGGAATAAATGAAACTTGTCTTTCTTGGTTAAAAATGTAATTATTATTATTATTAGTGTTCTGTCTGACGACAGGTCCATATGAACAGGATCCTTCCATCCTTTTCTCGGACTGGGACCTGTTCATATACGTTCTTGGCAGATGATCCAGAAGTGGTTTGCCATTGCCTTCTTCTGTGTGTGAATGGAGTAATTGTTGGGATGCCACGGAGGAAAACTCCGTGTTGCCTAGACCAGGGCCTTGCCCAACACAAGTTATAAATTCGGGCACCGCTGGGAATCGAACCCGAGACCCCAGGATTACAAGGTCAGCGTTCTAACTGCTAGACCACCGTAGCGGTCTAAAAATGTAATAGTACTATATTATTATGAGCCGGGATAGCTCAGTCAGTTTAGTGACTAGCTACGGGCTGGACGGCCGAGGTTCGATCCCCGACGGGGGCAGAGGATTTTTCCTCTAGCATCTGAGTCCAGACCGGCTCTGGGGCCCACCCAGCCTCCTTTACAATGGGTACCGGGGTCCTTTTCCGGGGGTAAAGCCGGCTGGGGCGTGATGCTGACCACTCACCCCCATCTAGTGCCGAGGTCAAGGAAGAGAGGAGCTATACCTCCTCTCACCCCAAGCGCCTACATGGCGTATAGCGGGACAAACTTTACTTTACTTTTACTATATTACTACGCCTATGGAAGTAGTAGTTATGGAATACATAAACATGACATTGCATATTAAGTTTCTATATGAACATTATTTACATCCTGTACTTGTATGTACTGAGCTCAGATAATGCACTCATACAGTAGGACTCCTAATTGTTTTCCCCACGAAATAGGTCATAAAGATGCGCAGGGTATGGGATGATCTATGTGTATACGGGGATTAGGAGCCATGAGAAGTGGAAGCTGATAAGAATAGAGGACGTATTTAGGAAAACTATGAAATTAATTGGAGCTGCTATTTCAAAATTCTGTTTCTAATTACTTTTGTTACCAGCTTCTAGTATCGTGACATTTCTGTTGTCGTTGATAGAGTTCATTGTCTTATACTAATTCTAACAGTTCGTTTTGTGCTTGAATTTATTTTAGAAAGAAAAGCAAATCCTTTATATAAAATTGTATTATTCATGTATGACGATACTGTAGATTCCGGTTAATTGGGCCATCGGTTAATCGGGGCAGATCAAATCTTAAAGAACAAAAACAAAACCAGAAAATAACCAGAATTTGTTTCCCTTAGTTGGGACGCCGTGCCGTTTAATCGGGACAGTGAATGTTGGATGGCGCGCTTGTGGCGTGGAGGAGTCAGTGAGTCATCGCCGATTCACTCAGTAACGAACACGTGCTTATTAAGACAGTGTAGCAATAAGCAGCAAGACTTCGCTCGGTGTTGTTTTAAGCATCCAGGCTCGGAGATGCCAGAAACGACCGATAGTGAAAATGACGCCATTTTGGAAATGCAACACGTCAGAAACTACGAAGAGTTTGCATGCATCAACAACAATTTTCAGTGTTACAAAGAAAATGAAGATTATCGGGACGCAATTGTTGAACAAATTGCAACAAAACACCAAAATACACCAGAAGACCAGGAAGGTGATGAGGACGACGCACCTGAGCTTGAGCGAGTGACGACTAACCAGAATGCCAGGACATTCGTTGCTGGATTACGATCCTGCTTCATGCAGGAAGGCGATGAAGGCAGTTCCATATCTGCACCAGATACCTGCGCTGATTTTGTTCAGTTGCAGCCAATCAGGAGAACACGGCAGGGCACACTCGATAAATTCCTCCAACATCATTAACTGTTAAGAACTACATACATGCGTGTTTGATACATACATTAAATTGAAATTGTTTTTAACGTAAATATTTTTCTGTGATCTGTACCATTTGTTCCAGAATTCATTGCTCAATAAATCATTTCGATTAGCGGGAGTTTGTCTTTTGTTTTAAACATTTTCAACTCTTTACGTGAAACTTCGCATAATCCGGGCAGCCGCTTAATTGGGTCAAAGTTTTCTAGTCCCGATGTGTCCCAATTAACCACAATCCACTGTATATTCAGCTAGACTGATAAATATAGAAGTATTAATTAACGTTTTTATCTATATTTTACACATAAAAATGACATTATAAATTTTTATTTGAATTAATAATTATAATCTGCTGCCTACATACGTTATTAAATAAAAAGAGAAACTTTGTCGTGGTTATTTATCAGTAGATTTCATTGAATGGCATTCACTGACGCTTACAGTGCGTTCGATCATGTTCACTAACTTAAATAATAAAACATTGTATTTCTGAAATTGAACGCTGTGACGTTCTACCTATGACGTGACACATAGCTCGGGACATTTTGTTTTATCTGAACGTGTAACAGATGTGCGCACTTTTTGTGCCTGAATATAATGCTACCATCAAATTCCCAAGGTACCGGCACATGTGTTCAAAACACATAAAACAAAAGTACCTGTAGCAGTGATTAATAATCGCACTTACTTATTCATTACAAATATGGAAGAGAAGGGGATATATATATTGTCACGCCATGGGAGTCATTTAAACGCACTCCAGTGGGAGTGAAGACAGTTTCCGGGGTGTAGTATATATTCTCTTTGTGTGGTGAGTTTCTGATTCAAAAGTTTAATGTAACAAAGAGAGTATCGTGGTTCTAGGGTTCAAATGAAACGCGGAACCTGCTGAGTTTGAGGCACAGTAGAGGCCATCTAACAAAAGTGAGATATTTATAATGGAATTCTAACTAATCGGTCTAGTTTCTCGCTTTGATAACAATAAATTAGAATAGCAGAAATGAATTAGTCATGGGTTATATTTAAAATACGATTCATAGAAGTAGCCTCATTATAGCTGAAACAACTTTAACTTTCATGGATGAGAAATTTCATTCATACACCTAATAAGTTGTTAGGTACGTCTGCGAAATGAATGAGGTTGCAGTGGACTGTGCATATGGTTGGAATGTTTGACAGAAATGCATACATAATTTTGGTGGATAAACATAATGCAAGCCGGTTACATGTAAGACCTATAAGAAGATGGAATATTACCTCAAAATGGACCTGACGTACATTACATTTGGTGAGACTGTTGGAACTAGTTCAGTACCGGGTATTGGTTTTGATGGTAGCGGTGTTGAATCTTCGGGCTAGGATAGGACGGACTGTCAGAACCGAGTGTTTAGCACACCTAATTCGTATTCGGAAGGTATCAGGTTCATATCTTTAGCTCTGAAGATGCAAACAGTGTTTCTCTGAAACGTTAGTATCTGTCTGCCTACAAGTCCATACGACATTACAACACAGAAGACGAACATCGACAAACACACCAACCAGTACAGTGTCCTTGAGAAAGCATAATTTAAATAACATTCATTTCAACCTCATTTGTCGACGTAAATTAATTTTCATAAGGCACCATGTTAAGTATGAAATGAAACTGGTTCCCAACGAGGGAATGGATATTTAAAATCTTATTTTCTATGGCCTGATGGATGTATTGGAAAGTTGTGCATACAGGATTTTGGCTGGGAAATCCTTCTTCAAAACGACCACTGGACAGATCTAGAAGGAGATGGGGGTGATAATATCAAGATGGATCTTAGGAAGGTGGGCTTGAGGATTGTGCATGGATGAAGTTGTCTCAGGAACTTTTCCGGTTGTGGGCTATGGTTTTGTAGGTGTTGGATCTGTGGGTTCTGCTACCAGGGATCTAGTTACTGGATGCATTACTTTATGGATAACTTTTCTGAACTAACTGTGTGCATAGACTAATCAGTTACTATATTTAACGAAGCAGTTTCTGACGCACAGTTTTGAGTGTACAGTCATGACGTCAGTCAGTGCATAACCTCACACCTCCGACCTCTCATGACATCATCCAGATCATGCGATATGTCGAACGTTATTGTAGTTTCTGGATGGTGGTGAAGGAAATGGCAGTAACTGGATACTTCTGGTGGCTTGGGGGAACAGACAAGAACATCCTCTGCGCCTTTGGAAGATATCGTTTGCGTTGGAGCTAGCGGTGAAGTGATTGTTGTTGAACAGAGTATGGACCAGGAAATTGGAGTTCTGTTATCTGCTGGACAATAATGAGAGATGAAGACCAGAACAGTTATTTTGATCTTTAAGACCGAACGTCAAGCAAAATTTCAGTTACGTAGAGCTTTTATTTATTTAGTGTTCTGTCTGACGACAGGTCCATATGAACAGGATCCTTCCATCCTTTTCTCGGCCTGGGACCTGTTCATATACGTTCTTGCCAGATGATCCAGAAGTGGTTTGTCATTGCCTTCTTCTGTGTGTGAATGGAGTAATTGTTGGGATGCCACGGAGGAAAACTCCGTTTTGCCTAGACCACGGCCTTGCCCAACACAAGTTATAAATTCGGGCACCGCCGGGAATCGAACCCGAGACCCCAGGATTACAAGGCCAGTGTTCTAACCGCTAGACCACCTCATCTTATTATTATTTAGTGTTCTGTCTGACGACAGGTCCATATGAACAGGATCCTTCCATCCTTTTCTCGGCCTGGGACCTGTTCATATACGTTCTTGGCAGATGATCCAGAAGTGGTTTCCCATTGCCTTCTTCTGTGTGTGAATGGAGTAATTGTTGGGATGCCACAGAGAAACCGGGGAAGCCTCCGGATGAAAACTCCGTGTTTCCTAGACCACGGCCTTGCCCAACACAAGTTAAAAATTCGGGCACCGCCGGGAATCACGTAGAGTAACAAACTGTAATATGAGTGATCAATTTTCATCAGCATGAAGAAGCCACAATTTAGAACTGATCTCGACCAGAATAGCATCGAATGGGTTGGGAAGATAACGGTTGGTTAATACATGAAGATTTGGAAGGAGACGACAGTGGCCAGATTAAATTGACCATTCTCATGGAAGAACTGCGTGACTATGAACAAGCCGTAATCAAGCAGAAATTTGAACTCTGTACTGCCTGAAACCAAATCTGAAAGTTGGGCGTGTGCAACTCGTAATGGGTGCTGCATTGATGTTCCATGCATGAAGTACATTAAGTTAACTAAAATTGGAGATATATGTTTGGCTGTTTGCATGTTTGATCTATCTAATAAATTAGCCCACTCAGTGGATATGTCGGTTAAATTTGATTTTGGGGGCGTGCACACTAAACCTTGTGGGGACGAGTGTTTAATATTTGTTCCTATCGATCCAGTGTAACCCCCTTCTTTATATGAAGCTAATTTCACCGTTGCCAATTCCATTTAAAAAGGCTCTTAAAAACAATGGCGCGTGATATTAAATACTGATCTTTATCTCGCACTTTCTCTTTGAAACATTCCAGGCTGTTTAACAGAGGCATATGTTTATTTTTAATCGCTGCATTATGAATCTTGTATTGTGATTAATTATTTAACTTTGACACATATCAGGATCAAGCTTAGTTATACAACGTCACTGCGAACATACGAGGTGCGATCGGAAAGTTTCAAGACTTCGCCTATAAAAACCCGTACACTTATCTCAGGTATTAAGTTCATCCATCACCCTCGAAGTAGTTCTCCTGGGAGTGAACACAACGATCCCAGCGCCGCTGCCAAGCCTGGAAGCATCCCTGGAAATCTTTCTTTGTCAGCCTGTCAAGCACCATCTGCGATTCTGCCTGAATCTCTTCTATCGTCTCAAATCTCATTCCCTTTAGCTGAATTTTCATCTTTGGGAAGGGGAAGAAGTCACACGGAGCTAAATCCGGCGAATAAGGAGGGTGCGGGATGACGGCCGAATCTTCGTAACATTTTCGGGCGTTGTGCTCGAAGATGGTCGTCCAGAACGCTCGTCATCATCGACAGAGGTTCGGCCATTTTTAAAACGTGAATGCCACACAAACGTTTGTGCACGACCCATTGCGGACTCCCCAAATGCTTGCTTTAGCATTTCATAGGTTTCCGTAGCCGTTTTGGCGAGTCTTTGGCAAAATTTGATGCACACGCCATTCCGAAATCGCAGGAGGGTCGGTGTAATGCACTACCAAAACGCCCGTAACTAAGAAACAAATGCTAATTCGATGATGCCGGCTGGCACACTGATTCACTATGAATGTAGGCCGCACCCCCTAGCGGCAGAAGCTCGTACTACATCCGGTTCGCCCGCTGTTGACACAGTCTGGAAACTTTCCGATCGCACCTCGTATTTGGAATCTGTGAAGTTTCCACTGGCGTACTCCATTTTACTCCCTCTAAGGTTCAGAGGAAAGTAGCTGTAAGTGTAACCGAGCCTGGAACAGTTGAAAGCAGGCGTATCAGTGCGTTACATTACCATGCTATGGAATTGCAGATTTGTTTGTGTAATGCGTGAATATTCATGAAGAACTCGTAGTTCTTGCAAGGTAGAGGAGATACAGAAGTGCTGTTGGGAAGAGGAGATTTTAAATCTGTTTGTGACACTTCTGTTGAAATCAGTGGATGTTGAAAACATGGGACAGAGCTTTATTGATCTGGTGTAAGATCGAAACTTTCAATCAGTTACATGTATTTTATGACACTTCCATATTTGTAGTTTGTAGTGCCTCGAATGGAATTGGCATTAAACCTTCCCGCATGGCTTTTCTACTTCCAACTCTCAGTAATGAAATGAAGTGCTTTGGCTGATACACCAAGATATTTCTCACACATAGTGATCCGCTATACAAACCTCATTATCCCTACGGCAACTATAAAATAGCATGTCGTTTTCTCAGTTAATGGTAGCCGGAGATAAATTTAAATTTACGTTTTAACGTATTATAGTAATATAAAGAATGAGCCATAAATGAAAGTTTGCTAATTGGACTAATGAATTCACAATTATGAATCTGTATAATTACAAGTCCTAATTACCTTCTTTCAGTTTGATCATTCCCCAGCGACGATACAATCATAAATTAAACGTGCGAAATTTTAATTGTTTTACACATTTGATATTTTACGGTACATTTAATTTCTTAACGTAAACCGTGCTAGTTAAAGTGTGCATAGGCCCAATTACAGACGTAGCTAGCAGCGATCGTCGTATCCTTTCCATGCTGGTACAAATAACGTCCAACATTTTAGAAATGACGTGAAATATTTCTTTAATTTATCATTTCGAATACCAAATGAATCCAGGCAAAAGGGCGAGGTTATGTCGTATACACATGGTGAGTATTATCGCAGGTCATTTTTAAGCCAAGGAGGTTAGTACCACGTGTGATCCGTTTACAACCCAGACACTTTCAATATGATTTTGTTACGATTATTATGAATTTCGCATAAATGGAAGCAGAACATCGCACGTGACTAGTGAAAAAGTAATTCAAATTTATAATGAAGGAGAAATGAAACAGCTACTTAATGCACCAGCCTATCAGATCTCTGTCATAATGTTATTTACGACTTTGAGACCGTATTTGAACACTTTATTGCTCTAATTATTTCCCGATTGACTGCTGCTACTGCTATAAAAAAACCCTAAGACATTGAGTGTTCTCAGTTGGAAGGATCTCCACAGTCTGGTTGCCATTTCAATACCAAATATTTGTCGCTACGTGAAAAATGTAAATCAGTGATTATTGAACTTTTTCGTAATTTCTTTACCTAATAAAATAATGAAGTTCTTGATAATGTAAGGGTATCTAAAACATTAAGAATGTTTAGTCGGTAAAGACACGGTTTCCCTCTCAAAAGTAGTTTAACGGGAAAAAAATGCATAAATTTTTGAGTTTTTCTTGTTTTCCACAAGTTTCTGCAAATGGGGATACATAATTTCTGCATCAGTCGCTGTGATTGCTAGCTTTAATAAAATTCGGAACATGTCTGTGACAGCTAAGCCTTTTAATATAAACTGCTGAGTGGAATCCAACACATTTGCAGTTTGACGTCCTTTCCGGTCGTCTTAAAACGCCCCACTCAGAAGTTCGATGGAGAAGTTTCGCTCTATAATGGTCAGAGGATCCCAAGCCATGTCGTGAGACGTCAACGTGTGTTCCCAGTTAATGGTCGCATAATTGTCATTTGTGACATTCACTTTACGAGGTTTTGCATTTGTGTATTGCATAAAATCGAGGAGATTTCTCTGTTCTTAAATTGGATTGATAAAGTTTCAGTTTGGGGACGTTTCTTCTTTACGTATCATTTTGCGGTATTTAAGTAATAATAAACTAAATTAACCTATCGTATGACCCATTAAAGTTGACGGAAATTGAATTGTTTGTGTGTTGAGCGTTAATAAATTTTATTGCAACACATTCTTTGAAGATTCCACTGAAAGTAAATTTGTGCAAGTTCTTTGTTATTCATGTGAAAACAACATCTAACATCAACTCAAAATCGATCTCCTGACTCCACAATTTTGCCAGGTGCAGACTTAGTTAGACACCACCATAGACGCGAACATAGCTTCGTTTGTGTTTCTTGCTGCTAGAGTTGCCAACGTCAGAAGTTCATTAAAAAAATTTCCCCATCGCACGAACGACACATTCGTATGGTCAAGCTTGACGGACATTGGATATTATATTACGAGTCGATTATGTTTGCAGATGTTTAGAAACTGCTTGACGATGCTGTGAATTATAAAACATTTGTTCGGAATGGGCTTACACATATAGAAACAGTTATACCAAGTACTGATCTAGAAATTACTTGACACAAATGTTTTTTTTAAAAACTACTTTCTTAATTAGCTATCTATAAAATATTTATGCAAGTATCGACTTGAATGCACTTTATGCAAGCAGCTGTTTATAAACCTGTTTTATGCTAATATAGCTTAAATGAAGTGATTCTTTGCTACGAGAGGTACTATGAAATTAGAAGCTATTTAAAGATATATAAACTGATTGGTGAAGGTATCGATTAAGGGTAACGATAGATGGGTCTTTTCCCTGACATTAGAAAAGGCAGTTATCTTTAACCGGAGTTTCTGACAGAAGTAAGTCTAATGTAGCATTGGAGATGTTAAGTAAGTGTGGGACGTTTGTTTGAAAAATATTCGAGTCTTTGAAACATAACGGTTATTGGATGGCATGTGGAGGTTTGTTCAGCCCATATTATTTAGTATGTAATCTACACAGTTTTAGCGGTAAGCCCTTCTGTATCGTTCCTGTAATAACGTATTACTTTGCTCTCAGAGTAATGAAATAGCAGGCGTGTAGCAGATGTAAACCCCCCTTTTTTTGCACATATCCGAATTGTTTTACGGCAGTGTAATCTCGTTCTCCACGGCCCCTTCTCGCAGATTAGTACAGTGATTTCATAAAAGGATGAACACAGTTGTTCCTGTGGTATGTTAAACTAATCCAGATTAGGCTGATCGATACTTCAATACAGTACGTGCATATGGGCAGATAAAAACGAAACATTAATATGGGGTTTCTTGAGAGAGGGATGTAATATTTCAGCCAACCTTGGAGCTTCGAGATATTTATTAACAGTGTTCGTTCCTGTAGTGAAGAATTAAGTAAGTCCATATCCCAAGTTCCAAGTATAATACACAACTTCTTGTTAATTTGTTGTCATAGACAATGTTACGTATTGTCTGTATCCTGGAGGTAATCTGAATATTTCTCGGCTACTTCGAATGGGTTTGTTGTGGTTTTCCAAACATTTTTTCAGGTAAATGAAATACGCCATAAACATTCCCGTCGCATTTTTTTTTTCCAATTTACAACCCACGAACATTATGTCAATATAAACAAAAGCTGTACAGTTCAGATCAGATCAGTTGTACAATACAATGATGGTACAGTATTGTAGTTGCGTGCTCTCGTATTATTGGATCAGCCGTGGTCAGAGTGGGACATGTTTGTGGACAGCACACATGGGTGCATGTAGTTGACCCATTCTCCATCCAGTAGTGAAATTGAAATGAATCTCCCACAACGAAACTAATAATCAGATGCCACATCGTGCGGTATTATGTCTAAAGAATCGATTGTGCTTGTATTTAATTTTTACTTTTACCAAGAGTAAAATTTTTAGCAGCCATTTAAAATGAATATAAGTTACAGATTTTGATTCTGTGTGTGGCATGAAGTAGTGTCAGATGGGATCGTAATGTCTTATGTGGTCTGTTGTTGAATTTGTTGGTCGTAACAAACAACAGGCTGATAATCTGTCACTTGTTCCAGAAATATCCCACATTTCATGAAAAACAGATTTCATTACCATGTT
Organism: Zootermopsis nevadensis; assembly: GCF_977971745.1. NCBI lineage: Eukaryota > Metazoa > Arthropoda > Insecta > Blattodea > Termopsidae > Zootermopsis > Zootermopsis nevadensis. Next base: position 13,250,141 of record NW_028259152.1, on the reverse strand, counting down.
TCTCACACCTCATCTCTCGACCTTATCCAGAGTCGGATCAATTCAGCCGTACCCAGAAGTACAAAATGTTTTTGTATCCTTCAGCAGGGTTTTCGACTTAGATGTTGTATTTGTTTCCACCTCATGTTTCCCATCTATTATTTACATGTCTCGCTATCTCGTCCTCGATTTGGTCACACTAATAGTGTTTGGTGAGGATCACAAATCGTGAAACTCCACATTACAGGCAACTCTCGGTTTACGAACGAGTTCCGTTCCAAGACGTTGTTCGTTATACGTTTTTGTTCGTTATGTGTATCTCGCATTCATGAGCTTTTAAGATACTCGATCGGTTCACACCGTAATGACGAGCTATGTCCACTGCTTCTGACATCTTTCTGTCCTTTTAATGTCTAGCTTAGTTTCTAAACTAACACTGCGTCTTTTATCACTACCACTATCAGTACCAGCACTTCTATTTCGTGGACTCGTGATCGCTTAATTTTTTTAAAAATATATTTTTAAATCACCAAATACAGAATTACACTTGACCGTCTAAGATAACTTAGGCAAAGCAAGTAATGATCCTATTATATTATAATAGGGTGAATCACCGATTTCTTTCCCACGAGAAAACATTCTACGCGGCGAGACATTTAAACCAACAATTTTTTACTGCCTAGATTACTTTTATTAACCAAGAACACAAGAAAATACATTTTTAAAAGTTTATCTATTTAAATCTTACAATTATTTTCACTATACGTTTGACATTTCGTTTTATAAGGAACTCTATCTGTTGGCGACTTTAAGAAATTTTGAATGAATTTTGATGTTCGTTATAGCGAATGTTCTTAAATCGAACGTTCGTAAACCGAGAGTTGCCTGTATCGAACTAAATTTTTATTGACAATTTAATTGTTAATAATGTTTAATTTGTTGGATTAGCTTAATACTTAAATACACTAGAAGGTTGTCGAGATATTAACTCCATCAGAACTGAACTCAAGACTCTCAGATGAAACCTTATACCAACGCTCTTGGAACACAACAGCAACAAAAGGTATTATTACTGACCTTTCCCACGAATTTAAAACTTTGAATTACGCTCATTGGTCGCTAGTATTGTGACAAATTTTAACTGTGCCACGATACATCGACTTCGAAATTTTCTAATAAGTTCTATGACAGGCGTCCAGGAATTCCTAACCGTCATATAAGGTTTATCCCCTATTATCGGTGCTCTAACATCCATTTTGACCTGAAAAGCCTCTCTGAACGCGAAGGGGTCGAGGCGTTTGAAAAAATATCCGAAGCTGGGTTTTTGCAATGCTGCCTTGATTGTTTGGTCAGGCTTCCGTTCGGGACTTGAATCTTAAAGGCTAATTCACACTTACAGGACTGTGCGCAAACCGTGCTTCAGTCTTCAACATGGATCGATGCGGGGAGGGTGTCGTAATTGTATTTGGGCAAAATTCCTAACAAAGAGACTGCAGCCTACAAACAATCTTCGTGAAAGTTCGCATGCTAGCCTCAGTGAGCCAAACCGGCTGACACAACCTTTCTCCGATCATACGGTGCTCGGTCTGGTCTCTGTTCACTACGTACAGGACTGTGCTGCTACTCTGTTGGACCGTGGCCTTCAGAAATCACTTTCGAAGCGGTCTGCACACAGTGTCCAATTGTGAATTAGCCTTTAATAGCAGTAAGGCTGATTGGTTATAGTACCAACTCAGTCAATTATTACCACCGTCTATTCTTATTTGGAATAGATTGATGATTTCAGTCACATGTAGCGATTTATCGTACAATTTCAGGCTGTGTATTTCTAACATCCCTGCGTTGAGTATGTGGGTTTCAAATTTGGCCTTTTGAAGACAGGTTATCGTTTTGGAAATTGTTTTCCATCCTGCAGGAACGTTCACGTACCGCATCAAACTCATCCTATCACCCCCAGTTTAAAGTATATAATCTCACCATTTGACAAAACATCGTTAAATATGCTAAGGAATAAGCATTGAGAATTATAATGCGATGATTAGATGAGGTGGTCAGAATATGACCAGCCGTTGGTTTCTCTCAGTCTGCACAGGTCAACGCAAATGTAATTTATATCGGTCAAGTGTTCGTGACTGCTTCAAAGCAGTTGTGGTCAACGTTTTGACGTGAAAACGTCTTTAAAATCGATGCCGGGTGTGGGGATGCAATCGCGCCCAAATGAGCGACAGTTTCTGTCGAAGTAATTTAAAACTTATATAACTCGGCTACAAATAGACATAGCGCCGCCATCTTGGTCTCGTTTTAAAGAGGAAGGATGGAAGTTTGTGCCAGTACCGCTCCGACATTCGTGGCGGCCGGACGTCGCGAACTGCGCACGCGCAAAGTGAACCCACGATTTTCGATTTTCCGGATTCGACGCTTGTCCATAAACGGGATCATATCTCAGAGACTAATTATCCGATCCGAGTGAACCAAGTGTTGTTTTGAAGAGGAGTGTATATGTTACAACTAATCCTGGCCTTCAAGTGTGTATCTCAAAAACTCAAAAGGATACGAGGCTGTGAATTTGAAAAAAAGTTTGAAAATTTCCCGATTTTCTTAAAATGTCGCGATATATGAGGGCAAAGTAAAACCAGAATTACAAAACTCGGGCACGAATGCGTAGAGTACAAAATGCCAAAGAGAATAACACCGTAAACGCCGGGCTCGGACCCAAAACCAACGCGCAGTACTGCCGCGAATATAGGCAACGTAAGCGCGCTCGGACAACTCAGGCGGCATCTGACGAGCCTGGGTCAAGTATGGATGTGTACCAATTAAGAAATAATCATTTATAAAAATGGTTATATTTACAATATCCTACTTCTCATACCACTACCCTGTATTCAATAAATGTAAGTTACAAATGAATTAAACGATTCAAAACAAAATTTTTGTTTAATTTCAATATACTATACACGATTGACGTTTTCACGAAAATAACTGCGGCAGTGTCCGACACTGTCTGTTTTTTTTTTTTTTTGTTTTCTTGACGGATACGGTAAGCAGCAGCGAATTTTGCTATTGCGTGTTATTATTATCCATATCATTTAGCTCATTTACTTATTAATTAATTTGCTTTTGTATTGTTGTTAGTGCTTGGCTGTTATTGGCCTTTTTGGCTATTGTCAAGCACTTTAAGATATGATTTGAATTATTTTGCATGTTCATATTTATTTGCATAAAAATATTAACGTCTTTACATGACGTTAAATCGAAAATACGTCAGTTGCCAGCACTACAGGGCTTATGAAATAGTTTAACGTCAAATGTGGACTTCATCTTAAAAGTAGCATGTGTTTGTAACGTCCCCCGCCCCTCTGGTTCTAAGGGTGCAGCAAGATTCCGAAGGTCCTTGCACCGTTTCTTAGAATTCTGTTGGTCACGCGATGAAACTGCGCAAGAGACAGAGGAGAAAGTAGTTCTCGTAGATCCTTACGTTCAGCCCGTATTCATACTCATTTATTCCTTATAGATAGCGAAATACAGAAAAGCTTGTATGTGTTAACATTTGGAAAGGCCATAAGTTGTAACATCTTGCTTTACACAGTTGTGGTAAAGTGTATTCTATATACAGTGGACCCTCCTCTTTCGCGTGTTTTGCTTATTCCCGGACGCGGTATAAATTCCTCCCACATTCGCGGTTCTTGCACGGAGTAATACACAACCCGCATCTCCCTGCCTGTGTCAGTAACTACGTACATATCGTGCCACACTAAGTGTACATCGACTGTACTTTTCGAAATATTTAGAACCGATTATTCGATAACCCTTGCAACTTTGCCACAAACGACTATGTCATCGAAATGTACGCTAACAGTAATGTTTTCATGTCTTTTCATCTTTAATTATACATAAAAAGTGTCGTATGTCTTTGGTTCCCCTAATCTGTTTCTACCCATAATAACAACATTGCGCATTTACCGTTCTCTGGGGCTTTCAAGGGCATAACCCCCACGAACGACGAGGGCGTGGTGTATGATGCTAACCACAAGACTCGCAGAGTCTGTGGACGGTCGGTTGAGAAGTATTGCTCTACATAACGTCACTGGAAGACCAACTCGTGCCAGTGGGCTGAGTACCCTATCATTGGTCTGCTAGTATTAAAATGCTGTTAAGTTCATTGATGCTGTGATAATACTTGGATATGTAATTATTAAAGTGTCTGGTTACGGGCCAGATGCCCTGCTTTCACTTGCCAGTAGGAGGAACAGGCTATTGCTGTTTATCACCACGTCCAGACAGCTGCTGGGAAGCAACCAATCTCTCACTCGCTGTGTACGTGTGGTAAAGCTGTGTAGCATGCTGTCTGAGAACAGGGGCAAATGTTTCTTCTACTCGGCAAATGTGTTAAGATTGTGCTAAAATGACGGTTATCCTTGGCTGAAGTCTATTGTGGTCTTCTTAAGTAGTCACTGTCGTTTCGGAAGAATATATCGCTTCTGTCTTCGGTTTTAAGTGTGTCAACCGTTAAGATGCAGGCTATACGTTCCTCGGAAACTTTTCTGACTGCCTACAAAAACACGCGTTTTCGTAATCCAGATGTCCATTCTCGACATCTTCGCCGTCGAGAAAACCTCATCACATTTCCGTCCTTGCTGGATGATCGTCCGCTGATTCTTTGTCAGAAATTAGCTCCCTTACCGGCTTGTGTGTGTATGGAATTAATATGTGATAATACTTTATGTGAATTTGTTTCTGTATGAACTGTACTCCTTAGGACACAGGTTATGGTTTTGCCCACTTTGGATGGATGTTAATACTTTTCTGTTTTATTCCAAAACAGACAGGCGTATTGTTTAAGTAAATCGGTATATTGAATGTGTTGATCACGCGCATAAAGTGTATATTAGTGGAACATAAAAGGGTGGAAAAGGACATAATTTATTTGTACAATAGATTTGTTGCAGAAATATATCTGATATTTGATGTTACCGCGGCGTGAAATTGTGTATGTGTTTCGCTTAGATTGTGACGTCTTGTAGGTGGTTCCACAGCTTTCTTGAGGAATGTATCGCCTCAGTCTTCGGGATTACACAACGTCACAGCCAAGAAAACCACAATGGACGTTGTTTCAGACTTATTATCTCTTCTATAGGTACTACAGTACACCAATTGGTCGTGTCTTCAGCACTGAACTCGTCCTTAGTCCAACTAAAAACTCTCCTAAGACTTCTAGTGTGTTTAAACACGCTGAAGTAATTTATGGTAGTTTGTTTAGAACCATTATTCCGGTCGCCCACCTATACGATGTATAAAAGTAGCACTAATCTTTCTGTAGCAACATACTCACCATAATTGGATAACAAATGTTTACTGGTCTTACGAAGTCTGAAAATCAGACAGAATTGGGAGACCAGTTAAGTAGGATTTGAGGTTTTAAGCTTAGCGACCGGGTAATCATATAGCCTAACTGAAACACAAGCTGCCGCTATTAACCATATTTCTATTATTTATAATAACTTACATCAAGAAATTAAAGTAAAGTAAAGTAAAGTTTGTCCCACTATACGCCATGTATGCGTTTGGGGTGAGTGGAGGTATAGCTCCTCTCTTCCTTGACCCCGGCACTAGATGGGGGTGAGTGGTCAGCATCACGCCCCGGCCGGCTTTACCCCCGGGAAAGGACCCCGGTACCCATTGGAGAGGAGGCTGGGTGGGCCCCAGAGCCGGTCTGGACGCAGAGACATCAAGAAAGTGATAAGAATAATGATCAGCAAAGGTTACAGTGGAATTCAGCTGACGGTTAACGGAGAGAGAAGAGACACCAAGAGACTAGAAGCAGCACAGAAGAAGTGAAATATAAGAAATCACAAACGAAATATAGATAACAGAAAATGAAATCATAATTGTATACCATTTGTGCAATTGTAGACATGGTTTCAGTACATGCACAGAATTAAAAAATGATAATTTAAACACCGCCACGGTGGTCTAGCGGTTAGAACGCTGGCCTTGAAATCCTGGGGTCTCGGGTTCGATTCCCGGCTGTGCCCGAATTTATAACTTGTGTTGGGCAAGGCCGTGGTCTAGGCAACACGGAGTTTTCCTCCGTGGCATCCCAACAATTTCTCCATTCACACACAGAAGAAGGCAATGGCAAACCACTTCTGGATCATCTGCCAAGAACGTATATGAACAGGTCCCAGTCCGAGAAAAGGATGGAAGGATCCTGTTCATATGGACCTGTCGTCAGACAGAACACTAAATAAATATAAATAAATAAATTTAAACACTGGAATATAAACCAAGATCCTGGGAACCCGAATAAAATTAGTGTTAGCTGCACCATGGATGGCATTACGTATTTCGTTATAAGGTATTTGTGTTTTCGTCTGGTGAACGGGTTGGCTGTTCTGTATCAAGTATCGCGAAGTATTCGGTCCTGTGCGCCGGATAGAAGCAAGCAAGCCACAGTCGCGATAATGTTGTCCTGAAGTTGTGTTAGCCTGAGGGTGGTATGAAGTGGAGGAGACGAAGGGGTGATATAAAAAAAAAATAGAAGGATGGCACCGGGAAATGTGGCGGCCTGCTATTCAGTATCGGTCTCCTGGGTACTCGGCAATCTGGCGTGCCGTCAGCGTCAGTGGGTTGCCTACGATCCCCAAGGGAAGCATTTACAGCACACACGCACGCGCGCACGATGGCATCGTATTCTACACACACGTTCTCTGTCTGGTATGTGATCCTGCTTGACTCTAGTCACAAGTGCAGTATGAACCTCACCAATATTATCTCACTTTATGGGAATCCCGATACATATCAGCGTCCTTCCAACTGTAACCAAAATTTCTGTATTGTTGCTCCCCTAGGGACCCTCTCAAGTTTCTGTTACGTCAATGAAAAAAATTGTATTGTTCGTCTTCATTGGAGTTCAAATTTCCTAAGATCCAATAATATAACATCAAACTTCCTACGTCTCTGTAAAGGTTGTCCCAAAAGTATGTACGTACACACATTCTGTCAGTGAAATAAAGACATTTTAATAAACTAAACTCAAACGTCTTCATTGACTCTTAGTGAATTAGCAAATCTATTCTAGGTTTTTCAAAATCACCACCATTTTCTTCTTGGTGCAAGTGACTGACAAGCGGACACCAAAGTTGCTGCTGTGTATACATATCTTTGAACATGTATTTATATACAGGCATACCTCGTTTTATTGCGCTTCGCAGATATTGCGTTTTTTTACAAATTGAAAGTTTGTGGCAACCCTGCGTCGAGGAAATCTATCGGCGCCATTTTTCCAACAGCATGTGCTCACTTCGTGTCTCTGTGTCACATTTTGGTAATTCTCGCAATGTTTTTTTATACATAATGCTATTGCACACTTAATAGACTACAGTATAGTGTAAACATAACTTTTATATGCACTGGGAAACCAAAAAATTCGTGTGACTCGCTTTATTGTGGTGTTCTGGAACATAACCCGCAATATCTCCGAGGTATGCCTGTAGTTTCGCTATCCAGTCCTCACCTCACAGAAGAAGAAGAAGATGCTTAAGGGTTGTAGCAGTACTTCGAGCTGGTCTTTGAGCCTGGCTCTGTGGTAGCATTCGCAAGGAAACAGACTCCATGATAGGGGTGTAGCTTGGAAAAAAATTCAGGTGCTCATGTTATTCCATGGCACTCGAAACTTCATCAATTTTTCACTAAGTTACCCAGGTGAATTTTGGAATCAGATGAGTCTAGTGTACCCCAGACTAAAACTGACACCGTGGTACGAGAACCCCAAGGTATAACACTATTAATACCAAAGCCCGCTATTGTTACACATGATTACGTACCCCTTCATGGTTCTTATTTTCATAAATTCTCTCTGTGGGTTCTCCCATATCTTCAATCTCCGAAGTGTACATTTTCCAAAATGTTCTCGACCGGACTTTATATACATTGCTCTTTTCCCCATTCTGATCACAATACTCGGCCGTTTTGATTTCGACCTAATATTTACAGTTCAAATATCACGTTTGTACAAAGTAATTAGTAGAATTATTGTTATGTTTTTGAATATTTTTATGTCTATGGAAAATAGACGGGACTAACCTATACCTCCTCACTGTGTTTATCTGAGGTCAGCTTTAATTTATCCTACAGTCTTCTGAAACTCAAAGGTGGTCTCTTCCCTTCAAATTTCCCGACAAATATTTTACATACATTCCTTATCTACCTCATGCATTCTACACGTTTTGCTCACCTCATCACCACCCCTCAATTTTTACTACACTCTTTGTAGCGGTGATATTTTGCCCCGTCTTCGAATTCAGAAGGCCCCGGATTTTAATCTCGATCTGGACACCGATTGTCCTTACTGCGGTGTTTTATGACTGTCCTCAATCTCTCTATGCGAATAAATTCTGGCGTGGTACCTCCCACGACCAATTCCTTATGCATAGATGATTCACCATGGCGTTACTACGCAACGATAAGAAATACTGCTTAGCCTATGGAGTTGTTGATTACTGCGTTCAGCTGCCATTATCGTAATCTCCTTTGCTAGTTTGGGTGAACGGCCCTGCTACTTCCAAAATGTTTCGTGGGTCTGTGGAATGTAAACCTATGTGGTTTATGTGCTGTAATATTTCTCACACATTTTTTCTCCTGTGGGAAGAAAGTTTGTTGGTGAACTCGTTACTGTTGGATCGGAAAGCATTCCTTTCGCCAGTGAAATATTGTAGTATGGGACATTGTCTGTAGAACGATTTATAGCGGTTTCTTCCTCTTTCCTTAAGATTTAGAAGGCACTGGTTGCCCGCTCTTAGACTGCCACTGGGTTTGCAGAGAATGCTGTAAAACCTGTAGAACGTTTGTCATGCTTCGATCCAAGTCTTTCTAAGCCTTTAAAGCTCGGTGCTAACATATAAGTACCACCTGGTTTGTCATTTTATGATTCTGAATTTTCCAACAGACTTATTAGGTGTATATTGTGATTCTCAGAATAAATTACATTTAATTCCGAAAACAACATTAAATCGGTACTTAATTTATCAAGCATAAATTAAATTTCATGTGGCATTCATAATTATGAGTCATTCTCCCCCTTTTAACTGCATTTCTTTTCGTTGTGGACTCCTGCTTGAGTGAAATCCAGTCCTATAACACTTTCCGTAGAATCCCAGCGCGCTACGGTTGGATAACAAATTTACAGTATCTGTAATAATATTGACGACAGAAGACTTGCAGGACTGTAAGTGTATGCAATAGGGTAGTAGGTTCATTGGCTTCTGCGCAGAACTACTTGTTCAGACGAACCCAGATAAGGGTTGCGTATAAAACTCAATTACTTTACTTATTTGGCAGGTTACTTTATTACATTCTGATTATGAAGATTTGATTTATATAACTAATTTAGTGATCCGTAATCCAAGGACTCTTTGTATAGTTGTTGGACAGAAGGCGTGATATACTTTGTTGCTTAATGATTCATTCTTTACTTGAGCGAAGCTACATATCGCAACGTCCCAAAAGACGGTCATCTTCGTAATCAACGCTGTGAGAATCTGAGATCAAGCTTATAGCTTCTTTAGTACATTTACTACTACTGACGTTACTCTCCAGTATTCTGAGACTCATAAGTTGCCCCTTTCCATGAGGTTTTCCCACGACATTTCTTTACGAATTACCTCTTTTTTCTATCCGAGCTACGTTTCATGCCCGCGTTTTCAATGTTACTTTCCTAAATTATAAATTCTTCGTTATTTTGTTTTGTAGATGTTCATATCCATTTTGTAGTACGCACAGATATTGTCCTCAGCTCTTTGTTTTCGAACTTTATCAGCTCTTTTTTACGAGAGCACGTTTCTCTATCAAATAACGTTAATGAAAGACTCCCTATCGTTAGCGGTTTTAAAGCAGGTGAGATGTTCACAGTTTTTAACGTGATAACAAGAAAGTCTGAATTCATTCTTCTTTCAATTTTCTCGCTAAATTTATGTCTGTCGACTATGTTTTTGATATTACCGAGCTCTTAATTTATGGGACATTTTCAAATAATTTATTACACACTGAAGGTAGGACGAGAGGAAATTTTATAATTTAAATTTGACAGTACTCGGTAAAGTCTATATCAGACTTGTTCTGAAATGAATTTTCGAAATTGTGATAGAAACTGTAAAGGTTGGAATATAATTTTATTCACTAATAGGACTATTGGTGTTGCTATTTACAAAGTTTCTTACTTAAACACTTTCTGTGTGGTTTTAGTATATTAGCAGGAACAAGACATCAGTTCGAGAGTTTCTTTCGTGACTTCTCCAGCCGCTTTTAATCCAGGTTGACTCCAAAGCGAATAACATTGGTATTCATCACTGTCAGTTTTGTTGACGTCAGAAATATTTTCCAACGTTATTTATTGCCGACATCAAATACAGGCAGAATTTTCTTCTTTTCAAGACTAGAACCAACTTTTGAGACTAGATCATGTAAATGGGGTGTTAGTACTGAAACGGATTTGAAATAAATAAGGCGTAAACACGTCGCTCAATTTATTCGGCTCAGAATTGAGTCCATTGGAGAACTGAACGTTAATGGGAACTTAACTAACCAGCTTAGCGTCCATTGACTTGTAAAATCCTAACACCGTTGAGTTACCTGTGGTGTTACCATCCATAATTCGGTGCAGGAGTTCCTCATGTGTTCCTGTACCCTTACGTATGTGAACTTGTGTTTATTGTATTAATGAAATAAAATACCGGAAGAATACGTCACCTAATTGGGCGGGCTAGGTTTTTGTTCAATACCATGCTTACATTTGTTATGTCTCTATTGTCCGAACGGGTACCATTAGAAAGTGTTATTTGATAAATTCCATTGAATGTCATAGAAAATACTTATTCCTCAACTTAAGGACTTCATCGAGTCTTGAGTGTTACCCAAGTTTCTATAATTATTATTTTCTTTTAGTGTTCTGTCTGAGGACAGGTCCATATGAACAGGATCCTTCCATCCTTTTCTCGGACTGGGACCTGTTCATATACGTTCTTGGCAGATGATCCAGAAGTGGTTTGCCATTGCTTTTTTCTGTGTGTGAATGGAGTAATTGTTGGGATGCCACGGAGAAACCGGGGAAGCCCCCGGAGGAAAACTCCGTGTTTCCTAGACCACGGCCTTGCCCAACACAAGTTATAAATTCGGGCACCGCCGGGAATCGAATCCGAGACTCCAGGATTACAAGGCCAGCGTTCCAACCGCTAGACCACCGTGGCGTGGCGTCGAACGTTTTTGGAATAAAGACTGTTTAACTGTATTTTCTGGAAACCAGATTGCTATGCACGAAATAATGTGTTCTTGAAAAGGGTTGCATAAGAATCCGGGTACTGTATGTAACATGGCCACTGTGTAATCGTGGTCAGGAGTGCATGGTTTCGTGTAGTTATTCACTTAAAGACACAGAACAGGCCGCGTGGGATACGTAGGTTGAGCTGCACGCGACGATCTGGCGTGACTGCCAACAAACGCGGCTATGGACGAAGGCCGTGGAGAGACGTTTATATTGAATGTAGGGCGATTTTCATAAATGAAAGAAGATTTTGTTTATAAGGAAAATACTTTTCAGTACTCTCTCCTTATAATGGCTTGAAGTTTGACATTAAGGGAGGAAGATTTTGTTTGGAAGGAAAAGACTTCGTGGAAGGTGTTTTTGTTTGTGAGGGAGGGGCTTCAATACGAGATACAAAGCCGTTTTCGGAGGTAAGCTCCCATGACCCCAAGAAATAAAAATAAACCATATTGAATTATAGCCTTTTATTAATTTCATTTTAAACTCAGAACAGAAATAGCAATACACTCATTGGTAAATATACACCTCGGCCTAAGTAATACTAAACTTACAGGTTACCAGTTTCCTTTTTTATTAATTTGTCTATTTATTTATTGTGCACCTATAAATTAAGGAGGGGCCCCACATGGATTTTCACCCCTGCCCTTGCATCCCTCTTGAGACAGTTCTGGTAAGATGGAGGGAGATTCTGCGTGAAGGGTCTACGAATTCCGAATACGTGCGTTGCAGTCAGAGAGACATCTTGTTCAGATTGTGACAGAATAACTGGTTATTCTGACTTGGTCTCGGTGCTTATCCTTAATACTGTCGCGGATTTCTATTGGTAGTTTATTATCTTAAGACTCAATTACGTAGTAATAAGGAAATATTCAGGCGTCATGATTTCGTGGAAGATGCAAATTTAAAAAAAATCATGATCTTCTAGGTTATGATGCTGTGTTGTCTATAAGTGGCTTCCAACTTTAGTTGAGCACACGCTTCTATTTTGAGGTTATCATCACCTACAAGACTGTGACGTCGTAACCAAGGAGACAACTTTTCACATTTTCAGCGCTGTGAAAACATCAAAGCTCATACTAAATAATAATTGTATTTCGTCCTTGTAATTTTTTCTCCTTCCTTTTCAATCTCTCCTAATTTTGTCATCATTCTCTTGCGTAATTAGACGCCCGAATGTGACGATAAATAATATCCGGTACCTCAAAGATGTAGGTACAGGGTGTCATAATCTGGTGTGAGCAGAAAGTGGCCGTGCAGTGAAACTACAGAACGTAATTTCTATTCAAACGAAGTTAATTTCTGCTTGTAAGCCCACGAATAGAGTTATCAAGTAAATTATACGCGTTGAATGTACTTTTGTAAAATGTTATCTTTTGATTACGGACCATCTAACTATAAAACGTTGTGTTAGATCGTTATCCCGGAGCACAATAAGTAATTATGCAACACAGGTTTTGTTTGCACTGAACATAATTTCATTTTGTTGAAGTACAGTGCAGATTGGTGATTACTTATTTATTAGCATTCAACAGGTGTGAAGTCAATTATGTAACCCGCGTGTTGTAACCGTCCATTAAAAAAATGGTTTAATCACGTTTCGGAGTCTTTGAATTTCGGACCAACCCTATCGATTGAGGGACTGGTGGTTAGTTATTCAATTCAGATAAATTCAATTTTTTAATTGTGATGCAATTCTGGACCCTTTACTTTATAATACGCATGAGAATGTAAAATGTTAGATACATAGAATATATTTATATCCATTGATTAATCCTAGATAGAATAGGCGATTGTATAGTGTAAAGGTTCAATATTTTCGATATCTCTTGAATAAAATTATTGTTTCCTGCTTTGAATAGAGCTTTAGTCTCGTATCTCTGAAGTCTGGATTGATTGTTACAGAAAAGATAAACTTTATACCTACGCAAACATTAACAGGGCTTTAACCTCTTTACTGATAAAACATACATTAAATTATTCTTACGTTCATTAAAGTTCTTAAAACTAAGCGATGTGACATAACACGCACATTTGGTCTCTTATTTGCCAACGTGCATCCGCGTAGTGGTAAGATTCGTAAATAATAGATGAACCGCTTTATGCATTAAATCATAAGTCTATCCGCCCATCGACGAAATGGCTGCAGACACTGAATCATTGCTTTATCTGTCTTCACTGGTCTCCTAGCAACAACCATTTGGGGTGGGGGGGAGATTAACAGACTGGTATGTTTTTTGTAGGCGTTGGATACCCAGCAAAAATGTATTAATAATAATAAAATTATAATTTTGAACATGTGCAGAATTTTAATTACCTGGGTTCACAGATTAATACTATAAATTCAGTAACTAATGAAATTAAAGCACGTATTGTGAATGGTAATAGATGTTATTATGCCTATCAGAATTTAATGAAGTCTGAAATACTGGGGAGGGAACTTAAATTGATAATCTATAAAGTTCTGATAAGACCAGTACTAGTCACATATGGATGTGAAGCCTGGACATTAACTAGCTTTGACGAGCAACGACTTAGAATATTTGAACGCAAAATATTACGGAAAATCTATGGTCCAATACAGAATAGTGATGGCTCCTGGAGAATTTGGATGAATCATGAACTAGATTGTATCATACAGGGAGCAGATATTGTGAGGCTGGTCAAAAGCAAAAGATTAGCCTGGCTTGGCCATGTTGCAAGAATGGAAGGAAACAGGGTAACTAGAAGAGTGATGGAATGGAGACCGATGGGAAGAAGGATGAGAGGGAGACCACGGAAAGGATGGATAGACGACGTGGAGGAGGATGTGAGGACGATGGGAGTGAGGGGATGGAGAAGAATTGTGAATGATAGGACAGAATGGAAAAAATTCATCGAACAAGCTAAGACCCACACAGGGTTATAACGCTATAAGAAGAAGAAGCGTAACTATAGTTTGCGACTGTAATCTTGAGACTTGCGGGGTGTGGAGGTGGGGTGAAGGAGGAAAGCTAGCGCCAGCCTTTAACGCTTCGGACTTTCTGCATTCCTTGCAAGTCTCAAGATTACAGTCGCGCACTGTAAAAGAACTTCATCAAGGAGTTTCTTCTGTCTGTCGTGTTGCGTCTCAGTGTTTAGCGCCGATACATGAACATACAAAAGGAATTTTCCCACCGTGTTTCGAACAGTCCGCAGGGTGCATTAGATTCCTTATTTTTCAGTCCGTCTAAACGAAAATAAACATTACGCCCTGATGATGGAAGCAGCATGGACCTATTAAACGTTGGTAAACGTATACCAGACTACACAGCGCTACAACGCAAAAGAATGCCATTTTTGTTTGCTTACGTTTGAACGAAGTTAGTAGTTTGATGCGATGAGATTTTTTGAGAAAATAAACCCAATTCTAGCGCACCGAAAGTGAAGGCTAGTTTGTACATAATCGACAAGGAAAATTATGAACCAGAGAGAACTGCTCAGAAGCAGTCGTGGCGTATTAAATTAATTTGTTGTTCCGGTACTTCGTCGGAGGGTACGAACAGACTAGTCGGCAAACTTCTGTTCGAGAATCGAAACAGTATCCTCCGAGTTATGAACCAATAATGCCAGTCACTATTGTATGTTCTTTATATTTCCCGTACGACCTTTATTTAAATTTTAAACTTTCGACTCCATCACGGAGAAAAGTAAGAAGCAAAATATTGGTTGGAAAACCTGAAGGGAAAAGACCACTCTGAAGACCTAGGCGTAGATGGGAGGATAATATTAAAACTGATCTTTGGAACACAGGCTTGGGTGTGGATTTTGATTCATATGGCTTAGAATGGGGACTGGTGGTGGAATCTTGTGAAGATGGTAATGAAGACTTGAGGTTCTCACAGCGGTGAGTATGAAGATATCCGTCTTCTGGGTAATTGCGCTGTGTAGTCTGGTCGATGTTAACCAACGTTTCAGAGGTCATACTGCCTCCGTCATCAGGGCGATTCATCGCCCTGATGACGATGGTAATGAACTTTCGGGTTCCATAAGAGACGAGAAATTTGTTGACTGGCTGTGCCAGTACTATTCAAACTATGGCGGAAGGAAAGATCTTTGTCTTCATGTTAAAATTAATGAAATACGATATAGGCAAAGTTTTATTATTGTACAATTATATTATGGTGCAACGCGTATCTGTTTTCACGCTGCTTAACACCCCAGAATCTTTGTTATAAATCGTTGGCAGTTTGTTCACTTCTTGTGACGCTGCCCCAACTTCATTCACTACGTGTGATTCTCACGCGAAATAAACTGACGAGAAACCAATTTACGTTGTTGAACATTCGCTTATCGTTATTCAGCTGTTCACAGCCATATGCGTTCGAGAAAATCATGCTGGTATTGGCTATCGTCCGGCGATAGTAGTGACAGTCCCGTATTTGACGTCCATTGATTTTGGTTTTTGTTATTGTCATCATTTCCTAGATTACTCTCTTCTCTTTCCCTCCTCCTCGTTTCGTCATTGTCTGTGTCCATTGTCGGTGGTAAATGAGTCATCTGATGCTGCCTTTCATCATGTCCCTTCGGCAAACTTTGTTCCTGCAGGGTTGCTAGTATGTCCTTCAGATATTATTTTTCTGGCTTCAGCTTTGTGACGGATATGAAATTGTGGACATAAACGCCTTTGCAGTAGTAGTAGTATAAATTAAAAATGACTGATGTAATTGTGTTCTCGTAAGAATTTTACTTATTTTTTCTTTCTTCTACAAATGTAATTTTAAAAATAATAATTAAAATTGCATTTAATAATTGTTGGCAATGCTAAAATAGGAGCAGTTTGAAAGCACATTGCCTGTTTATAAGCTCTATGCACATTTGATAATGAAATTAGAAGCCAAGTTGAGAAAACGCGTTCCATTTTGTCTTTATGAATTCGAAGTTAAAACTTGGAACTGTTGAAGTTTCGAAAATGGGGGAATAATGGTCGCAGCGAAGACGTACCCCCACCGAAATAGAGGAATGAGTGCACGTTATTTTGTCTTTGAAGTTTTCGGAATTCTTATAATGCCATCATCCTGCTTGGTATTTGTGCAGGAGCTAGAAACCTTTTAGCGCAAAAGAATAGCATGCTACGAAATGTGGACTGGATTACACGTGCCTCGGACATGGGCAAGTTCTTTGAACAACGTGGCCAAAAGGATATGATAGGACGAAGTGGACCTGAGTTATCTCGCTCAGAACAGGTTTCATTTGCAAGCTTTTGTGAACGCGGAACTTCTCCCTTGAAGAAGACGATTTATTATTCCGTAACGTTCTACTACACCGCCACGGTGGTCTAGCGGTTAGAACGCTGGCCTTGTAATCCTGGGGTCTCAGGTTCGATTCCCGGCGGTGCCCGAATTTATAACTTGTGTTGGGCAAGGCCGTGGTCTAGGCAACACGGAGTTTTCCTCCGGGGGCTTCCCCGGTTTCTCCGTGGCATCCCAACAATTACTCCATTCACACACAGAAGAAGGCAATGGCAAACCACTTCTGAATCATCTGCCAAGAACGTATATGAACAGGTCCCAGTCCGAGAAAAGGATGGAAGGATCCTGTTCATATGGACCTGTCATCAGACAGAACACTAAATAAAATAATAAATAACGTTCTACTGCACGACATCACGACCCAGAAAACCACAAGTGTACATCTTCACCGTGGGGAGACCCTCAAACGTCAGTCGGTTCGAGCAAGACTTGCTGGTTGCATACAGTGCGGGGAATTGGACTAGCTGAAACTTTATTAGCTTCTCAAAAGAAGAAATTAGTTTTGTGGACTTTGTTACCTGTTTTGCCAGAGGCAATCCATTCCGTTTAACGATATCTACTTACTTCTAGATAACCTGCACCCCTGCTTAATGTCAAAGGAATGGTATTATGTAGGGGAATGAATGTAGAATATGTATTAATGGGTGTGCATGTACGATTGTGTGTGTGTTTGATGTGTCTACCTTCAGTCATCCAAACAACGTTTGAGTGAATTGAGTCACCTTTTCTGCGTTCATTTGATGTCGCTGGTGTAAAGCCGATATGACAGCGAAGCAAACTTATGATGCTCTGGTCTTGAGGTTCAGTGTAAACTTTGACTTTAGCGGACGAACCTCATCGAATCTTTCAAGGTTATTGACGTTTTTGGTAACACCATTTATGCCTACGAAAATTATTACTCGAAATTGTAAACTATGCCCTAAAAGTATAACAAGAATTGATCTTAAGTTAAAGTGTTGGGAGGCCTTGACTTTTCATACTATTGGTGGTTGTTATTTTGAGAGTATCCTGCTGGGCAACGCGGCCTTTATGTAAGTTTGGTTGGTTGGCTCTCTGGGATTTGAACCTAGAAGTGTTGGGATCGCTTTGGTTGACGTCCTCTGCGACTTGGGGGGAGGGGAATCATTCAGCCGAAGGGCTTTATGATTGGGGAAGGCGGGCTGTCCCCTCTTCAATGATACCCTGGAATTTGCCTTACAACTGTGGAAAATCACGGGAAACCTCAATTAGGGTAGCCGAGTAGGTACACCCCTCGTTGCGTCGACTTGACCGTATTTCCAGGGACAGCCTGGGCTGGCCTACTGAACACCAGTCCCCCTCGGTTTTCCGTGAGTGACCTCAGTCAGACCTTGATCGGCACAAGTTCCTTCCAAGTTGTTACCAAAATAAGGGGTTCCCTGCATCAGCTAACTGATTATGAACTCTCAGCCATTGTCCTGAACTTCAATGTGTGTTAGTCGCAATGCAAAGACACTTGGATTGTTAACACTTGCAGCTTCCGGTATGTGGATGGAAAATTCTTGGAAGCCTTGTAATAGAGCAGGTAGTAGGTGGCAAGTGGAATGTGACGGACCTGGTCTGCTGAAGAGAGGAGCCGGGTGATAACCAATTGGTAGCCAGCATGTGACTGAGGAAATGAGGTTTTAAGCGTCAGATGCTGAGAAGAAGAGGGGATGTAAGACGTTTTGATGTTAATGTGAACTGGGATAAGAGGTGATAAGCCAGTTTTAGCCATTACAGTACAACCCCTCTATAACGCGGTTCGCTATACCGCGGTTCCGGATATAACGCGGGTACCTCATGTCCCCGATAGTGCATCAATTATCCTTCGCACAGAACTCAAAATTAATTTCTTAACACGTACCATTACATTACCTACGAAGTAGCGATAATTTTTGTACATACTGTACTTTTATTCAGAAGCCTTTATTTATATACTGTACGTTGTACTATGACTCATAACGTGGGAAAGTGTACTGAACTAATTATGTAATAGTGTATAAATAGCGTGTACATATATTTTGCTTGTAAATAAAAAATACAGCACAGTAGTATAATATATTTTAGTACGGTATACAAATGCAAGCCAAATTAATTATTTATTACTTTTTCCGTAAAAATCAATCGTAACATAGTCAAAGAAGTATGTATATTCTTAAATGGCGATAATCTATCAATACAGTACGTCCAGTACTTGAACAGAGTTTTCCGATGCACTTCTGTAATAACGCGTTTTCTCTATAACGCGGGTTTACCCCTGTCCCCCGCGACCCGCGTTATAGCGGGGTTGTACTGTATATGGTTAGTAGACTAGGTCACATGGTTAGGAACCTTCAGAGCTCCATACTTAAGGGCAATGTATTGGATATTGGCTGCGCAAGGAATGCCTAGTATCAATTTTCGGAACTTTCTGATGATTTAAAGTTAATTCTATATCTCGGCGCTGTGTGGAGGTGATGGTAACTTTGTAACTTTCCTTGTCCATCGGGTAGGAGAATCTGTGGACCCCAGAGATGATCTGAGTACGTTGGCAAAGAGAGAAAAATGCTGACTGAACGGGAATTGAATGGCGGTCATTAACGCGTGGTCAGTCACATTGTTTGCTCAGCTATTGCTGGATGGTTAGCGTATATGTCACTGATTAATGGTTTTAAAATAAGGGATGTTTATTTAGACCGTGTGTGGCTTGATTAATTTTGGTTGCTGGACAATATTGGGGTTGATGTTAATTATAGTGTCATATTTACCAATTTTGTTGTTACGTCATTGGAACAACCTATGTGATGGGAGGCTTATCCTCGTCAGAACATGAAAAATGAGAGACCTGGAACACTGTATGAACATGTAAAGATAATTGATTGCGGGACAGTTGCAGCCGAGTTTTGGGAGACGTGCTCTGTGTGTATTTTCAATTAAACTCATTCGCTCGATTAAAACCGTCTTTTGTAATCCATCCCAGCTTGTTAAACGTTAATGCTACTATAATTAATTGGTCACAATTCAAACGTACGGTTTAGAATTAAATATTATCAGGCATTGGACAGTACCATCCATAGCACTGTATTCACACTGCATAACGCGTCTCCTGCCTGAATTGTTCAAAGCGCAATGGTAAATATAGGTACCACATGGTTTAACAGGTGGTATTTATGGGTTTTGTATGATTTTCAGAGTAAACAGCATTAACAAATTGCTATTTTTACTCGAGAAGTGTTGTATTTTCTTTGATGGAAATAGGAAATTTTTAAATATTGTGTAGATCAACCTGGGGTATGCATACCCCCGGGGGTACTCGAAGACATATTAAGGGGTACGTGAAATTTAATAAAAATATTATTTTATGATAAACACTGAGTAATCAGGGTCAGATTTAATACATTATTTTGGATGTAATTTATTTAATTTATTTTAGATGTAGATTATATACTATGTATAACTTGAATTATACACCAACAACTTTGGGGGTACAAAGTTGAAAAAGAAATTGTATCTGGGGGTACGCGAACAAAATAGGTTGATACCACTGGTGATACCTAAGGTAAATGTCAAATGCAGGAAGACCCTAGTCACCTTCCACTTTTCGTCTCAGTAGCTTCTCCACTTCGAATGTCTCTTGAACCTTCGAAAGGACGAGCTCTCGCTGTCTGCGAACCATTTATAGCCATGAATGTATCTCTGTTTTCCCCCGACCCCCGACCCTTCTCTCTTATTCATCGTGCGTCATAAAGTTAATGACAGCCTAAATTTCACATAACGCACGCCATTACCACACGCGAGATTCTGGCATCCGAGTTAATGGAGGTGTCCTACTGCAGAAATGCCACCATGTGACTGAAAAGAAATGTGATGTGAGTCTGAAGTTGGATTCAGCCGGACGATGGGCACGAGATTAGATTCAACATGAACCTGTCAGTAATACTAAGAATATACATTGTTTCGTATTATTGAAACAAGTGTATAATTGTATTATTGTATTGATTACGGTTACAATTCGTCCAGCTAACATTCCTTTCAACGCCATGTGCTTCAGCTGGACGGCTTTCAGTTTCGTACACTCGGGAGAGGAAGTGTGTAATGGCTTAGGTCACACCCTGAGGCCAATCAGGAGCATGGCTGATTTCTTGTGTAGTGAGGAGGAAACAGTTCGTGGATTGTAATTCAGAATATTGTTAGTTATCTCACTTTTTATCTGTTTCCCGCGTGTATGTGGTGTAAGTGTGGCGGTCTATGTAGTTCTTCGTTAATGTAATTTTTTATCCTATCCGAAACGATTACCACTTTTCACCATTTCATAACATTTTATTTCACTATACTGTCCTGCGTTTGTTTCTCCTTGTTAATACGCGTTTCACTGTCATAAAGTCTTTGTAAATATTGTACAGTAAATTAGACAATAGTGCTGATACTTTAAATAGAATTTTAACTTAATGTTTGGCCAGAATGATTGGGTATTTCCAAATTCTTATTCGACAGTTCGTAAACTCTTTTGTACGTTTAGCAGTCGAAGATAAAGGTCTTCCCTGACAGTAGTTCCGTTTGTTGTACAGGTCTGCAAATGCGTTGTTTAGAGCTACAAAATTTAGCATTCACACACAGAAGAAGGCAATGGCAAACCACTTCTGGATCATCTGCCAAGAACGTATATGAACAGGTCCCAGTCCGAGAAAAGGATGGAAGGATCCTGTTCATATGGACCTGTCGTCAGACAGAACACTAAATAAAATAATAAATATCATAATAGTCTGTTTCTCAAACTTTCATTCGGTTTTTCGCCCCGACGTGGATGATGTAGCAACAACGATGCACTTCAGTTGCTGTTACCTAATCATAGATGGTGATAGTTGTGAAGTCAGTTGCTAGTAACTCGGTTGATTTTGAACTGAAAGTCTATTGGTGTGTGTCAGTCAGTTGCTGCTGTAGGATAATTTATGTCAGTAGTCACTCAGCTAGACATCTTGTGTCGGTGAGGATTTTTTAAAATGTTTACTAGTGCATGATCATGAAAGAAGTATAATTGTTCAGAGATAATTTATTTTCATTTCGGTTATTTATTCCTTATTATAGAGGTTTCTTTGTGCCGGCGTAACTCAGTCAGTATAGTGACTGACTATGGACTAGACCAGTGGTATTCTACCTTTTTTGTTCGCGTACCCCCAGATATAATTTCTACCCCCAAAGTTGTATAATTCAAGTTATACATAGTTATATAATCTACATCTAAAATAAATTAAACAAATTAAATTACTGATTATTCAGTGTTTATCATAAAATAATATATTTTTAAATTTCACGTACCCCCTAAGATGTCTTCGCGTACCCCGGTGGTACCCGTATCCCAGGTTGAATACCACTGGACTAGACAACCGGAGTTCGATCCCCGACCGGGGCAAAGGACTTTTCCCCTACCCCTTGCGTCCAGACCGGTTCTGGTGCCTACCGAGCCCCCTTTCTCGGGGGTAAAGCCGGCCGGGGCGTGATGCTGACCACTCACCCCCATCTAGTGCCGAGGTCAATAATGAGTAGGAGCTATACCTCCACTCCCCCCCCAAGCGCCTACATGGCGTATAGTGGGACAGCTTTACTTTATATTCTATTTGTTGCTAGTCTTGTGTTGACTTTTTGTTTATCCAGTCGGTGCATACTTGAAGGTCACAGAAAAATCTTACACCTGCCGGACGAACAGCGGAGTCCAGGCGAAGGAAGTCAGCTGAGAACTCACACTGTGACAAACATAACAACGCCTTATGGCTGTTTTAGTGTCAACCTGGTAACCGGTGTATTATTCAGTCGACGAACTAGCCATAGAGACGAGGTATTCCGAACACCCTATGCACTATAACCACGTCACTCTCTTCGCGTTACGTTGGTTTATTATTGCCGTGTGCAGCAGAATTATGACGGTCGTGTTATTTTCATGGGCATTGCCACTCACAGCTCAGTGGCTTGCTGTAACTTTTTAATAGGGAACGAGCAGCCCCTCCGCTTCGTGACGAGCCACAGAACGAACGTAGGTCATACTTCCGGTGGAGATGTTTATGATGGACAGTTGCGGCGTATTGTTAACTGCCAGTGTGTAGCACTAAACTTCTCCTTCTCGGTATTGAAGGAAATTTGAATTTACTTTTACAGTTCAATATAATCTCACTCAGAATTTATCTTTTTCCAGTGTCTGTATCATTAGTCTTATGTATTTTAATTTTATCGTTTTAATGCTGAACATTATGCTGTCATACCCTCATTGCCTGATTCTTTATTAAAATGAAGTAATTAGCGTAATTATAACAAGATGGTCGCGTGGTCTAGGGTGCGGTATTTCGCTCGTTCACTGGGATCTCTGGTTTGAATCCCTCGCTTTGTGTGGGTATGTGTTTGCATTGTTCTGTGTAGTGTTGGCCTGCGCATGAAGAGGTCATTTGACAGTAGGCTGGCAACCCATGGAGGAATTCTAACCAGTTGTTGAATTAAAGCTGATTATTCAGACTAGCTCTTGTATTTTGAGTGCACTTTGTTTTGCAGTCCATGTTATCTTCTTATCTTGTCGATACCCCTATGTTATTTGTAGTTTTCTGTCTGACGACAGGTCCATATGAACAGGATCCTTCCACCCTTTTCTCGGACTGGGACCTGTTCATATACGTTCTTGGCAGATGATCCAGAAGTGGTTTGCCATTGCCTTCTTCTGTGTGTGAATGGAGTAATTGCTGGGATGCCACGGAGAAACCGGGGAAGCCCCCGGAGGAAAACTCCGTGTTGCCTAGACCACGGCCTTGCCCAACACAAGTTATAAATCTGAGCACCACCGGGAATTGAACCCGGGACCCCTATGTATGATAATATAATTATTGATATAGGTTAGCCTGCATTAGACTGTAATTAATTTACACATTTAATATTTTACTCAGTTAAAGAGGTACACATTAGATACTGTGGAAGCAAGTTTGTTTTCTGGCTTGAGTTCTTTTTGTCAATGTCGTGTCTAATAGATGTTCTCTTTCACAAAACATAGTCCACCCTACAATACTATTTCTATACACAGTGTACTGCACTATTGGAGTACAATGTGTTTGAATTGGAATAAGCGGAGTGCGCATGTGCGGTAAGATCACGTCTTTTTCCGCTCCTAATTCCAGCAGACATCTCGCGGCGCTCCTACAATTCCCAAGGTCAGACTTTCCGTCACCTCCCCATCTCTTCTGTCTTCCACGTGGTTGCTTCCAAGCAGTTTATCCACCCAAAAAATTCTGTATGCAGTATTTTTGTGAAGGTCTTGACGTGCTCGTTTGAATTCTGTGAACTTGGTTCCACTTCCACTTTTGACATTGCCCTCTCTGATATATTCTCACTTGTAATCTATACATTTAAATATTCCATGGACGAAATGAGAGGTTTCAGTGTACCGCCGGTACCACGTCTTGGCGATCTCAGATTGAAAGGATTCGGAATTCTGCAATTAATTCTCACTTGGGTTAGCCAGATTCGCGTTTAGCCTTCGAACTTAGTCAGAGAAGAAAATGACTCGCGGTCCCTTCTGATATTCAGTTCACAAGGAAATGACCAGAATACTTTATTAGTTGATTGGAGAACTTGTTCATAGAAAAGTGGAAATATTCACACGTAAGTTTATCGGAAGATTATAAATGTTAATCGTACTTGCAGTGGTTAGTGAAGCAATTTGTAAATAGTTTCCTGTTGATATTTTAAAAAGGCAACTTCGTTTTCACTGTAACCTCGCTTTATAATTGGAGTAATTGGTGAATTATGACGTATGTATATTTCCTTTGTACTTAATTCAGTTGTTTGGTTTACACTCACAAAAACGAAACAAGCCGAAATACCACCGAATTCAGCGCCTCCCCCAACATTATTCCCGGTTCGAGGCCATCTCGAGGTACAAAAGTATCCATATATTATTGGCTACTAATTTTGTCCCTGAATCTTTTATTTACAAAAGCTCTCAGCTTGTGCACAAACTTTCCATTATTTCTGTAGATCACAAAACGACACTGAATAATAATTCTATAAAATCCTCGTGACAGACGGACAAAATTGTCACAGAATATTGATTGATCAAGTACGAGGCGCGTCCACAAAGTAAGTTTCCCACTCGTCCCACAGCTAGCAAACCTTATATTGCGCGAAGCGACTGTGCGTACGTGATAGAGCAATGACGTAGCATGGCGCATGCACTAACGGTACTTCCCGCGTTCTCACAGTAGCATCGTTGCAGCTGTTGAAGTTGGAGGTTCTTATTCCAGCTCCCGCCGACTGTGAAGTGCGGTCAGTGATAACGCTAGGCCGCACACGGTTCGACGGACAGCAAGTCTCCTTCAGGAGTTCAGCTGGGAGGTGTTTAATCATTCACCCTACAGCCCGGACCTCGCTCCCAGTGATTTCCATATTTTCCTACACCTCAAGAAATTCCTGTCCGGTCAGCGTCAGCGTTTTGAGAATGACAGAGAGGCGGAGATGGTTGTCACACAGTGGTTCCAATCCCAGGCGGCAGACTTCTACGACACAGGTATTCAAAAGTTGGTCCCACGGTATGACAAATGTCTCAATTCCGGTGGCGAATATGTTGAAAACTAGCTGGACACTTGCTGTATCTGTTGCAATAAATATTTCCATGAAATTGTGTTTTCTTTCTGTAAACGGCCCCAGGGAAACTTACTTTGTGGACGAGCCTCGTACATGGAGCAGAGTTCCTTTTAAGACGTTAACTATTATCACAGCTAGTACATACATTTTCGCTTTTAGTGAGACTGAAATGTTTATTACCATGTAGGATTTGAGGTTTTCACGGCGGTGAGTCTGAAAGATGGCTGTCTTCTGGGTTGTTGCGTCGTGTAGTCTGGTAGAAGTTTACCAACTTATACCAGACTACGCGGGGCAACAACCCAGAATACGGCAATATTCAGGTTTATTACCGTACTTGGAACAGCCAACAGATCCGAGGTCATGTTCTAACATGATGTATTTTTTTACTCTCAGGGGTTTCTACCTTTCGACAAACCCCAAAACCGTACATCGAGACGATGCGCCATGTTCTTACTTCGGACCACGAGGACTCGCCATATTGTTAACCCACCGAATGTGAAACAAAGTATTCTTTATTCTTGTAGTATAAGAACGGTATTTTTTGAAACACAGTGACTTCAATATTAGTATCGATAAACAACTTGGAGTGAGAATGACGTCACAACTGTAGTCTATTTCAGCGGTATTCAACCTGGGGTACGCGAAGACATCTTAGGGGGTACGTGAAATTTAAAAAAAATATATAAATTTTATTTTATGATAAACACTCAATAATCAGTAATGTAATTTATTTAATTTATTTTAGATGTAGATTATATACTATGTATAACTCGAATTATACATCAACAACTTTGGGGGTACAAAGTTCAAGAGAAATTATATCTGGGGGTACGCAAACAAAAAAGGTTGAATACCACTGTCTATTTCATAGCTCACACTGTTTACTGAACTGCACCATCGAATTACCATCCAGAACTCACACCTGTGGTAAATGTTTTCAGAAATGCGTGTCTAAGACGCCCAACGCGACCGTTACGTCGCCCTTGTCTAAAATTGTATATAATTCAATCGGTTAAAGTTCACGAACACTTCATAAAAATACTAGTCCTGTTGGCTCTTGTCATCACTAAAGAACGGTGACTTCGATTATAGTACACACACAAACACACCGCATGATGGGGACGCTTAGAAGCTTCGTTACTCTGAAGGCACCCCTACAAAACTCTGAATACCTTTAGGTTCTGCGAATGGAATTAATGGAGTGCGATTTATTAGTATCGTAAAAGTGTCATATTAAGTGTCATTAAAGCCCTGTGTTATCGTAGAATGTATCCTGTAATGAATAGAGCACTCTATTTACCCAGATCCATAATTATATCAAGGACGGTTTCTACTCTGAATTTTATTTGCGTGAGTGTTCGCAAAGTACATAAAATGAAATCATAACCGGGTTATCGCTGTTCGCCTATATGTTCAAGTTCTCTTACTAAAATATTGCATGGACTTCTCATATCCCGCCTATTTCACCCATACTGAAATAAATTTAATGAATATTTAATTGGCGTTGAATAATAAAGATTGTTGCTTCAGTTTATCACATCTTATTCGTCAACTTCAATAATCTATAATTTTTGTCAAATACGACTCGTATCGGGCTTATATATATATATATATATATATATATATATATATATATGTATATATATAATTAGTCTTTCGGAATAATAACGCGAAATATAGATCTTATCAAGATCTACAATTTCTTATGTATGAGCCGTGATAGCTCAGTCAGTATAGTGACTAGCTACGGGCTGGACGACCGGGGTTCGATCCCCGACGGGGGCAGAGGATTTTTCCTCTAGCCTCTGCGTCCAGACCGGCTCTGGTGCCCACCCAGCCTCCTCTACAATGGGTACCGGGGTCCTTTTCCGGGGGTAAAGCCGGCTGGGGCGTGATGCTGACCACTCACCCCCATCTAGTGCCGAGGTCAAGGAAGAGAGGAGCTATACCTCCACTCACCCCAAACGCCTACATGGCGTATAGTGGGACAAACTTTACTTTACTTTACAATTTCTTATGTGAATCAGTTCGATTCAGGCTGTTACAGCCGCCGTCACGGAAATGAGTGCTCCAAGGTCACGAAAGGAAGTAGTTTTAATGTTGTTAGTTATGCTGTGCTGCGAACTCTGAGCTGTCTTCTCTCGCCTTGGTTCCGCTGTCCGTGCTGCAACATTGTACGATTTGTATGTGACTTTGAAGCAAGCAATTAGGTGGCGGCTACTTTGGAGGTCTGTATTTACTTACACAACCAACAATTTTATTACAACATCAGTACACGCCTTACAACCTACGTAATACGATTAACTTAGGGACAGTAGATCTATGCACGCAATAAATGAACATCTATAGAAATTATGTCAGAAATGTGTATTTATTTGCTTATCGAGTTTAGTGACAAATTTTACACAAAAATAATTGGCCTGCTTGCGTTCCGAGATAAGAGCAGAAAAAGGTGCCTTTAATAACAGGTTTATACCAGAATGTTTCACACCACGTGTAGAATGCTCGTTCACTCCGTATTGCTTTAGCTTTTTCACATATTGATAACCAGCGATAGGATAGGCGAGATTTCAGGTTCTCACGTCTACGAGTTGAAGGTGACTGTCTTATGGAATGTTTCGTCCTGTAGTCTGGCATTAAATGACCGACTTCCTTGTGAGTATCATTTTAATTTGTTGTTGTTATTCCTAAATATTTGAACTTTGTCACACTTTCAAAGGATTTATTAGCCACCCTAAGATAATTCTGCCCTCCTGTCTGCTGACGATGAGATACTAACATGTACTTAGTTTTTTCTGAATTTACTTCTAGCCCCACCTGTCTACTAGCCTCTAGTAAAACTTCTGCGTTCCTCTTTATTGTATTCATACCGTCCCCCAATAATTTAATACATCAGCATATGCCAATAGCTGATGTGTCCCATTCAATTGCAAACCCTCCTGCCTGTCTTGGACTTTCCTGATGGCATATTCTAGCGCAAAGTTAAAGAGCAAGGGAGACAAAGCATCTCCTTGTTTTAGACCGTTCTTGATTAGGAATGTCTCAGATACATATTTACCTACTCGAATTTTGCTACAGGTTTCATTTAAGCAAATTTTTATTAGACCCACTAGCTTCTTTGGTATACCAAATTCAATAAGAATATTATGTAACACTTCTCTCTTCACAGAGTCATAGGCTTTTTTGAAATCTATAAATAATTGATGTACGGTCCCACTGAACTCCCATTTTTTCTCTAGTATCTGACGAATGCAAAAGATCTGATCAATCGTTGATCTGTTTCGTCTGAACCCACACTGATGATCCCCAATAATTTCATTCGCATATGGGGTTAATCTTGCCAAAAGAATGTTGGATAGAATTTTGTATGAGGTTGATAGCAGCGATATTCCTCGGTAATTACCACACTCAGTCTTGTCCCCCTTCTTATGAATAGGAATAGTTATGGATTCCTTCCATTGTTGTGGCATCTCTTCCTTATCCCAAATTAACTGAATAAGCTTATGGATCCTCATATGCAACCCTTTGCCATCTGCTTTAATTAATTCGGCCGGAATCTGATCAATTCCTGGAGATTTATAACTTTTCAACTTCCCAATGGCTAGTTCCACTTCATCTAAGCTAGGTTCTGGCACCAACAGTTCAGCTTTATGTATTTTAATCTGTCTAATATCACCAGTCTCATGAACATTTAAGAGCTCGCTAAAGAAATTTTTCCACCTATTCACAATTTTTATTGGATCTGCAAGCAAATTGCCACTATCATCCTTTACCAAATTGGTCTGGGGTTGATATCCTTTCTTAAAGTTATTAATGCCTCTGTACAGGTCTCTGATGTTTTTTTCCTTATTATTTGTCTCAAGTTCAGCAATTTTGCCCTTCAGGTATTCCCTTTTCTTAGTCCTAAAAGTTCTACTAGCCTCACGTCTTACGTTACATAGATTATCCGCATTTGTTTTGTTTGTGTCCTGCAACCATTGAAATTTTGTTTGCTTCCTTCGATCTATTAATTTTGAACATTCTTCATCAAACCACGGTTTATTTTGCTTTCTCCTATAGTATCCTAGTTTCTCTTTGGTTGAAATTTCTGACATTTTCCCACTCCCTGTTGATATCCACACTTTCATAATGTTTGTCGCTCTTTAAAAATTGAAACCTAATTGTATTTTCAACTTGATATTGCTTCTTTACCTCTCCCTATCTAATTCTTTTAAATCAAATCTTTCTGTGTCAAAATTTTGTTTAGTTCGTCTACTTACTGAAAGCCGCTCCCTCACTTTTGCTACCACCAGATAATGATCAGTGTCGCAATCTGCTCCTCTGAATGATCTCACATCAATTACATTTGTCTGCCTTCTATTATCTACTAAAACATGATATATCTGATTGAATTTGCTACCATCTGGAGAAGTCCAAGTGTATTTATGAATATCGCGATGTGGAAATTTTGTAATCTTTATAATTAAATATTTTGACGTAGGTAACTATATTGCTCTAACACCATTGTCATTACTAAGTGCATGCAGACTTTCGTTACGTATTGGCAAGGAGGATATTTTCAAACAAAAGAAGAAATACATTATTGGTAAGAATTGTGAAAAGACGAGATTAATATTTTTTCACAGAAAACATGGCAGGACTTTCTTTAATGAAGTATTTCGTGTTCTATGTGGGCCTATTTACGCAACTCAGAGCTGAAGATGTGGTAAAAGAGCTGTGCCTACAATGTACGACAACTTAACACAGAAGTGCGTGGTAAATAGTGATTATAATTCCGGAAAGGGAGATTTTGTCGTCGGCAGTGTACTCAGCGAGGCAAAGTACCGAACTACATTAAATTTCCATCATGAGTTGATAAAAATGCATGCATGCGTGCGTCATTATTGTGACTGGCACAGGCTGACAGTAACTCAGGCGCATGTAGATCAATCCTATTTTATTTAATCCACACGCCCACTACCCATTAATTTTTCTGTTATCCTCGGACCCTTTTTTTTTATGAAACATTCGAATATTCTTGTTCATGATATAATCATTTAAATCATCTCAGTACCCAACTCTACATAAAATACAAAACAGGGTGAACACAAAATAACTTTATATGCTTTTGAAATTATACAGAACACGAATTCTGCGTACTTATAACTTCTCAACCACACCAGTCGATAAAACAGCTCTCTACGTTTTGATTCAAGTGAACCGGGTGGTTGTTGTCTCGCGCCTCCACTAGATGCCACTAGTTTTGAAAATGGCTACCTTACAGCAGTTGAGTTGCTGTGTGCTGCAGTTAACGAAGAACGAGTTGTCCAACGTGCATTTCGCACACAATTTCACAGTGAATCATCCAGCCGAGTATCCATTTACGTTAAATTCGAGCTGGAAGGGTGCATTTCAAAGGCAAGAGTTCTGGTCGACCTTGAGTGTGTGTGTGTGATGTAACTGTGGATCGTGTTCAGACTTTAATCCATCCATTTGATAAGTAGCTTCTGAAGCACTTAATGTAAAACTAAGCTGGTCCAAGATTATGCTTAACTAGTGAAAGAGTATAAGGAACTTCATCAAAATAAATCACTCTGTCCGTCTGAACAAACCGACAGTGAAAAATTTAGATAACTAAAGTCTTTATCGTAGATTTGATTTAACGTAACTATTCTGATTTGGTTGCAGAAAACATTTAAAATTAAATGAAAAGGTGAAAACAAGAAAGTTAAAATTTGTTTACTGGTAATGTAGCAGTGCCGTTGGTTGGGAGTTTAGTACAGGAGATTGGAAATAATCTGAAATAGAAATTATATAAAATCAGCGAATGTGGAACATGAAATGTTTTGTTGTGTGGGCAGTGATTTGAAACCACAGCAATTGTAACTAAAGGACTAAAACGCTGCGAACTTTATACGACATTATAAGGTGCTACAGTCATAAAACTTGATGTCAGAGTGTTGGTCTTTGGTTCAAGATGAAAAATGAATACGTAATTTCATTCAGTTAATTTATTAACGTGCGTTACAAAAGTTGAAAAGCTATTTACAGGCGAATACTAAAGTGAAAAAAATACAATAAAGTACAATTAAAGACAGAGGTATGTAACAAGAAAAGATAAACATTATTTTGATTTTAAAAGCTGGTTGATATCATAAGATAGTGTAATTGCGTCATATTGTGAATATTATAACAATTATTTATTTTAATCCGTGTTATCACAATATTTAAAATTTCTTATAATTAAGATAATAAAATATCATTGATGTTCCATATCGATTGATCGATTTACATCTTGGAACATTTTACACAACCTGATGATGGTTTTATAAAAACTGAAACATGTTGTGTAAAATGTTCCAAGATGTAAATCGATCAATCGATATGGAACATCAATGATATTTTATTATCTTAATTATAAGAAATTTTAAATATTGTGATAAGACGGATTAAAATAAATAACTGGTTAATATCGTTAAGCAAAATACAATCTTTGTTACATATGTCAATAATAATAATAATATTAATAATAATAATTCCATTTTGGTTACTGGTATTAGGGTTAAATTATTTGTTAGTGTTTCACCGGTTTGAATGTAGTAAACCTTTTTGTGACATTAGTTAATATGTCTGCTTAACCGAGCACATGATCTGCTCACTGAATTTTAATTCCATTTTGGTTGAGAGCGAAACTTCCACATTACAAGCTCGTGGACAGTCTGATGTTGCCACTGCGTAAAAATTCCCATTTTTTTTTGCGTATGTCGGACCTGATTGTAGTCCAGAATAATTTTCATGTCAGTAAAATAATTTCTGTCGTGTTCCTTGATCGGGCAGCAGTCTACACGGTAAGGAACAGGGATAACAGAGAATGTTGTCGCCTCCCACGGTTGAAACTACCTCGAAGAAGTTCGGCAATGGGCGGATGATGTAATTATGTGGGCTTATTTGTCAGAATTTGAACTCTGACCCCATGTGAATGCCCTGGAATTGCCCAGCTAGGGATTACCTATCCATTCATTCACTTTGTATCACAGAAACGAAAAGTGTCTGTTATTGTTCGATTTTAACCAAAATGTTTATATATCGACAAGTGCCAATAAGAATCCCCATTATCAAATTTAATAAATATAGTTTTAGCCATTTTTAAGTAATTAGATTGTACAGGCGGACGGACAAAGGATTCCCCAGGGATTCGAACGCCCCTAAAGCACTTGGACGATGGAAAATTGTAGCGGAATTGGGACCCAATCTTTCTAGCTTTATGTTTCTTTCAATGCGCCAGGCACTGTTTTGGCTTAACAACCTTCCTTTGTATTGTTTCAGGTAAGTCTTGGACGTTTAGTGATTTTCATTGGAGGAAGCGAATATAATCCTTTTGCCAACGAAACCAGTGAGTACAACTGAAACCTATGGCGTGAACTGAGCTAGTGTTATATTTTCTTCCTGTCTGAGATGAGATTTGTTTTCCTGATTGCTGTTGTATCACATGCAGACAAACCTGACGTCACAAGGTTGTTCTTAGCTTTTATGTGCGTGACGCAGATACTGAAACGCTAACAGCGCCGCACCGCGGCGAAGTATGAATGAAGTATCGTGGAGTACATCAGGCAATTATCTGTCTCGTAATGCTGTTTTCTCTTATCTCTGACTTCATTCTCGCCCAACTAAAACTACTTTTCTCTGAGTTGCAAGCGTTCTTCGCTTATTATTGTCAGACTCTGCTGTAGTGCGTATTCCATGCCTCAGGAGGTGATAGAAGCATGATTTTTTTGTCGTCGAAACTGAAGGGAAATCGATGCGTCTTAAAGAATTAGGATGCGAGAATATGGACTGATTCACGATAGGGTCTTTGGGAATATGGTGATACTTGGGGTACCATGAAAGACGGAATATTTCTAGACCAGCTGAGTGACTGGACATTTAAGAGAAAACGCCATTTTTCGTAATTGAAATATTAACGACATCTTGTAGAATTTTAGTTCGTAATTATGTTACGTATATTTAAAGTATGCCACGGTGGTAGAATTTTCTTCAAATGATCGAAAATATTTGTCCCGCAGAAACACGTTCCAATAAAAAGATCTTAATTTCAAGCATAAGCATCTCTTAAGGGGTATATCAAGCCTGACCAAAAGCTTCCAAAATGCAGTGTACAAAACTGGCTCATCGAAATCCCGTTTAGCATTTGGAAGTACAGTAGTTCCCGGAATGGCCTACTGTTGGTCCACCTCACGAATTTCATCACCCACCGTTCAGTTTCTAGTCGTAGTACATTCGAAAGTACGATTCTGAGGTAATCCCAGTGGCACACCCACACCAATTTTCGAGTTGAAAAAAACAGACAGACAGACACGACCAGCCCATAATGCTTTCTCCGAAAGCACTTTGTGCAAAACAAAATCACAGAACGGACAAAGTAGTTGAGTCGACATACACACGCGCGTACTCTGTATGTTCGCAGGAATGTAAAAGAAAATTATTACGAAAGTAGATGAGAATATAATGGACAAACTGAATAACAAAAAAGACGCTAAATGTATTCTTAACGTCAACAATTCAACACCGATAATATTGTTACATAATCAAGAAGCACCAGCCACGGTGGTCTAGCGGTTAGAACGCTGGCCTAGTAATCCTGGGGTCTCGGGTTCGATTCCCGGCGGTGCCCGAATTTATAACTTGTGTTGGGCAAGGCCGTGGTCTAGGGAACACGGAGTTTTCCTCCGGGGGCTTCCCCGGTTTCTCCGTGGCATCCCAACAATTACTCCATTCACACACAGAAGAAGGCAATGGCAAACCACTTCTGGATCATCTGCCAAGAACGTATATGAACAGGTCCCAGTCCGAGAAAAGGATGGAAGGATCGTGTTCATATGGACCTGGACCTGTCGTCAGACAGAACACTAAATAATAAATATTTAAAGTGACATCCTACGTGATAACGACTGTGCAGACCGAAATTTATTGTTTTATCTCGCTTTTGTCATTATAGGCTACATAACGAATGCAGCTGATAAATAGGCTTGAAAAAATTGTACCACGTTAGAAATAAGTTCACATTGTTCCATGCGGCAGTCTAAATTAAAATTGTGCCTTTCCTAGTCCTGAATTCTTAACTTTCAAGTACCTTGCTTTTAATGGGTGAATATCTGCACCAAATTGGCTCCATCCCGGTTTCATGATTATTTTTTTTAACTTCATTCAAAGGAGACGTACGCCGAAGGAGAGCAACAGCTACTTGAGACGTACTTGAGGCTTAAAGAGATTTGATCAGCGTGTAATCTCCTCCTCACCCTCCGTCCGGCATGTCTTTAGTTGTGTTCATAGCGCTGGTAAGAATCCCTATCTTCGACTCCGGAGATGTGTTTGCTAATGAAATAGAAGCTAAATGGAAGTGAAGTATTAAGTAAAGAGATAAGGAGGTCGCTAGTATGAGGCTTAGTGCCCCCACCAGCCCCCTCATTACATCTCTTAGCATCTGAAACTTTGAAGCTCCAATCAAACATTACTACCAACCAGCGTTGGCTAACGGTCCGCGCTGGTGCACGTGAACCACAGAGTAAAATTGACCACACAGTTAACAAAATTTGCATACATTTTAGGTGAGTCGATACCATAACACTGGCACAAGGGATGTATTTAAGGGCAGTGTTATAATAGACTGAAATTATGTTGATGGGAAAATCAGAAATGTAACAAACTGTAATGAAACTGTTTACCCTTCTAGCTATACAAATATATGAACAAGAGTGGGAAATTATACTTCATTTCCGAGTGCAGGTATTTTCAGAACGCGTTATATGCGAGTTTTTTTCCCCCCACCTTGGTATTCATTTATTTCCCATACAAACCCAGTGTTTCAACGCTAATTACATTACAGACTTCATATTGGATGTGAGTCAGAAGTTATCCGTTTTTTGTATTTTTTAAACTTTCCCAATATTGAAAAATGTTACGTAAATCCGTCGGTGCGAAAATTGATTAGGTCGAGTCCAGCCACATGTGGTGATATTGTGCCGGTGCGAACCGCAATTAAATTCGTCGGAAAACATTTAGGACTGATCCCCAACAGCAGATTTATTCTTATTCGTCTAGTATTGTCAGAAATTTCAAAAGAAATTATGTTTAGAGACGGACGAGCATTACCTCCACACTATGCGCGTACTTAGTGCAAAGAGCACGTAACACATCAGTTTTAGTAAGAGGTAAAAGGTGGAGTAGCTGCCTTCTGCCCAGATTCTTGCTGCTTTGCCTTTCTGTCGATTTTAAACTATGGACTTTTGCCTCGATTAAGTTAGGTTATGTCAAGGGACGATAAGAGATGATGCACAAATAATGTGTGCGTGATGGAAGTTGGAAAGTTCTAATGTTTCTGAGGACGAACAGATTGATGTAGCTGCAACCCTCCGGGCTTCGTTTAGGACGCTTTTTTTGTGATCTTGCTATGTACGAGGTGCGATCGGAAAGTTTCAAGACTGTGTCAATAGAGGGTGAACCGGATGTAGTACGAGCTTCTGCCGCTAGGGAGTGCGACCTATATTCATAGTGAATCAGTGTGCCAGCCGGCATCATCGAATTAGCATTTGTTTCTTAATTACGGGCGTTTTGGTAGTGCATTACACCGACCCTCCTGCGATTTCGGAATGGCGGATTTTCATGAACAAATCAAATTTTCCCAAAGACTCGCCAAAACGGCTACGGAAACCTATGAAATGCTGAAGCAAGCATTTGGGGAGTCCGCAATGGGTCGTGCACAAACTTTTGTGTGGCATTCACGTTTTAAAAATGGCCGAACCTCTGTCGATGACGACGAGCGTTATGGACGACCATCTTCGAGCACAACGCCCGAAAATGTTACGAAGATTCGGCAGGCCATTCACGAAGATCGACGTCGTACCATCGACTTGTGCGACATTGTTGGGATAGGCTATGGGACCTGTCAGCTGATTCTAAAGGAAGAACTCCACATGCGACGCATCATGACAACGCGCCAGCGCACACCGCCCTCAAAGTTCGGCAGTTTTTGGCCTCAAACACCATGGCCGTCATCCCGCACCCTCCTTATTCGCCGTGTGACTTCTTCCTCTTCCCAAAGATGAAAATTCAGCTAAAGGGAAGGAGATTTGAGACGATAGAAGAGATTCAGGCAGAATCGCAGATGGTGCTTGACAGGCTGACAAAGAAAGATTTCCAGGGATGCTTCCAGGCTTGGCAGCGGCGCTGGGATCGTTGTGTTCACTCCCAGGGGAACTACTTCGAGGGTGATGGATGAATTTAATACCTGAGATAAGTGTACGGGTTTTTATAGGCGCAGTCTGGAAAATTTCCATTCGCACCTCGTACGTGCAAATTATGGGTAGTACATGACAACTACCTGCTTCGAATCTCTCAATCTCTCAATTTCTCACTTTCATGTTTCTGTTTCCATGTTCATCTGCACTGCTGAGCCTTTACATTAGAATTTCGTTGTTATGTGACGTAATATTCGGTGTCGTGTTAGAGGTTCTGGTTTATTAATTACTCATTTATGTAATAAAAGACCATTTCGTTCAGAATACCGCATATTCCAGAGTCCCATCTAGAAACATACAGATTAAAATAAAATTTTGTGTGTATAGGAGACTTCGTCTTATCAACTAAACGAGGTGCATTTGATCGAGCGTTTTGAGAAGAAATTGCTGAGAAGTCTTTTTAATGTTGCTATGGTATTAAGAAGAGAATAGGATGTATTTAGTATTTGTTAATTGAGGTAGTGCACAAAATATTGGTCGTTAAACCATAAGGGAAGATGCTTCTTTGGAGACCTAGACATAGATGGGTGAATGATATAAACGTCGATTATAGGGTGTGGTGTTGAGAAATTTCACTACAGTGTCCAGTGGTAGGCTTCTGTAAACATAGTAATGAATCCATGTGCTAATGTAAAGCACGTAATTTATTGACTGGCCGAGTACTATTTTTAAGTGAGAATTTATATTGTCGATTTAGAACTAGATTTTTAAATTTAAAATGAAATTCGTGATTATATAGGTCTGGGTCGGCTGTCCGCTTGGAAATACATTTATGCATATAAAATTACGTTCGACGCAAGTGGGTATTGTCATAATTAATCTTGTAAAAAGTAGAGATGTTTCATTATGTACCTGCGCTTAGCGTAAGAACTCTGGTGCGTTCAGAATTTTACATTTGGCCGTGTGAGTGGCCTGGTAGTGTCCTTCTTGGGGATTCCCCATCCATTAGCGCATATAGGCCATCAAGTAAAGACCTCGTTTTTATTCGATTTTGACCAAACTCGGAATGTATCAGCTTATATTAGTAAGCTCTCAAACT
Organism: Zootermopsis nevadensis; assembly: GCF_977971745.1. Lineage (NCBI taxonomy): Eukaryota > Metazoa > Arthropoda > Insecta > Blattodea > Termopsidae > Zootermopsis > Zootermopsis nevadensis. Next base: position 13,212,671 of record NW_028259152.1, on the reverse strand, counting down.
TAAAATCTCATGAAAATCTGTTCAACCATTAAGTTGTGGTATGCAAATGGGCGGACGGAGTTATGATACTTCGGAAAGCTGTCCACGCGGATGCTAATGATGTCATAAAAATTACAGGTTCTAAATGTGTTGTTGTCTACTTTAAACGCGTCACAATACCTGCAAAGTTATGACAGAGTGTGGGCGAAAATGAAATGTATATGGCAAGTGAACATTTTTATTGGTTAGTTCATTATTCAGATATTTATTTTAACTGTCGTTACAGCCTCAAGCAGAGGAATAAATCCAAAAGAAAACGGAAAGTAGAACGTGGAATACGTTTTTGAAGGAGTACGATATGAAATGATTATATAAATACAATAAAGGGGAACATAGACGGTTTACTAGAAGCTACTGGAAAGTTTGGCCTATGAATAAATTCAGAAAAGAACTGAAGTACATGTTAGTATCCTGTTAGCAGACAGGCGGGGAAAATCATTTGATGGTGGCTAATAAATCCTTTGAAAGTGTGATAAAGTTAAAATATTTTGGAACAGTAATTACAAATCAAAATGATACTCATGAGGAAGTTAGGAGGAGACTAAATTTCAGAAATGCTTGCTACTTCTCAGTTCAAAATATTTTGCCTTCCTGTCTGATTTCTAAGAACCTGAAGATTAACTAACTAACTAACTAACTAGATGGCTTACCGAACCCGAAGGTTCATCACCGAATTAACCAAAACCCTCCACCGGACCCTGTCCTGGGCCAACAAAATCCAGTTTCCTTCAACTCCTATCTCCCATAGATCCCGCCTTGGATTATCCTCCCATCTACGTACCTTAAGATTAAAATATACAAAAACAATAATGTTGCCCGTTGTTTTGTGTGGGTGTGAAACATGGTCCCTCGCTCAGAGGGAGGAACACAGATTGCAGGTGTTTGAGAACAGGTTGTTGAGCAGAATATTTGGGCCTAAGAGGGAAGACGATGGGGCATGGAGAAAAATACATAATGATGAGCTTAAAAATTTGTACTCCTCCCCCAGTATTGTCAGGGTGATTAAGTCGAGGAGAATGAGAGGGGCAGGGCATGTAGCTCGCATGGATGGGACAAGAGGTGTGCACCGGGTATTGGTTGGGAAGCCTGAGGGGAAGAGACCGCTGGGAAGACCTAGACGTAGATGGGATGGTAATATCAGGCCGGATATGTGGGAGATAGGAGTTATAGGCGACTGGATTTTTTGACGTAAATACGTCTATGAGGAAGGGTCATTCGGCAAAAAAGTGGAACGAAAAAGTGTAACTTCATTGTTATGTTACCTAGGAAACGTCATCTGTTTACTCGGCATTGTTGTGTTATATTACTGCCGTCAACAATCCGCTTTCGTTATTACATAGGAAACGTCATCTGTTTATTCGGCATTGTTGTGTTACATTACTGCCGTCAACAATCCGCTTTCGTTATTACGTAGGAAACGTCATCTGTTTACTCGGCATTGTTGTGTTATATTACTGCCGTCAACAATCCGCTTTCGTTATTACGTAGGAAACGTCATCTGTTTACTCGGCATTGTTGTGTTATATTACTGCCGTCAACAATCCGTTTTCGTTATTACGTAGGAAACGTCATCTGCTTACTCGGCATTGTTGTGTTACATTACTGCCGTCAACAATCCGTTTTCGTTATTACGTAGGAAACGTCATCTGCTTACTCGGCATTGTTGTGTTACATTACTGCCGTCAACAATCCGCATTCGTTATTACGTAGGAACGTCATCTGTTTACTCGGCATTGTTGTGTTACATTACAGGCATCAACAATCCTGATTACAGAATAGCTGCAGCTGAAAAGAGAGGTGATATTTGTGTGGCAGTGTATGGTCAATGGTGAAAAAGTTTTAATTGTAACCGTGTATATTTGTAACCACACACCTATTGATGATTGTAAGAGATTTATTTTGAGTCATTTGAGAAATTATACAAAGATGTTTTCAGTTATGGGCACTGAAGATCCTAATACAATGCCGATAATAATGACAGATTTTAACATTGATTTAAAGAAGGAGGAAAATAAAAGCTTTGTCACATTTATGGAAGAAACGTTTGGCTTAATGTTGATGTCAAATCCTCAATGTAGTACTACCAGATCAAAATCTTGTATAGATATGGTGTTTGCACGATATGTTGATACTCTAAAATGTACAAATTTTATAACATATTTCAGCTATCACAGACCAATCTTAAGCGTAACTAATTCAAGTTAAATAATCAATGTCTTAATCAAACTTTACTCAATTGTAAAGCATGTATAAAGTAAATATTTAGAATAAAGCCAATATATAAACTTCCTTTCCGTATAGACGTATTTACGTCAAATTCTCCGGAACCGCGGTTCCACTATCACTTTTTGGCCCAGGAGATGAACCGGTGGAGTGCTTTAGTTAACTCGGTGATGAACCTTCAAGTTCCGTAAGCCATAGTTAGTTAGTACATCCTTAAATGTCTGCTTTACATTCTTTTGAATCAGTGTTTAGTAAAATAAACCCGTGAGCCTCAAGTGGCCTGCGGTTGAAGTTTGGCGTGATAAGAAGCAGTGTTTAAATGTTGGTAGTCTGGTCGAGGGATTAGTTTCTTATGAATGTTTCAAGTAATTTTTGCAGTTGTCAAAAGTACATAAGTAGATGTCTATATATTGGCGGAGATTAATTTTTTTGGCGGCTAGTAGTGCCCTATTTGGGCCTGCTATATTCTTAACAGCTTAGAGCACTTACAGCTGGGTACGAGGCAGTTGGAATGGCAGTTTCACGACATAATATGTATGTTCAAACATTATTTACGTCTGAACAAATCTATAATCAATCTGAATTGCGTGCTTCAAGTTCTCACTCTCGAATTTCATGCGACAGATGGCGCTGCTTCCAGTTGCGTACAATTTTTTTTTATATATTTCGGGTATATTCTGATGTTTCAGCGGGCGTGACATTGCCAAATGTTCTTGTGTCATTCACACTAGTAACTTGTTTGTTTATATTTATTACAGAAAACTACTTGAATTTGTAACTGGATGGAGAAATTGGGAAACACTTTTCTTCTATCTTATTTGATATTATTGTATTTGGTTTACACTATATTTCAAGAAATTCGACGGACTTCTCAGAATGCAATTTCTCTCTAAGATGTAAAAAAACACGTACTGCTGCTAAACCGCGGTTGACGTCTTCTGTGTATCCTGTAGTTCATGTCCAGTTAAATAATCAACTTCAAAGTTTAGACTGGAAATTATTTTATTTTAAGACAAGTAAATACATGAAGATTTCTGTCTTCTGGGTTGTTGCGCTGTGTAGTCTGGTCGATGTTAACCAACGTTTCAGAGGTCATACTGCCTCCGTCGTCCTGATGACGGAGGCAGTATGACCTCTGAAACGTTGGTTAATATCGACCAGACTACACAGCGCAACAACCCAGAAGACAGAAATCTTCATACTCAGAATCGCCCTGATGACGGAGGCAGTATGACCTCTGAAACGTTGGTTAACATCGACCAGACTACACAGCGCAACAACCCAGAAGACAGAAATCTTCATACTCACCGCCCTGATGACGGAGGCAGTATGACCTCTGAAACGTTGGTTAATATCGACCAGACTACACAGCGCAACAACCCAGAAGACAGAAATCTTCATACTCATCGCCCTGATGTTGGAGGCAGTATGACCTCTGAAACGTTGGTTAACATCGACCAGACTACACAGCACAACAACCCAGAAGACAGAAATCTTCATACTCATCGCCCTGATGACGGAGGCAGTATGACCTCCGAAACGTTGGTTAACATCGATCAGACTACACAGCGCAACAACCCAGAAGACTGAAATCTTCATACTCATCGCCCTGATGTTGGAGGCAGTATGACCTCTGAAACGTTGGTTAACATCGACCAGACTACACAGCACAACAACCCAGAAGACAGAAATCTTCATACTCATCGCCCTGATGACGGAGGCAGTATGACCTCCGAAACGTTGGTTAACATCGATCAGACTACACAGCGCAACAACCCAGAAGACAGAAATCTTCATACTCATCGCCCTGATGACGGAGGCAGTATGACCTCCGAAACGTTGGTTAACATCGATCAGACTACACAGCGCAACAACCCAGAAGACAGAAATCTTCATACTCATCGCCCTGATGACGGAGGCAGTATGACCTCCGAAACGTTGGTTAACATCGATCAGACTACACAGCGCAACAACCCAGAAGACAGAAATCTTCATACTCATCGCCCTGATGACGGAGGCAGTATGACCTCCGAAACGTTGGTTAACATCGATCAGACTACACAGCGCAACAACCCAGAAGACAGAAATCTTCATACTCATCGCCCTGATGACGGAGGCAGTATGACCTCCGAAACGTTGGTTAACATCGATCAGACTACACAGCGCAACAACCCAGAAGACTGAAATCTTCATACTCACCGCCCTGATGACGGAGGCAGTATGACCTCTGAAACGTTGGTAAACATCGACCAGACTACACAGCGCAAGAACCCAGAAGACTGAAATCTTCATACTCATCGCCCTGATGACGGAGGCAGTATGACCTCCGAAACGTTGGTTAACATCGACCAGACTACACAGTGTAACAACCCAGAAGACAGAAATCTTCATACTCACCGCCCTGATGATGGAGGCAGTATGACCTCTGAAACGTTGGTAAACATTTATCAGACTACACAGCGCAACAACCCAGAAGACAGAAATCTTCATACTCATCGCCCTGATGACGGAGGCAGTATGACCTCTGAAACGTTGGTTAACATCGACCAGACTACACAGCGCAACAACCCAGAAGACAGAAATCTTCATACTCATCGCCCTGATGACGGAGGCAGTATGACCTCTGAAACGTTGGTTAACATCGACCAGACTACACAGTGCAACAACCCAGAAGACAGAAATCTTCATACTCACCGCCCTGATGATGGAGGCAGTATGACCTCTGAAACGTTGGTAAACATCGACCAGACTACACAGCGCAACAACCCAGAAGACAGAAATCTTCATACTCATCGCCCTGATGACGGAGGCAGTATGACCTCTGAAACGTTGGTTAACATCGACCAGACTACACAGCGCAACAACCCAGAAGACAGAAATCTTCATACTCATCGCCCTGATGACGGAGGCAGTATGACCTCTGAAACGTTGGTTAACATCGACCAGACTACACAGTGCAACAACCCAGAAGACAGAAATCTTCATACTCATCGCCCTGATGACGGAGGCAGTATGACCTCTGAAACGTTGGTTAACATCGACCAGACTACACAGCGCAACAACCCAGAAGACAGAAATCTTCATACTCATCGCCCTGATGACGGAGGCAGTATGACCTCCGAAACGTTGGTTAACATCGACCAGACTACACAGTGCAACAACCCAGAAGACAGAAATCTTCATACTCATCGCCCTGATGACGGAGGCAGTATGACCTCTGAAACGTTGGTTAACATCGACCAGACTACACAGCGCAACAACCCAGAAGACAGAAATCTTCATACTCATCGCCCTGATGACGGAGGCAGTATGACCTCTGAAACGTTGGTTAACATCGACCAGACTACACAGCGCAACAACCCAGAAGACAGAAATCTTCATACTCATCGCCCTGATGACGGAGGCAGTATGACCTCCGAAACGTTGGTTAACATCGACCAGACTACACAGTGCAACAACCCAGAAGACAGAAATCTTCATACTCATCGCCCTGATGACGGAGGCAGTATGACCTCTGAAACGTTGGTTAACATCGACCAGACTACACAGCGCAACAACCCAGAAGACAGAAATCTTCATACTCATCGCCCTGATGACGGAGGCAGTATGACCTCCGAAACGTTGGTTAACATCGACCAGACTACACAGTGCAACAACCCAGAAGACAGAAATCTTCATACTCATCGCCCTGATGACGGAGGCAGTATGACCTCTGAAACGTTGGTTAACATCGACCAGACTACACAGCGCAACAACCCAGAAGACAGAAATCTTCAGACTCATCGCCCTGATGACGGAGGCAGTATGACCTCTGAAACGTTGGTTAACATCGACCAGACTACACAGCGCAACAACCCAGAAGACAGAAATCTTCATACTCATCGCCCTGATGACGGAGGCAGTATGACCTCCGAAACGTTGGTTAACATCGACCAGACTACACAGTGCAACAACCCAGAAGACAGAAATCTTCATACTCATCGCCCTGATGACGGAGGCAGTATGACCTCCGAAACGTTGGTTAACATCGACCAGACTACACAGTGCAACAACCCAGAAGACAGAAATCTTCATACTCATCGCCCTGATGACGGAGGCAGTATGACCTCTGAAACGTTGGTTAACATCGACCAGACTACACAGCGCAACAACCCAGAAGACAGAAATCTTCATACTCATCGCCCTGATGACGGAGGCAGTATGACCTCCGAAACGTTGGTTAACATCGACCAGACTACACAGTGCAACAACCCAGAAGACAGAAATCTTCATACTCATCGCCCTGATGACGGAGGCAGTATGACCTCTGAAACGTTGGTTAACATCGACCAGACTACACAGTGCAACAACCCAGAAGACAGAAATCTTCATACTCATCGCCCTGATGACGGAGGCAGTATGACCTCTGAAACGTTGGTAAACATCTACCAGACTACACAGTGCAACAACCCAGAAGACAGAAATCTTCATACTAAGAATCGCCCTGATGACGGAGGCAGTATGACCTCCGAAACGTTGGTAAACATCTACCAGACTACACAGCGCAACAACCCAGAAGACAGAAATCTTCATACTCATCGCCCTGATGATGGAGGCAGTATGACCTCTGAAACGTTGGTTAACATCGACCAGACTACACAGCGCAACAACCCAGAAGACAGAAATCTTCAGACTCACCGCCCTGATGACGGAGGCAGTATGACCTCCGAAACGTTGGTTAACATCGACCAGACTACACAGTGCAACAACCCAGAAGACAGAAATCTTCATACTCATCGCCCTGATGACGGAGGCAGTATGACCTCTGAAACGTTGGTTAACATCGACCAGACTACACAGCGCAACAACCCAGAAGACAGAAATCTTCATACTCATCGCCCTGATGACGGAGGCAGTATGACCTCCGAAACGTTGGTTAACATCGACCAGACTACACAGTGCAACAACCCAGAAGACAGAAATCTTCATACTCATCGCCCTGATGACGGAGGCAGTATGACCTCTGAAACGTTGGTTAACATCGACCAGACTACACAGTGCAACAACCCAGAAGACAGAAATCTTCATACTCATCGCCCTGATGACGGAGGCAGTATGACCTCTGAAACGTTGGTAAACATCTACCAGACTACACAGTGCAACAACCCAGAAGACAGAAATCTTCATACTAAGAATCGCCCTGATGACGGAGGCAGTATGACCTCCGAAACGTTGGTAAACATCTACCAGACTACACAGCGCAACAACCCAGAAGACAGAAATCTTCATACTCATCGCCCTGATGATGGAGGCAGTATGACCTCTGAAACGTTGGTTAACATCGACCAGACTACACAGCGCAACAACCCAGAAGACAGAAATCTTCAGACTCACCACCCTGATGATGGAGGCAGTATGACCTCTGAAACGTTGGTTAACATCTACCAGACTACACAGCGCAACAACCCAGAAGACAGAAATCTTCATACTCATCGCCCTGATGATGGAGGCAGTATGACCTCTGAAACGTTGGTTAACATCGACCAGACTACACAGCGCAACAACCCAGAAGACAGAAATCTTCAGACTCACCGCCCTGATGACGGAGGCAGTATGACCTCCGAAACGTTGGTTAACATCGACCAGACTACACAGTGCAACAACCCAGAAGACAGAAATCTTCATACTCATCGCCCTGATGACGGAGGCAGTATGACCTCTGAAACGTTGGTTAACATCGACCAGACTACACAGCGCAACAACCCAGAAGACAGAAATCTTCATACTCATCGCCCTGATGACGGAGGCAGTATGACCTCCGAAACGTTGGTTAACATCGACCAGACTACACAGTGCAACAACCCAGAAGACAGAAATCTTCATACTCATCGCCCTGATGACGGAGGCAGTATGACCTCTGAAACGTTGGTTAACATCGACCAGACTACACAGTGCAACAACCCAGAAGACAGAAATCTTCATACTCATCGCCCTGATGACGGAGGCAGTATGACCTCTGAAACGTTGGTAAACATCTACCAGACTACACAGTGCAACAACCCAGAAGACAGAAATCTTCATACTAAGAATCGCCCTGATGACGGAGGCAGTATGACCTCCGAAACGTTGGTAAACATCTACCAGACTACACAGCGCAACAACCCAGAAGACAGAAATCTTCATACTCATCGCCCTGATGATGGAGGCAGTATGACCTCTGAAACGTTGGTTAACATCGACCAGACTACACAGCGCAACAACCCAGAAGACAGAAATCTTCAGACTCACCACCCTGATGATGGAGGCAGTATGACCTCTGAAACGTTGGTTAACATCTACCAGACTACACAGCGCAACAACCCAGAAGACAGAAATCTTCATACTCATCGCCCTGATGATGGAGGCAGTATGACCTCTGAAACGTTGGTTAACATCGACCAGACTACACAGCGCAACAACCCAGAAGACAGAAATCTTCATACTCATCGCCCTGATGATGGAGGCAGTATGACCTCTGAAACGTTGGTTAACATCGACCAGACTACACAGCGCAACAACCCAGAAGACAGAAATCTTCATACTCATCGCCCTGATGACGGAGGCAGTATGACCTATGAAACGTTGGTTAACATCTACCAGACTACACAGCGCAACAACCCAGAAGACAGAAATCTTCATACTCATCGCCCTGATGATGGAGGCAGTATGACCTCTGAAACGTTGGTTAACATCGACCAGACTACACAGCGCAACAACCCAGAAGACAGGAATCTTCATACTCACCACCCTGATGACGGAGGCAGTATGACCTCTGAAACGTTGGTTAACATCGACCAGACTACACAGCGCAACAACCCAGAAGACAGAAATCTTCAGACTCACCACCCTGATGATGGAGGCAGTATGACCTCTGAAACGTTGGTTAACATCTACCAGACTACACAGCGCAACAACCCAGAAGACAGAAATCTTCATACTCATCGCCCTGATGATGGAGGCAGTATGACCTCTGAAACGTTGGTTAACATCGACCAGACTACACAGCGCAACAACCCAGAAGACAGAAATCTTCAGACTCACCGCCCTGATGACGGAGGCAGTATGACCTCCGAAACGTTGGTTAACATCGACCAGACTACACAGTGCAACAACCCAGAAGACAGAAATCTTCATACTCATCGCCCTGATGACGGAGGCAGTATGACCTCTGAAACGTTGGTTAACATCGACCAGACTACACAGCGCAACAACCCAGAAGACAGAAATCTTCATACTCATCGCCCTGATGACGGAGGCAGTATGACCTCCGAAACGTTGGTTAACATCGACCAGACTACACAGTGCAACAACCCAGAAGACAGAAATCTTCATACTCATCGCCCTGATGACGGAGGCAGTATGACCTCTGAAACGTTGGTTAACATCGACCAGACTACACAGTGCAACAACCCAGAAGACAGAAATCTTCATACTCATCGCCCTGATGACGGAGGCAGTATGACCTCTGAAACGTTGGTAAACATCTACCAGACTACACAGTGCAACAACCCAGAAGACAGAAATCTTCATACTAAGAATCGCCCTGATGACGGAGGCAGTATGACCTCCGAAACGTTGGTAAACATCTACCAGACTACACAGCGCAACAACCCAGAAGACAGAAATCTTCATACTCATCGCCCTGATGATGGAGGCAGTATGACCTCTGAAACGTTGGTTAACATCGACCAGACTACACAGCGCAACAACCCAGAAGACAGAAATCTTCAGACTCACCACCCTGATGATGGAGGCAGTATGACCTCTGAAACGTTGGTTAACATCTACCAGACTACACAGCGCAACAACCCAGAAGACAGAAATCTTCATACTCATCGCCCTGATGATGGAGGCAGTATGACCTCTGAAACGTTGGTTAACATCGACCAGACTACACAGCGCAACAACCCAGAAGACAGAAATCTTCATACTCATCGCCCTGATGATGGAGGCAGTATGACCTCTGAAACGTTGGTTAACATCGACCAGACTACACAGCGCAACAACCCAGAAGACAGAAATCTTCATACTCATCGCCCTGATGACGGAGGCAGTATGACCTATGAAACGTTGGTTAACATCTACCAGACTACACAGCGCAACAACCCAGAAGACAGAAATCTTCATACTCATCGCCCTGATGATGGAGGCAGTATGACCTCTGAAACGTTGGTTAACATCGACCAGACTACACAGCGCAACAACCCAGAAGACAGGAATCTTCATACTCACCACCCTGATGACGGAGGCAGTATGACCTCTGAAACGTTGGTTAACATCGACCAGACTACACAGCGCAACAACCCAGAAGACAGAAATCTTCATACTCATCGCCCTGATGATGGAGGCAGTATGACCTCTGAAACGTTGGTTAACATCGACCAGACTACACAGCGCAACAACCCAGAAGACAGAAATCTTCAGACTCACCACCCTGATGATGGAGGCAGTATGACCTCTGAAACGTTGGTTAACATCTACCAGACTACACAGCGCAACAACCCAGAAGACAGAAATCTTCATACTCATCGCCCTGATGATGGAGGCAGTATGACCTCTGAAACGTTGGTTAACATCGACCAGACTACACAGCGCAACAACCCAGAAGACAGAAATCTTCATACTCATCGCCCTGATGATGGAGGCAGTATGACCTCTGAAACGTTGGTTAACATCGACCAGACTACACAGCGCAACAACCCAGAAGACAGAAATCTTCATACTCATCGCCCTGATGACGGAGGCAGTATGACCTATGAAACGTTGGTTAACATCTACCAGACTACACAGCGCAACAACCCAGAAGACAGAAATCTTCATACTCATCGCCCTGATGATGGAGGCAGTATGACCTCTGAGACGTTGGTTAACATCGACCAGACTACATAGCGCAACAACCCAGAAGACAGAAATCTTCATACTCATCGCCCTGATGACGGAGGCAGTATGCCCTCTGAAACGTTGGTTAACATCGACCAGACTACATAGCGCAACAACCCAGAAGACATAAATCTTCATACTCATCGCCCTGATGATGGAGGCAGTATGACCTCTGAGACGTTGGTTAACATCGACCAGACTACATAGCGCAACAACCCAGAAGACAGAAATCTTCATACTCATCGCCCTGATGACGGAGGCAGTATGCCCTCTGAAACGTTGGTTAACATCGACCAGACTACACAGCGCAACAACCCAGAAGACAGAAATCTTCATACTCATCGCCCTGATGACGGAGGCAATATGACCTCTGAAACGTTGGTTAACATCGGCCAGACTACACAGCGCAACAACCCAGAAGACAGAAATCTTCATACTCATCGCCCTGATGATGGAGGCAGTATGACCTCTGAGACGTTGGTTAACATCGACCAGACTACATAGCGCAACAACCCAGAAGACAGAAATCTTCATACTCATCGCCCTGATGACGGAGGCAGTATGCCCTCTGAAACGTTGGTTAACATCGGCCAGACTACACAGCGCAACAACCCAGAAGACAGAAATCTTCATCGCCCTGATGACGGAGGCAGTATGACCTCTGAAACGTTGGTTAAGATCGACCAGACTACACAGCGCAACAACCCAGAAGACAGAAATCTTCATACTCATCGCCCTGATGACGGAGGCAGTATGCCCTCTGAAACGTTGGTTAACATCGACCAGACTACATAGCGCAACAACCCAGAAGACATAAATCTTCATACTCATCGCCCTGATGACGGAGGCAGTATGACCTCTGAAACGTTGGTAAACATCGACCAGACTACACAGCGCAATAACCCAGAAGACAGAAATCTTCATACTCTGATGACGGAGGCAGTATGACCTCTGAAACGTTGGTAAACATCGACCAGACTACACAGCGCAACAACCCAGAAGACAGGAATCTTCATACTCACCACCCTGATGATGGAGGCAGTATGACCTCTGAGACGTTGGTTAACATCGACCAGACTACATAGCGCAACAACCCAGAAGACAGAAATCTTCATACTCATCGCCCTGATGACGGAGGCAGTATGCCCTCTGAAACGTTGGTTAACATCGGCCAGACTACACAGCGCAACAACCCAGAAGACAGAAATCTTCATCGCCCTGATGACGGAGGCAGTATGACCTCTGAAACGTTGGTTAAGATCGACCAGACTACACAGCGCAACAACCCAGAAGACAGAAATCTTCATACTCATCGCCCTGATGACGGAGGCAGTATGCCCTCTGAAACGTTGGTTAACATCGACCAGACTACATAGCGCAACAACCCAGAAGACATAAATCTTCATACTCATCGCCCTGATGACGGAGGCAGTATGACCTCTGAAACGTTGGTTAACATCGACCAGACTACACAGCGCAACAACCCAGAAGACAGAAATCTTCATACTCATCGCCCTGATGACGGAGGCAGTATGCCCTCTGAAACGTTGGTTAACATCGACCAGACTACATAGCGCAACAACCCAGAAGACATAAATCTTCATACTCATCGCCCTGATGACGGAGGCAGTATGACCTCTGAAACGTTGGTTAACATCGACCAGACTACATAGCGCAACAACCCAGAAGACAGAAATCTTCATACTCATCGCCCTGATGACGGAGGCAGTATGCCCTCTGAAACGTTGGTTAACATCGACCAGACTACATAGCGCAACAACCCAGAAGACATAAATCTTCATACTCATCGCCCTGATGACGGAGGCAGTATGACCTCTGAAACGTTGGTTAACATCGACCAGACTACACAGCGCAACATCCCAGAAGACAGAAATCTTTATACTAAGAATCGCCCTGATGATGAAGGCAGTATGACCTCTGAAACGTTGGTAAACATCGACCAGACTACACAGCGCAACAACCCAGAAGACATAAATCTTCATACTCATCGCCCTGATGATGGAGGCAGTATGACCTCTGAAACGTTGGTAAACATCGACCAGACTACACAGCGCAACAACCCAGAAGACAGAAATCTTCATACTCATCGCCCTGATGACGGAGGCAGTATGCCCTCTGAAACGTTGGTTAACATCGACCAGACTACATAGCGCAACAACCCAGAAGACATAAATCTTCATACTCATCGCCCTGATGACGGAGGCAGTATGACCTCTGAAACGTTGGTAAACATCGACCAGACTACACAGCGCAACAACCCAGAAGACATAAATCTTCATACTCATCGCCCTGATGATGGAGGCAGTATGACCTCTGAAACGTTGGTAAACATCGACCAGACTACACAGCGCAACAACCCAGAAGACAGAAATCTTCATACTCATCGCCCTGATGACGGAGGCAGTATGCCCTCTGAAACGTTGGTTAACATCGACCAGACTACATAGCGCAACAACCCAGAAGACATAAATCTTCATACTCATCGCCCTGATGACGGAGGCAGTATGACCTCTGAAACGTTGGTAAACATCGACCAGACTACACAGCGCAACAACCCAGAAGACATAAATCTTCATACTCATCGCCCTGATGATGGAGGCAGTATGACCTCTGAAACGTTGGTAAACATCGACCAGACTACACAGCGCAACAACCCAGAAGACAGAAATCTTCATACTCATCGCCCTGATGACGGAGGCAGTATGCCCTCTGAAACGTTGGTTAACATCGACCAGACTACATAGCGCAACAACCCAGAAGACATAAATCTTCATACTCATCGCCCTGATGACGGAGGCAGTATGACCTCTGAAACGTTGGTAAACATCGACCAGACTACACAGCGCAACAACCCAGAAGACATAAATCTTCATACTCATCGCCCTGATGATGGAGGCAGTATGACCTCTGAAACGTTGGTAAACATCGACCAGACTACACAGCGCAACAACCCAGAAGACATAAATCTTCATACTCATCGCCCTGATGATGGAGGCAGTATGACCTCTGAAACGTTGGTAAACATCGACCAGACTACACAGCGCAACAACCCAGAAGACAGAAATCTTCATACTCATCGCCCTGATGACGGAGGCAGTATGACCTCTGAAACGTTGGTAAACATCGACCAGACTACACAGCGCAACAACCCAGAAGACATAAATCTTCATACTCATCGCCCTGATGATGGAGGCAGTATGACCTCTGAAACGTTGGTAAACATCGACCAGACTACACAGCGCAACAACCCAGAAGACAGAAATCTTCATACTCATCGCCCTGATGACGGAGGCAGTATGCCCTCTGAAACGTTGGTTAACATCGACCAGACTACACAGCGCAACAACCCAGAAGACAGAAATCTTCATACTCATCGCCCTGATGATGGAGGCAGTATGCCCTCTGAAACGTTGGTTAACATCGACCAGACTACACAGCGCAACAACCCAGAAGACAGAAATCTTCATACTCACCGCTGTGAGAACCTCAAGTCTTACAAGTAAATACATGAATTCACAGCTAGGGGCCGGAGGAAGAAGTTTATATACTACGTGGGCTAGATGCGGTCCGCTGACCATAGTTTGCAGATCCATAATCTAAACGACTCTGGGGGCATTGTCATCGCGTGTCAGTGTACAATTCGCCAGAGGGCAACACACCAAGCAATTCCATTATTTTGAAATATTACGTAATGTTTCCTTTGAAGCATTCAGCTGCCTCGAAACGGATATGACGTATTACATTTCCACCGTAAGTAGCAATTTACTGGTATGGGTATTGTTATTTGATTGTTTGTGTTATTTATATATGGTTTCTTTAATGACGCCGTGAATAATTGTCTATGTAGCGTCGAATGATAGGAATAATTAGTTTGAACGGATATGGAAGGAAGCGGTTGTGGTCTGATTTTAAATACTGTCCCTGAATTTGCTTGGAAATACTGAAGAAAACCGTGGAGGAATGCCAGTTTAGAAGTCGGTCAACTATACGTATAATCTCATTCTAAATTTAACATTGATTACATGTAAGATAACGTGCTTTTGTTGACATTCACATTTCGAACTACTTTTGTATTCTCGTATCCTCACATTTTCTATTTAGATTATAGGCCTGGTTTACTTTGTTGTTATTATCTGTTTTCGGGGATCCGGAACATTTCCGAACAAGTGCATACAAATAAGTTAAAAAGTTACAGGCATAATATTTTTAAAGTTTTGAATCTTTCAAATACTGAGAAAAACTACCAGGACATACAAATCAACAACATCGGAAAGTCGTAGGTCCTCGTTGCACTTTTGTAATCCGATGTCATTTGGTCATTTTCGCACAAATGTGATCGGAGGTCTTTTGCGCAAAAGTGTGTTCGAACATTTACGTACGGTGATGCGGGTTGCCTACCCTCGTAGGAAACCACGGCGGACACAGACAGACGTGAACTGGCCCATACGTGTTTTCCGTTCACACTAGGGCTCGTATGTTTTAGGTTGTGCTCCTGTGAGTTGTTGCGCCGTGCATTTCCTTGTTTTCACACCAATTTTTGTAGAAAAATGTTGTGTCCATCTTCATGTTCGGCATGTAGAATGTTCTCCGAAACGTTTTATACGCCCAGGTCTTCACTGTGCAATAAACCGTATGAACACACTCTAAATTCCCACAGCTTTGAAAACCTTAAATTACAATAAATGTAGCTTAGATATCGATTTCGGTGCATGATAATTACAAGTCGACTGTGACTTTCTTGGAAAAGTTGACTAATGTTACTGCAAAATTTCGCGTTCTTGTCATGCTTTCATTTTTTGGCGTATAGAAAGTCCGGTACATAATTTTAGGTGTTCATGACGTATCTCCTCCGACCAAGTTTATTGTGTTCTATCATTGGCTCAGCAAAAATTATCAAATATAGATTTAGTGCAACCACAGCCTAGCTACAGCACAAAGAAAACACGAAGTTCACAATTTTCTAAGAACTGAGTTGAACAAAATGTCACTATCCTCCACTAACAGATGTTTATATCACATACACCTCAGAAGTTTGTACGTCTACCATATTATTTCTGTTGGTAGTATATAATGAAAAGGACAGATGAGATGAACCTTCATTAGGATTTGTTGATTTATTCAAACGCTATAATGGGTTACAATCACCCAACGCATTGGCCTAAATGATGTTGCCACACGTCTGAAGTAGGCCGAAATGCAGCTTATTACATCCGTTTACTCTGAATATACTATGCGACCAAAGGTTGCTGTTCCATGGTTCGCACCCCGTATTCATGAAGTTCTATTTTACCACATAGTATGGAGGCTGACTGCTTGCTTGGGGTTTCCGTGGTTTTACACAGTTCCTACAGGCAAACGGTGTTCTGTTGTACCGGTTAAGGAACATGTAATTCAGTTCATAATTTATGTATCACCTTAGTTCACTGGAGTGCAAAAGATTCTGTTGAAAGAGCTTCCATAAATAACCACCACACAACCATTATGGAAGCGCTGTGTTTTTGGTTGTATTAGCAGGACTGTTTTCGTCGCAACCTCACGATTGTCATATTTAGGTGTAGTATGTGTGAAATTATTAAACAATATTGATTCACTAACGATGCTAAATAATAAATATACTCGACTCTGAAGACGTGTCCGAACATGTCTACACCTGTACAAATTTGTCAGGACCTGTCCAAACCTATCCTAACATGTTCCAACTAGTCGATACTATTGTGAACCCGTGCGTGTCGTCTTAATGTCCGTTTTAAGAAACGTATATAAATACCCCTGCGTCATAAGGCACGTTAGATTTGTGGTAACGCTCTGGGTTGGTAATACGGAGTCATAGGATAGAATCATGGTCAGGTTAGTGTTTTTCTCATTCTGCTTTACTGTCGGTATTTTACAATATACAAAGAATTATTATATCATTGTTTTGTGTCGTACTATATGTTATTGAATGACCCTATTTCAAGTGACGCTAGTGTCGATCTGACCTCGCAAGTTTATTCCTTCGTCAGTCTACCAATTGTAGGTAATTTAAAAGTACGATTTCAGGTTGGACTTCAATCGCATAATCGCATAATTTTATCCAAATACATCCAGCTGCTCTTAAATTTAATCTTTCGGAAAGACATTTCCAGTCCCATATGTGTTCATTTCATGTACTTCGTGCAAAGAACGGATAATAAGCCAGACTGTTTAACTAAATCCGTGGTGAAAATTCGTTCTTGATAATTGTTCAAGTGGTCAGGACATTTCTCGATTTTTGGAACCAGAACATTCCGTACTGTTTACACGGTAGCTTGCGTGCTAGATATCCCCCTTGATTATATAATTCTATCAGTCGCCGCACATATTTTGTATATTTCTTCATATTCAGACTCTGTTTTCGTTGTGTTTCAGTTAAGCATAATTTTTTCGTTGCTAAAAGTTAGAAGTTACTGTAAAGAAGTTGTTGTTCATGAGTTCCGGGGATTGATTATTCCCATTATTCGTCGTTCCACGAAGCGAGAAAATATGAAGCGACTGGAGTTTTTAATCTGCCTACAACAACAACAACAACTACTAGGCTACAGGCAGCCTCTTCAGCACTGCAGCAGCCAGTGCTGTTAAGATTCATTAATGGACATCACGCTTACATGACGCTAAGCCCTCATCTACTTGAATACCCATCTACATTTCTCGTTTCCTCTGATGCGTTCTGCATCTGAGAACGGACGAGAATATCTTCATTTCAACGGCTTACACAAGATTCCTTTGTCTATGAACCAGTGACCCATAAAGTTTTCACTGTAATGGGTGGGACATATAACACGCAGGCGAGGTATGAATCCCTACTCTTTTAGCCGAAAAAACTCGAAGAGACTTACGTAGTTAGGAGGATAATGCTAAAAGTGATATTAGATGAATAAGGTTTAATACGATGGTTTTCTTATAGTGCCTTGTAGTCAGGTAGAATATTACCAACGTTTCACAGGTCGGTGCTGCCTCCATCA
The DNA here is from genome assembly GCF_977971745.1 of Zootermopsis nevadensis. Taxonomy (NCBI): domain Eukaryota; kingdom Metazoa; phylum Arthropoda; class Insecta; order Blattodea; family Termopsidae; genus Zootermopsis; species Zootermopsis nevadensis. The sequence goes on along the minus strand of NW_028259152.1, from coordinate 13,194,510 downwards.
TAACCCTGATGATGGAGGCAGCGAAGACCTCTGAAATATTGATAATATTCGAGACTACGCGGTCATGAGAACTTGAAATCCTATTTGGGGTTTTGAGAGTTTGGAGTCGATTCATCTGAATGAGGTTGGTTTTTGTGATAAACATAAAGTCTGGGAGTTCAGTACAGTCGCCAACCTTGCGTCGTGCAGTTAATACGCGACTGAAAAGGGCCACGATTTGAGATCGTCCGAGAATTCTTACATTTGGTTTTGATCTCTGAAACGTAAGGTAAGATTTGAGGTTAAAACGGCGGCGAGGGCAATGATGTTCAGAAGAATGACATCATTATGCAAGGTTAGTTTGTTTTTTCCCTTTATACAGTTATTGTACCAATCTGGAGGTCTGCCCTCTAAATATGCGTCTGCTCTTTAAATATTTCGTATTATTGCCAGTCACTTAGTGTCCTGCTACATGCCTTACCCATCTCATTCTCTTTCATGTAATTATTTAAATTTTTTTTAAGTATTATGAATCTTCATTCTGCTTTTATACCCACTTTGCCGTAGGTCCAAATGTTTTTCTCACTCTTTTGAAACTTACGTTCATAGTAGGGGAGAATTCGTGTACCGATGGGGAAAAGTGGTCTTCTAGATACCATTTTAGAGTGCCATAATTATGGATGTTTTGTCAGATACAGTAGGCTGTAAATATGGTGAATGTCTTTTGGAACACCGAGTACCGGAACAATTTAATAGCAAGACACAAATACAGAAAGGGGAGTTCCTACAAGAGGACCGACTTAACATCTAATTGCTCTTAAACTCTGTTGTACCAACACAAGTCTTGTTATTAAAATGGCTTGCACAGGGCAGCCAATTAGTGCAGTTTATATTGGGGTACACTACGTCTGAATGATTCCCAGTCGGTCGGCTTCTGTAGCCTTTGAAGCCCGTCGCGTCTTTTTTTGATTGTTCAGTTTAACAACGTGTATAAACAAGATGTTTGCACAACTGCTGTGTCTCCCTAACACGGTTAAATCCTTAGTTTCACTCATTAGTACGTGTGCACGACAAACATATTAAAGCTACATCTGCAGCAATGTTTTTTTAACGGACACATGTCGAGAGGTTTGTTTGATTTAGCATTGTTAAATTAGAAGACTCCAGGTTCCTTTCGTAAAAAAATAAATAACTAAAAAAAAATGAAATTACCAACTGTACTTCACAGGTTTTTCACGATTTTCAACACATCAAAAGTTGAACCCATTAAACAGCTGACCTGTCCAAAACATAATAGCAAAATTTCTTACACAGGAGTTGAAATTATAAAACCGGCATGGTTCGGTCTTGTGGAATTGGGGAATAAAATTTTATGTCTCAGTTTTCTGAAATTGCGCAGTAGTATTTGTGCCAATCAGATATACTTATACTTCCATGACACCGTTTTCAGAGCCTCGATTGCGGTTCTGAACAGCTTGAAGTTCAAGCTTTGTATTCTGCTTCCTCGTTCTTCAACCTCATATGAACATTTACATTCAAAAAAATGTCTGATTTGGACAGAGCCTTCCGATTAAATTTTATAATGAATGGTTCTTTTGTATATAACGGTGCTGTATCAGTTACATAAGTTATGCAGCCCGAATGAGATTTTAAGACGATTGAATAGTTTCTTAGGATTGGGAAGGTGACGGTCGAGTTCTGTATCTTTCGTTCTTGTTTCCTTTATTTCATATTGTTTTCCTTTCATGCTTTCTCTATATAATTTGTTCTTTGTCTGTTGCCACCTGTATCCGCTCGTTATTTCCTTTACCTGCTTTACAGAATTGTAATATTCATGGCTGGTATGGACGCATGAACGTCGTAAATCTGATGATATAATATGGAACTGCATGGAAATTCAGACATGTAATGGATAGAAAATTGTTTTTTATTTATTGATAGTATTACACATTTTGGTGGAACAAATTAAAGCTGTTAGTATAAAACCAGAGTCCACCTAATTTCGCCTTCCTTCCGGTTACCCGAAATTAATATTTTACAGGTATTTGATGTCCACAGTCCAAGATACGCGCCGTGTTAAAGACCAATAATCGTCTAAATGTTTGGAATATTTAAATATTAAATTAGCTGTCGTCTGAAATTAGTTTACTTTCCCGTGTCCTGTCTAAAAACATCTTTATTAAAATACTTCAAAATCAAAACTACTATTTTTTTTTTCGTGTGGATTTAAAATTTGGGGGTTCCCCATAAAATAATAATATATAATTAGGGAGTCTGAGAACGAACGTGCTGAGGAGAATATTTGGACCTAACAGGGTTAAGACTGGGGAAAATTTGTCTGAGGTAGATTTAAAGTTGTTTGGATTTTGAAGGTAAGAGAGTATTTGGGTTTCCTGTGTTCAGTTAAGACGGATGTCGGAAGAAATGGAGTGTGATAGTGTGGACAGTATTCAAATGATCCAGTTGCACGAGTGTATGTAGTATTCTAGTGTCCTAGGGTCCAGTCCACTGGTTTGCTGTGAACACGGTAGATCTAATGAACTTTTGGGTCTCATAAAAGGCAAGGAATTTATTGACCAGCAGAGGACTCTAGTGGACTGAGTTGGTTTGGTGCCCTATAAAATTACTCGTGTTACTGATGGTTTTCCCCTTCAAATGTTCTTTCGTGTTTTTAATAAGCCGCCATAACTTCGCATCTGATAGCCTGAAGAAGCTTTGAGCACTGTCAAGTTTCATTTAACTGTATTAACATTATGTGCAGGTTACCAGTGAAATAAAGTTGTATTAGGTTGTATCAAATCTAAAACTTCTTGACAATGGTGAAGAGTCAATTGAATAAAAGTTTACTTGGATATTATCCATCGTCTAGTAATAAAACGTAAAAAACGTAAAACGACGTTTCGGAGATGGGGCTCTATCTCCGTCTTCAGGTTCCTACTCAGTTGGGCCCACTAGATAGAGCTAATCCCTATCTCCGGACAAATTAAGAAGTGAAAGTCCCAGAATAAAAAGGCATTACCACACCATCCATCCGTGGGACGTAAAAGAATAGTATGTAGAAAACAAAATTCATAAACACGAATAAAGCCAGAAGACACAAACTCACAAAAGGTGGGAATAAATACACATGAATATTAACTTGAAACTCGATGCTTACCTTGGATTTCTTGAGAGATGACAGGTATCCAAATAGGAGATAAATCCAAACTAGGCTGGCTGATAGGATTGGCGAGTAGTGCCATGTGTGCAGCTTCCTTGTATTTTCTGTAGATGGTATTGGGTTCAGTTAATAATACTCTGGCCCCATCCTGAAGACGGAGATAGAGCCCCATCTCCGAAACGTCGTTTTACGTTTTTTACGTTTTATTACTAGACGATGGATAATATCCAAGTAAATTTTTATTCAATTGTATTAGGTTGTGTTAATTTTTTTTCTGCTGATGTAGTCTCGCGCTCCGGGTAGTTACTTCGCTCTTCCGTACTGTCGGTTCAGTGACTTTGTGTCTGATGAAGTGCCACAACTTTCAACCCCTTCATCTCCCGTTGGTTACTTTCCATTATAACACCCTACTTTTTACCTGTTTGGTAATGGCGTTTTAGTCTTCGGAATTTCCGCTAGAGCGTGTGATGGATTACAGGTCTGCGAAGTTAGTACTTGGTACTTAGCGTAGTACACCATTAACTAGTCGCTGTGCCGCTGACCATAATTCGAACATGTTATATTTCGGTTCAGAATTGATTATTACGTTATCTAAGAATCCTGTTTTATCTTAAGATGTCACGTAGCTTAAGAGAGACGAATTAACTGCAGAATGTGGGAAAATAAAACGAGATACTTGATAATTTCAGCTGTTTACTTGATACTATGTTGTTGAGTTGGAAATAAGAAGAATGGGAGTGGCTAAGTAATCCTTACTCCATGCTCAGTCGGTACAAATTGAACCACACTCGCAGCATTTCACCGCTTTACCTTGAGCTACAGCCGTTGTAGAATGCCAGTGGAATTAACATGACGCGCCATCCTTCAATAGTTAAAGCTGTCTACTCAATGGGTTTCTGAATTACGTTACTATGGAAATGTCTACATCAGCAGGATTTGTTCTTATATGAAAGTAACATTGAAAGATTCAGATAGGTCTTAGAAGAACTGAAGTTTACATCGCTTACCGTAACCTTCTGTATCTTTGTTTATAAATGTATTTTTTAGAGAATGGGCAGGAATTGACATATATGTGTCCATTTTGTTCGCTGCGTTCCACTAACTTCCTGTAAGCTCATACGGCTTTGTAATAAAATAGTTCTTGTGTGGCTGGTGCTTAAGTTTCTGACTTCAGGAAACATATTTTGTTACTGTTTATGTAACCTGCCTCTGTCAGTGATGATTTTAGTCATTTCGTGATGACGTTTTTGCGAGGCTTTTATGGCGTCAGACAGTATTGTCACTGCACAATTCTGGTGGATAAAGCGCACAATGGCTGTTTACCCCAGTTGTTTAAGGCGTCGTACGTAAAGCAGTAATTAGGGAAACATAGCTGTTCACAATGCCTGTCTCCATTGGAATGTGGACCTTAACAAAGAGAGACTTTTGGTAACAAGAGGAATAAGATGTGTGATTTGTTGACGGTTTTGTGCACTGAATCTGTCAAATACATGTACAATATAATTAGCCTTATAAATTGTGAGTTGTTGAAAATTTTATGTAACTGTACCTCGAATTACACGTCTTAGGTTTGCATATTTTAGGTTTTAGCGGTTTATATTGCAGGGACCTTTTAAAGAAATAGATGTAAACTCATTTTTAATGCCATTTTGTATGAATAAATAATTTTTCTAAGCAATTTCACATTTAATAACAAATAGGATGTCACACAAGGCACGTTATTGGAAACATACGCTGAGGAACATAACCGCCTCATTTACTATTAGCATTAAGCCTATTAAGACTTTGTTCAGTTTACGCAGTGTTTGTTACACGACGTTTCCCAGGAATGTACTTTGAGTAGTACGTGAGAACGTTCCGCCTGTTGAAAGGACTCTTTTCGTGTTCCCCTAGTTACTGGGATGAAATATTGGCAGCACTAAACTTAAATTCTCCATTTTCAGAAATCGTTTAGTTTGTCTCTTGGGAAATGTCGGTATGACGTCTCATAAACCGTTGTGACAAGTGCGGGCCTTTGCCCCATTCTACTGTACCGCGTAAGCATGTCTTGCCTGTACCTCGTATTGACTGGTTACTTCTCACGTCTCGTAAACCGGATTGGATGGTTTGACGATATATTTCAGGACTAGGACTTGCTCACAATCTTTTGATTTTGATGTCCATTTGTAATTAACTGTGTAGCCGTTGGTAAGATTCCTTTGACGGGGGATCGGCCAACACAAGGGCTGTACCTGGACAGGACAGTTTCAGGCAGACACACAGATTCGAACCCGCGACTTAGGTGTTAAGTGGCCTAAGACCGTCCGCTCCTTACATTGCGCGGTGCTATATTTTTGTTTTTCTGTAGGCAAGTTACTTGGTTTCTTTTGGAAATTTATTCTTATAAAGGAAATCAAAGTTCATCATTGTCATAGTGACTTGAGATTAACTTGATCTGTGTCAGTTCATTTAAGGTCTTAGCAACTTGTTTGTGCAGGATCTGTTTAATGTTATCTCACGGTATTTCTCTCTTTATCAGTCTGTTTTAATATAACCTTATTTCCCGTGTGTGTTCATTCGTAACGAAAGAACTGTAAGAAGTAGTGAACAATATAAAATTGTATTCTCAGGTATTTATAAAACTGAGTAGCGTTGAACTGTATCATTAAATACCGCAAAAGTATGTCGTGTGTAGAAGGACGTAAAACGTTCAGTACGCTAAAAACATCACAACTGTAATACGTATTGAATCTTGTCAGTTCCGTGGTTTGATCTTTCTGCACGTTTCCTGACAGCTGAGCACGCGAGTTGCTGACGAAGCACTTTCACATCAGCTTACCGCAGTTAATGGTACCCCTCATTACTTCCATTAACAGTTTGGCTGTCGGGCATCGCTACATCACGTATGACGTCAAACAGATTTTACGTCACCGTGTTGTAAACTGTTCGTATTTTCGTAAAATGGACAATATAAGGAAAAATACATTTAGCCAACTAAATTTCTGTGAAATGTAAATCGAGAAGCAGTTCGTCGACAGTGATGTTAATTGTAGCGCTCCATAGTATTGTAGCTTTTGAAGACACGTAAACCTTGATTAATGTAGAGGTCGTCACCAGTATATATCATGCAGTCGGATTTAACCCTTTTCGTGCTGGTATTCTAAGCAGAGGGCTATTATTTTATATTGCTGTTATAAATTCTGACTGCGTGTTACTTCAGATGTTTGTCTGAAGAGAGTTAATTGATATTCTTTAAAGCTAGGGATGAAGAAAGTATAATATGGACGCATGGCGTAATAGTGTGGCACGTTTACCAGAATTTCACATTTTGACCTTGTAAATGGCCGGCGAAATGACTTCATAACTTAGAAATTGATGCAAGTTTTCACACGAAGTACGAGGTGCGATCGGAAAGTTTCAAGACTGTGTCAATAGAGAGCGAACCGGATGTAGTACGAGCTTCTGGCGCTAAGGGGTGCGGCCTACATTTATAGTGAATCAGTGTGCCAGCCGGCATCATCGAATTAGCATTTGTTTCTTAGTTACTGGCGTTTTGGTAGTGCATTACACCGACCCTCCTGCGATTTCGGAATGGCGGATTTTCATGAACAAAGAGTGTGCATCAAATTTTGCCAAACACTCACCAAAACGGCTACGGAAACCTATGAAATGCTAAAGCAAGCATTTGGAGAGTCCGCAATGGGTCGTGCACAAACTTTTGTGTGGCATTCACGTTTTAAAAATGGTCGAACCTCTGTCGATGATGACGAGCGTTCTGGACGACCATCTTCGAGCACAACGCCCGAAAATGTTACGAAGATTCGGCAGGCCATTCACGAAGATCGACGTCGTACCATCAACGACTTGTGCGACATTGTTGGGATAGGCTATGGGACCTTTCAGCTGATTCTAAAGGAAGAACTCCACATGCGACGCATCCTGTCTGAGGACCAGAAGCAGAATCGACTTCTCGTTTGTCAGGAGCTCAAAGATCTTGCAAGAACCGACCCCAACTTCCTTTCTAAGCTCCGTGTGACTTCTTCCTCTTGCCAAAGATGAAAATTCAGCTAAAGGGAATGAGATTTGAGACGATAGAAGAGATTCAGGCAGAATCACAGATGGTGCTTGACAGGCTGACAAAGAAAGATTTCCAGGGATGCTTCCAGGCTTGGCAGCTGCACTGGGATCGTTGTGTTCGCTCCCAGGGGAACTACTTCGAGGGTGATGGATGAATTTAATACCTGAGATAAGTGTACGGGTTTTTATACGCGCAGTCTTGAAACTTTCCGATCGCACCTCGTACAACGTCGTTCTTCTCACAATTTGACCAAAATTGAAATGCTGGTAAATTTTAGTAAAAAACTCCCCAACATTCGTTGAAATTCCCAGGTTGTTTCATGTCGTTTAGACTGACGAACAGACAGACGAAGCGATTTTAAAAGGCGTTCGCAGGGATACCAACTCACCCAGGCATAATAACCAGTTTCATTACGGAACGTGTCTTAACAGCATAAGACGTGGTTCAAAATAATTGTTACACATTATTATTTGACACGCTGTAATCGTCTAATATGCCACAGGGCATTTCTACAAGCATATTTTTCTGGAGTTTTTTTATTTGTCTTGTTGCAGTTTCTGAAAGTATATCAAGTGACTCACTGAGGTGTTCAGAGGCCATTACGTTCGTTAAACGAATTACTGTCGTCTGTAATTTGCATTTTATTCTTTCAGAAGTATGTATATATTCTTACTTATCTAATGCTGTTTTTTCCTGTTGTGTTGACACATATGCTGACATGCATAATTTATACTTTTTTTATCGGTTTTATTCATACTCAAGAAACCAGTTGAAGTTTTGTTTTACATGTTCCGTCAGGTTTGCGGATGGTATTTTAGTGTAGAAGTAGAAAGGAGATTAAGAACGTAAGAGCTTTATTGTAATATTTTCCTTATTGATTGCCAGCATGGCTGAGGTCTGGTAAACCTGCAGCCAGCCCGACGCGTGTGATTAGATTGTAGTCCGTTTGTGCCGAGTAATCATTTCGTAAAGATGGAAGCTCCAGAAGAGATTTGCACGAAAGATAAGCGATATGCCATAGTAAAGTTGCTGTAAGACTAGTTTTTAATGTTGCTCGTCCTTGGAGCAAACCTCTGGTGTAGCAGTCATCTTCACGAGAGACAAACTCTCTCGGCGCAAGCAGACTATAACTGAACCACACTCTCAGCATTTTGTTGTCTGTCCTTGAGCTGTGTTATGTCCAGGTTTCGGCAGTGTTACCAATCATACAATGAAAAAATTCTAATATTGCCCTCACTTCTTTTATCACTAATTGTGCGTTTTACATCAATTTGTGAGGTTTTCTCGCAATTATATCGTCAGTATATTACACTTCCTCCATGCGAGGTTAGGAGAGACAGGACATCTAGAAAGGTTTTTTTTTCAGAGTCTGCATTTTTCCAATACATGTTTATCTGCAAGACGAATGATGTATGAAGATCATACAATGGCAGTTGTCTGTAGTTCCCTGATGTTCTGTTCGCCCGGGTTGTTGGCCAAATATTTTCAAAGTGATTTGGAGACAGTTCCAGTTGCTCCTATAATTATCTGGGATTACTTTTGCTTGTTATTATTATTCTTATTATTAATTTTCCAATAGATGGGGTTGATTTATGGTCAAGAGATTTACAAAATCAGTTTTTGCAAATTTACGCTTATGCACAATTTTTTTTATGAAATGAGTTGAATTTATTGTTGGACCCAATTATTTTTGTCATTATTATAATAATATTAATTATTATTATTATTTTATTAGTGTTTTACATTTATACTAATGTTTAACGTGGTAGATTATTTTCTTTTTAACAAATTTCTATCTGTGTATTAGTGTCTGCCTGTCATAGGCTCTTTGCTGTTGGCAAACACTCAACAAAGGAATTGAACAATTATTATTATTTTATATTATTTATTTTATTTATGATTAAATGAATCGAATTATTATTATTATTATTAATAATATGGTACATTTATATATTTAGTTTCATTTGTTTCTTTTACTTTTATTATTATTGAAATAAATTAATTACTTATTATATTTTATCCTGTACTCTGGTTTAGTGCTTGGCTGTTATTGGCCTTTTTGGCTGTTGTCAAGCACTTAAGTCAATGAATTGAATTGAATTACTACTACTATTACATCGTGCTATAGGGTAGGTCTATCTGTATATGAACCAGGTGTAATTTTTCCAGGGCTTATTATTGTTTTATTAACTTTACCTTTATTGCCACCCTGAAAGTTGTGGGGGTAATAATTTATTTTCAAATAGTAAAACTAGCGCCTTCTGGAGATGTAATCTCTGCCTGCCCCCATGTTTTATTTTATTTTTTTGTCCAAAACCACAAAATGAATTACGGTTGGTGAGTTTGCTTTAAAAGTCACCAGGCCAACTGAGTTGTGATAAGCTGGTTATTTTAAAACTATATATAACCTAAGAATATTGATTTCTGCTTTTATTTTTCCAAGTAGAATACATATCGTCTAATATTGCTCTCCATACATAAACATGGGAAATAAATATATCCATTACTTTTATGTACGATTGCTGTCGTATTATGCTCTTTATTTTTAGGAAAAAAAAATTCTGAAATATGATTCAGAGTTACATGAAGTTAAATTATCTTCCGACTAAACTTATGTAGATTCTCAATGCCATCAGACCCGAAATCCGATAAATAAATTCGTGAACATAACATATGGACAGACAGATACAAACTTGTTTTGTGTTCGTCTTGTGTATTTCGTGGAATTTATTAATGAAACCAAATAAAGAAAAATGTAACGTTTTAGCTAAGCTGTGATCCTATATACCTACTTCGTTGATTTTGGGGCTCAGACTGAGTAATCCTTCATATTTTGTTGGGCGTTAGGCTACGTGATCCGTTTGTAGCTAAGCCGAGTGATTTGTTAATTATTTGAGTGATCCATTGCTCTTCATTGATCGCAAGGCTAATTGTAAGTGTTGAGTGTCGATCAAGTGGCCCTAGGCACAGGAAACGGTCTACATCCGTGATTACGAAGGGAGATGTTGCGTCAGAGTTAGACACTTGTTACACATAACCTGTTGCTCTGTGTCACTTCTCAATGGAGAGAGAACTAAATACATCGCTAGACTCGTTCTGGATAACACGACATAACACGACAAATAAATGAGAAATTGCAGACCACAGGATGTAACCCAGTTTTAAGTTTTACTTAGTAGTACTGTTACGTTTAATTGAAATTTCTTTTTCCAAGAGGCGTGTACTTATATGTATAAGTTAAAATTGATGTGATGTTTCCGCGCTACACAGTGGGTTAAATCAAGATGATTCTTTATCATCTCTGCATTATAAATTTTTGTCGAATCTCGTCGGAGAAAGACGAAAATAAGCAAGAAGGGCCTGAATTTGAAGACGTAAAGAACGCATGACTGCTTACTGTACTCGTACATGCTGATTTTGTTCATTTATCGAAGTACAAGTACAGACATCAGAATTACAAAGCTGAAATTCTGATGATTTATCGTCAGGTGTGGCCGAAGTGAATACAGTGGACATTATGCCCACTTTTGTTTTATTTTCACATCTGAAATGTGAGTCAATTCTGACCGGTCTGTAGAATTACCTTTGCCGTAAAACGAGCTTCGCTTATTAACAGGCTGGACAAAGTAAATATCTAGACTTGTATACGTTAAGTACCCGATTCGAATCTCAGCCGAGTTACCGTCTATAACTTTTTCCTGCATACATGGATAACACTGTCTCCTACCAAATACTTTGTTCGTCAGAGTGGATCAGAAGCACGTTAAGCAGAGCGAAACAGTTCTGGCGCTTTTTACTGAACTTTAAACTTTGAAATTGCGAATGGTGCCAATGATGCTAAAGCTGACTGGGGTCAGGGTAGAGTATCTGGATGGCGAGGGTTGATTCCCCTATGTGGTTAAGCAAGTGGCTGGGGATTCCCCATTGACGGTATCCCCCGCTCGCAGAAGTACGCGTAGGACTTCGTGTAAAGTGCCCGTTCCCCCCCCCCCCCAGATTTTAACCACAATTTAAATGTGTCGACGTAGTCGAATAAAGCTCGTCGTTATGAAATGTCATGAAAATGTGCTCAGCGACTCTCGACTTGTAACATGCATGCGTCACGACATGTCTGTACATGGCGAATCGGTTTTGAAGACGGTTCCAGAATCTTAAAATTTGATGTTTTAGTGTGAACTGAATTATGATGGTTAAGGATGTTTTCCAGTAGCGGGCATCTTCTGAATACTGTAATAAACTTCTGGGTTTCATAAAAGGCGGAAAGTGTTTTGATTAACCGAATAACGATTCATAAAAAAACTGACTATACCGTTTAGTTACACATCCAATCTCTTGCTGCTCATGTGACGCTGTTTTAAGACCTAGCCCGTCAGATAATTTAAAAATGAATCATTCATAACTGTCGTGTTATGACTGCATAACTTGGCTAATTTAGTATGCGCTTCCAATTTGGAATTGAATTGGCCTGTTGTGTGCGAAGTGATGTTTGTGGATCGGTTAGTAGTCTTCTGTATAAGAAACTTTGACACAGACAGCCGGCAGAGCCGTGGAGTCAGGCGTCGCGACGCCACGTTCTCCCCTCGACCCTCGTCCTGTGATAGATAGGGTAAAGGACAAGTCGGTTTCCATAGCGACGGTGTTTACTTCTTGCTGCTACACAAACAAGACGCATACCTAGCAGTTCATGTCCAACCCTTCCCCCTCAAGATAAAAACATTTCTACCCTCAGCACAATGAAGTATCCCCCAGTGTTGGCCCTAATGGTCGAAGTTGGTCGATTTTCTGACGCCGGAGAACTCGTGATTGGCATTCCGCCTTGCCTTTCTGTCTTACATTCATTGTTTCTTTCTGTCTTCGATCCATAATTATTCTCTTACATTTTCCCATCCTTTTAGTTTCTTTAATTTTTATTGTTTTAATACTTCATCATTTGCTCCTGTCGTGCATATCATTTTTATGGATTGTTAATTATATTTTAATTATTTATTATAGTAAAAGTAAAGTAAAGTTTGTCCCGCTATACGCCATGTAGGCGCTTGGGGTGAGAGGGGGTATAGCTCCTCTCTTCCTTGACCTCGGCACTAGATGGGTTTGAGTGATCAGCATCACGCCCCGGCCGTCTTTACCCCCGGGAAAGGACCCCGGTACCCATTGTAGAGGAGGCTAGGTGGGCCCCAGAGCCGGTCTGGACGCAGAGGCTAGAGGAAAAATCCTCTGCCCCCGTCGGGGATCGAACCCCGGTCGTCCAGCTCGTAGCCTCCATCTAGTGCCGAGGTCAAGGAAGGGAGGAGCTATACCTCCTCTCACCCCAAGCGCCTACATGGCGCATAGCGGGACAAACTTTACCTTAGGAGAGACATTTTGAATTTTTTTTCCCCGTAAGACGGTGATTGGCATAATGCCATACTAAAGACGACTAGGATGTACCAGGCCAGACTATACGCTTTGTGAAAATGTCATACAAGTTGACTTGACTATTCTTAGCAAAATACTAACATTGTTAAACAAAGTTAATTTACTTGCTCCGAAATTTCTGTGGATAACAACGTGAGTCAGTACAAATTTTTTAACCGTAAACAACATTTATATTGTTCTGGTCACGTGAATGACTCCCATTTCCCAGACATTTCTTCAGGTATCCCCAGCGTTCCCTCTTTCTGCTTCTTATCTGTCCATCATTCTCTTCACATTCTGCACACAATTTTTTCCCATATTCCTGGAGTTGTCTGAAGGTTCGGTAAATATTTGTACAATTGCTTTTACACTTTGCACCAACATTTTAAAGGGTTGTTAATGGAAGTAAATTTATGTAACACTGCTTTTTAGAAAGCGTTAAAATGGATAACAAACCTGCTCCAAATGAGTTCTTCCTCAAAGGTTCCATTCCAAGCCCATTTTGTCCAATGTGTTTTAACACCTCCTCATTTGGGAACAGACCAATTCAGTGAGATAGAAATTACAATATCATTCATAAAACGTCTTCTTTGATCAATTCACCAGTTTTAGCCTTGCTGAAGAATTTCATATAAGTCTAATATATGTGTAGAATTATCACTGCATTTGACTCGTTCAAAACTTTAAAGAGAAAATAAGTATTTCACATGAGTATTTAGACAGGAAAGCATTCGTATTCTTGCTTACATGTACATAAATGTACAATATTATTTATTTAATGACAGCTTACAATCAAATGTTAAATCACACTTACACCTTCAGGAGGAGGATCTGCATTAAAGACAAATATTTACACTTTACACATGCAGTCTTAAGTTATTATTTATTATTAATGAGATTGCTTTACGTCTTTCTTGCCGACTTGTTGGCCGGCAAAGTTTTGTAGCTTAGCTTTGGAAGGTCTCTCTCTAGGAAGAAGCGAATATATTATCTCGTCACGTTTCCAGCTGTTAGAAGTCTTTGTGGGACACTTTGTTGTGGTGTTTTGTCCATTACGATGGACAGTTGTTTTAAATTTTGCATAAGTCCTGTTAGCACCAAATGTTTAAAATTTATTAAACTTGCCCCAGAAACAAATCCATTATGTGTTCAAGTATTCACGATGATGTACCTAATACATGGTTCGCATCCAGAGTGGATTATGCCATTACTACATTTTTGGAATCACTGTCATACGCAAAATTCCAACTACCTGACATGGAATGTCTTGATTAACTTCAAAACAGCCCGAGTATTCCTCCAAGAAGCATGTTGGTAATCGACTGTGTTCAAAAAAGGCAAATTAAAATTTTTATGAGAACCCTGAGTTCTGAATTTTTAAGTTTGTGCTACTTATCATTAACAAGAAACTTCTTTCGTCATGAAAATTTTGTTTATTATCTACCCTTCCCCAGAATAATTTACAAATCTGCCACATGACTTTAAACTGTTGAGCTGTGTTCAAGTAGTCGTACTTCAGCGTTGTGAAACAAACTTCTCTTTCAACTTTCATTTCTAATTGAACAGCATAAATCCGGGTTTTATATTATTTTCTACAGGTCATTCAGATATTGTCTGCGCAGAAATAATTTGTGTATCGTAACCTTGCGGGAGTGAACCACTTCGAGTGTTACCTGTTTCGCATTACAGCCCAGTTTCCATTTTCTGGGTGAATGTGTAGTGTTTGGGCTGTTTTAGAAACCTTACTTTGGACAGACAGTAGGTGGTATGCTGTGTTAGGGGGTAGTGATTGGTGGAACGGAAAACCGGGCTGCTTTCCCATAAAAGAGATGAAAATTTAACTGACTCAACAATTTTTTAAAAGAGTGCTTCAGTAATTTTAAAGACGAAAAATGCGGACGCATTGGTAGACCTTTCATGTGCATTTCAGTTATATTTGTGGCATTTTATGTGGAATGTGCATAACCAGCTGGAAAGGTCAGATATCTTTTAAGTGGCTACTAGCAGGGGGGAATCGGTTGAAGGGATGTTGTGAATCAGATCTGTGAGAGTCTACATGGAGATAGTATGTGAGCATGGCGCCCGTTAAATGACTGCCGTCTGGTTTAACCCTTGATTCTTCTATTTTATTATCCGGGGAACTAGTCAGTAAAATATTCCATCATTTCTAAAAACAAATTGACGAACCCCTGCGTTTTAGATAAAGTCTTAAAACTTCTGCCAGCGGTTTATCTTCTGGCACGCAGTCAACTTTTGACTAGCAGATAAGAGGTCATGTATCATGAATGAGCTGTATGGAAAGTTGCATGCTGTGGTCGGTGAATTAACTGAAAGGTTAAAATAATGGGGTTGTGTGTGTTTTCCTGCTGGATCGGATTCTCTATCTACACCACGCAATTCTAAGTGAAGAAAAACCAAGGCATGGCCTCGAACGGTATTTATTTTCATGCATTAAATATGTGGCCGATTATAACACATGCCATATCGAATTTTCGTTTCTAAACTCTCGTGTCGCAAGCGACATTGCTTTCTGCCCAAATATTTCTGACATATTTTACAACATAAGTCTTTGTAATTTACTGACTTCAGTACCATGATTTATCTGAAGACGATTTTCAATTTGGTCACACAGCATAGAAAGGAAGGATGATGTTGAATGATGAACTTGTGAGCGAGCTTCCATGGACCCTTTGAAAGTTCTAATGTAGCCTTTGCCTTGGTAACAAGCGAATTAGAGCATAAGTTTAACGGGCTTATGTAGCCTGGAATGGAAGGATGGGTAGTGTGGATGAATTTGGAAGGAAGCGGTCCTAGACAGCTGTAATGTACTCTCCCAGCATATGTTTTAGTAAGCGGCTCATTGCTGTAGTTTATTTTAACGATGATTTTGTAACAACGTAACAAAGGTGAAAGGGTTTGAAGATTAAAAGTGAATGATCAGCCGGTATACCCCCCGGTACGCATTTAATATGTTAAATTGATCCCCAGGGCGTCTTTTAAATGTACAAACAAATTAGCAGACACGCGATCTCAGTCCTTTGTAATACAGTGCAGAGAAGAGCTGGATTTATGTCTCGTTAAGTGACTATTGATTTAATGAACGACATTTATTCAACAGCTGAGGTTTTTGTCATCTTGAATTGTGGATGATGAATATTCACGGATCCTGACTGGGGAAAATCACGAAGACTCTCAGTCGGGATAGCCGGTCTCTGGACCGGTTTCCTCATGAACATTTAGCTACACAGTTTCGACCCTCAGTGTTGTTCAGTTATATTTTAATGAAAGAAAACATCTAGTGAAACCTACTCATTCGTTCACACCATGAAACTGAGTCCACCTTGAGCAACTAACCGTACTGTCACCTAGTTAGCAATATCTGTCTCTCGATCGATCGAAACGGAATTTGCATAATCGTCATTAACGCCAATGCCCGCTATCGATTCTGATATAAAACCAGGATTTACATTCAGGAGTTTGTAGGCATTTCTCATTGTACCTATGCGTACGATGTGTATCTCGTATCGCATCCTCCCCGATTTGAGTAAAAGTAAAGTTTTTCCCACTATACGCCATGTAGGCGCTTGGGGGGAGTGGAGGTATAACTCCTCTCTTCCTTGACCCCGGCACTAGGTGGGGGTGAGTGGTCGGCATCACGCCCCGGCCGGCTTTACCCCCGGGAAAGGACCCCGGTACCCATTGTAGAGGAGGCTGGGTGGGCCCCAGAGCCGGTCTGGACGCAGAGTCTAGAGGAAAAATCCTCTGCCCCCGTCGGGGATCGAACCCCGGTCGTCCAGTTCCTTAGCCAGTCACTATACTGACTGAGCTGAGCCTAAGTAGCCTGAGTAGCCTAATAAATATTTTATGAAGACTACAAATTATGGAGCTGCCCCTACAATTTTCTCAACCCAGTTGTCATTTTATCTTCTCGGGCCCAAATATTCTTCACACACACTGTTTGGAAAATCCTCGGTCTGTTTCTCATTACGCGAAATACCGAGATGACACCCATGCACAATAACAGGAAAAATTAGTTTTATAATTTTATTTTTACAGTTTTAGATCGAAAATGGAAAAATACCGATTTTGAACTCCATGGTGACAAGCATTCGCCGAAATTGGATAGCTCTTAATTTCACTTCTAACGAAATTTACCCCTAACGTGTTTTAAGTAGTATTTAACGGTATTTCCGCAGTCAGACCACGAAATATTTGAGATTAATGAATTAAATGTTTTAATGTGATTCTTCAATGACTGTTGTATTTACAACATAATCAACCTTTATAATCGGTCGTACCTATTTGTGAAACCTCATAGTACGAGATAAGTTAATATTTTCAGACTTTTGAAGTGTTGTAAAAGTTTAATGTTAAGACATGGAACAAAGTTTATAACATTTCGAGATTGGTAAGAAATTTAGTTTTTGGTGGACTTTGACTGACGATGATTTAAAATGGCTGCCACCAGTGATACTGCAGACCTCTCATTGATAACAGTCTCTTTCCGTTTTCTGTGTAACAGTCTGGTGTAACTGTTGCTACCGGCGCAGTGAATGTTCTTTAATTGGCTTTCCACTCCCATCTTTCGTCTCTGTCCTGAAGAATAAATCTGTATACGCTGCTGCTTGGAAGAAGTAGCCTCGAAAGATTTTTACAGTGTATTAACCTTTTAATGACTATATATCTTACTCGCCTTGTGCACGGAAGAGTTTTGCTTCCTAAGTACAGCTAGAACACAAATGCCATTGGTTTATGGCATTTAGGAGTGTTTCATTGCTAGGGGAAGGGAAAATTATCTCACGAATTGTCCTGTCAGCGTAGGCGTAAGGTATCAGAGTCGAAAATACCCGAGTCTGTGTTCAACCTTGTTCCTTAAAATGTTAATAAGGTACTTTAGCATAATTGGATGTCTCGACACGGTTTCAATGCAAAAGGGCCTCTGTTTATAATATTGTTCTATTAAAATAGAATTTGTCTAAAAACAATTGTCATTAAAGGAATTAAGCAGTTTTCACTTGGCATAATCTTATTGGGTGGAAGGAGTGGGGCGAGTGATTGTTTTTAAACTTCGGTTCTAGATATCACAATTAGTGCTCGCTTCATGCTGTGGCCGTCAGCCAAAGAAGGGGTAATGTCACGTCATTGTATCATTAAGGTAATTATTTCGCTACCTTAACGGTGTCGTGTAATAAATCATGAAATTTCTAGTTATATATATCTTGATTTTTCCACATATTCCATATCTATTAGGAAATAAACATTTTTCTGTGTTCTCAATATTTCCTCAAAGTTCGTCCACGAGCGATGTCATGATGTTGATTTATCTGGTTTTCGAGATCAGCGAAGGAAACTTTATCCTCATCTCTCGGCAGTTAAATACTATATGTAGTTGTGTTTTTTAAAATATAATTTTAATAGAAATTGGTAATTATTCGTGTTTTTTCCGTCTAATCACAATTGTATATAAAAATAAAATTTATACGTAAGATATTAAAATATCATTTACATATTTGGTACATCTTTTTACTACATGTTTCGGTTACATTGAACCATCTTCAGGTGTAAAGTTAACTTTTAACTTATAACTTTTAACTTTACACCTGAAGATGGTTCAATGTAACCGAAACATGTGGTAAAAAGATGTACCAAATATGTAAATGATATTTTAATACCTTATGTATAAATTTTATTTATATACAATTGTGATTAGACGGAAAAAACACGAATAATTAAATTTTAATTCACAATATGACGCAATTATATCAACTTAGAAATTGGTAACAAAATCATTATGAAAATGCTTTTAATAGGGCTTTAGTAGATATACCAGGAAACAACGAAGAGAGATGTGCTGTAATATTCGTCAGTTAAAAGCGTCTGTGCGCATGCTTGGCTTTGTATGTCGCCTTTGCATTTAAAAAGTGATTTCTTATGCTGAGCGGGTAGTTGTTGTTGGGCAAAAAGGGACAACTACAGCAGCGCCATGATAGAGATCCTGGCAACAACTGCGTAAGCTAATCACGTGGAGAGACTGTATTGTTTTGTGATTATGGAACCGTCTGTCGAATGCTCCTGTGATAGGCAAGACATTTTTTATTCTGCTATAGCTATTATGGCTTCTTTTTATTATACTGAAAAGTCTACTGAGGAAACTGTTTTCGATTTATTCGTAAAATGTCGAGCCAGTTTGTAATTTGTTTTTTTTTAAATGTCCTTTCTCCCACCCTCACTGCCATTTAATTTATATGTAGAAGGGAAGTGGGCTTTTGTAGTTTTAATGATGACTGCTTCATTAAATCCCATTGCATATACAAGCCTTTAATTAATGTTAGGCTTGTGTCGGACAAATATTGAGTTCCATATCCATGAAATTGAAAACTAACATTCATTCAGGGTGTAGTGCCATGGTTCCCAAAGTGCTGTGTTTTTCATTGTCTACGGTCGTAAAAATACTATAGGCAGTCCTACTATTTAATAAAAATGTGATGACTATAAGGAATGAAATCCTGTGACGCAAACGGTAATATTAATAGGCTTTCCATTGAACTGTTTTATCATCATCATCATCATGTTCCTAAATAATGAGCGAAATTAAGTGTCATTTTGTTGATGGCGTCTCACCCTTCCCTGCCCTCTGGTGCCGAGTACCAGAAACGTAAACAGAAGAGGAGGGTAAAGAGAAGTCTTCGTTTGTTCTCCACTTCAAGATAATGAGTCTTCGATATTCTCTCTTATTTTAAGGAGGGGAAAATCATTTCCTTTAGCTCAATGGAATTATTTTTTCTAAAACTTCCCTTCTTTTCATCTCTTCCTTGCATGAATTAATAATTTTCCAACATTCTTTGCTTCTTGCCGGCGTTATTCTCGATCGACAGCAGGAGATGTTTGCATACATCCCAGGGGCAGAGGAAACATCACACCATTCAAACATTATCAATTTTGATATTCTAGCATAAGACCGTGGAAATTGGGGGGGGGGGGATTAAAACCAGGTAACCGCCAGCAACGATGCATTGTGTACTTAGAGGGGATGTGTTCTAATAGAAAAATGAAAATTGGCAGGGAAGATGGATGCTGCGTTCCCAGATCTGCTTTCTTCCGTCATCAGCAGTCCATATTTAAGTATTCTTTGTCCCCTTGTTATATGAAAATTGAATTCTGTTGTTCTTTCGTTAATTGATAGCTGTTTAAAGTGCGTTGGAACAATGTAAATAAAATTTGTTGTGGTTACAAGTCGGACAAGACAGACGCTTGGCCGGGCTAATGGGTGAATAACTTTAAATCTTATAATATTAATACAGTGTGTGTGTGAATATTTTACAGTTTTCTACTTTTAGTTCAAAGAGATTGAGTGACGACTTATTTGTATTACCGTTTCTTTTTTGTCATATCTATAACAGCCATGACACCAGTGGCGGATTTCATTAGTAGCTGGGAATTTCTTGTTATTGGCACGAAGTCTTGATTAAAGTTATTTTGAAATGGAAGGGGCGGATTTCTTGTCGCCTGGCGCCGTTGTGGGTCCTTGACCCATTTCACTTGGTTGTGGAGTAACCACATTTATTTTTTAATAATCATCTAATCTCTGTTACAATTCGAATTCTGTTGTGATATTAGGTATGACTGATGATGCTCTAACTCAGTGATGCATGGACATGAACGTAGGGGTTTATGCATGCTCTATTGACTATCGGAAGGCCTTCGATTGCGTTAAGCTTGACAAAATGATGGAAATTCTCAAGTCCACTGGTATTGACAAAAGAGACCTGCGTATTATCACAGAGCTCTATTGGAATCAGACAGCATAAGTAAGGATAGAAGATACCACCTCTGAAGCCACCATAATCAGAAGAGGAGTACGACAAGGATTCGTACTATCGCCACTCTTATTTGATATATATTCAGAAGCCATATTTAAAAAAGCACTGGATCCATAATTTTGAGGAATCAAAATCAATGGATTTTTCACAAGATCTGAACTTAGCCTGGACCTCAGATGCGCATGATCCGGTGCCATGTGTTCTCTATTCTTCTATACCGCTGCGAATGTTGGACTCTAGATCCAACAAGGGAGAAACGCATCCATGATTTCGATATGTACCTATATTGGCGCTTGCTCGGAATATCATGGATGCAGAAGATATCCAACCATGAGGTCCTAAATCGCATGAATAAAGAAAAGGTAACTATTGCTCACTGCTAAGCAAAGAAAGACTCTTTTTTGGGGCACATTATGAGAGGGGAGAGGTACGAAGTTCTGCGGTTGATCATTGATGGCAAGATTCAGGGACGACGGAAGGATATACGCAGATGGTGTTTGGCTGCACATCAATCGACATCTTCAGAGCTTCAGTCTCCAAATCTACGCTGGCCATTTGGATCGCCAACCTTCGCAAGAAGACGGCGTAATAATAAAAGTCAGAAGAAGATGTGGCAACAGCCAAGTATTTGAAGAATGTTTTTATTCAAGACGTTTTATTAAAACGGAACTGAAAGTATTCTGATTAATTTATAAATTCCGATTTTGTACAAAATGCAGATCATTATGAAGACGGAAAATTCTACAAACATACTAAAAGATCAATAAATGCAATGCATCAAAATGTATAATAGTTTTTAAAATAATATAGATTGATAAACCTGAAGATGATGTCATAAAACATCGAAACATGTCGTTCAAAAATAAAAGCGCTGAATAATGTAATGTCGTACTACGATAAAGGAGCGCCATAAATATAACATAATATACTTTATACTATAAATGTTATAATATTTTAAGAACATTATTTTAAATAAGTTTGTGTATAGACTGTGAAAATAAATATATGTATTTGATTCAACACAAACATGACGCACTTAAGATACGTTTTATGTGTTTAATAATTATGATGACCAATATTCCTTGAATTGTATCTGGTATAATCTCTGCCTCATGTGTTGGATTCATTCCCAGATACCTAGTCAGTCAGTAACTATCAGTCATTAAGTTAGCAGACCATCTGTAGTAGTGTGCAAGTTAACAAGTTAGCTAGGCAGTCATTAAGCTACTTAATTACTTAATTTGTTTATGAATCAGTTTGTTGTATTTCATACGATGTGTCTATAATGTGAATCTAAAACCAATTCCTTGGCCTTGTCAGTGGTGTACTGATTAGCACGCAGTCCACTGACAACAGTAGTTGTTAAACAAAGTTGTCGTCGCATTATGTTTTTTGTGTTGCGCCAAATTACTTAGTCACGCTGAATGCACAGTTCATCGTGAATGAAGCACAGTTACAACGCTACTAAGGCCACAGAAAAAGTGATCCCTTTCGTTTTGAAGTGAACAGTTTGTTACACTCGTCTGCCATCTTGATTTTACGCCCAACAATTACTGTCCGTACGTGGTGTGTCATATGACGTCATCAGTGACGTTTAGAATCCACAGCTTGACAGCGTCGGTGCGCATTGATTTTTTTTTTCATCGTCTCCTGTACCACATAACGCTTGTCAGAAGCACAACATAACGCAATCTGCAGTATTTCTCTCCTAATTCTTTGCTCTCTCCGGTCCTCCTCGCTGGGACGATAGATTTACGGGCTTCTCTGGCGTTAGTGGCAGTTGAACAATTTGCTCTGCAGCTGGTACTGATCTTAAGGGTGGGTTCTGGGCTGCGATTTATTGTCGTACTTCCAAGCCGTAGTGTGTAGTGCCACGTTAATAGTTGTATATATACGACATATAGCGATTTAATGCTGACTTCTGTGGCTGCTTGTGCTTGCGTCATATTTATGTAACCTCCATATTGGCTGGTTGAAGCACCACATGCCTTCGGTGTGCTGCTCCTGGATGTATTCCGTGAGTCCTGTCATAATGTCGAGTACCTTGCTGTGTTCGTATCGCTCTGTATGTACGTGGAATGACTCAATACCGAATTAACAGCGACTTTTTTTCTAAGGCCATAAGTTATCTTTCTGTCTTGCAGTAGCGGTAACGCTCGTGACTTTTATTCTGTAACTACTAGTTTCGAATCTCGGATGAGCTACCACCAATCATTCTGGATTATATTTGTGGCTTTCCTCAGTGTTCGCGTAGAAAATCTGGAATTATTCATGCAAACAAGTTAGAACAGTTTCAAGATTTCTGTCTTCTGGGTTATTGCGCTGTGTAGTCTGGTCGATGATAACCAACGTTTCAGAGGTCATACTGCCTCCGTCATCAGGGCGATGAATATGAAACGTTGGTTATCATCGACCAGACTACACAGCGCAATAACCCAGAAGACAGAAATCTTCATACTCACCGCTGTGAGAACCTCAAGTCTTACATAGAACAGTTTCCTTCCAAATCCATATCTATTTACGATAATCTATTCTAATCTTTCTGTGCTATGTATCGTATTCTGTTTAAACAGAGTTATTAAGTTACACTATGATTGATTTAATGAAATTAGCGTTCTGTATTTGAATTTGGTATAATGACTGAAGGAAGACCCAAATTGTACGCTCGGCCACTTAGTAATATTGAATTCTTGCTTTAGCTAGCATTAATTGCAGGGCTGCAAATTAAAATAAAATTGATGATTACATTAATGCCGAGTAGGTTTCTACAAACGCTTGCTTTAACTAAATTACAAATTTTGTGTCTGTTCCCTGTGTGAAACGTCTAGATAACTTATAGAAACTCTAATTTTACCAATTTTTTGTATGCGTGTGAAACTCACTCTGAAGTAAGAACTTTCAGTGTGTTCAAGAACAGAGAACTGGGGTGACGTTTTGAACTTGGTGGTGGGGGGGGGGGGGGGGAGAATAATGGTGGAGAGTGTTACGAAATGATCTTCATCATTTCAAAAACAAGTGTAGTAGTTTAATGCTTATAAAAAGATGCACGTGAGGTGCGAGAAGAATGGGAAATACAGACTGCAGAATTACGTTAGTTGAAGAGACAACACGGGAGACATACATTTGAAAACGAAATTAAATAGATTTGGAGTGAAATATGAACTGCATTAAACTGATTCTAGAGAATCAGCTGCTGTTACGGATTTTTGTGAACACGGTACCTTAGCGCTTGTTAACAAACTGCAAAACTTTTACTACCTGCTTAAAGGAAAGCCGATTATATCTTAGTTGGTTGCACTGTAGTGGGTGCATATTTCAATATGGAAGAACTAAAGTAACAGTTGTATTATATAACTTCATGACTTAAAATCACCACCTATGCAGTAAAGATACATTTGCGTACTTTTTAGAGAGCTTTCGTACAATTTGCTGGTTCCACGTTTATAGTTCGCTCGGACGACGTATTGGAAACGATGAAGACCATTCATTCAAACTGTGGTATTAGGCATCATTTTCAGCGACTTTAAATTATTGAATTTTGTTATACCCAGCAAGATTTTTCGGTGATTATTGAATTTGACCTTTATGAACACTGATACTAAGACTTTCGTTTGTTTTGACAACATCGTAGAGATATTCTTGCAGGAGTAGATGGGGGTATTTGGACGAAATGTGTGTTTTGTTGTTACTAGCCCTCAGTTTTTGACGGATAGTTGTAACGCTGTTCCACCAATACTGACTAGATATAACCGTTACAAAATTCTCTTTAGTAATTTCGAAGACCCCAAGCTTCGTACTCGTGTTTAATCCTGACAACGAACATAACATATTTATGATACTCCAGATTTATAATTGCTTCTACGTGGTGAGAGGAAACGCTGGTTCTTGAAATAACTTAAGCCCTTATGATGACTACTTAACTTATTCGGCTACAATCAGAGATGCTAACAGCAGTTGTAAACCAGTTAAGGAATTTAGTTATTTATTTCTGAGCGTAATTTATACTAGCATAATCTTCTGGGTGTACGTGAGAAGAAAATTAAATTTGAAAACAGATTTCAGGTTTTCACTTCGAGCAGTATGAAGATGGCTGACTCACTTCTGGGGTGTTGAGCCGTGTAGTCTAGTAGATGTTTACCGACATTTCAGAGGTACTTGCCGCCTCCATTATCAGGGCGATGTGTAAACTTATACCAGACTACACAGCTTAACATCCCAACCACTTACAACTTAATCACGTCTTCAATATATAAATTTTATCTTGTATATTTGCTTATAGCTCAAGAAGGAAATGTCTAATTTTCACCAAACTTGGCACACTTATTCCTTAAGAGCAAAGAGAGATTTTAGACAGGTCAGACATTCCAAAAAATTGTCACAGTTAAGGATGTATTATTATGAAACCAAGCACAGTAAGAACAGCCCCAAGAACGGGCTTCGTTTCGATGAAGAGATTACAAAGATAAATTCCAGAACCCTGAGAAACTTGTCTTGGATTCGAGTACCGATGAAGATTACCTTTACCTCGGGAACTAAAGACGATAGAAGAATGGCACAAATACCAAAGCTGTTTCTTTCGACGAGGGTATTAAAGGAGCAATGGCCGAAACCCCGAAAATCGTGGGTGTTAGTCCCGGTGAAGATGTTTCTGTTGCTCGGAAACTGTGCACGTTAAGAGTACAGAACCAAAATTATAGTTGTTTATTTCGGCAGGATGATTACATGAATAAAGGCCATAAACCCGATAAAATAGTGGGTTCAAGTCTCGGTGAAAATGTGTTTAGGGATCATCTTTGTTTATGATATTCAGCGATATAAATCAATTGATAGGTCCTGTGGTAAGTTAATGGACAATGAACATTAGTAAGACATTTCGAATTTGATCCAGTATTACTGCTAATTTGTCTTTGTTCAGCTGCTGTGGTTCGTTGGTTAACATCATCGAACGAAAAAGGAAATAAAGTGTAATATTTTGTCCAGAGGCCATATTTTTGTATTACAGTTTACAAACGTGTCTGTAACTGAAGTTTAATGTTTGAAGATAAGTTACCACACGAAATAAGGTAATCCTTTTCAAATATATGGACGAATGCAGTGTTGGTGGTACCAGTGACAGAGAACTTAAAACTGTGAAAATGCAATAGTTTTCACAGGAATAATGTTTGTACGAAATTTAATGAAGACCCCTCCAGTGTGTTTTGGATTAATTTGGTTAAAATCGTGGACATGGTATACCTAGCTTTGCCTGCAGACAGAAACAGTTAGATGAGTGGAGTCGTGAGTTTTAGGCAAAAACTCATTTTCGTTCATTATCTTGTGTATACAGTGTGTACCAAATATATATATACATATTATAATACGGAATATTAACCTTGTTTTTATACATCTTGGGAAAAACTGTTTTGTTTACATTACAGATTACAATGAAGTGTCTTACTTGGACACACGAAGTGGAAGAATGGTTACGTAATTAGTAGTATCTCAAATTGTACTTCTGGGCTAATAATGTGTGTAAGTTACATGCGTGTGAGATGACCGAGACATGCATCACATATGTAGGAAACAAAGAAATGCACACAACATGTTAGTGGATATTAATTTTAGTTATTACTTGTATGAAATGGTTCCCGGAAACCACACGTGTGGAGGCTACAGAGGTTCTGGCGCTATGGGAGAAAAAATAGATTGTAAGACACTGGGTGCAGACGGACTGATAATATTGATCTGGATCTCAGATGAAATCATTTATGATGATGATTACTGGATTCATCTTGTTGAAGATGGGGTGTAGCAGTTGTATATCGTGAACACTGCCATGAAAATTTGGTTTCGGGTTGAATTTAATTGTTCATGAAACCCATTGCATCATGTATGCAGTTAGATTTCTAAAGATCAATTTGTTTTACAGCTAGTTAAGTGTACTGAAGTTTTTTTATATTTCTTTGCTAGCTGTTTGTTTCAATGAGTAGGCCTGTATTTAAATTAAGTTCACATTTGGTTGGTAGGTAGGTAGTTAGTTACGTGAGCGTGGGAAGTTTATTTTATGTTTCGTAGCTAGCCAGCTAATTAAGTGAGTTAATGGAAGCTGAATTATGTTGTGTAGTTAGTTAAGTGAATACAGTGAAGTTCAATTATGTCGACGTTCATTTTCTTTCCAAGCTAGCAACTGAAGTTTAGCGTTCAGTTTCGTACCAAGGCACTTATTTATTTAACTTATGTTTTGTAGCGAGCTAGTTAAGTAAATACTTTAAAGTATAATTTATATTTCTCAGCTATCTATTTAAGTATGTTGAAACTCAATTTATGTTTCCTAGTTAAGTAAGAGTGATGAAATCTACTTCATGTTTTCTAAAGCTACAATTTGCTGCTTCTAATTGGGCAACAGATATTTAAATAGACGAGCATCATCCACGAATTTATTTATGACATAGCTTCCTCCATATTAATTCTGGATGTTAGCCTTCATTATAAAATCTGCCGAAGTTGATAGATCTGCATTCCCATTCAAATATCCTAAGTAATACCATATTTTGTTTCTCAAATACGGATGTAATAGACAATGTCTGTAGTGGATATCTCCAATTACATATATAAAAGGTTCAGGGGATAACATTTATAATGGCTAATTAGCCTGTTATATAAGAGGATGATTGGTTTGTGGTAAATAGAATTTTACTTTCAATGCAGGACGATGGTTCCAATTATTCTCAGATAGGCCTATGGTTAATTGATTTTGCTGTAACTCTAATTTAGCATTATTTTTAATATATTAGGTAATGTCGGTGTATACAAATAGAGGGGTCTAATGTAACAGAAACTAACATAAAGAGTGCATTATCTTATTAATGTTAAATGAAATATTTGACTAGATAAAATTGACCAATTTAGACAATCAGTCGTAAAAGGAATATTCCTTTGAAACTTTGAGTACCAGAGGCCAGTAATTTTAGTGTATTGAAAATACATTGAAATAGATTTATCGTGTCGCGCCCAAACTAGGGGACATATTGGTGACGCTCATTAAGATAGGCTGACATTTAATTTTGTCGAACCATGTTCTTTTTTTGTTGACATTGATTCACTTTAAGGATTAATATTTTATTGGCATGTGTCAAGTTTAACGTGCACGTTTTTAGTCATTTGACGCATTTTTGTGGCATGTGCACACACCTTTACATACCCAGAACACAAACATATAACAGACAAATATGTACACAGTCCGTATGCGCACGATTCTACACACTTCACAGAGACTTCGAATACTTGCTTCCTTGGATGTGTACATAAATACAATTTTACAGACAAAGTGTTTCAGTTTGTTTAAATCTATACCATGCGTTGTGGCGATCATTTTGAGCATCTTCTGTAACCATTATTTTCATTACTATTGTACGTTATCAACAAAACATTTGATAATGGCTCTTTTAAAAATTATTTGCGGGCCTGCATTCTGTTTTCACCTTATCACCTACCTGGTCACGTGGTATGCGTTTTACTCTATATTTTTTAAACACGCTGTATATATATATATTGCTCATGTGCACACATACAGATGTTCTATAAGACTTTAGTGTGGCCACTCACACCTACCTAATTTTGATTAAGAAACGTTGTGGTTAGGAGTGGGAAAGCGTTAGCCTTTTCCCAGCTCCAAACTCTAACAGAGATGACAAGGAATTTACCAACATAAGAATAAACTGACTTATTCTAACAACATTAAATTAAGTCTCTGGAGAGTAAAATAGGTGACATCACACATCTTTATTATATATCGCCAATTCGCTGTATCGTGTTGAGCCATATTTTCTCCAAATATACAGCTGTTGGTATTAATCTCCATAATTGAATAGCTACCTGGTGGTGATACAGCAGCGGACACGTATTACTTTATGCATTATGGAATGCACTTTATCTGGCCCCGTAGTAACCTAACCACCAAATGGGAAAACAGAAGTATTTTGTATTTTTAAGATTGTCTTATACACGAATTTGTATAAAATGCATTCAGCTGTTAAGATCTGAAATACATGTTATCGCTTATTTATACGTATACTTACCTAAAATGTTTTCCGCATTCTCAGCGTGGTCTCATAATTTTCATAAATCCCGTTCCGTTTCTAATAGTTCAGTGACTGTCATTATGGATAATTATCCTCTTTAATTATAATTAAATCGGCTTCATGTGTTTTAGTAAAACCTGCGAAGAGGCGCACAAATTGAATAAAACAATTTAATATAACCGTTTTTAGGCATTTCAGATTACAATCCCTAAAACGAAATAGCTTTGTATGGATGTTCACATATTTCAACTCGCAAACCACACAATTAATTTGGATGAACTTCAGTAGACTCCTCTGTATGGCACAGCCGCATTAAAACTTTGAATAATTTAATTTTGGTCCGTTTTTGTTTATCACAACCCACACTTAACCAGTGGACTGTAAAGAAAATTCAATTGCATAAATAATACTTGGTTTGGCCGCTCACACTTCACACGTGTCGGTAATACATTGCATGCTTCTCTTCCGGCGTAGAGGACGCATTGAACTCCCCAAGCCTTAACTGAGAACGTGTTGATTGCGTCGTTCACTGTATGCATCTCTCTATCTCCTTTACTTCTTCTGTGTTTATAATCTTTTTGAACAGGGACCACCTTTAAATTTTTAACCAAAATAATAGTTAAGAAAATTAATTTTAGCTGTAGAAATATAACTAGATGAAACATGCTGATGAACCGAGAATTATATGTATTCTTATCAATTATAACTAAACATTTACTTCATACTTTCTGTTCATATCACATCTCATTAATTCTTTGAAGTCGAAGCTGGTCTAAATAATATGTTTTAGTTGAATCCGTACCTCAGAGAAAACACAGCACTTCTCCATTACAAAGATCATCTCCACTGAATTGGCACATTCATCGCCCTGATGATGGAGGTAGTATGATCTCTGAAACGTTGGTAAACATATATCATACTACACGGCGTAACAACCCAGAAGACAGAAATCTTCATACTCACCGCCCTGATGACGGAGACAGTATGACCTCTGAAACGTTGGTTAACATCGACCAGACTACACAGCGCAACAACCCAGAAGACAGAAATCTTCATACTCACCGCTGTGAAAACCTCAAATCATACAAAGTAATCTCTGTTGATCTTTATAAGTCTTTTAATAATGACGTAACACAACATAACGCACTCATTTAATGCATCCTGTCTTTGAACTTAGCCTTGTTGTATGTGACGGACTTCTGATTTATCTTGATTTGTATTCAGAATACATTTATCACATAGAATTAGTGTCCTTTGGTAACTTCTGGCATGTGATCGGACATAGGTTCAGGTCGCCTGCAGTCATTGTAAAACTTAGCGAGATTTCAGTATCTTACTGTGACAACATTGAGATGGCCTTCTTCTGGAATATTTAGCCATGTAGTGTGGTAGAATTAACCGACGTTGCAGGAGTGCGTACCGCCTCCATCGCCCTGACGATGGAGTCAGTAGAAGCTCTTAAACGTCGGACAGTTTATACCAGATTACACGGCGCAACGTCTAAGAAGACTTATTTTTGGTGGTACCCGTTTTCTGTTAGAACACCGAATGATTTTCCCGTACAATGAAGAGGCACGTGGTATTTGTCAATGACAGTTTTTATGTAAATGAGGCATTTTGAGGCCACGGTGACGGTACGCCATGCTAATGGCACAAACAAATGTGCTATAGGGGTAACACTGCATGAACGATTTAAGCGCGTGTTGAGGTTTGACAGATAATCTCTACTTCATGGACGGAATATTATTTCTCCATTCTCTGTGTTTGTAATTAATTCAGAATAGTTTGGGAACAAATACTGACAGTTAACACTCGAAATGTAGACTGCGCTAATTCCGCATTTGACATTACGTAAACTAACAGTAACTCAGGAGATGAATCTGGACAGAAAAGTCTTACAGAAAAAAACGTTTAACATTGAGTCTGTCATGTGTTTATCTAAATTTGAGTGTTTTAGGAATGCAGACATTTGACAATTATGAGTATTCCATTGCATGGATGTGCGAAATTATACGTTGGCTGACTAAAAAGTAGTTTGAATTTTTTCAAAGTAAATTTGTTTATTTTCATGTTGAAACAAAACTTCAAGTGTTTTCTATTTAGAATTTACTGGTTCAATAGAGAAAAAACATTGCTTACACACCGCTTTTATATGACTACCCTCATGCATTAACATAACACACAACTGTAAAAATGAAACGAAAGATACATATCGGTTACTAAAAATTAAGGAATAATGGAGGGATTAAATAAAGGTTAAGTTTTGAAGAATAATGTATCATTTGGACCCGCGGATAATTGTTCTTTATTTAAAAATAACATTTAACCTCAATGTCTGTAGTTTTCCATTTTTGCCATTGAAGTTAGACTACTACCAAACTTTCATGTATGATTTGAGGTTTTCAGGACGATGAGTATGAATATTTCTGTCTTCTGGGTTGTTGCGCTGTGTAGTATGGTCGATGGTTACCAACGTTTCAGAGGTCATACTGCCTCCGTCATCAGGGCGATGAGTATGAAGATTTCTGTCTTCTGGGTTGTTGCGCTGTGTAGTATGGTCGATAGTTACCGACGTTTCAGAGGTCATACTGCCTCCGTCATCAGGGCGATGAGTATGAAGATTTCTGTCTTCTGGGTTGTTGCGCTGTGTAGTATGGTCGATGGTTACCAATGTTTCAGAGGTCATACTGCCTCCGTCATCAGGACGATGAGTATGAAGATTTCTGTCTTCTGGGTTGTTGCGCTGTGTAGTATGGTCGATGGTTACCAACGTTTCAGAGGTCATACTGCCTCCGTCATCAGGGCGATGAGTATGAAGATTTCTGTCTTCTGGGTTGTTGCGCTGTATAGTCTGGTAGATGTTTACCAACGTTTCAGAGGTCATACTGCCTCCGTCATCAGGGCGATTCATCATATCGACGGAGGCAGTATGTCCTCCGAAACGTTGGTTAACATCGACCATACTACACGGCGCTACAACCCAGAAGACAGAAATCTTCAAATTTTCATGTGTGACATTAACAAGACTGAAAATGTGTATTCCGTGATGGAGTACACAGTGTATCCACGTGCGTTCTTTGCCCCATTGCAGTCTGAATGCTCCCTACATAAGGAATATAGAATAAGTCTGAAGATTGCAGACGATCGTGCATTATCTCTGTCTTTATACATTGTTCATCGTATAAATTACACATAAAATCAAAACTTTTAAAGCTGGATTTTCTTTGTTCGTCAAGGAAGGGACAGAAACCCAAGCTGTTATCAAGTTATAGTTTTTATAAGATGTCGCCATCACATCGTTTCAGGATCCCATCTCGCAAGTTCGTGCGTTCGCCACGCTGGTATTACAGAGTGTTGGAATTATAAGTACGGCTTTGCGATGACCTCCGATGGCGTAATGTCCATATAAGTTTTCATAAAAGCCGGTTTAGTGATTTTCGAATGAATGTGTTCACATCGACAGACAGGTTTAGCTTTGTGTGTGTTCACTCTCTGTAGATAGCGCAGAAAACACATAAATGTTAATAATTACCACAGGTGAAATTGAATGTGATGAGTAACAGATTTGTTTTTTTTAACAGGTAAGCACACGAACTTCAAGAAATGCCACTTGCATCACCGGCATTGAATTTGGTGAGTTTAACCCATCCATTAATACGAACATGAATCCACCCATATTAACGAAAGCCGGCCACACCAAAATAATCTTGTTTAATAGTGTATTTTCTTTAGACATTAGCCGTTGACATTTAAATTCTTAATGAAAGTTACGAAGTTACCACGGACGTTCACAGAAAGAAGCATTTTCCATATAATAAAATTTGGCACTGGAAGGGTTAAATATTACTGCTTTGAAATATGAGTGGCTACTAACAATAAGTACAAGAATGCACATGACTATAATCGTCTACGGAAAACTAAAATGTGTACAGTATAAACCTTTACATTATTAGCAACTTTTATTTTTTAATTGTTTTTATTTATTATTTAAAGATTTCTGGGTTTTTGCTCTGTGTAGTCTGGTAGATGTTTACCAACGTTTCAGATGAATCGCCCTGATGACGGAGGCAGTATGACCTATGAATTGTTGGTAAACATCGATCAGACTACACAGCGCAACAATACAGAAATTTTCATTCTCACCGCCCAGATGATGGAGGCAGTATGACCTCTGAAACGTTGATAAACATTACCAGACTACACAGCGCAACAACACAGAAGACAGAAATTTTCATTCTCACCGCCCTGATGATGGAGGCAGTATGACCTCTGAAACGTTGGTAAACATCGACCAGACTACACATCGCAACAACCCAGAAGACAGACATCTTCATACTCATCGCCCTGATGACGGAGGCAGTATGACCTCTGAAACGTTGGTAAACATCGACCAGACTACACAGCGCAACAACCCAGAAGACAGAAATCTTCATACTCATCGCCCTGATGATGAAGGCAGTATGACCTCTGAAACGTTGGTTAACATCGACCAGACTACACAGGGCAACAACACAGAAGACAGAAATCTTCATACTCATCGCCCTGATGATGAAGGCAGTATGGCCTCTGAAACGTTGGTTAACATCGACCAGACTACACAGGGCAACAACACAGAAGACAGAAATCTTCATACTCACCGCCCTGATGATGGAGGCAGTATGACCTCTGAAACGTTGGTAAACATCTACCAGACTACACAGCGCAACAACCCAGAAGATGGAAATCTTCATACTCACCGCCCTGATGATGGAGGCAGTATGACCTCTGAAACGTTGGTAAACATCGACCAGACTACACAGCGCAACAACCCAGAAGACAGAAATCTTCATACTCACCGCTGTGAAACTTCAGATCTTACAATGGTATTTGTCTAGGGGAAAACGTACAGTGTAAGCCGTTTGCGAATAATAAAAAGAGCAAGGCAATTATTTCTGACCAGATCGATAACAATCGACTTCTGAGGGAAAACACCGTATGGTGTGATCTGACTTAACAGCAGCAAGTGACAATTACGCTGTAGCACTTGTCACGTGGTTAGAGACAAACTGGTATCAGTCACGCTTCGCCATCTTGTCGCGGGTTGCCAAGTCCCACTTCTTGTAGCATTGATGTTAGATTTGGGACTTACGCAGGACCTACACCGAAGACATACAACATGCGTTGCGACATCGTGGAACAGCACAATGTTCGTTTGAGAGATATCTTCCGGCGTTGGATCTTGCTTCTCGTAGGTTTAGACTGAGATTAAAAAAACATTCCTGAAATGAATATGGAGAGCATAGTGCCAGAAGGGCGTATGAACGAAATTACTGTTTTGCAGGGGACAATTCTAAACGCTTATTTGGTTTCACTCTTGAAAAATAGAATACTTAAAAAAAAAAAACTTCTGTGAAGCTGACTGACACATGAGGGCACGTGACATTAGATGTACAGAAGCGTCCAAAACTCACCCGATTTTTTTAACAGAGCAAAACTTCATGCGTGCCGTAAGGGCGAGTATTGTTTTTAATTTAATTAGGATCGTTCTGTGTAGTGAAGTGATCGAAAAACATTGATTAAAGAGCAGTTTGTGGATCTTCTTCCTGGCAAGCAGCCAAAATATACGTATATAATGGGAAAACTTTGTAATCCAATTACATTCATGTGGATAATATCTTCTACCAATTCCTATAGGGCGCGGTATAAGTAACCATCTGACGCCACCAGAACACTAGAATTAAGAATTCATATCGGGCTCGTAGCATGGGTGTTTATCGCAGTTAGCAACATTAATTTCTGTTTGAATCCAGAGTTTTAATTCCCACGTTCTTACTGATTGTACTCATACGTAATACCCCAAAACGTTGTATACACATTACGGAATATTAACATACTCTTGGGACACGCTGTGTGTGTCAAATTATTCCGCTTATTATTATTATTATTATTATTATTATTATTATTATTCCATCTATTCACAATTTTACAGAGTATTTACAGCCATGTACTCGAGACAAACCTTGCCCCTGAGGTACATAGTGCAGCAGCTATTTCCGAAATACATTTTGTTTTTATTACGTGTTACATGTTTTATATGGATTTATTGTGAGGAATGACTATATGTAATATATATTTTACATCAGCGTCTTTCGAATGATGCATGAAGATCCTAAAATGGCAGTTTTCTGAAGTTCCCTGATGTTGTGTTCGCCCGGAATGTTGGCGAAATATTTTCTGAGTGACTCGGAGACAGTTCCTGTTGCTCCTATATAACTATTGGGATTACTTTTGCTTTCACTTTCTACATTCTCTGTATTTCAGTGAGAAGGTCCTTTTATTTCAAGATATCCGCTTCCTTCTTAATCACATTCCTATCACTAGGTTTTTCTATACCAATTAAGAGACAAGTTCCATTTTTGTTTCAAATTATGATGTATTATAATTGTTACTTTATACTTTACCCAGAAGGTCACAGAGGTGCTTACTGTATTGTTTCCATGGTTGTCCTCAGTCTGTACAGGCAAATGCCAGAATAGTAACCAGCTACCTCTCCAGAATAATTACAAACATGTTAACCGTTCAAGTTTCTTCAACGTTGTATGACTTATGCAGTTAATGCACGTTATTTAATCTACCATTTAGTCGGTGTTGGATCCTAACTTAGGACAGTGATAAGGAATTCGAGGTGTTACTGACAAGTTGGATAATATCCAATCAATTCTATTTTGTCTGAATTCTCGTTCAATTTATATGCTGAAATATTTTGGGTTTAGTAGTCTAATGTTTGGGACTTTAATCACATAAATAGTATACGCCCTGTTTTCCTGGTATTTTGAAACGTGTGCCTAAAAGTCATAATTGTTTGATGAATTTTGAGAATGATGTGAATCAGCTTGAAATTATGGGTGAAAAATGTTCTCGCTCATAAAAAAAGTCATACTGAATTTTAGATTACTGGTATTTAACGACGGTATTTCAATTGCAGAGATTATTACCCTTGATTTAGATAGGGAAGCAAATTATAAAATGAAGGAGAATGGTACGCACATGCAGGTCATGGAATATATTAGAACTGTGTCGGGCTACGAAGCCGTGTTGGAATAAACCGAAGGCAAGAGACCGCTTGGGTGACATGGAGGGTAATATCAAATTTATCTTAGAGAAACGATTTCATGACGCGAATTGCATTGAATTGGATAGACACGGGTTCCAATGGCAGGAAGTTTTTTGAGTGGCATAGTGGATTGTAGGTTTTCAATAAGGGACCTTCTGGAGTTAAGTTCGTGTAGTGTTTGATTTCATACTTTTTGAATCATCTTTCCGTGCCCAATCTGAAATCTAAAAATGAAATTTTACAAAATTATCAGTATGCTTTTTATGGGGTGAAGATTAGTACCTCACTGGAAGTGACCCAGATTGAGTTAGTTGCGAAAGATAAATATCAGAATGCTGGTAACTTTGCACCACGCGACTTAATGGCTTAGCAACGGTAGTGCACTTGCCGGAATGAAAAATACACGCAGAATCTTTTTCCAGAAAATCTCATATAAACCACGATGGAAACATTGACATATGTGGGAGGATAATATTAAAATATATTATAGTTAGGTCGAGAGAGTGTATATTGGTTTCAAGTGGTGTTGGTTTTTAATGAAATTTGAGCCTTTGTTGAGTAGAAAATGATCTATGTAAGCAGTTTGTTTACTAGCTACGTTACTATGAATGCTGAATACAATATCTCGATCTTAACAGCTGAAGAAGGACAAATGGCTGTTTACTATTCAGGTACATGACAGGAATTTGCCTTTGGTTATTGAATCCGTCTTGCGTACATTAATTTAAATGCAGGAAGGTATGTAGAGTGGAAGAGTAGTAAGTTTCACTAACTCTGAAGTCGAGAAAAAGTTTTGGTATCGTAATGTATACATGACACGAAGAGGGAAAACACATATTAAAATCTGCATTGGTAAATAGGAATGTGGCGTGCGAAAGAGACGTTCGGATCTTCAACAGACTATTTTCCTTTCTGACATTCATCTTTTGTTTTATGGCAGTGAAGAACTTTAATGTTTATGAGGTATGGCTACCCATAAAATAATATGGCAACTAAAATACTAAGGTTGCCAGCGATTTTTCCATTCGTAATTAAAACAGTTGTTTAAACAGGGGTCTCAAACTCAAACACAGGTCTCAGACTCTTCTCCAGTGAACTAGGAATGTTAGTAATGATTTTGCATCACTAGGAATGTTAGTAATGATTTTGTATCACTAGGAATGTTAGTAATGACTTTGCATCACTAGGAATGTTAGTAATGATTTTGCATCAATAGGAATGTTAGTAATGACTTTGCATCACTAGGAATGTTAGTAATGATTTTGTATCAATAGGAATGTTAGTAATGATTTTGCATCACTAGGAATGTTAGTAATGATTTTGCATCACTAGGAATGTTAGTAATGATTTTGCATCACTAGGAATGTTAGTAATGATTTTGCATCACTAGGAATGTTAGTAATGATTTTTATCACTAGGAATGTTAGTAATGATTTTGTATCACTAGGAATGTTAGTAATTATTTTGCATCACCCATTCGTCGCTATGTTCATTTAGTGTAAGTGTAAACCTAGTGTTCAGTAACTAATCGATTTTCAGACATTGATTTATAAGAATATACTATGAATATAATAATGTGGGCAGGAAGCAATTATGGTATACTATTTGACATTCGCTTCTCTTACAGATTTGCAGTCAGATTTGCTAAAAACAAACATTTTCATGTTCGAATGAAATTAATTGTGCGCCCACTACCTCCTTACTCGACTAATTTGCCACTGTATTTATTTAGGCTTATTCTAGAGACTGTTATTTATCCTTGGGGAAAATACCACAAAATAAGAGTTTCTAAAGTGTTTTCCAAAACTGGGTTCGGTGTTAACATAGCAGCGATAAGAGACTAGCTAATTTCTCAATATTTCTGGCGTTATTTTTGTTTAGAGCTTTTTAAATTTCTCTCTGGTCTTTGTTTCTCAAACTTACTTTCGTTTAATGTCCTTTTTCTAATTCTTTCTTGATGTTTTATCTTTCTACCTTTCTTTTGTGTATTTATATATTTCTTTTCTGTTTTATTACATCATCAGGGATTAGGCATTAATGTCTGTTTCGGCTTCAAATTGATTTGTCCATCTTCTTCGTGGTCGACCTCGATCTCTTCTTCCGCTAGGTTTGTAACTGAACGCAGCCTTAGGAAGTCTTTCTTCTGCATTCGTTCCACATGTTCTTTCCATTTTTTCTATATTAAGTTCTTAAGTCTTCATTTCTTATTCTATCTAATCTAGTACATCCTTTAATTAATTATTGCATTTCTGCCGCTTGGATTCTGCTCCTGTCTCTTTTTCATAATGGCCATGTTTCTGATCCATAGATCAGTGTGGGAATTGCCATCGCTTTATAAAACTTAAGTTGTATGTCCTTCCGTGTTTTCCCTTTTAGGATCTTTTTTAAAGTTCCACAGATGTGTCGGAATCTAATTTTCTATGTAAATCATTGTCATAACCAAAGATAATATCACAACCAAAGTAGGAGAAATGGGATACCATTTCTATGACTGTATTTTCTGTAACAATTTTCGTTTCCTTTCTGTCTTATTGTATTGTATTTTCTTTCCCCTGTCCTGGGACACTCTCGAGTGCTAAATACCGCAGCCATCCACGTTATTACCTTGGTTTAATTTTCCAAGCTGTGTATGTTTCACTTAAGTGCTTCATAGATCTCGTGTCTGTTCTTTGTGGCGGATGGAGATCAGAGGCAACATCTCGCCATGAAGCAAGTAGCTGCGTGAGTTGAAACAGCATAGTAAAGCTAAGACGTTCGTGCTCCCTTCCTCTGAATTTCTGCCGTGTATGCAAATTGCGTTGTGTAGTCTATGAACGGAATGATTGGGTAGAGCTATAAGCTTAAAGCCGCTGGTTGAGAAACTTTACTTGAAATCCGAAGGCTGTAATATTCTTCCATTTATCTACACCATTTCACTTCCCCTTTGGAAATCTCAATGACTATAACTCCACCATCAACCCTTTGCCCCCCCCCCCCTCTAACAGTCTGTTGCCAAAGCTAGTTTATCATTTCATGCTCTAAAAAGAGTGAATGGTGCTTTCTAAGTTTATTCCCAATGTATTTCTAAGGTATTTGAAGGGGCCGGTTTTGTTGGTGCTGGCTTTGGCTTTAATTCGCCCCCTCACCCTAAACTACCATTAATTCACAGCCCCACCTCTCCGCTTAACTGCTGGGTTACTGCTCCTAACTACATTTTGGTCAGATGCCAAATGAGAACCTTTGTTTTGCCCGTCAACCTTAATCGCTCACCAAACCAGTATAAATGTACAACCATGTTGACGTAAAATTAAAATATTCAGCAGAACATGTGTGATGACGCGGTTTTGTGTAGCAGGAACATGATAGCCCTTTAGATGGCTTACTATAGCTGAATAATATATAAGAAGTAGTTCTGGGAACAACGCGTTATCTTATTTTGT
Source organism: Zootermopsis nevadensis (assembly GCF_977971745.1). Taxonomy (NCBI): domain Eukaryota; kingdom Metazoa; phylum Arthropoda; class Insecta; order Blattodea; family Termopsidae; genus Zootermopsis; species Zootermopsis nevadensis. Next base: position 13,155,528 of record NW_028259152.1, on the reverse strand, counting down.
GTTCAGTGGCTGACAGAATTACAACAATAGTAATAATAATTATAATAAATCATTTGATTTTTTACTGTGTGTAATACTTAAAAGGAAACATGTTGTGCCGGTGTAACAGAAATGTTTGGAAAGTCATAAAGGTATTCTTTTCGCCACATTTGACGAGTGTGTTATCAAAAACTTTGTGTGGCCACTGATAGATGGCTGCACGGATAGTTCATACAGTCACTGATAAATGACGATTGGTTGATCGATCGACGCGGCTTACGGGACGTATAGCTTACACAACAATTGATATACGCAGTGCTATTAGTTTAGAATGCCTCTAACAGATGGCTGCACAAATAGTTCGCATGGCCACTGATACGTGGCAGCACTATTGGTAATGTCGTCAATGCAGAGGATAGACTTCCCACTCCAGAAAATGTAACATCCGTAACGTTGGTATAAATGACTGTAAGGAAGAAAGAGTTCGATTTTGCAATAGTATAATGGCTCAACGCCCTTTCCGAATTTAATAATTCATTCTACCCTTCTTGATTTTTACGTGCACACAAACATTACGCGAGATAATGAGTTATTATTTATCGCATAGGATCACGGGAAATTCTTCGCGAATGGTCTTCCCACCACTCACGTCTAAGCATCTGCCATATTGAAGTCAATAAAATTCGAATTGGAAGTAGCCTTCATTTATATAACCGCCAACGTTCAATGGAAATCTGTTCAACCGATTTCGAGGCGGGCATCACGGACTGTGACGCCATGACGGACAATGACGACGTTAGTTATCGAATTAATTTGTGGCTTCGACTTCATGACGGAGAATCATCATACCACTTCCAAGTTTCGAGTATCCGTCACATTTGGATCCTATGAAATTTCAAGGCGCGAGTTGTTAGTAGTCTCCGATGACATAACGTCCATACCTTCAGTCGATCCTGAGTTATTACTTGGCAGAATGTGTAGTTCTTAATACCACAGTTAGATGTCACTACGATTTGGGCTGACAAACGCTGCAGACGGACGGAGATACCTATCAGGAATTCTCCATTGACGCTAAAGCATACGGAAAATTAAAAGACGTAATCTTGCTGTGTAAGATCGTGGTAATTCGAAGCATCTGTTGGTGGAGGCTCTGACAGTAATAGTGATAGTGCCTAATTCTGTCGAGAGCGTATGGTGTGAGTGATTGCCCGTTAATTGTGAATGCATTATAAGAATTACAATTAAAACAGCATGTTAGCAACGATTGCACCAAAACGAGATATTGATATCCCTCCGCCCCCCAGAATTGTGGGGTGTAGTAAATATGAATGAAATTCAAGAAGAATTTGAAGTAGCCATCAATTTGGGTAGTTTATTATATATGCAGCAGAAAAAGTGTCCTAAGAAACCTAGGTTTTAACTAAGATGCAATATGAGTAACATTTAAATTATGTTGCTGGAACGAGATTAACCAATCTTTTCTTGCTGTATATTACCCTTATGTTTGCTTCGCTTAATCCGTAAAACGAGGCCAAAGAATTGGACGGAGAAGAAAGGAATGTAAAGGGAGGGACTAGAACCCTTGGCGGGGTCCCTGAGCGATGAGGGATGAAGCCCTTATTTTATAATAGTCCTCTTTAAGATGCAAAAGTCCTTAATACGATATTCGTATGTGAGTTAACGTTCCGGTCTTTTAAATATTATATGGTTCGTTACACCGGGAGGGGGGGGGGGGGTAACAGTGCTTTTTTTTCCTCGGATAAAGTGCCCGGGGCGTGAAACTGATGTTCGTTTATCTGTAGCAGAAGTTAATACGTGGAGCTTCACCTCCACTCGCACATGTCATTATGGCGTCGTGGCTGTGCGTAGGGACAGCTCGTCAGATCGAAAGATTAATATTGATCGCGCATTTTCGTTGTGTCGTCGTTTTACGTTGTTAAGAACGTTGCGCAATTTATTTAAATGTAAAGACATACCTCGGAGATATTGCGTTTCGGTTCCATACCACCGCAATAAAGCGAGTCACGAATTTTTTGGTTTCCCATTGCATTTAAAAGTTATGTTTGCACTGTACTGTAGTCTATTAAGTGTGCAATAGCATTATGTCTAGAAAAACATTGCGAGAATTACCAAAATGTGACACAGAGACACGAAGTGAGCACGTGCTGTTGGAAAAATGACGCCGATAGACTTGCTCGACGCAGGGTTGCCACAAACCTTCAATTTATAAAAAAAACGCAATATCTGCGAAGCGCAATAAAACGAGGTATGCCTGTAGTACCACCCAAAATTCGAGGGTTTTTTTTTTATTAAATGCCGCTCAGTTAGCATTGTCGTTGGTAAGGACTCTTAAGAAGTAGGAAGGTGAGATTGTTTGCAGTGGTATCACAGTTTTAATAAAAATCCGTCTATTTGTTTCCAGGCTACTAAGGAAGCAACAACACAGGTCTTAGGGGCGAACACGCAGACAAATATGATCATACTTTAACAGTGGCTACTGTTCGGTGCAAAATAAGAAAATAGGGCAAAAATCGTTATGTTTCCTCGGGAATCACAGCGAATGTCCATTAGTAAAATTAATTCATCCCCCCTGCAATCTACATTACTCAAATACGATTTAATAGTGTCATCCCATGTTCCCCCGTGTCACGAGTATTTTTTTGTTCGCTTTAGGTTTTCACATAAAATTGTTTATGAATTTCTCTCCCTCCCCTCTGAAAGCCACCGGAAGAATTTATTTAATCGCTTAGCGTAACAGCACTAGCAGTTTTGCTCGACACTTATCATTCTTCTGTCCAATTACCGCACGCTCCTCTGGTTCTTAGACACGGTCTCTTTCAAAAGGAGGTACAAATCTGCACGGAACTAAAGTTTGGCGTTTATCGGGCACGTGGGTGGACTCTTTGGCCTGACCCATCCCGAGCCCGAAGTTTATCTTGAAACAGTGTTACCCGCACCCCATCTAAGCCCGACTTCTGTTATTCCTGCCCGAATGGAGCTCGGTCTGTTTACAATGTACCCCAGCTGTCGTATCATTAATACGTGTTTTTAATGCGTAAATACCAGTAGCCCTTGAAATAAGTATTCAGCGATACATTTAAACATTTGAGTTTATTTTGAAGTCTTAGGAACGATAGAATGAAACATGATTGAATTCCAAGTTTGTTAGGTGTTATATAGAACTATTTCTGGGAGGGGGGGGGCAACTACGAAAAACCCCGAGAAATCAAGTCGGTGTGACTTATTTCCGGAGCTCGACCATGTTACGATCATAAGACGACCGGAATAACATTTTCATTTGCGAAAAAAATGTATGGACATTGCTGATTTAAAGAAATAAGTAGTCATTTGAAGAGTCGATCTCACCGATGCAGTGGAAGTATATCTGTGCATCACCTAGTGGCGAGGTTCTGAACCACTACTAGTGACCCGACGTAAGAAAGAGACGGGAACATATACACACACTGAAGTACTTCATTTTGTTTAAATTCCCAAAATATATGTAAGGAACAGGAAAACTGGTTTAAATTGAAGCGTCTTATTTCAGTAGACCCTGCCTCATTCCTTCATTCGCTTATTTTCCAGCTGAGAGATGCCTTCTGCAGATAAGATACATCCTTTACTAAGGGATGTTAACTAGACTTGTCACCTTATGGAGGCTGTTGTAACTGGATCCCTTGGGATCTGAACTCGTTCCAGTTCCAGACGAGATGCACTTATAGTTTAGCAAAATTATGCAATTTAACACACAAACCGCAAGTCAGATATTCATATGTGTAGGCCGTAGTAAGCCACGGTGGTCTAGCGGTTAGAACGCTGGTCTTTTAATCCTGGGGTCTCGGGTTCGATTCCCGGCGGTGCCCGAATTTATAACTTGTGTTGGGCAAGGCCGTGGTCTAGGCAACACGGAGTTTTCCTCCGGGGGCTTCCCCGGTTTCAATTACTCCATTCACACACAGAAGAAGGCAATGGCAAACCACTTCTGGATCATCTGCCAAGAACGTATATGAACAGGTCCCAGTCCGAGAAAAGGATGGAAGGATCCTGTTCATATAAACCTGTCATCAGACAGAACACTAAATAATAATAAATAGGCCGTAGTATAACTAAGCAGTTAACGTTTTGCAATATTCTTTACTTTGTTTCTCGCCTCTTTTAGTAATATGCTAAAGTATTCTTCACGTATGTTGCCAACAGTCGAGCTTAATTTTAATCGTAAGTGTCAGAAATTCCAGAAGGAATAGTTTAGAAGAGAAGTTTATGAACAGAACAAACTGAAACTCAGTTAATGTTATAATTGTCACAGAAAAGAAGCTAAAGGCTGGTTTCCGTTTAACTAATTTTCTCGCTCACTGCTGCCTTTATTTTAAAGCGAGTTCTGAGTTTGTCACACTCCGGATCAATAATGAATTATAGCGCTGTGATGGGAGGAGATTAATTCGGAAACTTGTGTGACGCGTCTGTTTATACTTGTACTCTCCAGAAGAAAGTGAAATTGATTTAGAAGAGTCGTTGCCCTGGATCGTACTTCTAAATACTTTTTCAAAGTTAAGATTGTGTCACAGTCTGATGACTTTTGGGGTCACGTCCTCTGTCCGCAAAGTGTGGTGTGTTCATTTTTATTTTTGAACGTTGGTGAGAGACGAAGCAGTCAGTTCGTAGAATGCAAGTTCTCAGAGAGCTGATTCCGATTGCTGATTTCATTTTACTAAGTCTCCTTTTTTGCCTTCAGTAATAAAAGTTCTGATAAGCCTTCTGAATGTCTATTTGGTAGAAGGCTGTGTGCGTCCCGCAAGTAGAATATCTGAAAAAATTATAGTTATGAATCCACTGAAGGGTGAATAGAAAGTGATACGTGAAGAAAATTAGACCGCAAATTTAAAAGATAAATTCTGGCTACGTGTAGGTTGAAGAGACTGGTGAGTCAATCCTTCTGCAGCCGAAACGTCGAAGACGAAGAACAATACTGCGTCAGTGCTACCACCTGTGATTAGTGTTCTAGTAAAACGTCGAACTTGTTGCTAAACCCGCAAGTGGGCCGAGAGAAACATCCCGAGATTGACTGGGTGCCTAGCCACAGGATAACTGATAATATTATTCTCCCTCTCAGGGTGGTAGAACTGCTAAGAACAGAAAACGAAGTTGAACAAAAGAGCATTTTTTATAAGAATATACATGTAAAACGAATACAGCAGTTCGTCAGGGGGCCCAAAGGCACTACGACCTTAACCAAAACCAAGAATTGGGTATAGCACAGATCAGATGAAGTGAACAGCGTTCGTTGGAAGGAAACAATAATTGGCTTCCAGGTGTCACGTGGTATATCACGCCACAGGGAAAACACACAAGGGAAGGGTATGGTAGCACTGATCCACCGAAGTCGTTTGAATTCCTGAGCCGGCCTCTAGAATACAACGGTACACAGCGCAGTAGATATTTAACGCGCTAACAAAATCTAACCAAGTATTTACCGAATTGCAGAAGAAAGCCGTATTTGTACTCAATGCCGTGAAAACCTGAAATCCTAAATACCTAATTGCAAGTTACTCGCTCAAGAAATGCAGCCAGTTGTCCAGTGGCAATCACATCGAACCAAAATGTCTGTTTGAGGTAAAACTTGATTTGTTTTGCTACAAAATAACACCTCAACCGATTCTGTAAGCTTTCTGATTAAATTTATATACACTTTCAAAGTTGTAAAGTCCTTTTAGAATCACCCTGTATTATAACATCCTTTCTCGATGCGACGTCTTATAAGAACAGTTGTGATTCGTCCGTCGCGTCTCTGGCATCTGGATAACCGAAGGCGAATTGTTGCAATTTATTGAGATATTTTAACAGTTTTAATCCACTACTTCAGAAGTTACCATTGGCGGCACACAGAGACAGAGTGATCGCTGTTTAATTGTAATAGAAGTTTTTTTTAAAAAAAAGAAACTAAGTAGCCTATGTGTTCATGTCACGTGGCTACAGGACGAAATCATTTTTTTTCCCCAAAAATAGCCAATAAATCCTTCGGAAATTTGGCCAAGTTGTAACATGTGCGGAATACGGTAACACATCACAGTTGCATTTGCGAATAAATGCTCAATGCAGGTAGTCAGTCGTGAAGTGGGCTGAACATCAAAAGTTCATCTTCCTTGGCAACCACGTATTCAAGGAATTCTGTACTGTATGATAGGTTAAATGCTATGGTGATTTTATGACGTGGAAGACCTGTTTGCTGGCTATACTGATTTGAGGTATCTTGTCGTCGTCCCCCCCCCCCCCCCCCCACTGTGCGAATTCATGAATTGAAAATTGTTTGCAAAATCATCTATTTCCCTTTTAAATCCTTACCTGTTGATCTTTCATGATCGTCTTTCCATCTCATTCGACACTGCTTCATTCTTTCTCGGCTGTAAGGGATTTCTTAAGTCGATACAAATTATATTTGAATTTAAATCTTCTTACCGAACACAAGGATGTAACGTGTGTTGTCGGGAACAACATAGTTACATGCCAGAAGAACGTAGTTTGAAATTAATGTTTTCCCTTTTTATGGAGGGAAGTTTGTTTAGGGAAGGTAGCAGACTAGGCAGCCTGATTTTGTTATGAACCAAGTGCGAAGGAAATATGAATTGCAGATACAGTAAATCCTGTTTATACTGGAATCCGAATTCAGTTTAAATCTGTTGCATCGTAAAAGTTCTCCGGTCCCTAAAGTACGAAGTGAAAACCAGTGTAAAATAACCTCGAATAAAGTTGCAGTGAGATTTAGTCTTCTGGGTTTAACGCCGTGTGGACTTTTCGTCGACACGACGATGTCGGAAGTGCGTTGCTCTGAAACATTGTGTCTGACTTCAAGTCCTATTGGCGTTACAGCCCTTAAGACCGTCTGCAAACTCAAGTGTTTAACAGGAAGGAGAAACAATAGTCTGCTTCGGTGTTTGAGTTTTGTTTGTTCTGATCGTGTACAAGTAATCCTCTTCGATAAGCAGAACATGCTCGCTGGATTTTTTTTTAGAAGGGGTATTCCTACGACAAATTAGGGGGGGGGGGGTGAGGCAGGGCCGTCATAAATACACTAAGGAATATCGATTAAATAATTGGAAGACGTTTCAGAGGTTTATTGCACAGCAATATTGTAGTATAGGTACATATAGAATGGATTGCAGGGTGGTAAATAAGGGTGAGATTTCAAGTTATTACGACAGCCGTGTTCTGGGATTTTGCAGTGTGTGTTTTGGTACTTTGCCTACGTTTCTGTGTTGCTCGCTATGTATGTTACCATTTCCCTGACGATGAAGGCAGCAAGCACCTCTGAAACCGGTGTATTTCTGTCAGACTACACAGTCCGAAAGACAGCTTATCTTCAGAAATAAGGGCGTGTATTAAGTAATATTTATTGTTTAGATGTACCTGTGTAAATTAGAAGTAAGTTTTTTGTTAAACGAATCTTAAACAAGTTGAGAAATACTCCAATAGCTTAAAAATCTTGGCGTTTCTGGCATGTGTATAGCCCCAGTGACTGCAGGGTTGTTGGTGGCATTGGGCGTATCTTGGGGGGGGGGGTGTCTGGCTGGATTATGTCACTAAAAATGTCCCGCGTGGTTACACGGCTTGTTGGGGGACTCTCCCCAGGTAATTATGGTAACCAAACTAGCCTGGAGATTTCCTGCCTTAGTCCCTTCTTTTTCTTTTGTCCGAACGAAAATATGAATGTCTCCTCAAATTGTAAAAACCTCTGCAGCTTCAGGTTTATTGAAATCCGTCCAGCCGTTGTCGACTTCTTGCTTGTGGACGCATCTACAAACAGACATGACGAAGGTAATTCATCAATGAAGGCAAAATTACTACTGGACCTGTCTTAGAAACAGGACGTCGTACGTTGAAACTCACAGACCATAATTTTTCAAGCATTGTACACATGAAATTAATGTGAATGGGTAAAATTGAAAGGGTGTCTACCCCTTTATGTGTTTAACCACTGTAATTATTAATTGGATTTCGATATTGTCGGTCAATTTTTATTTTGGTTCTTGTGAAGTTTAAGTTTATTTTCTGAATCTTCAAGTCGTTGGTAAGGAGTTTCTGGATTTATTTGTAAAATATCTACAGCCATTATTTGAAACTTTCTTTTGTGGGGTGGGGGGATACCAGTAATGTATATATATTTCGTTCATTACAAGGAAAATAATTCTTGTCTTTGCATTGTGGAACAAGTTTATACCAGTCCCGGTCAGTAATGAAACCTGAGTTGATTGTAACAGATTTGATTATGCCGTCACTAATGTCGTTCGTGTTCGCTCTGACTTTTACGTACGCACTGTCATGTGGCTGATTATGAGCTGAGTGCGACAGTGGTATTTGCAGTAATTGAACTCGAAGTCCAATGAGGAATGCAAAATGGCAGAGGAGGTGTCTGGATCCAATTCTTGTTCAGTAGAGTAAAGGGTACTTTGGCTGATAAAGCCTACTAGCAGGCTGTGGTCTGATGTATGTGTTTGTTCGGTTTTTTCCTAAACAGTCAGTGCTTCTTGCCAAATGGAGTGTGATTCTATTACATTTTCGCTTCATTTCTCGTTGTCGATATTCTTTCGCAGACATGTCTGTACTCGTTTGTAACGGGCGACAACTGTGTTGTACATTTGAGCTCGAAGGATGGAAGAAACGAATAACGCACGCATGTGCGGCGTCAGAGGCCTGAGAGCGGAAGTGGGGGTGTGTTGTTAAAACGAGTGTGAAAAAATAAAAAAAAAGAATTTTTAGAAGAGCGCTTTATTTTGAACCAAAGCCAAGTTGATTCGAATGTAGAAATAGTCATTTGGTTTTACAAAGCACTCTGTTCTAGTGGATTGTTAAACCACGCCCTCTGCGCTTTGGTTTTCCATCTGTTGTTTTGTGGTCTTCGTCTCTTATTTTATGACTTGTTGCTCCTACATTTGGAGCTGGAGCCCGTCTCCGGCTTCGATATGTCGAGTTTTACATGCAGGTCCGTACACTTCATTGTGTGTTTCGAATTTAAGATATTCCTAGTTTTTTTTTCCAGTACGGTAGCATAACTCTTTAGCTCCATGTTAAATCATGAAGTGTTTTCTTGGACAAATCTGTTAAAAAAAATTCTATTGATGAAATCTTTAGCTTTAGGTGTTCCAAGATAGTGACTGAATACGGTTGTCTTACTACCAGAGGTGAGTTGATGTTGCAGGTTGGCGAAACGCAATTTATAATAGTTATTAACACTAACCGACTTCGTTTCAGCTTTGTTGTTATTTCAAGTGGTGTTAATTTTTCAGATGTTTTATCTTAGACCAGTGGTATTCAACCTGGGGTACGCGTAGCCCCGGGGGTACGCGAAGACATCTTAGGGGGTACGTGAAATTTAAAAAAAATATATATTATTTTATGATAAACACTGAATAATCAGTAATGTAATTTATTTACTTTATTTTAAATGTAGATTATGTACTATGTATAACTTGAATTATACACCAACAAATTTGGGGGTACAAAGTTGAAGAGAAATTATATCTGGGGGTACGCGAATAAAAAAGGTTGAATACCACTGTGTTAGACTATACCAACCATAGACTGGCCTGATAAAGGAACTTAAAAAACTGTTTATATTCTTACGTAGAGCTCCAGAATTTGTATCTTAGAAAGATTCTGCCGTGTTAAGTGTTCACATAGTATGTTTCTATATGGCGAGCTTTTCAGCATGGCTATAAATTATATTAATTTTTCTTTTCGATCATAGGTTTTTGATGGCATTCTGTAATGAATGTTAATTGTAATTTATTGTTGTATAGTGTTTGGTAACACCAGAGAGCCGATGGCAGGCAGCCGCTAATAAATACGAACGAAAACAAAATTTAACTAATTAATAACGATCTTTCTGTAGTGAATAATTGTTTTGGCGAGGACTTGGCATCCTTTCTCAGACCTTGTTTGTCTTACTAATTCTGCGTAATTTTCACCGTTCCACAAGTACGAATTTGTGTCTTATTATAAAGAAGTTTTTGTTTATTATCCAATTATGTTCAGAAACCTGTTGAGCGTGTGGTCTAACGAAATGTGTGTGATTTTCAGTCAGTTGTGATTCGGATTTCAATTCATCGTTCTTTAAATAAAATGTTTTATTTTTATTTATTGAGATTCAGTGTAGCTTATTTGAACCACTCCTATTGGTTTGTGATCCTGACTACGCTAACTGGTGTCCTCCATTGTAAAGAGAAACGTCGTATTGTGAATTTTCGGATAATTTTGATGAAGTAGTGAACAGAGAAAATAACTATGTGCCCGGTCTGACGCGTTTCGGGTTGTTGTGAGTAATTTAACTTACGTGAATGGTACATAGTTCGTAGATGCAGTCTGCACGTGTACAGGCATACCTCGTTTTATTGCGCTTCGCAGATATTGAGTTTTTTTATAAATTGAAGGTTTGTGGCAACCCTGCGTCGAGCAAGTCTATCGGCGTCATTTTTCGAACAGCATGTGCTCACTTCGTGTCTCTGTGTCACATTTTGGTAATTCTCGCAATGTTTTTTAGACACGTAATAGACTGCAGTATAATGTAAACATAACTTTTATATGCACTGAAAAACCAAAAAATTCGTGTGACTCGCTTTATTGAGGTGGTCTGGAACCGAACCCGCAATGTCTCCGAGGTATGCCTGTATTTATATTTGTTTCATTTAACACGAGAGGTAAATGGAAGGGTGACATTCCTGTTATAAGAGTGTTGGTTCAGGATCTTACTCATTTACTGTTTTTCGTGTTAGCCTTGGCGAGAATTCGTGTTATTGTAAGAGATAATTTAGTTATTTTGGTGATCTGTCAGTTGTTCACTGAGGCAGCTTGTTGGTCTAGTCATTTTTTGTGATTTATTTAAAACAGTGAGTCAGTTTCGTAATTACTCAAGTATTCGGATTGCCAGTCATTATTTGGTCAGATAGTCGAATGTTTGTAAGCTTGGTTAGTAAAGCTTTCGGTTAGTGTGTGGGTAAGTTCGGTTACCAGTCAAGTCAGAAAGCCAGACAGTTGAAGTTTCACTACGGAACGCTGAGAATCTTTTAATCTGTTAGAGAATTCTGTAATCAGAGTAACACGCAGTACCATCTCGGGATACCGTAGACTACTAGCGGAAATGAAAACATTGCCGTTTGTTTCCTTTTCCAGAGTGCGATAGGAGGAGAATTATATTTTCATTTCCGCTCTTTGTCATCTGTCTTGCTTTAACTGGGAAATGTGTTGCCGACGTCTGCATAATTTCGGAATGTCCCGCGGCCAGCTTCCGGACCATGTTTTAAGTTCTCTCTTTCCGAAGCCATTGCTGCATTAACCCCTTTGTCTTCCTTCACACGTGTTTAGTTACGTTTTGGGTAACAAGGGAGTAAGTGCAATTGGCAGATCAAAATACAGTTGTTTAATGGAAAGTGTGAAAGCCTTTGATGACAGTCAGAGATATCAGGTGATGGTCAGTTCACCCTGCCCTGTAAGGATCAGTTGAGGAACATGTTTGTGGCAATGAGGACAATGAATGTGAAGTCCTTTGAGGTACATGCCGTTAAGAAACAAGTGAAATCATGTCATGTGATGTTCAATTAGTGGTATGTAGTTGTAGACTGCGTAAGCCGAACACGTTATTCTGGAGACGAGAGACTTATGAGGAAAAATTCTTTCGATTTTGAGTCGGTAAAATTCCTACTGTAATACTCTTAAAACTAGTTTAATAAAATAACAACCATCTTGATTATAGGGATACCCCAGAAGGCTGTAATCTTCATAATCGCTGGGGGACCTGAAATGTCACGAGGTTCTAGAAGGGAATCCATATCGAAGTTTAAGTTGGGTGGTTTTATTAAATGAAGTCCACCTTTCATGTCGTAATATTCAAGGCACACGAATATCACATCTTTGTTTTTTAGTGACAACCAATTTGTTAGGGCAGCGTTTCTCAACCTATGGTACGCATACCACTGGTGGTACCCGAGCCATTGAGTGGTACGCGAACTAAGTAAGAAAATCAAAATATAATATTAACATAAATAAGTTTTCCCTGAACGCATTTGGTTAGTGGTACATTTAATGTCTTAAATTAGAATTAGTGGTTGAGAACTCCTGTGTTAGGGGATTAATGCCTTTGTGTTGGTGTAAACGTTATAAAACCGTAGGACAGTCTAACTTGTCACTGTCTAAATTCCTATTATCCTAAATAACAACATGGCGGACGCACGTAGTTTTCATGAACGATCAACATTAGCGTCTGCTGCATATCCTTAAAACTGAATATGGTTTATATTCGGCCGCCATTTTGTTTTATATTTTTTAAAGTTTCGTGATCAAGAGCAACACATTTTTCGAAGGTGTGTTGTGTTCTGGAATTTAAAGGCTCTGTACTTGAAGCTCCAGAGCATTCCCATCAAAGTTCGGAAGAGCGCACTGTTTGCATCAGTGATAGAAGAATAAAGGTAGGAAGATGTAATGCATTCTGGCTGGTGATGTTTATACTAAAATACAAAATGTCCCGCAACATGATGTTCGTAACTACGTGCTCTTGGGATAATTTTGAGTCGCATAGTTTAAATAAACACTCCGCACTTACTATGCATAGGCTGTATTTGAGAAATTAGTTAACTAAAACAAAACACGGGGCAGTCAGTGCTTGAAGACCGCTACTTGCGTTTCCTGCAGGAAGAGCTACCATTGATGTTGGAAGATGTTCCTCTGCATCGACAATCAGGGTGGCCATTCCGATAACGTGAGAAACTGAAAATGCAATTTAAATTGTAGTCTAATCTTAATAATAACAACACTAATATAACCTATAATTTAATGGAAATAATATAAAAGTTACAAATGCAAAAAAAAAAAAATGCTTTCTCATTTTCTTGACAAACCGTTCGAGATCGGAACCACATTTATTTGAACTTTTCGACTCAAAATGATCCCAAGAGCACGTGGTTAAGCTATGGACATCAAGTTGCGGGTACTCTGTACAAGGAAGTCTGTTATTAGTGGGATCAGAGAAACTCGTGATATTGTGTTGATTTTTCAGTATTTATTTTTGATTTATTCAGCGACGTTATTGACCTAGTAACGTCGTTGAATAAATCAATTTAACATCGATTGGTAAGATGATTAATGAACTGGAAATGTTATTTAGAAGTTAGCGGTTGCGGTCTCTCGTAAACTGCTGTTATGGTATTTACCCTGAGGTATTGAGAAAAATTAATAAAATCTTAAGTCAGGTTAGACGGTCTACGTTCCGATATTTGAAACCGACTGCTCTGTCGGCCACGACGTTCGATAATGATAGGTCTAATACAGTAAATCGATTTATGTTTATAAGGTAAGGGAATTGGGTTAAATATTGGCAGACATATAATGCCAGCGTGTTAAGAAGGAAGGGATTTCTTCTTAGGTTAGTTCTTACGCACTGGGTAACATTGACATTCGTACGTGATGGTCATGTTCACATGTCATCTTAGTGTTGAAATAAGCTTGCCATTTCAATCTGAATACTGGAACGTGCCTTTAGCCTTCGAATAGGTAATTGTGGTGTCTGTCTTCATTTCCTTTAACCAAGTCTAATACAACGGTTTCATTCTCTATTAAGTACAGAGACTGTGACAAAAACACATAAATATGCCGATAGGTATGTGATCCATATGCTTTATATTATATTAGCAGAATCAGTCAATCAATCAGTCAATCAATATAGTTAATGTGAAATGCGTAGTCTGTTTAATTGTAGTGACGATTGATATAATGTAGGCGTCTATTATCAAAATCGCCTGTCGCTCAGACCGTGAAACATATTCAAATTTAACCAAATTTTGTAGCTTGCAGGTTTAGAAGCCAAGAGATGCCATTAATTTTCATAGCCGCCCGAGATTGTAACAGGATATGGATTTCACGTTTGATACTAACACAGAATGACACCGTGTACTGCGGTTGGAATGACCGTGTTATCTGGAGTTAGCAACCCGCTTAGCGTTTTAAATTAATAACCAGGTATGGCGGAATACCGATCAACAATCACAGTATTTCAGTAAGTGCGTTGTCGCTCGTGTTGATAGTTTTATGACGTGTTATGACGTGTTACATGATCTCTCCTGCAAGCAGTTAACACGTCTGAAATATTATGACCCAGAACTAAGCGATGATTACAATTGTAAATTCACTGTTCGATGTTTGATGGTAATGACTACGGTTGTAGGTGATGCATAAAAGAAAGTACGTCGTTGAATGCGGACACTTTCAGAGAACATGAAATAGATTAGTTTATGTTGGTCATTGATTCGATTCTGCATATCTTATGACGGCAATAGGAAGGAAATGCAAAGACAGATCCAAGTTTTGCATTAATAAGGCTACTTTATGTAATTATTATTAAAATTAAATTATATTATTAAATTATTTGGTTATTCCGTCAAATCACAATGTATTTAAATAAGATAATTAAAATAATTAAAATATCATTCTGTGTTCCATATCGAATAATCGATTTACAATTGGAACAGTTTACAACATGTTTCGGTTTTATTAAACCATCATCAGGTGTAAAATTATATTAAATTTAAAACTCAATTACAATTTTTTACAATTTTTCGTAGTGTAGTTTTTGGAGGTCGTGTCCAGATATTTTCATATAATGGATCAACTTTATTGTTTGAAGTGATGCTTTTGATGTTTACATCGGTCTGTGAAGTAAATGATTCAAAGAAGCATTAATGAATATGGATGAATATAGAAAACAATTAATTAAATAAATAATATATGAGGAAAGTAAAATAAACATACCAGAGATGAAATAGTAGACAACACAGTTGTGTCTGGAGGTGATCCAGAAGTATTACCGTATCCGATCAAGGTTATTCGATATGGAACACAGAATGATATTTTAATTATTTTAATTATCTTATTTAAATACATTGTGAATTGACGGAATAACCAATAATTTAATTTTAATTTAATAAGTCACAATATGACGCAACTACACTATCTTATGTAATTATTATTGTAGTTTTTTTATTACGGTAGAGATATTTGAATGTACTGGCCTTCGTAGCACATTATATGTTTCATTGTGGCCGCCATCCTTGAAAGGTGAAGCTCCTCTAACGTGATTTTTATCCCAGCAGTGTGAAATTAGAGTTTTTTGCATAAGACGCTTCTTTGTTATAGACTTAAGAGTGTCTTCGAACTCTAAGCAACTCCAACGGTATGACTATTCAAATAGGCTAGGTATTACAAAATGAAGTAACTCAGAACGATGATGACAGAACAGCAAATTCTTGTGTTTGCCCTGAAAAGCTTTTGAGTTCTTGTATAGCAGAGGGGCACCTGTGTGATCGCATCAGGGATCCATGGTCTGCCCACGACTCGGTTCGTGTATCCTGTTGCGGGGTAGTTTTCTATGTTCTGTTATCAGTGAGAAAGATATGCATCCTGGAGAATTACAACTGGTTTGTTAGTCACCAGGAATAGCTTTAGTTGAAGGTGCAGTAGGCATTATACCTGTAATGCCAAAAACATAAAGGAAGAGGACTGTTTTGTTCTTATGTTACGAAACGAAGGCGTTTAGGTCTCTTTTGTTATGCGGTCTGTGCCAAAGTTCACTCGTGAATACATATTTTATCTTGTGAAATGTTGAGGGGTGTAAATTTAAGGCTGTCACGGCGGTGGAAACGTCGATTTCGGATTTTATGGATTATTAACTCCGTGTGGACTTGTAGAAGGATATTTTTGTCTGTGTCAGACTGTAACTTCGTTTCTTTTCTCAAAATCGGTCCATAACACTGAATTTAGTGCGTAATATAAAGTGTAGGTACGATTAAAATCGAAATTTTTAATTGAAACCTTTCCCGATGTGCTTTGTAAGGTAAAGTTATCATTTGCGTAAGTACTATGCCATGTACATTACCGAAATATACAATTTGAATATGAATTGCGGTATCTGATACACGACTAGCTTTAATAAACAGAATGTTAATTGAGTTAATTTGTTTGTGGGAGAATTGAAAAGCGTCTAAAGTATACAGAATCATAAAGATCGCTTTTGGCCGATACATGTAAGCCCTTTAATGTGGAGTGCATTTCTACGTAATTGTTTTTAACCCTTCCCGTACAATTGTATTCAGTAGAACTGGATTCTTATGTTTTATATTTTCATTGCAAATATAAATTATATCGCCACGTTGCTGCAAATGTTGCAGAAGCTTCAGACATCAGAAGATGGCATTTTCTTATATACGTTATGCCGCACACGTATAAGGGCAGGGACAGATGCAAGGCGATTTTTTAAGTTGGTAGCAATGAAATATTTCACGCTGTTCCCAGATTTTACAGCCCCTTGAAATCTCTCAATGCTGCTTTTCTATTGCGACCCAAAATTGAATGGAACTGTGTATTGGTAGGGTCAAGAGATTGGCCATGTGATGTGGAGTCCGCATGATGCCAAGGTGTGGGTGAAGCTGTTCTTTGAGATTGTCTCTAGTATGTGTGAAGAAAGGAGTATATATATATAGAAACCGGCAAGGGACTTCGTTAAGTTCGGAGAGGACGGAAGTACCCCTACTCCTTAGTTATCGATGTCTGAAGGTTCTTTATCGTAGTGCAGAAACTAAGTTATTTTGGGCCATGCCCCCCCCCCCCCCCCCCCCCCCCCCCCCGGTATTTCATATTGCAGCAAGAAGCCGTTCTGCCATGCTGCCTCTGAGTTTCTCTGAGGTCATTTTCAAGATCGTAGTTAATGTAATGCTGAGACTTACCGTGATGGTTTGGAAGGAAACGGTTGTGGCCTGTTATTTCGGTACTAGCTCGGCATTCGCCTTAAGAGAATTAGTACAACCGCGAGAAACCTTGGTCTGTATAACGGGTAACCGACCAGGTACCCCTTCAGAGCAGCTGTGAGTGTGTTATTGCTATACTAACCCCCTCTGTGAATATTTTACGCGTTTATCCTTTGACGCTAGAGAGAGAAAGAGAAGAGATAATTGGTGGGGGAGGAAGATTATCTTATAGTTAGCAGGTTCCCAGGCAATTCCCGCTCGTCTTCTAGTAAGGATAAAGTTAAAGAGTTAAAATGGGTTGTTCTTAAGATTTATCCCAAATAAACGGCTGCCCCGATTAACTGACGACCCAATTATCCGGAATCTACTGTAGTCGCTATTTATTTTGAGAATCAATCGAAACATATCAGGTGGTACATGTAGTAAGGGTCATGAGTACCTTTTACGTGCTTAATACACAGTTTACAGTTGTCTGCAATACTCTGCTGACATGTAAATCAGCAGTCAAGATAATCGGACAGCAGACGAACAAGTTGTGTAGTTAATGAAGTCTTCTCGGGCTATCAGCCCTGTTAGATGGTTATTAATCGCCGACGTTTCGAGGACCATCTCTCTCCTCATTCTCAAGGCTGTTGACTGTGTGGCCGTGAAAGCTTCACATCATATAAGTTATATAGTTGTCAGTAGGTCTAATTGGACATGTGAACATGTTTAACCAGTTCTGCATAACACATTATATATTTTCTGTTGAAGAATACCAACATTCCGAATAAAGAAGGATATATTTTGTAAATAATGAACCCAGTTTTTTTACAGAGTTATTTCATGTCCCATCTGCAGTTCATATTTCAGTTTTGTTCTCGCTAAATGTAAACACATCGGTTGTAACTAAAATGACGATCACTTCGTTATTACTGTACACATAATGAAGTATGTTTCTATGGTCAGTATATTTATACCACCGAACACATGTACACTTGTGCTTTGATATGTTGGGGCCAGTTTTAATTAGCACATAACAAAACATTTTACCTTTTGTATTCTCTTAACAAGAGTTTGGTATGCGTCATGTTTTCAACCAGACTGCCTCTTGATGTTTCGTTGTTAATATAATCTATTAACGCAGAATTAAATTGTTTCATCAACACACCGCAGTACAGTCAACAGGTCCGGCTCCGTGAATCGGTACTTGACTCAGGTGAAAATAAGTTTTGTTAAGGACTGCGTGTTGTCGGACATTTGCCCATCACGAGAGCGTGTTTATCTGTTTTAAACTAGAAACGCAATTTCGTGTTTGCTTGCTATGATGTGTTTGTTTTTACTCACAGAAGCCCAAAAGTTATAGGTAATGACGGTAATTGATGAAATGTTCTGTTTTACAAGTGCTTGTACCATGATGCAGCATTTAGAAGTGCCTTTAATATGGGTCACGAGAATTTTGAAGTTCTATAACTTAGTACGATGCGTTTCTATTGTTCCTTCATCATGGACCTCATTTCTATTTGTTGTTGTTGTTTCGAGATACTTAAATTTTTAAACATTTTCAAATATGTTACTTAAAATCATATTCCGCCGTTGTTGCTAATGTTGATCTCGCATTAGGCCCATGTAATTAGTATTGTCTGCATTTACCTCTAGGCCAATTTCTCTGTTAGCCTGTAGGAGAGTTTCTGCATTCTTGATCGTTGTACCCACACCATTCGCCAGGAAATTTACGTCATCAGCATAGGCAAGTATCTGGTGCAGACCATTCAATTCGAGCCCTTCCTGATAACCTCTGACCTTCCTGATAACATATTCTAGAGTAAAATTAAAAAGCAATGGGGACAAAGCATCCCCCTATTTTAAGCCATTCGACACTGGGAATGGATCCGACAAAACTTTACTTATACGAACTCTACTAGGTACCCCATCCATACACATCTTATTTAATCTAACAAGTTTCTTTGTTATTCCAACCGCAATCTAAAAGCAATGCAGTGTCTTTCTTCTGAGTCATGTGCCTTTCTAAAGTCCACAAATAGTTGGTGTACTGATCTATCATACTCCGACTTTTTCTCTAATATTTTTCGAATACAAGAGATCTGATCAATAGTTGGCCTTTTACTAATCAATAATATATACATGACCGCACTCATATTATAGTTCTGACAACTATGAAAACTATAAAGACTGGAAACTATTAAATCATCTGTTCATTAAACTTCATGATGTACTGGCTGATGAAATTAGCTCCACGCTATGTGGTTGTCCATGGAAAGCCGTTGAGTAGGTACTCAACTGGCCAAGAAATTCCCTGTTCGTGTAGACCCGAGTTCAGATTCTGCAATTGAGCGTTGTTGTTGAATCCAGTACACGCTTTCTCACCATATCGCTCCCGCCAATATAAATTTCAAGTTCAGTATCTTCCCAACGCAAATGATCCATTGAGGTTCTCCGACGTATACAGTTTTGTATTATTATATTGTTTGCCCCCATGCATACCATCCCATCCGCTCTTCTTTGAAATTTCCTAAAAAAATTTATGTGCAAAAAGTAAATTGGAAAGCCAAGCTCATTAAATCTACTTAAGAATTATATAAAAACAACCCACGACCGCTGTCTTACATTCTTCGCGGATCGTCGTTCATAAACTTAATCTACATCTCATCTGACGATACGTAACGTAACAGTAGCATTGTGTAAAAATCAAGCAAGGTGAATGGTTTGCTCTCAAAATGATGGTTTCTTTCGGATAAAGACATTGAAATAAGATTGTCTTAGATCTCATTATACCCGCCGCACGTTTCCTTCATAATTACTGGGGAGGAGAAATGGTCCGTGTATTTGGGCACCGACCGTGAAAGTGGGGCCAAATGTGCACGTACCCGTAATTTCGTCGCTGGGTTGGGGGGGGGGGGGGTCTTTAGTTATCGAGTAAGTGGTTGGATCGGCCCTGACTCCGTGTGAAGAAAAATCTCTTCTCTTGCCGATAATTGAATGAATCCTGGTCTACGAGCCAGTTAGTGTGATTTTACAGCTGTGAAAATGTATTTTTCTTCTGGATTATGACGCGTTGTGGTCTAAAGGCGTTTATCAACGTTTCGTAGTAGCGTATCGCTACCATTTTATTATTATTTAGTGTTCTGTCTGACGACAGGTCCATATGAACAGGATCCTTCCATCCTTTTCTCGGACTGGGACCTGTTCATATACGTTCTTGGCAGATGATCCAGAAGTGGTTTGCCATTGCCTTCTTCTGTGTGTGAATGGAGTAATTGTTGGGATGCCACGGAGAAACCGGGGAAGCCCCCGGAGGAAAACTCCGTGTTGCCTAGACCACGGCCTTGCCCAACACAAGTTATAAATTCGGGCACCGCCGGGAATCGAACCCGAGACCCCAGGATTACAAGGTCAGCGTTCTAACCGCTAGGTAATAATTTGATCTACTGTCTGAACTGTCGCATTTCGTGGAATAGTTGCTGTTATCGTAATGGTGAACTGCGTAATTACATTTTCAATGTCGTGTTCTGTCAGACATTTCCTCAGCCAATACTGTGTGAATTCGATTCGTTTACAAGATTGGCTTCGAGGCACAGAGGCGCAATGAGTGAACTGCGCTTCTGTGTTCTGCAGTATACACGTGGCGATGGACCCTGCAGGGCTTGTCGTTTCTCTGTTCCTGCTGGTAATTGGGCCGGACCGGACACACGGAGATTTGCTCTTGAAATTTCTGTTTCTTTCGTTGTACTCTCTCAGCATCCGTTTTATTCTCATACTCCCTCTCTTGTCTCTCATGCTTAGGAACCTTTCTTTATTCCTTCCGTTTACCGTCCTATTATATATATTTCGAATTTCCCCGGCTTTCACATGGTGTATTCTCAAAGTGGAATTAATTTGTACGC
The DNA here is from genome assembly GCF_977971745.1 of Zootermopsis nevadensis. Taxonomy (NCBI): domain Eukaryota; kingdom Metazoa; phylum Arthropoda; class Insecta; order Blattodea; family Termopsidae; genus Zootermopsis; species Zootermopsis nevadensis. The sequence goes on along the minus strand of NW_028259152.1, from coordinate 13,134,887 downwards.
TATGATTTCTCCATATGCTGTGTTTGTATTGCTTTCCGGAGTGTACGTCACTAATTGTAGGTCTTATAAACTTATTGTAATAATGCATAGGCTGGATTGACTGATAGGTGGATAGATTAGACATTCAATTGATTAGATATATTAGATAGGTCTACAAGATAGGTTAACTATATTAGGCATAGATTAGATAGGTAGATTACATTTTTTTTTGTTATTGTATTTTATGTACAAATATAAAACATTTACAGTTTATATGTTAAGGATATTACGAGCTGTTGGTTACATTGTAATGGGTCTATAATACAAATAATTGCAGTTTGATTTATGTATCTAAGCCCAAGGGTTGATACTTTTTTCTCCTATAAGGTATCATTGAGTAGAAATTGCCTCTTGTTAATTTACCGCGAATGGACAGGTATGTGGGTGGGTGAATGGTTGGTTGGAAATTGGATGGGGCAGACAGAAGGATGATTGGGTGTGTGGGTACTTGTAGGAAGGAAGAAAGAGAGAGAACATGGATGACCTGTTTGAAGGAAATGAGAAGTGGTTGTACACACCAAACATTATTTTATTTCTGATAAGCGTATTATATACAGATACAGTAACAAGCAGTTGTATAGGGCCCTGTACTGGACGGTCTGATAATTTTATTTTGGTTGTGAAGTGGACTGAAAGATATGAAACTTGTTACAGAACAAGCATTTCCATCTATCTCTGCTTATAAAGTTTTAATGAAGTCGTTTGTGGGTTAACCCAGATTGAAATTGTACACGTTTTGACAGATCTACGTCACTTGTTAGATGCGCGGTACTGCTGATGATTTTTTTTCCTATTATAAAGAGAAATTTATGAAATGATGCTAAATTTACCTCCAGAGCAGTTAGTATATATTGCCCAAACTATTTCGTTCGCAGATACTGATAACACAAAACCGACCTGGACGTATGTTTCCTATAGAATTTTATGCAAAACTGCTGTAATGCAGTCTCGCTTTGTTCTCCCTCTCCTTCGACATTCCTCCACCGTCATCACAGTCGTTACGTCACGGAATAATAATAGCTTTGGCTTCGATTTCGTTAAAAGCCTGTCACTAAGCCGGAGGACAGTGTATTGTAAATCGGTACGATTTATAAAAAAATATAAAGGATTTGTTATTTGAGGCTTTTTATGGGCGAGGCGGCCCATCTAAACATGTCAAAATGTTGGAGGGGTCTAGCTTATATTTAGCGGTGAAATTTTGAAGGAGGAAGCTTGTGGCTGAGAATAGAGATAGAGCATCAGTTCTTTTCGCGATACCCACAGATTTATGGTTCATTAATGAATTGGAAGTAACACGTCTGCACTGTTTATTGGCTGTTGTCAATGCATTGAACAAATTAGAACTTAAATCTTAAAAACGAAACTGTTACTAATTTAATCGGATTTTTGTTCCTGGCTGTTCTACCACATCAGATGCGCCTTATGGAGACCTTTTCTTGAATTCCTCCCCTAACTGTTTCAACGTCGTCTTTCAGTTTTGAGTTCAGTAGTGGCATTTCCAACACATCAAGTAATGGAGCAGTTTATTCAATTGGCTTGTGATATGTTTTCCATATCCTCTTCAACAGGGTGTTGAGGAGGATATTTGGGCCTAAGAGGGAAGACGATGGGGCGTGGAGAAAACTGCATAATTATGAGCTTAAAAATCTGTACTCCTCCCCAATATTGTCAGGGTGATTAAGTAGAGAAGAATGAGATGGGCGGGGCATGTAGCGCGCATGGATGGGACAAGAGGTGTGCACCGGGTATTGGTTGGGAAGCCTGAGGGAAAGAGACCGCTGGGGAGACCTAGACGTAGATGGGAGGATAATCTCAGGCGGGATCTATGGGAGATAGGAGTCGAAGGAAACTGGATTTTGTTGGCCCAGGACAGGGTCCGGTGGAGGGCTTTGGTTAATTCGGTGATGAACCTTCGGGTTCAGTAAGCCATCTAGTTAGTTAGTTCAGATGTAATTTTTGATTCCTCTACGCCAGATATAGTGGTTATACCTCTGTGGCCCATTTTCCTGTGCCTTTTTTGTGAAACCGGTCTCTACTACATGAAGGTGATATTAGACATTAAATCAGAATGCGCCCTATGTTGCCCGTTCTGCCCCCTACACAGCAGAGACACGAGTTTTGTGTTATGTTAGCTTCTCTGTCTGCTTTTCTACTTCCGGAGCTAATCTGTTGTATGTTGTACACATACACTCCGAGCGTTTCACGATGCAAATGTAAAACTGACTTCAAAAAGTCTGCCAATTTGTCTCTCAACCTGTCACTCCTTCCGCCTGTAATGTGTGCCTCTCCTTGCTGTTCGTCTATCTGTATTTGTCTCTATTCTGTCATCTGACTTCACTCTCTCTTTTCTTCGGCCATTCGTATATGTCTTCATGTATTTTCTGTGGGTACTTCTTATATTATGATTTCCTTTTTGTGTTGTCGTGCTGATTATCCGACGAAGGAATTGACTTGCTCACTGGTAGGTTTTAGTTTCAATTTAACAGTGAATCAGTCTTTCGGAAAATTTTAATCAATTATTTAATATTCTAAAGAGGTAGCTCTCGTTTTTCGATGAACGATATTTGTTTAATATTGAAAGTTTACCTTCGAGGATTACTCTGTGCGATTTTACGATAATTGGACGTAGAAAAGGATCGATTCGCAGTAGATTGTGTAGGTGTGTTACGTAGTTTCATGTCCTAGCTCCGATTGCTCGTTTAGTTATCACCATCACGAGTTCTCAGGGTTTTTTTTTAAAATTCTGTAGTATTGGTCTTATTAGCCTAATTGTGGCAAATTGAAAAGGATACGTTATCTGTAGTGGTATTATGTTATTTCATGTAAATGTTTTAGTCGTTTCAGAAGTTGTTCGGAGGTTGGGGTGAGAGACCCACGTTAACAGACTCTAAGGGGCAGAGTCCGTCTTGAGAAGGTAATTCGAGTAGTACGTTCAGGTAGTTAAGAAATTACTGTCTTTTATGGTATTCGAAGATTCATGACCTCATTCATAAAACTCCCCCACTGGCCTCTCTCCTGATCCAGATGAATAAAGTCCACCCCCAGACTCAGTTTTCCGAAGATAGATTTTAATATTATCCTCCCATCTACACCTCGTCCTTCCGAGCTATCTCTTCTCTTCGGTCTTCCCAACTAAAATAGTACACATTTCTTATCTCCCTCTCCGATGCGCGCTGCATGTTCCGCCAATCTCATTCTTCTTGATTTCATTACAGTAATAATATTTGGTGAAGAGTGCCTCACGCAATGTTTTGCAGGCCTGTGTTATGACACCGTAAGTCAACCAGACCTTAAGGAAAGTAGGCTAAAATATAGATCAGAACTGTAACGCTTGTATTGCGTGCAGAGAACTGAAATGGAGTTCTGTGACTTATTGCTACCATATTTCCCGAGGCATTAAACTCATTACTTGTAGCTATTTTTGTTCCTGTGACACATGACAAGTTTTATTCGCATTGGATCCAGCGTTTTGTTCAACGTTTATTGATCCTGATGTCATGTGCCATAGCAGTTTGTCTGAAAATCCTCCGCTCGTGGGATAAGCAAATCCATTTCAGAATTATTCCTATCCGCATCCGTTAATGCAATTTTTCTCATAAGTTATTTGCGCCTTGTCTTGTGTACGAGTATTCTGTGTCCAATACATTTTACATTTCTTCTTTTCTGTATTCTGTTTGGCTTCACCCCACGTCTCGTTTGAATGACAAATTACTTTGCTAAAAAGAAAAGTGATTTTGATAAATTAATTGTTCGTCGGAGTAGTTATTGTCTCAAGGAGAGGAAGAATTTCTTGGTCAACACGTAGCTCAGTCTGCTACTGCCAGTCTGATGGCACATCCCGCGGGAGACGATGAGGAGGGTCCCTGAGAGTACTCCGGGGCCGATATGCATCATTAGGGCCGAGAACCGCCCAGTGTTGTTTGTCTCGACTCTCGGGTGAGCGTGTTTCAACAAGTCAGGACTCTCACAGATCAAGCCTCTGGTACTAATTCGTCGACAAACTGACCTGTTGCTCATAACGCCGCAGGTCAGTGGGTGCGATTACACTTTCGTATGCGTAAAGTCCTGGCTTCGAATCTCGGTCCTGAGACCGGCTACAATGATACGTTTTCTCCTCGGTTCCTCCGGGTAATGGGATGGGGTCTCAAGATGGTCACAGCCGCTTCCTTCCTTATCCTTTCCAATTTATCAGTTATAATCCTCGTACCATTCGACGCCATGACCATAAATGTATTAAGCTTTTGTAAGAGGGTTATCGTATATATGGTTTACCAATAGCCAGTGGCTAAGTATGTGATTAACTTCAATTAAATTCCTTTACAAACTTGTGCTAGATTCCTGAGACATCAGTTTTGAACATAAATTATCCACAAGTATGAAAGATAACGCTGGGTTACATATCTTTGCGACGGTAGGGATTAGTTGTATGATCTTGTTTTCTCGTCTGGCTTTTTAATCTGTAGTCGATATTACTGAACCATAGCTGGACAGAGTTGTTTGTTGATTGTGTGGCGAACTTTTCAGATTGTTGTGATGAACCCTGTGCTTCACTTCACCAGGGCCGTCCCTTGAACATCTCAGCACAGCGCGTACAGCTTGCTATGATCTATGTCAATGACGTACTCGGTTTGTTAAAACGTATCATTAAGTTTCCCCTTAGGGTGGGAAATTGAGAACATGAGAGTTTGATACATAAGTGGCTTAGGATGCTGACCATCAGCGAGTTTTAATATCATGTGTGTTGAATTTTGCAGTTTGATTACGTGAAATAGGAAGATATTCATCGTACTTTTAATCCCAGTGGTACCTGTATACACCACGTACTTTAACATCATTAACTCTGCACTTTGCCTGTAGTACTTGTTGGTTGAGTATCTTTTTTCGGTATAAACAAGATTTGTTTTCTGAAACAAAATTAACTTATTGATCTTTTGATGAACTTCAAGCTTTGAAGGGCTGAGAATTTTATCTTATTATAGGATATTATGAGAAGGAATGGATTACTGAGTGATATCACCGAAGGCCAGGTTGAAGGAAAGCGAGGACTGGGAAGAAGATTGATACAGCTAACCGACGATCTTAAACAAGGAAAGAAGATGACGTTCCAGGAATTAAGACGAGAAGCTGAGAATAGGGAAAACTGGAGAGCTCTGTTTGGGCAGAGCAATGGACCTGTCGTCAGACAGAACACTGAATAATAATAATAATAAAAATAGGATATTAACTTAGTGTTGGTTCTACTCCAGTACCTGCTTTTCAAATCTTGCCCTTGAGATTTCAATTTGAGTAGCCCGTATAGGTAATGCATTAAGTGAAAATGTGTCAGTTTTCCGACGACTTATTCCTCATCCAGCCTACATTTTCCACTCCTGGAATACCCGAGTCATTGAAGTGATTTGTTGTGTGGTGGGATATTTGTATTAACTGGTCCAGGTCTAGGTAATTGTCCAGCTCTTACGTAGAAGTTTTTGATATAATACCTATGAATTACTATGGACAATTCATTTTCACTATATTCAACTGAAATGGCTTATGTTAAAAATACGGAAGCTAATAAAAAACTCTTTGTCATCAACAGCGTTACATTTTGTAGAATTATTCGATAATTTATACAGCTGTGATTGGATTTCTGTGTCTGTAATTTTAACGTGACAGTGATACGATATGACGTAATACATTTAGATTCCGCATTTTATTTTTGACAGGATATTCTCAGTGGGGGAATTAATTATGCCAAATCAGTTGAATTTTTTTTTCGGGTATTATGATGGAACGAAAGTGAATGGCTTTTATATAAAACGTTCCAGAAGACCTTGTTGGTTTAACCATTTAAAGCGCAGTAACTTATATTTTCACCAGCTTTTAACATACATGCTCATAGAATTATTTCCGAGCTACTTACGATTCTCAGAATACACAGCGATTATTTCCCAAACAGCTTCTCAATTACAAAGGTAAATTTGTTAATTTACCTTTGTAATTGAGAAGCGGTTTATTTTCTTTGAGGTAATAAGTTGACGTTTAAATATTTAGATTAGTTTAATGCATCTGAGTGTTAGAGTGTACTAACTGTCGACCTAGACCCAGCGCGAAAATTTTAGAGAGGAGCAGTGAGTCGAGTTCGTACCTTTGAAGGACAGACGGGAATGGTTTGTGCCTGAACACAAACTTTGGATACAGAATGCAAGGATAAGCAGGAACAATGAAGTTTCTAATTTGCCAAGTGTTGTCACGTGACATTTGAACAGGAAAAGAGCTTGAAGGTTGGTTGTGAGGTGAGGTTTGTGTAGGAGAGGTCGTTTAAACCAACAGTCTTTTCAATATGATCCTTACATACTCACTAACTCACTGTATGGTGCAGGAAATTCTTTGAAAAGTTGACTGTATACTCGGAATGTCAAAGAATAGAGTCAAACCACAGTTTCCATTCTCTTTGGTTTGGTATAATTTCTGGTCAGTAGGCTTACCATCTATTTGAATCTGACTGTGGAGCAGAGTCCTTGAGAAACTGATGGTCGCTCGTCTGATGACGTACTTCCGGTCTTTTTTGTATCCCGAAGATCCGTTCTGGTTTCCGCAAAATTCCGCCACTGGACAAGCTGTATCCAGTTCTCCCGTATCTTCACACCCTCCGTTGCTAAGATTCGTGTTTATGTTATGCTGTCATCTTCAGCTGTGTGTGCCAAGTGGTCTCCTCTCTTCAGGCTTTGCTGCCAAATCTCTGTATGTATTCTTATCCTTTCAATGTTTTCCATATGCTCCGCCCATATCTTCCTCTTTGATTTGACCGCGTTTTGTGAATTAGTAGCAGAATGTTCATCCTTCATATTCAGTATTGAAATATAGAGGATGTACTTTAATTTCCTGAGTCCTTCACTTTCATTTTGTTACCGATGATAGAGTTGCATTTCTTTTGGATCCTGTAATTCTCTCGTGCCTGTTTTTCTTCCTTTCTTATTTTCGTTCCTTTCCTTCCTTTTTTAATCATCCTATTCTTTGGTTTTTTATTAATTTTTTTCAATCACTATGTTTTATCCTGTTCCTGTGTTTCATCTCTATCTTTTTCTTTTTGACGTCTTTCCTCCTCTTCACTTTCATGTTTTCTGGACTTAATAGACGTTTTATAATACATAGCCTTAGATGGTACTAGCCATTGCTGTAAGCTTCTCGTGAAAAGAGCGGGAGTAGCCAGCCATCTTTACTGCATGAGAGGAGCGTAGAAGGAATTTCTTCGTTCTTCCAGTATGCACAGTGTTTGCCATACTGTGCGGCAGCTTCTCCTACGCCCACGCACTCCGTGTTGCATACAGTGCCGTTGTGTAGGCGATCCTAGTACAAACGATAATATCATCATATCATATATTGGAATTACACCGAACATTATTGTCTTCATTTTGCGGCGTGTTAGGGAGGTCTAGGGTTTGATTCTCGGTACGAATTATACGTCAAAGTGAGAGGTTTCGTGGCTTTTCTTAGTCACTCACACACTTGATTGATTGTATTGCTTTATGCGATAAAATAGGCCACGAACGATTCATTTCTTATTTTCATTCCTAATCACTTTTCCAATCGATGCTACAGAAGCTGTGTATTTGAAAGCATTATAAAATAACCCGCGCATCAGTTACTGTCTAAAAATTACGTTCAATTTACTGTCTTTTCCTTGAAATCGTAAGAAATAATAGCTGTGACAGTGACACATAGAAGAAACTATTAATGTCAATTAATTGTGTGGAAAATGTAAGGACTATAAAGACAATTCGAAAATTCTCTTAGTATTTAACTTAATCTAAAACAAATTCGATTATAATTTAGTGTTTCAGAACAAACTGGTGAGGAGAGTATTTGGATCGAAAAAAGAAACAATGACAGTGCTGTAATAAGACAAATTATTGATCGTGGGGAAACAGATCAAAACAATATCTGTGTTAGGAACAAAGCACATTGAATTTAAAAACGTGTTCTTGCCATTCGGTTCTCACTCTTTTAATTTCCCGTTACAAGAACGTGATGATAACAACATCTGAGAAGGATTTGAGATTTTCACGGCGGTGAGTCCGAAGATGGATGTCTTCTGAGTTCTTCATCAGTGTAGTCTGATAGAAGTATGCCAACGTTTCAGAGATCCTTGCTGCCTCCATCATCAGGGCGATGAAGGACCTCTGAAAAGTTGGTAAACTTCTAACAGACTACACAGATGAAGAACCCAGAAGACTACCATATTCATAACCACTTTTGGTTGAAACATGTAGTTCAGTTATAACGAAGACTTGGAAGACAGTGAAACTTGAGTCTAAAAGTAACAGTGACAGTTATATGATTGGATTCGAAATTTGTATATTCTAAAACAAATTTTTTCGGCTAAAAATTTGTAAAACGGAGTGAAGTGTATGAATAGGGAAGCATTCACAGATACGAAACTGAATTGAACACACATGATATAATTTTAACAAGAAAATTGGTTTAGCCACATATGTGGGGGAAATTTATATATCAACAGTCGTACCTAAAAGGAGTAACGAATGTCTACCCATAACGTAAGGGAATATGTCGTCTGTAGAATCAAATAATGTGTTGGCCAGAGGGGTCTACTTCTCTCTTCCACTGGACTTGTGGCAAGAAATCATACAGCTAGTAAAGAACATTTCTGATCAATTCCAAAAATCACCGATTACGGGCACCTGCTCCATCGTCGTATCCCATTACAGTGGAGACACTTCTTTTATATAGAACCACTTACCAAATCGCACGCAGTCATTTACATGTTTAAAAAATCTTCTTCCATATAAAGGACTGATTTAAGAAAATTTCGTTCCGAGGCTGCTGAAATTATTCTGTCCATCTTTAGCTGGGTCATACGAGTATGTCAACTCTATTTTAAGTTGATGGGGTTTTTTCCCTTGCACTTGTATAGGTCTTTTTGTAACGGGTAAATATTAATAACATCTCTTAGAGTAAATATCGAATAATTTATATCCATCTAAATGACCAGTAAATATTCAGCCTAATATCGTTCATAACAACATACCACAGAACCATATCCTGATGAAGATAATTCCTTTTTCTTAGGAGCCATTGAAAATTTATCCTTCTGCCTTCGTCTGGGTCTTCAGAGTTGTCTGTTTCTTCAAGATGTCCGATATAATTATTGCACCTACTTCTGTTTTCCACCCCCCCTCCCAAATCTCCCATCTGTAAATTAGTGACAAGTACAAATAAAGATCGCCATGTGGCTACCTTTATCGTCCTCTTGCCCCGCCGTAACCTTACCCCCACTCAACGATCTGATTCTTTGGCATTTCTTTGCGGCAATGGACCAAGTTTCTGACCTCAAAACAACAATAATAACACGACGGCTTTCAGGTGTTTGCCCCTTGGCCTGTTCGGAATTGCTACTCGCGACGTTTCACATATCCTCTTAAGCGACTCAAAACCACAATATAGTAATGAGCATTAAAGTCTCAGCTTTCGTCTTTCGGTGATACAAAACCTTCATACTCTCTTGGATACAAAATTACTCTTCCCAGTATCACAATGTGTGGGCCGTAAGATATTACAAGAAAATACGCAAGATAAATATTACGAACTTTTAGAATATTTTTTATGTTTGTTAATAAATAGCTTTGTTGTGTCGCGCGACCCACCAGAGGCGATCCTCTGCTTGTAGACGGGGCTTCACAACGCGCTGTGTAATAAAATCCATACAGGTGACCCGCCTTCTGTCCTGATTACTTCATGGCACTTTCATTTGTCATGGCACCGTAATTTGGTTTCCTGGGACTCATAAATTTGTAATTGAATATCCAGAACATGCAGGAAGGCGTGGGAGTGTGAGAGCATGGTGTCAGTAAACTGGAGTTATTTGAAAACTCATTGTAACTTTTTACGCTTTTTTCATGAACTTGAAGGCGCGTGTTAGGTTTACAGATCTCGTTCGTGTGCACGTGGAAAGTTGATCTCAAATTATGAGTGATCTTCCTGGCTGCATTATCGGTTGTCCGAAAGGCCCTGATAATGATTGTAAGATTGTGTACTTTGAGTCGGAAAACCTGAAGGGAAGAGAACATTCCAAAGATGGGAGGATAATATTAAAATTAATTTTAAATAAATAGTTGTTTGAACAGACTGGTGTCTCAAGGTATTGAACCTAAGGTTTTTTTTTAAATTCGGGAAATGTCTACCTTGAACGACTGTCGATTTCTTTTCTAAGAAGGACCGTGATCTTCGTAGTTTACGTACGAGTGAATTTTAGAATGAAATTAAATGAGTAATATTTTTACACTTACTTTGCTTTGTTGTTCGTGTTCACAGCTACAAATATATAATTCCTAAGCGAATCGCTGTACAGGTGGGCTTATAACACTACGCAGAGTAGGAAAATACTTTTCCTTGTTATTATCATGAATATTCAGTATAGGTGTATTGTAAATATTTGTAATAAAAGTTTTGCATCTTAATAGATCCATATTTTATGTCATTCACGAACTATTGTCAGTTTTTGAGGGCCGTATCGGACCGGAAGGAACAAACAAATAGATTCACTCGTCAGCTTTCATCAAGATCCGTTCAGTAATTTCGAAGATTAAATGTAGATATGCACCGTTGGGAGGAAACGACCTCTCATAAGCTTGCGTTAATTTCATGCACTCGTACCAATTTTGGGGGATTCATTTCAAACATTCTGTCTGGCATTGGCACACAAGTTTCCAGTTCAGAGTTTTGGTCGCTTCCACAACATGGTAAAACATTGAAGAACCTGTCAATTTTATGTAATACGTCTAATTTACGACAGCTACCGAAACAGCGTTTGGGCTTATATTAAATATACGTGAGACAATGGATAATATACAACTTTATTGCGTTTGTTATGTGACTTTTACTATATATCATTTGTAATTCCTGTCATATATCCTTCTCTTCGCAGTTCAAAGTTACGAGTGTTTCATACATACTTCTTATCACGCATGTATCTACATCAGTAACTCTGTAGACATGCATTCCAGATGTGCTCTGAGTACCGGCTATCCATCCCATCTCCAGTATAGAGTGTCTCCTTCCAAGTCCTTACCTTCCCAATTTATGATAATCTTTTCAGTATCGTTCGTTGTCTTGAAGTGTCTTACTGTTTAACAGCGTTTTTAATAACCTAAAAGTCAGTGGAACAAAATCTGTTCCTTTGGAACGTTGCGCACAGACGTTATGAACTGTTATCTTTCTTGTGTTGGGAAGCTCGCGACCCACTGTGTGCAAATTGCAACTTCAGCACGGGAAGTATTTATTGTCAAGAATCTGAGAAGTACTGATGCGTGTTGCTTTACACGGGCTGTCTTACCTTCGTCGTCTTCGCTGGCCTTGTAATCCTGGGGTCTCGGGTTCGATTCCCGGCGGTGCCCGAATTTATAACTTGTGTTGGGCAAGGCCGTGGTCTAGGCAACACGGAGTTTTCCTCCGGGGGCTTCCCCGGTTTCTCCGTGGCATCCCAACAATTACTCCATTCACACCCAGAAGAAGGCAATGGCAAACCACTTCTGGATCATCTGCCAAGAACGTATATGAACAGGTCCCAGTCCGAGAAAAAGGATGGAAGGATCCTGTTCATATGGACCTGTCGTCAGACAGAACACTAAATAAAAAATAAAAAATATTCATATTATACGACGAATCTGTTTGTCATTGGTTGGTATTTACTAGGTTTTTGGTTCATGTTTTCGCGAAAAGTTTTGACGAGTCGTCGAGTAGGAGGGGATTAGTATGGCCGCTCAAATCGATACGGTGATGATGAAATATAAGAGACGTGGTCCGGATTAGAGGGAGGATCAGGGTAGGTGGCCAAGGGTCTTTCTAACTCTACTGTCTGGGTATGCTGCCTGAAACAAGTGTAATGCAATGTGCAAGGTAACAGTAGTACTTGCACAGTAAATTTGAAAGCTGCATGCCATTCATTATACATTTAAACTAGAGTCTTCTTCTTTTGTTTCTTTTTAATTATTTTTCTTTCTATACCCTTTATTTTATGTGCATTTATTTAATCCTTTCCCTCTCTGTGTGTATCTTCTATCTTTTTCCGTGCATTTCATTCTTGTGCTGTTTGTCTTTTCCCTTCTTCTACGCTCTTCGTGTTTCCCTCAACATCCGATCAGCGGTGCAACGATATTTGCTGTGCTTTTGAGTGCATTTTGAGTAAATGGGGTGGATACGCCTAACGCAGTGGAAGGTAAGAGAATCCGTAATCATACCCGGAATCGATCCACCCTCGCATTTCGTGGATAAATGTGAGACTGCTAGTAGATTTCCCAAAGGATTGCTTGGGTTGTAACTTCCAGCTCTGTCACGGGGTCGGTAGTGCTGTTTTACCTTGCGTATCTGACAATTAAAAACAATGGGAGTACTGCATTCTTGGCGCTGGCACACGATGAACTGTCTGTGACATTCTAAGCGACTCGAAAATTGAGATTTTAATTATTACCCAGTGTCTAATTACCGGGTTCAAGAAGATGTTAAATTCAAGAAATATCTTCAGATGCAGTTTCTCCAATTTGTTTTAATAATATCGTTACACGTGATTCTAGGTTTCGGAATGTCACTTTCCTTGTGGTTTTAGACCACAGTTTTATATCTTTATTTATTAATTTTTTGAGATGTCTCACGCATCATCATCCTTGAATTTAACCACCCTCAAAATTTTTGGTGAAGAGTAAAAGTTATGCAGTGTGGGACTGTTTCCCGAATATATAAAATAATTTTAATCCTTCTTCATCCCTTTTAATCTCTGGAGGGTTCTGACACGATTAAGTCCCAACATTACACATTCAGTTTCAGTCCACCTTATCTCTATTTAACTATTGTTAAAAAGTATTTTGGAAGACGGAAGGTGGATGGAACTGGGTCATGATCATATCCATTGGTGCACTGTGGTTGACCGTTATATTTCACCACCTGAATGTTACTTAGCAGTGGTAGGTAAGATATGCAGACAGGAGAAGAATTTTGTAACAACGTAACGAAATTATCGGTCATCAGCAGTTCATTTGAAAATTTATATGATAAACAGGACTGTGGTATCCCTGTGCTGTTTTCACAATATTTTTTATGGGTGTGTTGTATAATATACGAGGCAAGCTCGCAACCTCCTCCCACCAATATAAGTCATTGAATAGCCCGTCTAAAACTGTTAAAAAAAATTCAGTATAAAAGTCAGACAAAAACTGTAAGCTTGTTTAATTTACAGTACTTATGTTTGAGTCGCAAATGTTCGCCGCTTTGTTAAGTATTTGTATTTCGTAAATTCTTTATCGTTTATTAATTTTGCACTTTGAAGTATAAAGGTATTTTAAATACCAACGGAAATTGTTTCGTGTTATGATTCGTATCCATTTCATTCACCTTGAAAATTCATTCCATACTTCGTTTTGAACTACACCTCATGTATAGTGTAGGGGGTTACTTAAAGTATGCTTGATAATTATCTAAGTTGGAAGCGAGCAATTGAAGCCATATTGAACTATTATATTAGGATTTAAACGGGCAAATATTATTTTGCTGATTGTATCAAAGAACGTTGTTTCTAGTGCTTTACCCCAGCCACGCCATGTCATAAAGATATTTATGGAATTAGAAAGTAATATTCTATTTTTCCCCTAATTTAAAAGTAGTGTTTTCGCCCTGGGGATTCTTTTACGTCTCGTTAAAGAAGTCTGTTCTCAGATCAACCCATTGGCTCGTATAGACGTTGAATGGCCGGCTACATTCATCATTATTTACTTGATATGAAGAATCGATAATTGATGGCAAGATGAATAATACTGCTTTTATTAGAGTAATGAAGATAACATTGTCCATTAAGTTAACGAAAGAAGAGTTGGCCGTGTTCAGAACGTTTGGAAAATATTACTAATAATTCATAAGGAAAATTACGGAATAACAGCGAATTAAGAGGCTTCTTGAGCTGAATTCGTCGAATTGGCTTGTCTGTGTTAACTAGTACATGTGTATCTTTAATGGGTATGTAGTACTGGGGATTTATGTGTGTTCCGTTGTATTGAAGGTTGGAATTTAAATTTTATTCTCCAGCCATCTCTCAGAGGAAGGAAGTCCTATATTGCGAAGTTTTACGTATTCAACTACCAACACATTTTGCCAAACGCCTTCTGCATGATTTCGGTAAACTTCATATGCGGCAAATACATATCACAGCTAATATATGTCACTTCATTGAACAGAGACATAAATTATGTTTTCTTGCGTATGAATAAAATTTGTAAACGTCAAAACACTTCAAATGTCATTTTAAATTGTGTGCGCTCTGTTTGTAATATGAGATGCCAGTTGCTTGTTCTGTGAGTGTTTTTAGAATAATGTTCGTAACTTGAATTATGGCGTGGTTTATGTCGGACCGAAAGACGCCAATAAGAATTTCGCTGTACAGTTTCTAGTTTTATCGCCAGATAAACAATATCACCGAAACCTGTTGTGTTATTTCGGAAATGTATGAATATTACGAAAGACAATAATTTTCGGTCCTTTGTGTTTCTCAGTTTGAAAAACATTTGGTACAAAGGAATAGAATAATAGGTAATTTCAAACACTGTATCAGCTGAGAAGGTGAATTCATAAAATTACGTAACGAATAAGCGCTTAGTGCGCCATGTATCAAGAAATTGAGCCCTTCCTACTGATAAAGTGACTCATGAAGACGCAATTGCTCGAATAAAACTAATGACATCTCAGGTATTTCCAATTCTTTTGCATCTATACATAATGAAATGTTGTATTTTCTTGCTTCATGACAATGCTTTAACAGCTTAGTTTTCAGCTCTTCAGCGGTTTTATCAAACGGAGTTATAAGAAGGTTAAGAAAATTTCCAGTATATAATCCGATGGAGAGACGCTAATCTTCGGAGACCATGTATGGGAGATGAAGTCTGTTCTGTGAATGTGAATTGTATGTAACTGATTCAATATCGTTGAGTTGGTGTGACTTTAGGGCTTCAGTATTTCCGAATGACATCAAGAGATTAGACGTAGGGCTGGTGGAAATATAACATTGATATTTATTAAAAATAAGTCGGGTGTTCAGGGGTGGACTGGGTGAAAGTGGCACAGGGCTAGAGTCCAATTGTAGGCTTTTGCGGTTACGGTAATGAACATTCAGATATGACTAAAGTGGACAGCTTCCTTACCATTATACTAATTATTAATTCTTCAGTGAGATCCTTCAGGCTGTAGTTATATTAAATGAGGTTATTGGCGTGTTACTTCGTGGGGGTGGCGGGTGGGGGTTGACTGAGTGATGAATGTTTTACACATTTCAAATATCACTCCGCTGCTTTTAGTCTCAATGGTTACTTAATAACCTAACGATCAAATAGTGGAGAAATCTGTTGTAGGCTGACAGAGTGATAGACATTTGAAGCCCTTATCCCGAAAGTAGTTTGGATATGTTATATTAAAAGCACAGAGGTCAGTAGAGAACACGTATAACGTTTCATGTGGTAAGTTTTTAATACCAGGTCTGATTGCGTCTCTGATTTTGCATGCTATGAACGATACGCCATTTCATTCTTTGACGTGACTGCTACCAAATAATTTCTTATTTCGTCACGAATGAAAACGGCTAGAAACGAAGACAAAGAAGGGGAAAAGGAGGGGAAAATGAAATTAACGCATGGGAGTGAAAAGTAAATGAAAATAGAAGAGAGGAAAGAATTAGAGGTACCGGAAGAAATATATTTATGAATTGATTTTAATAAAACAAATAATAATTAAAGTGACCGACATAAACGACTAAGGCCGAATTTTGGACACTTCTGCGTATGTAATGTCACATAGCATCGTGAGCCAATCAGCTTCAGACAGAAAAGTGGTGTATAAAGTACTCGGTTACTTCCAGCGTGAAGCAGATACCATTCCCCCATCCACAGGCGCCTTTGGTCCTGTCGGCCATTCTAGTATTAAAGTACATTTCTTTTCGATATTGCATGTTCATTCCTTGATTATACAAATCGGCTTTAGACATACTTAATTCACTGTGCGCCTCAGATGGTCTGTACCGTCTACAACGCAACCCAACAGCAAGAACTTAGTATAATGTAAGGAAGAAATATGATTGCTGGGCTGCTGCTAATTACAATAGCACGAACATTGTGTATTCACAAGCATTTCTTTGTGTGCGGATTTCTGAAATAAAAGGTTTATCCGAAAAATCTACTTGGAGCTTGGAACTTAAATAAAACATTTAGCAGACTGTTGTCAACACCAACCCAGAAGAACTTCACAAAGTCGCACGAAGTACTTTAAAAAGGGCGAATGCTTGTCTTTTAGGTGGTGGAAACTTTTGGCGTCTGTTGTGAAGCTGAAAATACACGTGATGATTTGTCCCTTGATAAAATTTCAGTAGGAAACCTCTTATTTTATAGACGAGTCCTTCAGCCAGGAAATGCTGATAAGTGGTAGGTCGATGAAACTTCTGTGTGCGGGCTTCAATTAGCGGCACTTGACTGCTACGCCCGTATGTCAGCTCCAGATGTCTCTACGTTTCCAGGGTTTCTCTCAACTCAGGAGAATAGTCCGCGTGGAGTAAGATCCTTTTACCCTGTCTCCAGTTTCTGCGCTGGATAACGCAGTATTCTGGGATGTTGCATTGTAGTTTGAAGTATTTAAGAGTGGTTAATATTTTAAGAATTTCAACAAAGTATTTATTTCATGCATACGTACTCCGAAATATGAGTGAATGTCACACACAACTATTTGTTTCTCTCTTCTGTCCTTCCAACTTGAACATGAATGCAGCTAAAATAAACGTTAGGAGTGCAGACGCGTAAACATTAAGCTGTGACGAGACCTATATCAAACCCTGACCAGCACCGAAGTTGGCCCTTAAAGATTTCTGACAACCGTGTGTTGTAAATCGCGAAAACATCATTTATAGATAATCGTGCAGGCTACTCAAAATACAGTTCAGTTTGTACTACCAACGTTCATTACATTAAAGAACATATGCCGACTAAGTGTGGTTATTCTACTAGCAAGTAAAACCGAACTGTTTGTAAAGTGGCTTAAGATCAGGATGGAATGGGAATTGTCGGCCTGTGTAAGCCTAACATTTCATAAACATTTGGCGGAACCGGACAGATGATTACGGGTTTGTTGTTAAGGATTGCTTTCGTGAAGCAAATATTCTTATTTTGAGCATCCGTTTGCTCATTTATCTACAGTGTTGAGTCTGTAAACGTAATTAATGTTCATAGATAAAATATGTTTCCGAACTCTGTATGCGAAGATGAGCATGTAGTATAGCAGTATCTGTGTGCATCCATATAATAATCTTTGATCAGTGGCAAGTAGCCTGAATTCGTGAAACTTTGTGCCACTAGAATATCGTCTCCCAAATTATTTAGTCTGAGATCCTCTTGACGGAAGAAGAAGAAGAAGAAGAAGGAGGAGAAGAAGGAGAAGGAGAATAAGAAGGAGGAGGAGGAGGAGAAGAAGATGGAGGAGGAGGAGAAGAAGAAGATGGAGGAGGAGGAGAAGAAGGAGGAGGAAGAGAAAAAGGAGGAGGAGAATAAGGAGGAGGAGGAGAGGAAGGAGGAGGAGGAGGAGAAGGAGGAGGAGAAGAAGAAGGAGGAGGAGAAGTAGTAGGAGGAGGAGAATAAGGAGGAGGAGGAGAGGAAGGAGGAGGAGGAGAAGAAGGAGGAGGAGAAGAAGAAGGAGGAGGAGAAGTAGTAGGAGGAGGAGAATAAGGAGGAGGAGGAGAGGAAGGAGGAGGAGAAGAAGGAGGAGGAGAGGAAGGAGAAGAAGAAGAAGAATAAGAAGAAACGTCCCTCCCTCATCAGGCTATACAGAAATCACCGTTATTTGGCAGTGCCAAAATATAATTACTAATTAACCTTGATGATATGTATGAATTAATTTTTCTATCAAATTGTGTGTTTGTGATTTAAGGGACAACAATTTGCGTTCATTGTAATTAGTCCTCAGACAAAAGCTTTACGGGTTCTAGAAGATCGCGGCTTTCAAGTTGGGTAGCGCTACGTTACGTCACTCTACAGATTATTCATTTTTCTATAAGTTTGGTGACTTAGTTACTGAGACTAAATGCATGTTGAATTTTCGCGAAAAAATCATTACGTGTAACGAAGAGGGGCATTCGTAATATGCAAACGCGTAATTTTATTGATCGATGCTTGTAAAATAAAGAATTGATGTATACAGTTTATTAATATTTTTTTGCTGTTCATAATACTAATACAGGAATACCTGTGATATATTGCGGGTTCGGTTCAAGACCACCGCAATAAAGCGAGTCACACAAATTTTTTGGTTTCCCAGTGCATATAAAAGTTATGTTTACATTATACTGTAGTCTATTAAGTGTCTAAAAGAACATTGCGAGAATCACCAAAATGTGACACAGAGACACGAAGTGAGCACATGCTGTTCGAAAAATGGCGCCGATAGACTTGCTCGACGCTGGGTTGCCACAAACCTTCAATTTGTAAGGAACGCAATATCTGCGGAACGCAATAAAACGAGGTATGCCTGTACTAATTCATCACATAATTAATACGGTAAGTTTTAAGCTGTGTGTTTGTCACAGACTTTTCAATTGTGAAAGCTCTTAAAATTTTTCACATCTTTGTTATTGAATATCCACGAATTATGAGTCGAAAGAGTTAAAACGTCAACGAATGCCGTGTTTCTTCTTGTGGGGCGTGTTCTGTGCAGAAGCCTGTCTTTTTTACATTCTTCTTTTTTAAGTCACGAAATTAATGTCTGGATAAATAATGGCTTACAGGAACTACAAATTGAAAAGCCCAGTTCAATTCGTTTCTTCCTGAACTGACTGTCCCATCCTACGATCTTGGTTTTAGTGACGTCACAAGTCCCAGTGGACAGAGCTATAAAAAGGTACAGCAGATAAAGACAGATGGGAAGAGGAGGACGAAGAACCGATGAGAGAAATCCTGGTGTGCAATGGAGAGAGAGAGATACCCTGCACTATAAAGGCTTACCGCCGGGTTTTAGTACTTCCCTCTTGGGGAATCCCCTGCCATCTCTCTAACCACAGTATATAGAATCGTAGGTTGATCCGTGAGTGGCAGCCAGTGTTTCGATTCGTACACACCGAAACTAAAAGTTCCATCAGCTGACAGAAAAAAGTGTTTCCCCTGAGAACATTCCCCTATCCTTTTTCATTGCTTTTCAGCAGTTCTCAGACAACCGCTTATATGGCTGTCAGTTACGTAACATACAGAGACGTAGATGGATTATGAATTAACTACGTTTCGAGATCGACTATAATCCCTTGAAGTTATGATGTTGAATATGGCTGCAGTTCGATCGACCGTTCAAATATAAAAATACTATTAGAGCTTACTGCAAATCTTATGGTAGACCTACTGCTTCTTAAGTCTTTATAGCGTAGTCCTGAATGGTTCTGCCTTCCGCTTTATTGCTTACTAATACGACATTTTGGTTTGCTAGGATATTCAGTATAAAATGTGACCATTTTCGTAAACGCCATCAACCTATCGACCTTTATAATGGCGATGCTGAGTGTTTCCTTGAGGCAAGAACAGTCTTCAGCCCAATTTCCTTCCTTGAGAGAAAAGGAATGCTTAACAGACATACTGTCCACAGACCACGAGAAAAGCCCTGCGGGGGGAAGTCGTTTCTGGTGCGGTGCAGGGGAAATGTTACTTATCAGCTGGACTAGAGGGCTGCTATTGGTGGGAAGTGTGATACGTCAGAGTTTAAGGCTACTACACAGACCGAAAACATCAAGCAGTTAAGAGTAGCGTGTAGTGGGTGCACCTCTAATATGTTCTGCGGGTGTTGCGATAATATTCTAGATTAAATCACTGTGCCACTGTGAGGTAATCTTAAAGCTGTACTCATTAAAACACATGAGAGCCTGTCGTCTGTTGTTCGTTCAGTGGTTGTGGAACGAATGCTTTTAGGATGGGTCGTCACTCGCCGCGAAATCTTGCGCATGCGCGTATATCGAATTCCTAGGAGGGACTTTCTCCTGGTATGTAGACTGTACGTCCTATCTGGATGTGACTCTTAGAGATTAAGTGGGCTTGTAAAATGATAATATACCCTTCTGTTTGACAGCGATAATTAAAAGGATTAGTAGAATATGTATTATGAATATCCGTATAAATTGTGTACGAAATATCGCTTATATGTCAACAGTAACAAACATGGCGTACCCGGACAGAACCGAACTTTTAGTTTAGTTTATTTCTTTTTCTCTTTCTTTAGTATACATATTTAGTAATCCATTAAAGCGTGCTTCTCATATTTTATCGATTTCTGGGATTTTTTTGGTTTGTGACAGAAATGATCGTTCCTCGGAGGAATTCCAACAGGCATGTTTTGTGTGATAAATCATACGAATTGTAAACAGTGTAAATATTTCAAATAGGCCTGCGAGTAATTTTATATTACAGTTTTCACTTTTCATGCTTAGGGCCAGAAGATTGTTTACATTCCAGGTTCCTGTACACATGGTACTTTTAACTATAGTTTATTATACTTAGTAATCATTCGAACGTGCGTATTTGTATATATAAAAAGGAACTGATGAGAACAATTAGAGGATTTTGAGTCGTAATTAATGCATGTTAAGTTAAAATTTCCAAGCTGTTTAATAAAACAAAAGCCCACAGAATTGATTTATATCCCGAATAAAAATAATGGGAAAGCATTTAGAATCTTTTCCATTTGCATTGTGGTGCCATCTCTGAGCATGTTTATTAATTATACGCATTTGAAAACTGCCCTGTCTGCCATATCGGATCGCGAAACTTCGGTGCCTGTCTCGAAAGTGGTCCCTTGTTGTGGGGGGTCTTGAATCCAACATATTTTACTATAGTCTTCATTGATAGGCTCTTCCATTAACACGCTTGGGAACATGAGAAATTTCCAGAGTTCCTCTTGGAGGATCTGAAGGGAAAAATACCGTCTCGGAGACTTTTGTGTGGACCGGAGGATGATATTAAAGTGGATCTGAAACGAATAGGATTTAAGAGTATGGACAAGATTGGACTGATTCAGAATAGGGGCCGTTCGTCGACACTTTTAATCACGGTATTGTTCGGTGGATTCATAAAAGTTGAATAATTTCTTGACTATTTGAGAGAATATGACTTTCCCGAGGACTGTGCTCCAGAGATTTAGTTACGTTCTTCCATGCATTGCGTAGATCCCTACCACGTTACCGTTTTTGATTTAATAGACTTTACAATATTATGCGAATAGCATAAATAGTGCTTTTTTGTTACGTATTTTTTCCTCTATCATCGATCTCAAGTCCGAATACTCTTGGCACCAAACGCTCAGTCATTTACGTTCTACCCATGTGGACTGTAGGTGGTCTTTGTTTAGGTTGAACGCAATGTTCGTTGTGAAGGTCGCCTGTAGAGCATGCAGATCGCCATTCGGTCTGCCTAAACGTTTTCTCCCTTAATCGTCGACTAGAGCATACCATTCAAATAAACAGGAGCTTTTAGCTGCTGGGGCCACTGTTGTGTTATCACTTAGACGTCACAACACAGCGCTCATGTTCTGAACTTAACATGCAAAAGGTATCCTTAACTCGACACTAGGTGCTGGTGAGTGGTGAGTTTCAACTCTGGTCATTCTGCCCCAGAGGAAGCGCTGTGATGTCCACATGGGCAGCAGGTGTCAGGGAGAACATGATAGCTAAGGTAAATAGCCACGAATCGAATGTATTCCATAGCCCGTGGCGGGCTCTTTTGAACCTAATAGAACGCAAATAATATCGTGAACAGCTGAACGATTCTCAGATTTCCACAGACGTCTTTCCAAGTGCACGCAAGAGGCTGGATAAGTGTAATTAGTAGGACCAGACTGGTTCTGGGGTCCACCGAATTTCTGTCTAGTGTATGACTGGAAAGTGAGCGGGTGAAAGTCTCGCCTTTCCTTACGCCTTTTAAGGAGATTAGGGCCAAGGTCGATTTCACCTTTTGTTTGATCTGAATATTCTGACACCGTTCTGCAGTACTACTCCGAGTGAGTTAATTTATCTTGGGGGCAGCTCTCGCATTCTGCATGTGATGGGCTGACCCTCGCGAGTAATGCCTTGAGTCCTGTGAAAGACGATGTGGTCCGGTGATGGCGTCATTGAAAGTTTTTCTGGGCGCGCTGAAAGCACTTTATGAAAAAACACGCCAGTCTCTTTCATAGTCCTCTTCTAGATATGTGCCTTTTCCTGTTATTGAACAAAGACACCCCCCGAGAATGTTTAACGTTGCAGTGAAGAAAATAAATTTTTAACACATTACTCTTCTCCACAGCCAAGTGGCAGAGTCTGTAGTCATCTGTTCTTTCAACGTGACATTGTTAATTACCCGACCCCAAAAAATTTGATTTTGTTTTAACTCTCTCAATAACTCCACGCATTTTAGGTTACATCATGGCACTTTCCTGAGAAGTTGGTAGTTACTGAGTTATGTAAAGAACTCCCTTGCTATAGTGTACACAGAAATATTCTTCGCCGTGTTTACAAACGCCCATCATTTGGTCTTGTCCTGAGCCTATTTAATCCGTTACACAGTATTATATTCTGTTTGTGTTATGATCCGTTCTAATATTATCCTTCCTTTCATCGGATTTCGTAATTTACTTTTTCTGTAATTTGAATTCTTGTGTAGTGTTTTGAAATAGACCACGACGACCTGTTTTCAAGTTTACATTATTATTATTTTTGTTATCTGTATATGTAATTGGCTTTCTTGATACAGCACACTGATAATAAAAAAATTGAATTGAGTTATTATTTTGTGAGATTGTGGAAGTGGCCTGTTTAGAGCCCAACTTCTTTCACGTCTAATTAGTGCAGTCGAAGCAGCTTCGTTATATTGTCACATATCGATCAGTGTAATCCTCAGAATCTGTAATATTTATAATGAGGGTTCTCTTAAAAGCTTGGCGTTCTTAGTCAGGTCGTCACGAAAAACCTACGTTGTTGTTGTTGGCAATGCGCGCAGATGTTCGCTTTATAGAACAGAACTTCCTGTTACAAATCTTCCTTCGGTTCCAGCAGCTTAGCACGATTATAAATCCAGAGAGACACAGAACAGAACGTGTCTTGTCACATTCTTCCGCGCGTCAAGATTCACACACAGACGTCCAATCAGAAAACACAGAGCGACGTGAAGGTACAGGTTACACTGAAGTTCTTTCGCATAACACAAACATGTGGCCTGCTGAATGTTTAAAATCTCATAACACTTAACTATGGTACTGAGGCACTAATCCTACCTTGCAAAGCCCATTGCTTGTCACGGACGTGGGTTTTGAATATTGTGTAGCTCGTGATTAAATTTTACAGATAAACCGTCTGAGGAGATCGTGAATTGTTTAAAAAGAATATAATAATAAGAACACGTTATTACAAATTTATGTGTAATATAAGAGTTGGGAGGGGCGGAATGTTCATGTTAATATGAGTGTCATGCAGTGTAACGTGGAATTCGGATACCAACTTAGCATTTGCTCTGGGACTGAGGAACTTATTTTAAAGCGTATGTACGTCAAAAATATATCTAAGAATTTATTCCGTACCGCAAAGAAAATATACCTTTCCGGTAAGAAGAGCAGCTCGTTAACGCTGCTAAGAAAATAATTCCTGTTTACGCTGAGAATATTACAAAAGCTGCAGCTTTAGTAACTGCTAAAGCACGTTACAAAATCAACTGCATGGCTCTGATAATTTCTCAACTAGTCACATGACAATGTCCTTTGCGAGATGATTCCCGTGCACATATCCTCACATTTAATATCGATGTTGTTATTATTTTTACGTCTATGCTCAGGTTTTCTTAGTATTCTCTTCCATCCATGTTTTTCGACTAAAATTTCTTGCGCATTTATCTACACAAATTACCCATTTTGGAAGAAAACAGTTATATGGCCAAGAGTTTAACTCGCTGGGTTCTTGTTCAGGTTAATGATGCATGGAACTTCACCTCTTCTCCTCCTGTACGCGTAGACACGGACAACTTTAGTTGGCAGTTTCCATGTACTGTGCAAGGAACGCCAGATTATACTGTCTGCCTGACATGACTGAATGTTGATATTCATGGTCTGTCCGGCAAGAGAGCTAACACTGTTTCCCTTTCAGTGAATCCCTATGATTGACACGAGGTCACTGTACCAATGCTCTGGCGTCGAAATTTTACCTACGTGTACAGTACCATTAACATTTAGCTACACCGTCGTCGTAGTGGCAAAGCCTCGCGTTCACTTAAATTCCAGCTTTCCACCTTCATGTACCATTTATTAACAAAAGTAGACTGAACCTCACTGTGTAGCGGTTAGTTATCCTGCTTTGTCCCTTTCGGCTGCTGATGGCTCGATTGGGGGGTGAGGGGAAGCCTACTTTCCAGATATTCTTCCAACTTTCTTTTATTTCAGAAGAATTCTAGAATTATACGTTCACATTGGATGCTACCATTTCCGTTCACAGCCTTTCTGTCCCACGGAATATGTGTAATTATACATACAACGAGGATCTGCGTGCAGATGGCTGTCTTCTGGGTTGTAGAGCCGTGTATACCCTGTTGCCTTCATCATCAGGGCGATGGAGGCAGCAACGACCTTTGAAAAGTTGGTAAACTTCTACCAGACTACACGTCTCAACAACCCAGAAGACAGCCATGTTCGGTAGACTGCTTGTCTGTTCTCAAACAAGTCGATGGATTCCACTCCAGCTTGGTAGTATTTGACTTTGTGTGTTGGCAGTTGGATCTACCAACATGACAGTCGTAGGAATAGAACAACTCTAGCAGCATGAAGCATGTGATCTGGTATCTAACAACATGGCTTTTGTGCGAACTATTTCGATGGCATTGTGTCGAGT
The DNA here is from genome assembly GCF_977971745.1 of Zootermopsis nevadensis. Classification (NCBI taxonomy): domain Eukaryota; kingdom Metazoa; phylum Arthropoda; class Insecta; order Blattodea; family Termopsidae; genus Zootermopsis; species Zootermopsis nevadensis. Next base: position 13,109,959 of record NW_028259152.1, on the reverse strand, counting down.
GATGTGTCATTGTGAGGTGAATTTTGAACTTTTGTAAGTTTCGAAGACTCTACTAGTAGTGGGATTGATTTTAAAAATTTCCCAACCTTCACGTACTATATAATCACGACTGTTGATGTTTGTAAATTACGTGTATTTTCATTTGCTTTTGACCACTCTCCCTCCATTCGTTCCACTGAACCAACATTGAGCAGAGAAAATAGATGCGCATATACGTCGATGAATGCAGTAACTCTTGAAAGTGTGAACAGGAGATGGTTTTGGAGGACAATGAATCTCAGCTACTTATAGGAATAAACTCCAACTAAACTGTGCCTTGCATTGTCTTGTCTTAACAATAGAGGGGGGGAGGGTGAGAGTTTTGTGGGAGGAAGGTTAGACTTCGGTTCAGTTGCTTCACTGCGGAAGGGCAGTGCAGAAGTTCAACTGTTTCACACAAAGACGCCTGCCTGGACGCTGGCTAGATCCAATTGACGCACACACGTGTCCTTAATGCGTCCTTTATGCTAGAGATGTTTAGAAACATTAAAAATTCTCCCTCCGCTGTGGAAGTGTTGCCAGCTGTTGAAAATCATTTGTACCACTGGTACGATGTGTAACTTATTTGCTGTATTAAAATTCAAAGGGTACGCATGACGGAAAAGGAAGTCGTCATTGTCACGTAAGATTGTGGGGTTGACCAAAGTTGTTTCTGTAGGAGTAACTCAGTGTGAGTTTTAGGAGAACGTGGGACGCATGATACAGAAGTATGATAAAACCATCCTATCTAGTACTATTGTTAGGTTAGGTGAGAGGTTTAAGTGGAATGAACTTGTATTTTTATTTTTTATTTAGTGTTCTGTCTGACGACAGGTCCATATGAACAGGATCCTTCCATCCTTTTCTCGGACTGGGACCTGTTCATATAAGTTCTTGGCAGATGATCCAGAAGTGGTTTGCCATTGCCTTCTTCTGTGTGTGAATGGAGTAATTTGTTGGGATGCCACGGAGAAACCGGGGAAGCCCCCGGAGGAAAACTCCGTGTTGCCTAGACCACGGCCTTGCCCAACACATGTTATAAATTCGGGTACCGCCGGGAATCGAACCCGAGACAGAGGATGCTGTTAAGTAGCTTACAGGCATTGAGGATGAGAGTAGTAGAAATAAATTCAGACTTTACCTAACTAATTATTAGAACCTGTAATACGTGCAGCCTTGGCCAGCCAGAATGTGTCTCAACCTCTTTTCAGGTGCTGTTTACTTTTGACCTATAATTTGCTCTATTCAGTGTCATGGAATTTTTACCTGCATACGAATGTCCATTGTACTCACACTGCAATTTTTCAAATCCGTTGCATATTCTTTACCAAAGAAGAAACAGCTCCTGTTCTTCGTACGACTATTTTATAAAATAAACTTTCTTTATCTGAACTACTAATCTAGAGTGACACATGTGAAACTACACGTCTTTTGAGTTGTGTACACGGAAGATTGCTGTCTTCTGGTACAGAATACTAATTATGCTGTCCCACTATACGCCATGTAGGCGCTTGGGGGGAGGTATAGCTCCTACTCATTATGAACCTCACCATTATATTATAATTTTTGTTCAAAGAGGGCACTTTTGTAGTCTTTTTGTGGAACTGCTTTAAGTTTGTCAGGTGTAAAACCAAATATTCGCCCTGTCGCCATTTTTCCGACTGCAGTATTCATACGCGTAGAAATTAAAACAAAATTATTATATTCTTGAAAATAAACAAATTTAGTACTTGGTATGAAGGCCTAAATTAATTGACAAGGTTGGCAGGCACTTTCTGGCATACGAGGTGCGATCGGAAAGTTTCAAGACTGCGCCTATAAAAACCCGTACACTTATCTCAGGTATTAAATTCATCCATCACCCTAGAAGTAGTTCCCCTGGGAGTGAACACAACGATCCCAGCGCCGCTGCCAAGCCTGGAAGCATCCCTGGTATTTTATCCCATTCCTTCTTCAAATTTTCAGTGAGAATTTCTCTAGACGAACATTTGCATTTCGTAATTTTTGTTTCCAAAAATTGGTTTCCTATCGGATTAATATCTGGAGATTGTGGAGGCGAGTCAGATAAATCACGAACATTGTAAAAAGCCATTCTCTGGTTCAGGGTCGTTGTCTTGTTGAAACAAATACGAGTCTTGGATCCCTAATTAGCGAACACTGTTCTTTAAATCATTCCGCAATACGTTCACATATCCCTTAACGTTCATAATTCCTTCAACAATTACAAGTTCTCCCATACCTGCGTAGCTCATACAGTCCCAAACCATGGCGTGACCTTCTCCATGTTTGACTGTTGTTATAACATTTTTTAGATCGAATTCTTGTTCTCTCATTTTGACGTAAATACGTCTATATTTTAGGGTCAGTGTCATTCGGCAAAAAGTTAAACGAAAAAGTGTAACGAAAATGTGTAACTATGGTTTATCAACAAATAAACAACAATGGTTACCTAAGGAACATCTATTTACTCGGTATTGTTGTTACCTATAAAACATTTCATTACATTATCTTACCTTACTTTACCTTACCTTACCTTACATTACATTCAGCTACCACAGACCCATCTTAAGCGTAACTAATTCAAGTTAAGCATTCAAGCACTTTTGTTACCCAGAAAGGCCGTGGTCTAGGCAACACGGAGGTTTCCTCCGGGGGCTTCCCCGGTTTCTCCGTGGCGTCCCAACAATTACTCCATTCACACACAGAAGAAGGCAATGGCAAACCACTTCTGGATCATCTGCCAAGAACGTATATGAACAGGTCCCAGTCCGAGAAAAGGATGGAAGGATCCTGTTCATATGGACCTGTCGTCAGACAGAACACTAAATAAAATAAAATAACCTTACATTACATTGCATTACCTTACATTACATTCATCTACCACAGACCCATCTGAAGCCTTCCTAATTCAAGTTAAATAAGCAATGTCTTAATCAAACTTTACTCAATTGTAAAGCAGGTATAAAGGAAATATTTAGAATAAAGCCAATATATAAACTTCTTTTCCGTATAGACGTATTTACGTCAAATTCTCCGGAACCGTGGTTCCACTGACAACATTTTCCCCTTCCAAACGAACTGAGGACCATCAAAGTCAAGTATGTCGAACTTCCTCTCATCAGAGAATAAAACTTTTTTTTCTAGAAGTCGATGTACGAATTCCAGTTGTTTCTTCCTGTTTCGTTCATTGATAAAGAATTGTATTGCAGCTCTTCCTTTGTAATTGCTGTCATGGAGGCGATTCCGAATGTTCTGAACGCTGACGTGTTTACCAATTACTGTAGCGTGGTCTTCTCCCACTTTTAGAGCATTTGTTTTGGGGTTTCCAGACACTTGTTGAATGATATTTCGGAAATCTCTTGTAACTACACCCCGAGTCGGCCTGATCGCGTATTATTTTCTATCGAATTATTGTCTTAAATTTTTAATTACGCATTGTGCGGTAGAAAATTATAAAATAAGGCGATTTCCAATTTTACGGCAACTTAAATCCTGTTTAAATAACGAAACTATCCGTTCTTTGCAAGGAAGAGAGAGTTCTTTAGTTCTGCGACCCATCTTAACAGCGGATATGCTTGCAACTGATTATTTTTTATTTACAGGCAAGGTAACAAAGGCAAATGTTGGTTTGATGTTTAGGGATTATAATTGACTAGCATTTAGATTGGGAAGCTGAAGTTTGTAAGCATATCTTGTGTATTTATTTTTTACTTCGAAATTAAGATATTTTTTTTTTCTGTTTACTCCAAGGTGTATTGTTAGAAATGTTTAGACTATATACAGGGTGATTCTAAAAGGACTTTACAACTTTGAAAGTGTCTACCAATTAAATCTGAAAGCTTACAGAATCGGTTGAGGTGTCATTTTGTAGCAAAACAAATCAGGTTTGACTCACGTTGTGCTGTAGTACCGAATTCCGTCACCGCGAGCGCAAACGGCAGTGCATTTCAAAATGGCTACTTTCACAGGTGCGGAGCGCGCTCGCTGTGTGCTGTGGTTTGAAGAAACGAAATCTGCGACAATGGTTCAACGAAATTTTCGCACCCAGTATGGCAAGGATCCTCCCAGTAGACCTACAATTTACTCTTGGCACAAGAATTTTGTTGAGACTGGTTGTTCTGTTCGCCGTGACAAATCTCCAGGTCGCCGCGTGTTTCTGATGCAGTCGTGGAACGAGTCAGAGAGAGCTTTGTCCGTAGTCCTGCGAAGTCAACGCGACGTGCGTCTCGTGAGACTGGCATTCCACAACCGACCGTTTGGCGCGTGTTACGAAAACGTTTGCACTTAAAACCATACTGATTTACCATTGTGCAAGAAATTACTGACGAAGATAAAGTGGCTCGTCAGGAATTCTGTGCAGAAATGTTGCATCGGATACTAGAAGACGAAACATTACTGGACTACATAATATTTAGTGATTAATTGACATTTCATGTCAGTGGTAAGGTGAACATCTGCAACTGCAGGATTAGCGGCAGCGAAAATCCACGTGCATCTCTGGAACATGTTCGTGACAGCCCAAAGGTGAATGTGTTTTGTGCCCTTAGCAAAGTTAAAGTGTACGGCCCGTTCTTTTTCCATGAGAGAACCATCTACGGTATCGTGTATCTGGATATGCTCGAAAATTTTCTCATACCACAGTTAGACGAAGATGACCAAAAAGGACGCATTCACTTCCAGCAAGACGGCGCACCACCTCACTACCTCATAGGAGTCCGGGATTTCCTCAATAACTGTTTCCCAGGTCGGTGGATTGGTCGAACAGGGCCGATAGCATGGCCACTTCGTTCTCCAGACTTGACACCTCTCGATTTTTTCTTATGGGGTTTCATTAATACCGTGTGTTTTTTCCACCCTTACCTGCCAATCTCACTGAGTTCAAAGCTCGAATCACTGCAGCATGTTTCTGAAATGATACCGGATATGCTGGATCGTGTTTGGCAAGAAATTGATTTCAGGTGGGATGTCTGCCGTATCACCAATGGCAATCACATCGAACCAAAATGACTATTTGAGGTAAAACGTGATTTGTGTTGCTACAAAATGACACCTCAAGCGATTCTGTAAGCCTTCTGAATGAATTTATATATACTTTCAAAGTTGTAAAGTACTTTTAGAATCACCCTGTATTATTATAAATTTATTATCAGAAATTAATTATACCTAAAATAAATGTTATAAGGAATAAGAAGAAAGTAAAACATGGTGTATGAATATCTTTTTTACGTACTGTATTTTCTTTGAGGTAGCAGCGTAGAATTAATGGTTGACATTGTGCGTCAAGATGAAGTGATCTCTCAGGAGCCATAAACTGTTTTGAAGCGCGTGTTGCACCATCTACTGGCGTGGATTGATCAACTTGACTCCATTTGGTTTGAATGTGATGATACATACGTGAGGCTGTCCCACCAAAAACACATTCCAGGTACAATATTGTGTACGGATCCTTGGGGTCTGCTACAACCGCGGTGCAATTTCCCTGCTACCCGAGGGACGTCGTTTACGACCCGTGCTAAGAAACAGAAACGAATGAAAGGCTGCAGAAACAGATGTATTCCCTGGCGTTGTTACCCATCTGCATTTATAAGTAGCCTACCATCTATTTAGGATTCTTCCTTCAGATGGCATTGTCAATTGTCTTGCATGTAGAAATAATGTATGAGACGTTTCGGAAATTCTTCACTCCTGTCTTCAGCTGATTGGATATCATACTGACGTAAAAATCTGTTCTTTATTCTATGCTGGCGTATTAATTTCAGTACTCTTAATCGAACCTGGGCTTAAATCATTGATCAGCTTGATTTGGTGGTAATGATTCGGGTTTGAATTCTGGAGAAACGTGATCAGTACTGGCTGCCTTCATTTAGATGCCGTGTTTTTTCCACATTCTCCGGACGAATTACGGGAAAGTTTTTTTTAATAAAAATTATTAAAACACCTCGGCTTTCTTGTAACAGACAAATTCATGACGGAATTATATGTTGTGTCTCCACCTTTTTATTTGGAGTTGTTATTCCCGGAGCTTGTTAATGTGATATGTGCTTGTTCGTTAAACCACCCGCCTTCGGTCCTCGCGCAGACATTTCAGTGAAATGTTTTTGTGCAGCGGCGATGCGTCTGCACGGTCTGACTTGTCTCCATTGTGTCTGTCTGTCTGTTTTCATTTGCACGCCTTTGTCCGTCACCGGCTTTCATCTCCCAAACAAATTCAATGGATTTGAATTAAATGTGAGTCTGCTGCATGAATCTGTCTTGATCTTCTTGAATTCAGACCACATTTTTTTCACCGGTTCTTCACTACCCATGTTGATATTGCCCCAGTGCACTTCTGTGTCTCTACCCCTAGCTTTCAGGTAAAATGTTATGTAAGCATATCACATCGCTTCAATGAGTGCTACATTCATAGAGTATCTCATCCTCCTTCATTTGATCCTTGTAACTGTACTCAGTGCTGAATACGCATCACCATACTCCACGGCTCAGCGTATCAGAAAACAGTAATCTTAATTCAAGCGCGTTATTACATTGTAGCCTGCATGGGAGGAATGCACTGCATGTCGGAAAATCTGAAGGCAACTGGCCTCTTGGAAAATCTAAGCCAAAGATGGATCTCAAAGAAATTGGGTTTGAGAATGTAGACTATTCACTTGACTCTGGATAGTTTCCAGTGGTGGGTCCTTCTAAATATGACAGTAAATTGTAATCAACGTTTGGGTTCCTCGCAAAACTCGGTTATTTGTGAGATAGAGGTCGTGCGAGTAGTAGTGGTACCTAAATGCGCGATGTGTAAGCCGAGAGAGGGGAGTTCAGTAGTAGTGGGGGGTCGCACAGTCTCAGCTGCGTTGACGCACCGAACTAAACACAGCTAGAGCTACAATCCAACTGAAGCCGACACCCCTCTAGCGCGTGCTTCGGACGAGTCCATCTCATACGACCAAAATCAATCCTTTGCGCATGTGACAGCACTTCTCGCGCGACCTCTAACTTTGAGGCCGATGCAGACTTCCCACCGCTCAGTTCTATTCTCTCTCTTCATGTCGTCCATCTACGTAGAACAATGGTGAGCGCTTCCTGATGGGATGATCCCAGTTTCCTTTCCCCTCTCCTCCACCTGTGTTCTCATCGCATTCCTACCTTCATGTCTTATTGAAAGGATGCGGACGGTAACAAGAAAGGATAGTAGGCACAATATGACAATATCTGACCTGCGAAACATGTACTATATCCGGCTTACATCAAACCGATGGGTACCATGATTTTGTCCTCGAGGGTAAAGCAGAGGTGGCCTAATTTTATTAATGGACTCTTAGATCTCTTCTTGCGTAGGTAATAACACGACAGAAGTAACACAATACATTTTTCCTTGTCCTTCTTTCTGTTTAAAGCATGTCGAATATATTTTGAATATGAGTTGTAGATTTTAATGGGAATCACATTTTAATTTAACTACCATTTCTATGCGGTAAATTTTTTGTTGTTGAGAAAATCGATTTTAGCTTGGTGTAAAATGGTGAAACGATTGAAACATACATTAAATTTACTGGACAAATTTTAAATTGTAGATCTTTAATAGCAATTTTATTAGAAATTCATTGAATGTTTTCGGAGATTAAATAAATGGATGGTCAGACCCAAGAAGGATATCTCCCTATCATGCGTTATATTTATATAATGCATTCTATGAACACTTAACGGCATTGCATTTGGTTCCGTAACAGTGTTGTTTGTTTCAGGTTGCTGTTTTGTGACTTTCTTCACGAGAAAATCGGCGCTTGACGCTCAGAATGCCCTTCACAATATCAAAACACTGGCGGGGGTAAGTACGAAGCAAGAGACAATGCCACATTGGCCGCATTACTTTAAGTTACTTTCCTTATCGCACGATGAAATCGTCTCACTGCCTAGTTTTTTTTTGTTAGGTGGTTTAAACTACAAGATCGATTACGAAAGCAAATTTTCAATTTTGAAAAGTGAAGTTCGGTTTGTATACAGGTTTTAGATAAATCTGCGACCTGTTCTCGGCATATATTAAGGGTATAAATTTGCGTGTCTGTAAACGATGTGCGTTTCGCCATAAACTGGAACGTCCTGTCGTGATAAAGTGTGGAATAGCTGGCGTATCTTCTCTTGTAATGATTAACAGGTACTCGTCCAGTCTGCGCCCACTGAAGTGCCTTCCTCGAGGATTCCTGGCCAGAGTTTTTACTCATGAAGTCTCGATTCGAGTCCATGTGACGATGTCAAAATTATTCGAAATTTATGATAATGTTGTAATTGAGATTGGAGGTGAATCCCAAACGTATTTCCTCCTAGATAAAAGTGATAAAGAGTGTCTCGTTTCATGTTAATTCATAGTACTCACTTATGATATTTTATTTTTTCAAGCTTGTTCAGGCAGCTGCCCGCTAGATTTTCATTGCGGAGGCATTGGTTTAAATTTAATTGGAATATGTTTCTGTCCAAATCATTCGTTTTTCTGATGGCTAATCACCATTCTACCGTTGCGCCATACTCGTCTATCACTGCCCCACGAGGTGTGCTATATAGTCCTTGCCTAACATCACATTTATCATTGATAATTTTGCGATGGCTGAGATTGTCCGTATGGAACTGCGGTTGGTAACACCTATTGTCGAATCCCAAGAAGCACATTATTATACCCTAGGCCCTAAATTCAGGGTTTCATGTCTCACCCGGCGCAACAACCCAGAAGACATCCATCTTCAGTTAGATTTGTTTTACGTGTGTTCACAGTCGGTTGAAACACAATTACTCGTACAAACTTTTTCACCTAAACCCATTCGACATTCAATTTCCTCTGCACGGTGTTGTAGTGCAACTTATGAAGTGACTTACTCGTCCGAACGATTCTCGTATGCGTTCAATTGATCCATGTACCCAGTGTGATGTTAGCATCATTTCATTAGCATCTGGTCATGACATTAAACTTTTTTTGCCAGGTTTAATTTGGTTATGAGTAATGTTAACACACCATTAAATACTGCTATAAATATTTCTATATGTCCTGCTGTTTCTATTAATTGAACTGACCTATAAAACAATGCAACGTATCTGGTACAAAGACATCATTAGCACATTTACCATCTGCCATTCACCTGTGAATGTTGCGCCAACAGTTTTACTACGTACCAAATTTATCGTTGACAGACGTCATGAAAGAAACAGTAGTGCTATAGAGTGTCTCACAAAACGTCTGCGAATTTTATGGTGGTTATTTATTGTCTAGTTTTCAGTTAAGTATGCTTCATTAACACAACCCCTACACAGTTATGATGTATATAGCGTATGTCATTAACCTGATTGACGTCTTTGATGGCTGTGCATAAGCGAGCTCATTTTAAAAATATAACACGTTTTTCTTTCCATGTGCTTCTATTGTTTTCCATATGAGAGCAGCACCATCTGTGATGTGCCGTTAGAATTCACGTCGTGTCAACTATTTTTGCTGATACATCAAGTCTTTCGTGTACCTACAGAAGTATAAATCAAGGGGTGTTTAGTCAGACGAATAAGATGACGAAACCTGCGGGCCTCCACGACCAATCCAACTATTTGCATAGCGCCTGTTCAATTACTATGTGTCTTGTGGACCGAAATGAGGTGTTGCAGCCACATGCTTAATGTGACCTGGAGAGGAAAGTCTTCCAATAGAAGTGGTATCGTGTTCTGTAGGAAATGCAGGTGGAAGTCGGCTGTTGAACGTCAATAGAGAAAAAATGGCCCAATTAGTTGGTCTTCGATAAGATCGCGCCACACGTGCGAGTCTCTGAAAAAATTGGGGGAGGAGCACAATAGCAGAAGGTTAATGGGAATATGTTCACCAGATAACTGCTTAACTGTTCAGATTTCTACACGTGTCGATTCAACGTTTTTCGCTCAAAAGAAGCCATTGAATTATCACCACCTAAAGTTTGACAGATATTCCGTATACATCTTCTATGTTTGTGTACTTTATCTTGAATTCGAAATGTGTTCGGTTCGAATCTTGGCAGCGTTATCAGTTTTGTAAACCCTGAAGTGGAACGTGTCTACGTCGGGCTTTGGATTAAGCGGGAACCTGTTTTTAAAGAGACTACGTTTATGATTCGATTACATTCCGTTAGTAACATTTAATTGCTAACTTTTATTAATCTGACACTTATATTAGAAGGAACATTCCTGTCACATTTCCTGCCTTTGAAAAACTACATGTGGTATATTATGAAAATGATTTTGAAGAAATGAGTTGCAGCCGAACAGAGATTTGAACCCAGGCGTTCCAAAATACGAAACAGTGCTAACCGCTCGAACAAAACGTCCAGTAGACGCCTTTGTTTGTGACTGAGGCGGGGCGGAAGGCTTTTGTTAGTATAATTTATGTTTCCGTTCCCGGTAAGTATTTGAAACTGGTTTTGAGGAAAATTTATTCTTTTTTAACATTTGATTTGTCCTGTTTGATAACTAAATTAAATAAATTAGGACGTGTACGCGTAGCGTGACAATTCTGTTGCGTTCGCATGAATTTGGCCGTTGGCCGAGAATTTGCCCTCAGTGGATTCGCGATCACCATTCGCCTCCAGAATGGGAACTGTGCCTAACAAAATGGCCACTCCGGTGAGCTACTGCTCGGCATACTAGCCCGGTATTGAGAAGGTCCCGGCTCCAATTCCTGCCTTCGCCACTAATAGTAAACCAGAATGGTTTGGTGATTCTATGTGATGTTATTACAAAACCCAGAGCGCAGAAAGGCATGCAGGGTTGCATATAAAGTGTCCGTTATCGTTGGTAGATTTCTACCAAAATTGAAATGGTTCTACAAGTTTTTAAAAACTTTTAAGTATCTAATTCAATTAAAATCCGTTTATCTATTCTGAAATTGTTACAAGCGTACGGACAGACGGACAAGGCGTTCTGTATAGATGAGAACTCTGTTAATGACCTCCTAATTGAATGTCCAGGAATTAATTTCCCGTTGATCAAGGCACGAAGCTCCTGTGATCACGCAAGGAAGTTGGAATTGGTTTTGTTCGCTGAGATACCATGATTGCTCCCCCCCTCCCACCAGTCATTATCAGTCTGATCTAATCACGAGCCGTGAGCGCCTTTGTCAGAACTTCTGTGTCTTTGCGCGAATTGAACAATGCCTACTTGTTTTGTTTAAATTCAAGAGTAAACTGTATATGAAGCAAGGACAATGCTTCTGTCTACGAGTGCTTCAAGATACTCTTTTGTGAACATAAATGTTTTTTTTTTGTATATACGAGATCCAAAGTAACTACATTTATGCGAAGTGTTACAAAGGAACTTTATTCTGACAGTAAATCTATTTCTTTTTCTATTTGAGTCTATCCGTGGTGTGTGGAGGGAGAAGAAGACCAACTCTGTGTATAAGGAATTATATTATGGAGAGATACAATGTATTTGTTGTTACATAAAAGGTTACAAGTCACTATATATGCAAAGTATCATAGTAAACTGTATTCCGAAACAAATGAAAACAAAACAAAAATCAACTCTTTCCTAGGTTTGTATGTTAAGAAGCTTTGTTATTCGTTCCTTCCACAAAGATGGAACACAGATAGGAACAGATGATGGAGAAATGTTATACAGTTCACATTATAAACACTTGTCCGATATGTATTAACTGCTCTTATTTGTCTGTGCTCACGTAGGTGCCTTAAAATTGATTTCCCGATATGGGGGAAGTACACATGGGGGAAGGGTGTTGGACGGATGGTCTGGTGAAGTGAATACTAGGCCTTAGGAGAAGGATGTAGCACATAAACACGAACAGTTGATATGATATTTCAACGGGCCTTCATATTCTTCCTTGTATGGTATGTCCGACTTGGATACAGATACGGGAAATGTTGATTTTAGATGTATAAGGTGCGAACATTTAACAGGAAAAATATAATAAAATTTTTGTCTGAGGAATTTGGATTAGGAAGTGTTTAGCCCAGGGAATATAAAATTCAGAAAAATCAGTTAAATAATGACAAACCACAGCGAATATTCACGGGAAAGGCCTTTGATGGAAGCCAACGAGTGTGGAATCTCCATATAACGGTGGTCCTTGCCTGCAGGTTCACTCTTTACCGGTTACAATGATGTGGTAGCGCCGATGGCGACACAGAAATGTTATTTTCCACCGCCACTTGCGAACGTTGTTGTTTGAAAACATAATGGAACCTTTAATTTAATATTAATTTAATGTTGGGTCTCAGTTAATCTTCCACATAGAATTCCTGAATCATACCAACGTTCTCTCGAAAAAAACGTCACTGTTACTGGAAGTCTGCACACCGCCATGTTAATTACACGAAACTTAACAACACGTTTCAGTGTCATCTAATGGCATTTTGTTTATTTCAAGTTTAATACAAAATTTGTCTATTGAAACGTGACTTGTGGGCTTGCAGGCGTCATTCAACACCTGCATTTCCTAGCATCTTTATTACTGCCTGTCTACACGCGTCCGATGTAACGCTTTGAACTGTACATCCTGACTAGTTTAAAATAAACAGGAGTTATCCATCACCACAGATTCTTGGCAAGCTCTTTTATACAGTAACACAGATGGTTAGGTGCTTTATTGATAGTTGCTGTCCTGTTAATAGAATCCTTCCAATTCTTTACTCACTACAGACCTTTAGACACGGACATTGAGAAGGGCAGGAACTCTTTTGCAGCAGTCACCACGAGCTCCCATCTTGGATCAACCAATTTAAGAGTAGCAGTACATTTAAAAACTTCGTTTCCGGAAGTATTTTGTAAAATAAATTTAGGAAAATTCTGAAAATGATTGACTATGCTTAAACTTTCATTTAAACGCCTCCGTCTATGTAGAAAACCCTACGTAATTGACCACAGGCTTGTTCGATCTGTTTTATGCAGATTTGGTGCTGTATAACTTAACAATTTGATTCCGTCTACCGGCCTGTGTTCCATTAAAACTACTTAAAGTTCCTTCACATAGCTTGAGAAACGTATCAAATTACGTCAGTCGGAATTTCATGGTTATCACAAACCGCAATTATCCAGTCCAACTGTGTTATATAGACTAAATAGTTGCTACTTTGCTTTCTTGTGGCTGACAGAACTTCGCGAATTAAGCTCAGTTAAACCGGATGAGACAGCTGGCAAGAAAGTGAGTTAAGGAATTAGTGAGGTCTTGAACTACAAACGCTAACCCCATCGCCAAGAAAATGTCTGTGTGGATAACAGGAGATATATATCAAGCTGAAAGTGTCTGAGGCTTTCGAATCGCGAATTCAAAATTATACGTTACACTGAATTCTAACCGTTGCACAAATTACATGCATTATCTGGACGAATTTAGTAGTGTAGTTTGTACTTGTGCGTTGATTTCAGTCATGGGTATTAATAGTTGAAAATGTTCTAATCGATGGTGCCTGAACTTCCATTGTATGGAAATGTAATGACGTAGTCTGCCAAAGTCGGACACGAGCATTGAACTCAGGGAATCGTGGTTTATCAGTGCTGAGATGGACTTGGAAACATACAATACGATTCGTGGCTGGAGTTTTGAGAATATTTCTCGTTGTCTTCACGCCTAAAACTGCTTTACGAAAAATATATTTTGATAAATCCATCAATGCAGTTTTGCATATTTATTCCATCCAGTCTTCCTTTGATCACCGTAGTATGTCTCTTTGGCAAAGAGAAAGGAATTTCAAAAGTTGTAGTCTTTGGAGTACACTGACATTACAAGTTGTTATTCAGGTCACTTCACATAGGTCATTCTTGCATTAGTCTGATCTGTTGTCATTGGGTCGCAGTTGTGTTACAACAGTGACCATTGGATATTTATTCCATTAATGTGATCCGAGATCATTGTTTCTCAACAATGCTCAAACAATTAACTGCGTTCAAGAATGGTCCCAGGACACTTTCACCGTCATCAGAGGTCATTTTTGTACAAATACTTTTCGCTTTATTTCGTAAAAGTGTGTTCGAATAATTGGACCTGGGCATGAACGCTAGAGCGTGAGGGAAGACCCGAAAGTATTTCTGTTGTTTTGTGAAAAGAGACATTCCGCATTGAAATGTACTTTTAAACGAAGTGGAGTGTTGGTGGGCTTCAGGGACGAGGTCTGACAATCAATTAAGCGGACTAATAGTCTGTGTAAAACACCTGATGACTCGAGTTGGCCCACGTTCGATCACGTAGGTGAAAATAGTCTATTTAAAACGCATCTCTAAGTAGTAAATTACTTTATGTAAGCATTGGTCACATCACTGTAACAAGACACGCGAATTATTTCTTAGCGAACAGGGTGACCTTGACACAAATGTGACTCGGTTGGGGAGTGTCCCTGAGTCTGATTTTATTCTTGTAACAGCGTTACGTGATTGTTGTTGGGTTGCGTTGAAAATGGTAGGTACATCCTTCGGTTGACTGAGCAGTTTTATCGTCAGGAATTACTTCTTTTTGTGGTACCATTTAGTGATGCAATGTTGTGTTCGTCATTCACTTGCATGGAACTTGAATTGTTAGGTCAGATAATGAACATTAAATTGTTCTTTAAATCGAAGCAGAGCGCTTCTAACATTTAATACACGTTACAACAAATTTATGGGTGTGAAAGGGTTTGTGTTGTTTAAGCGACTTTAAGAAGAAATGAAATGTGATACAAATGATGAAAGATACGTAGTCTGTCATCTCCAAGAACTGATATAAATGTGGAAAGTGGCAAATGATGAGAAATGATGATAGATATTATGTTTTAAATGTAACTGAAGAACTGAGGATCTAGAAACGGTGACCAAACATCTGAACAGGAGAAAGTCTGCACTAAAAATTCTGTCGGGAAACAGGCATACGACCAAGAGGAAAGAATTTTGCTCTGACCCGTCCGGATTGTTTCAAGAACCATATCTTACGTTTAAAAAAAATAGATTGACACGTGGTGATTTCTTTAGTACATCCCGCAAAATATGTCGAAAGAGAACCCAAATATATGTCTGGGTGTATGTTTTCAGTATCCCGGAACTGGACATATAGAAAGGCTGTCATTTGAATAACCGTAAGATTTCCAGAGAAATGCAACGAGAATATAGAAAGGATATGAATTTAAAAAAAACCGTGATAGTAGGCCTATAAAATTGCCGGTGGAATTTATGTTTAACGTCAGAAGCGCGTGCTTTGAACTTGGCCACTCGCAAAAGACTTTTAAGAATACCGATATTGGAGTTTTATTCGTTAGTAGTGTGCATTCCCTGACGGAGACAGTAATATTTTCTACGTCACCTACTTCGTACCTATTTCTTGTTTCCACCAAGCGTGAAATATTATGATTTGATTGTTTTATATGAACTGTAGAGGGGAATAAGCAATACGTGAGATAAAATGGTGGTTGTTTTAGGCGGAGAGGAAATATATGGGTATAACTCGGTCATAGCCTGTTTAGATGTAAAATTTTGGTATTCTCTATGTAGAGCTCAAGAAGATAAGGAAATTCTGTCAGGATAGATGGCCTCCCGCCGGGATTCGGATAGGGTACCTCCTTAATAGTAGTTGGGAGACTTGATAGCTGTGCTAACCCACTTCTGTTCATGACATTTCCAATTTTTATTTTTATTGGCAGTTGTGTGACATTCTGACACAGCCACTGATTGCTATTGCGCCGTTGGCCCCACTGCAGTAATCTACCTTGAAACTCGTATAAACAAGTCAAATCACAATGTGTTGTTTACTTCCGACCGTAACTTATTTCATTACTGCAGTCACGGACGGATTACGAGCGAACCGCGGACTAGGGTATGGACTCGGTGCTGGTGGTGGCATGGCTCCTTGAGGAGTACGTAGCAAGACAATCCTGATGTTATTTCTTTTTCTTATTCTTCTTCTTTCGCATCTAGCTCTGTCTTCATGTCATCAGTGTTTATCCTTCCTATATTTCTTTCATCATCGCTTCATTTCAGTATCCGTAGCCTTCGTCATATTATTATTATTATTATTAGTGTTCTGTCTGACGACAGGTCCATATGAACAGGATCCTTCGATCCTTTTCTCGGACTGGGACCTGTTCATATACGTTCTTGGCAGATGATCCAGAAGTGGTTTGCCATTGCCTTCTTATGTGTGTGAATGGAGTAATTGTTGGGATGCCACGGAGAAACCGGGGAAGCCCCCGGAGGAAAACTCCGTGATGCCTAGACCACGGCCTTGCCCAACACAAATTATAAATTCGGGCACCGCCGGGAATCGAACCCGAGACCCCAAGATTACAAGCCAAGCGTTCTAACCGCTAGACCACCGTGGCCATCATTTATTTATTTAGTGTTCTGTCTGACGACAGGTCCATATGAACAGGATCCTTCCATCCTTTTCTCGGACTGGGACCTGTTCATATACGTTCTTGGCAGATGATCCAGAAGTGGTTTGCCATTGCCTTCTTCTGTGTGTGAATGGAGTAATTGTTGGGATGCCACGGAGAAACCTAGACCACGGCCTTGCCCAACACAAATTATAAATTCGGGCACCGCCGGGAATCGAACCCGAGACCCCAGGATTACAAGCCAAGCGTTCTAACCGCTAGACCACCGTGGCCATCATTTATTTATTTAGTGTTCTGTCTGACGACAGGTCCATATGAACAGGATCCTTCCATCCTTTTCTCGGACTGGGACCTGTTCATATACGTTCTTGGCAGATGATCCAGAAGTGGTTTGCCATTGCCTTCTTCTGTGTGTGAATGGAGTAATTGTTGGGATGCCACGGAGAAACCTAGACCACGGCCTTGCCCAACACAAATTATAAATTCGGGCACCGCCGGGAATCGAACCCGAGACCCCAGGATTACAAGCCAAGCGTTCTAACCGCTAGACCACCGTGGCCATCATTTATTTATTTAGTGTTCTGTCTGACGACAGGTCCATATGAACAGGATCCTTCCATCCTTTTCTCGGACTGGGACCTGTTCATATACGTTCTTGGCAGATGATCCAGAAGTGGTTTGCCATTGCCTTCTTCTGTGTGTGAATGGAGTAATTGTTGGGATGCCACGGAGAAACCTAGACCACGGCCTTGCCCAACACAAATTATAAATTCGGGCACCGCCGGGAATCGAACCCGAGACCCCAGGATTACAAGGCCAGCGTTCTAACCGCTATTTATTTAATTTCCTCTCTACATTCGTTACTTTCATGATTCCTCCCTCTCTCGGTGTTACCTTCTTGTTTCTCCCTTACATTCTTTCAACACACGTATTCGAGTGAGTCAGGACTTTACACCATCCAAAGAGTGCTGAGATTTTCAAGAGGATATTCTGACCTATAGTTGTTTCACTTATGATTCCAGTCGTTTCCTGCGTTTCCATGGCACCAGGTCGTGCTATTTCTTTGTTTATTTTTTTTATTCCTTGGTAACGAAAAGGGGCGACAGAGACTTATAAAAGAAATGTTAAGTCTGACAAACAAGAACTTGAGTAGTATTTTGCTCGTGGACTTGTTTGTATTTTCAACTTATCCACTTCCACTGACGAGTTCCGCCAATTTGTGGTTCAGTACAAACTTTTCTCCTGTCTCAGAGTTTCTTTTAGCGTTTGAAAATGTCGACTTGCATAAGGACGTGGGTGAATTTGAGTCACGTAAACCTAAAAGTGTGATACGGGTAAGTTTTTATCGTCGTTCCTTATGCTGTCATTTAAAAGGACCCTGATGGTTTTAAGTCCTTAATTTGGGACTCATTCCACTGCGACCTCTGTTTCACCGTAAGCTTAGAAGATTGAATTAAGAATATCTATTTGATTAATACGGTTAGACCAATTTTTGACGTAAATACGTCTATATTTTAGGGTCAGTGTCATTCGGCAAAAAGTGGAACGAAAAAGTGAAAGGAAAAAGTGTAACTGCATTGTTATGTTACCTTGGAAACGTCATCTGTTTACTCGTCATTGTTGTTACCTATAAAACATTACATCACATCACATTACCTTACATTACAATACATTACCTTACCTTACCTTACATTACATTTCATTACATTCAGCTACCACAGACCCGTCTTAAGCGTAACTAATTCAAGTTAAATAAGCAAAGTCTTAATCAAACTTTACTCAAGTGTAAAGCATGTATGAGGGAAATATTTAGAATAAAGCCAATATATAAACTTCCTTTCCGTATAGACGTATTTACGTCAAATTCTCCGGAACCGTGGTTCCACTGACAACATTTTGATGTGCTATAAATCATGTCCTTATATTTATTTCACTAAGAGCAAATTATATTTGTGTAATGCTTGCTACGATTCAGTTCAAAAGCTTGTGTTTCCCGTCTGTTGTGTAAAAACATTAACCTCAAAATATGCATGACAGTAAACATTGCATGCTGTTGTGTATATGTGCGAAACTTTTTGTTATATTCTAAGGGAAGAAAATGATTGAGGATGTTTGAGAACACTGTCGAGAAGATGTATAAGGAGAGTAAGTAACAGGAGGTCGCATAAGGAGGATCTTCAAAATTTATACTCGCCTTCGTGTCTTATTAATGTGATCAAGTCAGGAATAATGAAAATGATTCATGCATATAATGTGCATGGGAATGGTGAGATTTACAATCACAATTTGTATTTCGGAAACCTGGAGGGTTGAAATCACTTTGGAGGACTGAATTCATCTGACTGAGGATGGGGTCCGTTGGAGGTCTCTTTTAAACACGGTGATAAAATGCTGGTCGATCTTTGTTTAGCTGGGCGACTGTTAGTTTTTCAACAATAAGAGTGTCCTATGGAGATACATAACGTGCGCACATGGTCAATTATAATGAATTGTCACTTTTTAACGATTGTGTTGTAGGACAGTGGTGTTCAACCTGGGGTACGCGTAACCCCGGGGGGTCAATTATAATGAATTGTCACTTTTTAACGATTGTGTTGTAGGACAGTGGTATTCAACCTGGGGTACGCTAAGACATCTTAGGGGGTACGTGAAATTAAAAAGAAAATGATACACTGAATAATGAGTAATGTAATTTATTTAATTTATTTTAAATGTGGATTTTATACTATGTATAACTTGAATTATACACCAACAACTTTGGGGGTACAAAGTTGAAGAGAAATTATATCTGGGGGTACGCGAACAAAAAAGATTGAATACTACTGTTATAGGACACCACAGCTAGTGACATATGGAGTGACTCTAAAATCACGATGCAGTGAAACTCCGGATAACCGGTAGAACAGCCAATAATCTTCCCGTTTATGCATGTAACAATTTACCCTGTTAATGGTGGTTAGAGTTGGTAAATAATACGAGATTTATGGTTCTCAGGGATTATTTGTTTGGCGGCTCAGCATCACAAGTAATAATCGTGGGAAGAAAGAGGCTTGTCGTCAGGATTCTGTTGAAGGATGTCACCACAAGAAAGTTGCGAGTTGACGAACTGATGTCTTATAACGACGAAAAGAATTACATGTCGCGAACACTTTTTCGTCGCGATAGACTTGTCGTGAAATAATTCAATTATGCTGAATGTTTATTCTGGTTGTTTCAGTTCGTTATTAAATTTTGAATATTTATCATAAGCAAGCCAGAAGTTTTTCAAGCGAACAGTCGCATTCTGTTTTCACAGAGACTATGTTTCTCTAATATGAAATTTGTGAAATTTAGAGACGAACAGAAATGAGTTCGCATGGAAATATCACAAGCAACCCTTTTTCTTATCGATTAAAGTTTACAAAATTGCATGAAAATATTCATAATTTGGTTTTATTCCAAAATAAAATTACTATTCGCGCAAGTTAATCTTGATAGTTGCCTTCCTTACTGTGAAATACTTTGTTAAAACTGTTTCTCCTTGTGTTAGCCTTGTGTCACCGCACGCATTACTATGATCAATAGGTCAAAAGATCGGAGGAAATGTTTCCTTTCAGATCCATACAGAAACCTTTTTCGTCTCGACCTTCTTCCGCGTTCGTCGCCCACTTGGCCACCAAGATCACCTGTGTTATGAATCGGGGACACTCAGTCATTAGACAGGCTTCTATTGAGAGCTCTGTGTTGGAAGGTCGAAGTTCGAATGCCGACAGGGATTTTTCTTTGGGGCCGAGCGGCTGTGGGGACCACTTTGCCTCTTTCTCAGTCGGTACAAGTTTTTAGTACGTATGCTTTGGGGACACTTTACATATACTCGTACTTTCTACCACTTATTATTAGGATGATGAAATCAACATAGGATGAAGTGTATTATGCATTCAGCGGTTGTAAAACTTCTTATATTTGTATATATTTTTATTATTTTAACAGTGGCCGGTGCCCACAGAATATTGCAAGGCCACTGTCGTAAACTTTCAGAGTCATTATCATCATTGGAGAATCCTTAAAAACCTACAAGTTGTTCAAATAGTGAGAAATTTCCCAGTTTTTAGGCAACCCGGAGGTCTGCGAATATGCCTGATCGTTTTAGGTTTTACAACTAACATTTTGTAAGTATTTCTCGTTACCTTTCGCGCTACGTGTTCCCCCTTCTTATGATCACGATTATGATATTTGGTGAAAAATGCAGACTACGAAGTTGTATATTATGTAATATTCTTGATAGTTTTATAAGTTGATATAATTGCGTCATATTGTGAATTAAAATTTAATTATTCGTGTTTTTTCCGTCTAATCACAATTGTATATAAATAAAATTATACATAAGATATTAAAATATCATTTACATATTTGGTACAACTTTTTACTACATGTTTCGGTTATATTGAACGATCTTCAGGTGTAAAGTTAAATGTTAAAATTATAATCTTATAAACTAAAACTTAATTACTGTTGTTGTGTAACTTCTGATGATGTTTACTTCCAAATTCATTGGAGTGAGGGTATATTTTGAAGTGATAGTGGTTTAACATTGGTCTGTAACGTAAATAATATAGCAGTATTACAAAATGCAGTCTCTTTTGTGTTACCTAAGAAACCGGTACACGAACTGAAGACAAATGATCCCCTTAACCATCCTAGACCAGTTTTTATGAGCTTTGATTATACAGTTTTGCAGCCTTCTGTGTAGTCAGTAATTGGCTGAGTCTGAGATTTGCTATTGCAATGTAGGGGTCGGCCCTAATTAGAGGAGGGTTTTTGTCATCGTCTCTTTTACCAGGGAAAGAGAAAAAAGAGGCAATGAGGAATAAGCTGACTTAATACTATGTACGAGAGAGGGAGAGAGAAAGGGAGGGAGGAACTAAGTATCCCAGCAGCAAGATTTGTATTTGGCTGGGGAGTTGTGGTTACCATGGAGATGGTTTCATAACTGAGCTGTTTCCATTTTCAGTTCAATTCAATTCTACTTTTGTACCACCAGGAGTTATACGTTTCTGCTTACAAACACGGTTGTCAATGTCATAGGCCAATCTATGTTTCCTCTTCTGCGTCTGGTGTTTTTAGCTTCGAAACATACTGAAAACAATATCCGCGTAGAATCTTCTGTAGTGTAGCTCCGTGCAGAATTTGAAACTTTTGCCTTTCGGAGGAATAGCATGCTTCAGTCCTCAGGTTATGTATATACCTGAAAATAAATACAACTTTTATTGATGTAATGTTAACATTTTTAAGACTTGGTACATTTTCAGCAATAGTCGAGGTTGATACAGCAGTGTGGCCCCTTGAAGCCCCGTGTTGTAATCATTGGCTTGTCTCGCTGGTTCTTCATTCCCTAACTTGTTGCTGCATTTATATTTTCCATAGACGCACAGCTGCTCTTACATTTCGTAATATTGTTTTCTTGTTTTTTTATTGGTGAATGTCTCAGCTGTTGAAATCTCTCGCCTTTATGCCCGCTGACGTGTTCATAAAATCCACCGCTAGATATATTACAATCTTTAGCCACTTGAATACGTCCACGCCCTCGTACCGTATTTATTCTGAGACATATTTTAATATTATTTTCCCATATTTACCAACGTCTCCGAAGTGGTTCTCTACCTTTCAGGTTTCACTACTAAAATTTTGCATATTTCTGCGGACTAACTACATGAAACAGAGTCCTGCTTGAGAAATTAGCAGCACACCCAATTAATTAAGAACCTTGCAGCTGGTATGGTGCCCGAAGGTTCATTTCCATGTTCACAAGAGTCCATTGCTTATCATATCTTCAGCCACATTAATCAAATCCACACCCTCCAACTCCATTTCCATTTGTTCCATTTTAATATTATCTTTCCATCCACGCCTGTGTCTACCGAGTGGTTTAATCCTAAAATGTTTACCATTTGTGCGCCTTTCTCATCCACGCGTATGTAATGTTATTAACAAAATTTGCACAGATAAAAGCACAGACCTCTGGAAGTATGAAGAATAATATTAGCTTACCTTTATGTGCCATCATCGTGGAAAATATTGAGAAGAACTGAGTACGTGTTACTGTATGATGAGGCTTGTTCTTCTCCGACAGGAGCTTGTTTTTGAGGACTTTCACTTTTGACGAGACGCTCAGCAGCGTACGTGTAGACTTAGCCACTTGAGAGTGCTTTCAGGAAGGTTAATATTAGATAACTTTGTAAAGACGCTAACACGAAACAGTGATGCTGTTTCCAAACGGGTCACTGACTTCACTTTGTTTTTGGAATGTAGGTAATGGAGAATTACTCTACTTGGAGAAGCTTCATTTTGAAATTACGTTGATTGTATAATTATGTTGGTTTTATGTCTAGTAGGTTGTGTAGACTTACATCACGCATGCAGTGATGTTTCTAATTCCTTTTAGACTAATTATTTTGGTTCTTGAATCCGTAAGGCTTCAAAATGCTTTGCTTTAGTTATGTATTCAAAGTACTTATCTGTTTCTATTTTCAAATCCGAAATAATTTAAACTTTTGTGACTTCAATGTCATTTCGTTTTGAGTGGTTTGCAAGGCAGCTCCTGTGTAGAAAGTTAGTTGAAGTTATTTGTTTTCAGCTACTGGCATAGTAACCCCACGTGATAAATCGGAATGTATCTTGTGATTCTAAATGAAACAACAAGAATATTAAAATATGATGGGATTATATGCCTCATATAGTAAAATTACAACTTTAACAAACAACCCAGCTAACTCCATGTAGCAGAGTTCTTGTTGAGAGACAAGCCTCAAGTTGAAGGCACCTGCTCTGGTGATTCCTGTTCCGATTCGTCGGTCGAATGGGTTGTAAGTAGAATCACGGGCACTTCTGGATCCTCCAGGAAGTGAATTAATACGGTAATATCTCCACTGCTGTAGGTATTTGGCCCTGAAGTTAGGGAAAGAATGTGGTGCTGTCTTACAACGCCACCCTTGACGCACGGGAAATCACGCACCTTCATTTAGACAAATGCCGGTCGTTATGTTTCTGGCGCCCTCACTCAGATGTCGGCGTTCCGAGGGGTGACCCATTTATATAGTGACTCGGTGAATTGGGGCTTGAAGGTGGGGGTGAAGCTCGCAATTTAACTTATCTCCCTTACAGCTCAGAAGGCTATAGTCGTAACTCACATCCAAGCTTCCCTTGGATCAGACCTCGAG
Source organism: Zootermopsis nevadensis (assembly GCF_977971745.1). Lineage (NCBI taxonomy): Eukaryota > Metazoa > Arthropoda > Insecta > Blattodea > Termopsidae > Zootermopsis > Zootermopsis nevadensis. Next base: position 13,086,441 of record NW_028259152.1, on the reverse strand, counting down.
ACAAAGATCATCCTAAAGAAATGCCGTCATTGTAATATGCCTCCTGGACTCCTTCAGTTTTCTAAACGAAACACCGTATGCTCTTAAAAATTGGATGAGGCAGTTTTATATTTATGTATTATTTGAGGTTTTCACAGCGGTGAGTATGACATTTCTGTCTTCTGGGTTATTGCACCGTGTAGTATGGTCGATGTTAACCAACGTTTCAGAGGTCATACTGCCTCCGTCATCAGGGCGATGAGTATGAAGATTTCTGTCTTCTGGGTTGTTGCGCTGTGTAGTCTGGTCGATGTTAACCAACGTTTCAGAGGTCATACTGCCTCCATCAGGGCGATGAGTATGAAGATTTCTGTCTTCTGGGTTGTTGCGCCGTGTAGTCTGGTCGATGTTAACCACCGTTTCAGAGGTCATACTGCCTCCGTCATCAGGGCGATGAGTATGAAGATTTCTGTCTTCTGGGTTGTTGCGCCGTGTAGTATGGTCGATGTTAACCAACTTTCAGAGGTCATACTGCCTCCGTCATCAGGGCGATGAGTATGAAGATTTCTTTCTTCTGGGTTGTTGCGCCGTGTAGTATGGTAGATGTTAACCAACGTTTTAGAGGTCATACTGCCTCCGTCATCAGGGCGATGAGTATGAAGATTTCTGTCTTCTGGGTTGTTGCGCTGTGTAGTCTGGTCGATGTTAACCACCGTTTCAGAGGTCATACTGCCTCCGTCATCAGGGCGATGAGTATGAAGATTTCTGTTTTCTGGGTTGTTGCGCTGTGTAGTCTGGTCGATGTTAACCACCGTTTCAGAGGTCATACTGCCTCCGTCATCAGGGCGATGAGTATGAAGATTTCTGACTTCTGGGTTGTTGCGCCGTGTAGTATGGTCGATGTTAACCAACTTTCAGAGGTCATACTGCCTCCGTCATCAGGGCGATGAGTATGAAGATTTCTGTCTTCTGGGTTGTTGCGCTGTGTAGTCTGGTAGATGTTTACCAACGTTTCAGAGGTCATACTGCCTCCGTCATCAGGGCGATGAGTATGAAGATTTCTGTCTTCTGGGTTGTTGCGCCGTGTAGTATGGTCGATGTTAACCAACGTTTCAGAAGTCATCCTGCCTCCGTCATCAGGGCGAAATTGTTTCTGGTTTTTCCAACATGAAGAAATTTTACTCTCGATTTTCCCAGTCGTGAAAGACATTTTGTCCCAGATTGTTTCTAACATAAGACTCTTTGTGTCCGAAGGTACCGTTTTCGGTTTAAAAAATTTCCCTGCCCATGAAATACATGAGTTCAGTGTGTGAAGTATGTCAACAGTATCTTCAGTTTTGTCATTTGAAAGAGGACTTCTCTGAAAAGAAGAATTTTATAAGGCAATCTGCCGGGAAATGAATATTCTAACGTACGACCGAAGATCGATGCGTCACTGACTGTACCTTGTTTATAAGCGATGGGGTTGAAAGGTTGACCGGAAGTTGGTTACGGTACTCTCGCAACTCGATGGGGTGAGCTTGGGGAGGGAGGAGCATGTTCCCAAATGAAGGTTGCAGCTTACTGAGGGAGTTTATTTATGAATACTTAATTAAGCAGTGTTGTGACCACGTTAGGTGCTTGGTCACCCGAGAGCCTGCGTTTCATGCTGTCGAGATTTCCACCGGCAGATACGAATTCATCGTTATTACAAGACCTTCCTGGTCACCAATTCAGAGACTTTGTTTTCCTTTGATTTCCGAAATCAAAAAATCCTTGATTTAGACCTGACTGGCAGTTCTTGAAAGCCTTCAATTAACAGGAGTGGAATAGTGTACCCGTGTGTGGAGTAATCGAACCTCGCTTTTCATAGAAGTCATAAGCTTCATATCCGGGAAGCTCCGAGTTCAGATTTTGGCCAAAGGACCAGCTATCCTTAGAGGTATTGGGTGTTTTTCCTGAGTCTCCTTAGACAAGTTCCGGAATAAGTGTTGACGTTAAGCTTGGAATGCTACCTTCAGTATCGTAAGTCATTATTCTTTTACTTTCGTTTGATTTTGTGCTCGTAATTTGAGTTCTTAACATCGTCGTTAATAAATCGCGTGATTAAGTAAGTGAGTATGTAATTACTTAAATACATCTTACACGTGTGTAAATAACATATTGCGAACAATTTAAACTCTGTAAGTGATGCAAGAATGTGCACTGCGGAAGGTAAATAGGCAGCTGAATTATTCCGGCTCTGTTATTTACAACCTTGCTGTCGCTGTGAGGCTCACCCAGTGGGTTAGTGTGTGACTTCGTTTTGACTGAAACAGCTGAATATGAAACTGTTCAATGAAGTATTGTGGAGTTGGGCCTGTGCTTTATTTCTTTATACCTTCATGAAGTGATGGTTGGACACAGGGACAAATGCACCTTCACAAACCCGTTGGGAAATAACCATGCTTCATTCACATTCATAGACTGCTTTTAAGCTACGTACGTCTTTGGTGTGTAGTGGTAGGATGACTGTAAAAAAGTTACAGGGATGTGGAAGGTATGTATGGATCCAACATTTGATTCGAGGTACTGAGGAAAAACACATACTCAGTACAGGAGGTCTGCACCAAAATTCGAATCTGATACCTGTCGATCGTACTTCGGTTAAGAACTGTGTGGAATTGGCTCCTACGTGATTACTCCATTCATTATTGTTTATTGTATCGCTTTACAGCTCTTCGTCTGTCTTTATCTTTGTCTTCGCCATGTCTGTTCATGATTCCATACTATCATGACGTTTTTATCTAGTTAACATTAGACTGATTTGCTTACTTTGTAAGAGACACATGCAGACAATATGATTGTCCCTCTCTGGCTCTCCGCCTGCTGCACCCTACACAAACTATTGAGTTCTCTTTCCTATTTACACGAACTCTGTATGTGGGTAGTGCCATTGGAAGCTTGTAGGCTGCAGGCACAATATGGCGTGATAAAACATTTTACAAACATGAAAATTTCTTCGTGATAAGTTCTTGGTAAATGGAAAATATAAATACATTGTATGATTTCATGATTCTATTTGACAGTTTAAGCGTCTATACAGTGAAATGTGAAATTTTGAATGTTGAAAATTGAGAAAGAAATTTGTAATAAAATATTTTGAAAAGTACTGGTTAAAACACACTAAATAAGAAGTTATATATTTAATATTCTGAATACATTTATAAAATGATACAACCTCAAATACGATTACAAAATAACATTATTCAGATTTACTGTTTTAAACGCAGTTACGAGGTAAGATGTTTTAAAATTACCGTTTTAAATGCAGTTAGAAGGCAAGATGTTCCAGAGTTTCTGTTTTAAACACGATTACAAATGTAACTGTTGGTATGGTGAGCGAGAGTGCCCGAATACGAGGTAAGCGGGCTTTAAGGTGTTGCAGCGTCAGTACATCTCGTCTCTCGCCTGTCATCCACTGAACTCCGGGTCGCGTCCCAACGCCCGGCGCCTAACCTAATTACCCGGTCCTGCTTCGGCGGGGGGACTATTCTCCCTGCTCCTGGTTTTATTGCAACAAGATGGAACAGAGAGAGAGAGAGATGTGGAAAGGAGCCGAAAATTACTCCGTTAACTCAATAACGATGGTGTAAATACAATCTGTGCTGGATACAACAAAGCTACACCACATGACGTGGAACCTTATCTCTATACTTCCTACTTACAAAATAATTATTTTGTGTTGCTAGGATACGGACTTCGTCACCTCATTACTCGTACGGAGGAAGATGTACTGGTACAATCATTGCAAAGAGAAACCTTTGCAGAAAATCATCCGTTATATTTTGTGTTCTTTGGACAAAGAGCGTAAGATAGAATATAATTGAGGAGATCGTGCCCTGTCCTTTGTGCGCACGTTTAATGTGTGACACGGCTAGAACGAATTCCATAGATTTTTCGTTAGCTTTCGTGGTTTTTTGCCACAGCGTCCAGGCCGGCTGTGGAGCATACTCGGCGTCCTATCAGAAGGATGCAGAGTTCTTTATTCTACGTTCAAGCGACTGTGACGTGAAGCTAACCACTCACGTCCGACGAGTACCAACGTTTGGACTACGGCACTGTGCTTGAGTGATATTGCGTTTTTAGTTGTCAGTTAATTAAAGAAGAACCTGAAAATTAAAGTATACAAAACAATAATTTTGTCTGTTGTTTTGTATGGGTGCGAAACATGGTCTCTCACTCAGAGGGAGGAACACAGATTGCAGGTGTTTGAGAATAGGGTGTTGAGGAGGATATTTGGGCCTAGGAGACAAGACGATGGGACATGGAGAAAACTGCATAATGACGAGCTTAAAAATCTGTACTCCTCCCCCAGTATTGTCAAGGTGATTAAGTCGAGAAGAATGAGATGGGCTGGGCATGTAGCGCGCATGGATGGGACAAGAGGTGTGCACCGGGTATTGGTTGGGAAGCCTGAGGGGAAGAACCGCTTGGGAGACCTAGACGTAGATGAGAGGATAATGTCAGGCGGGATATATGAGAGATGGGAGTTGAAGGAGACTGGATTTTGTTGGCCCAGGACAGGGACCGGTGGAGGGTTTTGGTTAATTCGGTGGTGAACCTTCGGGTTCGGTTAGCCATCTACTTAGTTAATTAATCAAAAACCCTTGTCTTCATATGAGCCCAAACTAAATTCTTCAGAATTTGAATCGGAAGCAGGAATGCTTCGACGATGTGATTTTTACTCCGTCTGGGATCTGGAGTCCTGACTGCATGAATTGTATATGTGAAGAAGGAGAACAGCGAAATTCCACTCTGAAAATTATGCCGGAATTGTCTCTGCTTTTTACATGGACTGTTCGTATTGTACTGTTATGAGATTAGTGCCCCCGCAACTTCTGGCTGCCATGGCGTGCAACAACGGTGCATTCGTAGTAGTATGTTCTTGAACATTGCCGAGTCATCCGGAACGGTGTCAGACTCTCTAGGGCTGTCAGGCGATATCTGAAGCATTGCAGTCCTTACGCGCCTTATAGACACGCAGGCCCTCGAAAAAGTGCACGGGGCAGACAACAAACAGCGTGAGTTGCTCCTGTAAGTGGAAAGAGGACTTCAGTTGACTGACTGCGTATGGTTTTGGAACCAGGGAGCAGAGAGCCGTGTACTAAGGTTTCTGCAAAGTGAAGCGGGAGTTGCAAGACGACAGTTGACTACTATAGCGCGAAGGAGTTCTTGGACTTGAACGTGATGAGAGAAAAGAACAATCAAGACAACTGTGATTTGTGGAGCGAAAAAAATTTTGTTCAAGAAAAATAATTAATTGAACTGGAGTCAGAAGTTGGATGTAAAATGGATCAGACATTTCAATTGGTGATTGAGCAGTTAACGGAGATACGCTTCTGCCAATAACAAATAACAAATGAGTGCCGAACTGAAAATTGACACAATTGCCATGCTTTATAGCGAGAAGAGAAAATTGTGGATTATCTGGAAAACAGTTGAGGACATGACAACGGCGGTTGAACAGCAGCAGCTGAAGAACAGAATCCAGCTGAGCGGCGAGGCTTCATGTGGAATTCATCCGGCAGGACGCCCATACATTGATCGACGGAGTGAAAGACAAAGAAATGAATCGGCTTCTCATGGGCGATCAGCAAGGCCCGTGAGCTAGGGACGGTGAAGACCACCAGCGAGGTTCGTGAAGGGAATTTATCCCTTGTTATCAGCGAATGTTATCAGCTGAGCGCTGCGGGGATAGACTACCTGTTGCTGGTAATGTGAGAACAACGGCACCTCAACAGAAAGTGTCTACAAGGACGGAATCGATAACCATGGCTGGAGAAAAGATTGTACAACCGGAAGAAAGGTCAGCGCGAAGGTTAAGGCGCTGGGGTCACGACCTTCATCTGCCCATTTCATACTTGTTTCACGAGAAGTAATAACTATAGGCTTGTAAGACTTGAGGTTCTCACAGCGGTGAGTATGAAGATATCCGTCTTCTGGGTTATTGCGCTGTGTAGTCTGGTCGATGTTAACCAACGTTTCAGAGGTCATACTGCCTCCGTCATCAGGGCGCCCTGATGACGGAGGCAGTATGACCTCTGAAACGTTGGTAAACATCGACCAGACTACACAGCGCTACAACCCAGAAGACAGAAATATTCATATTTTAATCGCCCTGATGACGGAGGCAGTATGACCTCTGAAACGTTGGTTAACATCTACCAGACTACACAGCGCAATAACCCAGAAGACGGATATCTTCAACTATAGGCTTATTTTGCAACTTTTTAAGGCAGGGAAATAATCTTAAGGAAAAGTTGATAGAATCGGAGACTGCCCAGGGGACGAAGACCTAAGTCACCATTACTCAATTGGGGGCCAAGAAGATCCCTCTGAATGATGAACAACAGGGGGGCTGGTCTAAGTTACGAGTCGTCGCTGGCGCCGCTGCGGATTAATTGCACCGCGCCTCCCTGAAGAGGGGACAGGTGCCTGACAACGACGTAGGTCAGATACTGCGTCCCGACAACGCCCTGAATGGAAGAACTCGATTTCTGGAGATGGGCATTTTACAGGACAGCAAATACTCAAGTGTCCACCGTCCTTCGAATTTTATTTAGTCCGTATCAGTACAAAATACTGTCTATTTAGGTAAAAACGGAATCAGATTTATAATTATACTTAGGAATACCTTTTCACTTTTCAAAACATTCGAAAACAACATGATATTTAAATTTTGTTGAAAGCTGCTGCTTACATATGAAATATTTTTGAGCTGTTAAATATTTAACGAGATAAGTATTTTTTTTGTTACTATTTCGTATAATACCCCTTACTGTTATTAGTTTTGCAACAGTGAATATTTAGTAGATCCGCGTTCCCCAGTTCGCTAGTAATATTTATTGTTAATGTAATTCAGGCAGGGCCCTCGTTAGGGCGGGGTGATTGGGATGACAATACATTACGATGTATGAAATACTTCGTGCACAGCGACACCTTAAGCACACAAGAAGTACAAATGCAACATAAGACATATTAAAGTACATTAATTTTATGGTAATCCCAGAATAGAGCTAAGAGTACATCTTTTAACAAATATACCTTTGGCGCCGTTAATATTATACATACCAGGTTACCATGTACTTCCTTTGTCGTCATTATTTATTGTTTGTGCCTGGCACAGGCTCCTTCGCCCCTGTAGGGTCGTTTCTGGCTAGAAGTGTGTTTTGTGTTGTGTATTTACAAGTTCTTGGGCGCGCCATGGACCCAGTCACATATTTGATTTTTATTTGCATATGAAATATAACCTACAAAAATAAATTATTGATGGAGCAATGCAATTTTGACAACCCGTTTTATGTCTCTCCACCAGCGCCCCATTTCCTGATCGGTGCTCGGTTATTTGAAGCTGTCATTATGATTATGAATGATGTTTGGAGTGAAGCAGCCGTAATTTGTTTTAAAGGATATTCTAGCATTTGCCTTGTGATGGTATACAACAACAACAACAATAATAGTAAACGTTTTATGGTTAGAATGTTTGTGAACGAACGTAACAACTCAAAATTTCAATCATGACGAAAGTTAAGTGTAGACTACAGTCGGAGAATGCCTACTACCATGCAGTTCAAAATAGTTTTTCTTTTTTCCTGTCATCTGAAAACATAAAGATTAAAAAAACAACTATGGTTCTGCCATTTACTATGTACGGATGTGAAACTTGGTCTCTCACATGAAGGGAAGGACATATTGAGAGTGTCTGAGAACAGGGTGCTTATGAGAATTTGTATCTAGGAGGGGTGAAGTGACAGGTGGCTGGAGAAAAATTACATAACGAAGATCTCCATAATTCGTAGCCATCAACCGATATTATTAGGATCATCAGTTCAAGGAATATGAGGATGAGATGGTCAGGGGAGGAGAATTTCTGTTGCAAACTTGAGGGCATGAAATGTAGGCGTTGGTCGGAGGATTATATTGAAGTATATCTTTTGTATCTAGGGACGTAGGATGGAGAATGTGGATTGGGTTCATTTGGCTTAGGACAGGAACCGATGGCGGGTGCGGGATAACGATCCTTAGAATTTTATTTAATTCTTTAGCTGGTCGGGTGTAAGAAGGATTCTGATCCATGGAGTCAGTGATTAGTTGTCGTGATAGCTGTAGTGTCAGAATTCACGTCCGGAGTATTAGACTTACTTGATAAAGTAAGTATGGCACTTAATAATACTCATATAATTGTTTCCACTACTCAAACACAAGTCTACACTGAATTTCTTGTAAAACGTGTGACATTATAATAATACTAAATATGGTATGCCGAATTAGCTGCATTGTTCAGACCGTTTCTACGCAAGAAAACTGTGTGGAAATGGTATAATAAATTAGAGAAAGGTTGTGGTGTGAAAATTAAGTCAGTTGTAATATCAACAACAGAAATAATCCTGCATACGTTAGTATAACGTATTCAAGAATTGTAATTAGGGAATATATTTCCTGTAACACAAAACCTTGCTATTTCTGCCGCATTCTGCCTCACAAGACGGATTATTTTATACTTTATGTAAGGTGCTATTTGTAGATATATTGTATTTTTGTCAGTGTTGCTATTACAGTCATTAATGGAAGACTAACATAATAAATAAAATAAATAATAGTAGTGTTATCAACAGCATTAACATACCACCAGTATAAAAAGTCATAATTGCTGTTAAATACATTTTCATTCCATCGAATTAACAAAAAAGAGATCATAAATAGAACCGTGTATGAATTTGCTCTTCGACGTCACACAGCCCCCTTCACCTTCATTAAACAAACAAGTTTTACGGCATGACATTAAACAACACAGGCTGTTTAAACCAGGAACTTACGTCACCAAATTAGCCTTTGAATTGGAAAGTAGATGAATCCCGCACATCGTTCCGCTGCTGTTCCAATATTCCTCAACGTCTCTAATGAACACTTGTTCCGCTTATGTCTCTGTCGTATGCTGCCGCCGGGTGTCTGTACCATTACATTTTTATTGAATTGGCCAATTTTATGGAATTTTCAAATGGAAGGAAGAGAATTTTACGTTCTGTAATTCCCGTGACACCCCACACTCATGCACACACATTTTTCCCTTCGAATCAACCCATAATTTCCACTTGGCCGACTGGTCGTAGTTGTACTCGACGCGAGCGATAAGCATAATTAGTAAACTGCATGAATGCGAGATGGAAGTTTTCTTCTGCATGGGGGACTACCCAGTATAAAACTGGGTAGAGAAATTACTACCTTGCCGTAGAAATCTTCTGCATTTGTGTAGCACTACCAAATTTACTGGTTCGAATCACTTCAGGATTGTTTATATGCGTACAGTCACGGACGCTTGCACTCACAGTCGGATAGAAATCATAACTACAGTCACGAAGTGCAAATATGTACGTGGAGTAAAGAGACCGTCACATTCAGAGAGTAAAAGTGTTAGCTGTTACACTCAGTCGGTTACAATTTCTAGGCATCCGCTGAATGTCAGTATTACTGTTTTTCAGTCACCCACACGGAGTGTTGTTAGCTGATCCTTGCGTTGTCGAGTCGAATGAGCGTCATTCGATGAATGTCGGTCAGATACAGGTCTCTGTTACACTCCCTGTAGTGAAGTATAAATGTCACGGTTGCGGATTTTCTATTACAGTCACTAGCGGATAAGAGTGTTTGTCAGTCATATTCGAATAGTGGCATTTAGAGTTGAAATAATCGCTACTCCAATTAAAGACCTGGTAGAATCAAAAACCAGTCGCAGAGTAGAGCAACTGATTTTGTACACTAAATATATATTTAAATCGTGTTATTAATTAAGATTGTGGGTTTTTTTAAACTTGTATTTTAATGTACAGACACCCAAGATATAAGAAAATTTTGATTGGGATTTGTCTGGCAAATATTTAGTCGCAAACGTTTCTGTGCCCAGATTAATACATAACGATGATCTGGGTTTTGGCTTCGTGTAGATTTGCTTCATATCTACAGGCGAGTATACACGGCGCCATCATCATTGTAGGTTTTAGGTCGAAAGTACCGTAAAAAGTATACACCCAGTATACTGAATGATACGGATCTAATGTTAGTAAGAACACAAAATTGTTTCTATGTAAACTAAATGCGTGTTTCTGAGACCTTTTAGAGAACCGTGTGTTCACTCCGGAGTCTTTTACGGAACCCAAAGTTGCATTAACATGTCCACAGGAGCGAAGTGAATCCAGCTCACACCCTCAGACACATTTTCTTCTAGATACGTTTAATATTATCCTCTCGTCTCCACCAAGTCTAAAAAGTACGCATTTTTCATCTGTATTTAAGGATAGTTCTAAGTGTTTATCAGAAGAGAATGAATTTACGAGTTTATGACCACAAATCAAATTTCTAACTGCATTTGACGAAAACAATTCTTAGTCTATGCTCGAATGTGTGTCTCTCTCTCTCTCTCTCTCTCTCTTCCCCCCCCCCCCCCCCACAAATATGTATTTCTTTACTGAGCGTCTTTATGATGGTGGGTCTGTAGAGCGAAATCTTCAGGATGAAACTTGGTGGTCACTGTGATACAGTAGTGTTGTACGACGTATGATTTAGCTGTCAGGAGTGCGTTAACAAAAATTACGATCAAATCCACAAGTTACCATTCTTTTACAAATCACGTCTGTGTGCTGTCTAAATGTATTAATTCATCATTGGGATTGTTCAAGTATTGTATAAGACAACGTTTATAACGTATGGACATCTAAGAATTCTTTCTGGGTTATTGTAAAAATCTGCTAAATAGGGGAGATTTCTTATTGATTCCAGCACAGCATGTTGTGATGCTTAGTGGATGGCGAGAGATTTACTCTCATTCTAAGAGTTTCAAGAGCCCTACCCCACCGCAATTCATCCCCAACAATCCATACTCTTTTAAAAAAGGGATTGAACAAGTTTGCACATTATCGTATGGGTTACTCCCATTCACTTTTGACGATCCTTCCCAAGTTTTAAATGCAGATGAAAACAGAGGGGAAAATGAAATTGGAGAATGGGGGCGAAAGGAGACAGGAAAATGCGTTACATTAAAAAATGGATCTCATTTTGGCATTGAAGATCACGTCCCGGGCACGCACTGTAAGCTCATTTCACCCACCCCTTAATCTGCTGTGTACAGTCGGAACAGCCCATCAGACAATGCTACCAATTAACGGAGTTTTTTGTTTCCTTTTAAATCGGTACGTTTAGTTAAAAGTTTTCTGTTCTCTGCAACTTAAGGGGAAGTCATTACACTTTGATAAACACGCAGTGTAATTATGTGTGTGTGTTTTAATTCTGTAATCTAACCCCCTGCCACTGAAATATTATTAGGTAACAGGAGAATTTTACACACCATTTTCTTAAAAATATATGATTTTTTTAATAAATTTATATCACAATTGAATTATTGTTGTTATACACTTATCATTGAGAATTTAATCAGTTCTTGATAGATTGTGTGGTTCGTAATGTATATAGAAGTCTTCAATATTTTGCGCTGAAACCGGCTTTGTGTAACGTAATTTTATTCAAAGAATTAAGAACCTGTTCTTGGTTTTTTTTGTAATTAGATCTTTGTACTATGACTTAATGTTATAATTACTACTACCACGTGCCCTTATATTACCTAAGATTTGTTGTAAGCTTAATTTATCTTGGCGTGTCCCTGAAAGTGTACAAACTAAGTTCGTGTAACAGTGGCACAAACGCCTCCGCTGGCCACACGCGTTGCCCGTGAATATCGACTTGCCGTCTCGTCGCATAAGCGATTCAGTAACGAGCCGAGTTAAAATTGTTATGGAGAGGAGACGCGGACATTACAGCAGCTTCTGAAGTATCAGTCTCTCATATGACCTCTTTTGACTCTACAGAGTGAAGGTATGTCATCAGATTCGTCTCTGGAACCTGATACAGATGATTCTTGTGACAATGACATCTAGAATTGTTATTATCATTTCATGTTTAAATCGACCAGAATATGTAACAGTAGACAGCTTCAGAACGAAAATGTACTAGGAAAGAAACCCAGACGTATTTAAACCAGAACCATCCCTTCTAGAAGTCACACTGAATTTTCATTAACAAGCTTAGCCGATAAAATGGTTAGAGAAGTAATCACTGGTTTTTCCTGGAATGATCTTGATTTGTGTTGAGGCAACTGGGTTCGCTTTTATTTGATTGGTTCTGGAACACTGTATTAGAAGCTCAGAGAGATTTAATCGCAAGAACTCGCAGTTGTTGTCTGAACTTTTTTCTTTATTTGTCTATCCCGCCTTTCTCCCCTTTACTATAGCTTTCTATTACCACCCTCTGCCTGGTTTATCTTAGGGATTTAAGCTGAGGATTGCTCCTTGAAGGCCGCGTATTCATTTCCAGTTCCATCATTGTTACTGTAGTTACTGATATGAATTTAAATAATTATACGTGAGTATTTTCTTTTGCGTAAGGATTTTATTTGTTTGTTTTCCTAATTTTTAGCACATTAACGCAGTATTTCTACAAAACTGAACTTACGGATGTTGATTTGGAAAGGATATGAAAGGAAACGGTCGTTAAATGCATGTGTTATTTCTGCTTTAGTGTGAAGGGACTGAGAGAAACAATTAAAACCTTTTGCCAGGATAGGATGCCTCGAGGTCCAAATTTTTATATATATATATATATATATATATAACCCCCCCCCCCCCCCGAATACGAAGCAGGAATATACAACCACTGGCCCGCGAACTTTTGATGGTATTTCCTGTTTCTCTTCGGAAAAATATTCTGCCTACCGAGGACAACATTAAAATGAAGTTATTTTCAGGTTAGCGCGATTCACATTTTGTATTTGTTCCAACTCTCTACTTCACAGAAACGTGAAATAACAGGTGAGAATTTTTATGTAACAGATGAACATCAGTTTGGGTATAGGCCTCTGGGAGATTAATGTGGGAGTTCAATCTGTTTGGGACATCTAGTCGTGAATTGTGATGGTGGGTAATGGTGGTTTAAATGGTGGGTATCTTTGAATACTTCAATAAATCGGAGCTTGGTCTGCTTTACAGTAAGAGGGGATGGGAAGATGGAAGTAACAAGGAGCAAGACAGAAACGAGTCTGTCTGAATAGTTTTAGTGAAAACAATTTTTTTCCCCCCATTTTAATTTCGATACAATCGGTGATTCTCTGATATACTGAATACAACGTAGTGTAACACTTCGCTGTATTTTGTGAACCAAAGGAACTAGAAAAGAACATCAATGCAGGAACACGCTTTAACCCCCACGAGTTTCTTCTACAGCCTAAACGTAATAATTTCACTTCCGGAGGGACTGGACTGTTTTCCCTCTGTGCTGTCGATATTCTGTCAACTCCTCCCTTCCACGTGCGTATTTGTCATCCAAGCTCGGAATGATTTTTCGTCTACTGTGCCACAATATGCATGGAGTTTCTTGAGTATTAGCTTATCAAGTACTATGTTACATATAGGTGCTTACGTTTTTCGCTAAATTCTAGGTTGCTGAATTGTAACTTTCATAAGCAGATGTGTTAGAAAGTTTCTGGTGTTCTCCACATGCACTGTGATTCCTCACGTTCTGTTTGTCAGCCCGTTTAAGACCAGTGTTTCCAATTTTCGTAGGTAACAAAGTTTACAAATTATTTATTTTTTGTCGAACCGGACTATTCTCGGTATATTCCACGGTTCGCGGTGTGCAAAGCTCCTCCTACACCCCTTCCCCCCTTCCTGTTTTACTTTTTTATTTCATTAAAAGCCTTTTCGAGTTGAATATTCATGACTGTGCGCTACTGCCATCCTGCGGCCACAACTCGAATCAACATTCTGCACGAGCCTGCTTTGTTGCGGCGAAACGTGAGACCAAGAGAGAAAAAAAGAGAAAGTAGAAGAGATGATGGAAGGAAAAGAGAGACGGAAAAATTGAGGAAATAAAATAAAATGAAAAATATGAAAAACCACCATCAGCATTTCAACTGGGGAGGGAAGGGGTAAGCGTTCAGTTTAAGGGGGTGGGTAAGTGGGAGACATTTTCAAGAGAAGGAATTTTTATATTTTAACATGAAAGGTGGTAGTCGGTTGAATGAGTGTTCTTTTTGATAATGACGAACGAGTCCTTAAAATTCTTCTTCAGTCGCATCTTTCAGTGCATGTGATTATACTGTCAGTAATAATGAAAGGCCCTTTCAGTAGAAGACTGAGGGAAAATAAAATTTCCGCACAAATCAAAACATTTAAACTTCGGAACATTTTAGAGGCACTGAGCCTGATTTTTATAATTATTTTACCTTCTGCTATGTTCAGACAGGGATAATTGTAGTGCCCAAGCCAGTCTTCATTACCAGCATTTGAACGCCAACTTCAACCGTGCAAAGATCCACCATCTGATTTCTATACCTTAATCTCATCAATGAACGTTTTAAGTCATCACTACATGATAAAGAGAATTTTCTGCAGCGTACTGTTCGCTGTAACCATGTTCTTACTAATTACTTCGCTTTCCGTGCTGTTGCCCTGGTAATTTGTTTTCCTAACATTGAACAGAGTCCTTAAAAACCTTATAGTCTCTAAAATGTCGTATTACCAGCTTTTTTTAAATTTGAAACATAATCACCATAGTTAAAAAAGACTTGGATAGACAACTTTGAATTTTACACTCTTTGAAGACGGCTGTCGTCTGGGTTGTTGCGCCGTAGAAGTTTACCGACGTGTCAGGCTTCCTCGCTGCCTCCATCATTGCCCTGATGATGGAGGCAACAAGAACCTTTGAAACGTTTGTAAACTTCTACCAGACTACATGGTGCAAGAACCCAGAAGACAGTCATCTGCAGACTTACCACCGTGAGAACCTCAAATCCTACTTTGCCATAAGATAAGTTAAGATCACACAGTACGAGGTGCGATCGGATAGTTTCAAGACTGCGCCTATAAAAAACCCGTACACTTATCTCAGGTATTAAATTCATCCATCACCCTCGAAGTAGTTCCCCTGGGAGTGAACACAACGATCCCAGCGCCGCTGCCAAGCCTGGAAGCATCCCTGGAAATCTTTCTTTGTCAGCCTGTGAAGCACCATCTGCGATTCTGCCTGAATCTCTTCTATCGTCTCAAATCTCCTTCCCTTTAGCTGAATTTTCATCTTTGGGAAGAGGAAGAAGTCACACGGCGAATAAGGAGGGTGCGGGATGACGGCCATGGTGTTTGAGGCCAAAAACTGCCGAACTTTGAGGGCGGTGTGCGCTGGCGCGTTGTCATGATGCGTCGCATGTGGAGTTCTTCCTTTAGAATCAGCTGACAGGACCCATAGCCTATCCCAACAATATCGCACAAGTCGTTGATGGTACGACGTCGATCTTCGTGAATGGCCTGCCGAATCTTCGTAACATTTTCGGGCGTTGTGCTCGAAGATGGTCGTCCAGAACGCTCGTCATCATCGACAGAGGTTCGGCCATTTTTAAAACGTGAATGCCACAACAAAAGTTTGTGCACGACCCATTGTGGACTCCCCAAATGCTTGCTTTAGTATTTCATAGGTTTCCGTAGCCGTTTTGGCGAGTCTTTGGCAAAATTTGATGCACACGCCATTCCGAAATCGCAGGAGGGTCGGTGTAATGCACTACCAAAACGCCCGTAACTAAGAAACAAATGGTAATTCGATGATGCCGGCTGGCACACTGATTCACTGTGAATGTAGGCCGCACCCCTTAGCGGCAGAAGCTCGTACTACATCCGGTTCGCCCTCTATTGACACAGTCTGGAAACTTTCCGATCGCACCTCGTAGTTCACCCTATCATTAATTAATTCACCCTTTCACCGACCCACAAACTAACTGACCCACTCACTTACTAACATCTGTCATCTTGCCAGCCCGCACACTAAAATGTTTTGACTGTCGAATTCGCAATCTCCACGGATGTACCAGTCACGTACTACGGTATAATAACGAAACTAGAAGCAGGTACACTCCCGTAGATCTTCCAGCCTCACCCGTCGCACTTGAGTCGAAGTCATCATTGCTGTTCACGCAAAAGTTGTGCAGGTACCAACTTATGTATTCACGAGCAGACCGCGTGTTTGGTCTCGAACGTACTTCACATCGAAATCGTTTTCTCCTGTTCGTTTGGCATTTAGCATTGCATATGAGGACTTTCAAGTATTCAATAAGAAAGTAGTGGAATGGCTGGTTTAAAGAAAGTGTCTGGTGACAAGTGCTTGTAGAGCGACAGATTATAATCAGTGCACAGTAAAACAATATTGTCATTGGTTTCGTCGTCTTGTTCTTGAAGGAGTCCACGTGTACCATTTAGATTGTGTGTTGTTTTGTTTTAAACTGGAATGACGTAATTAAAATGTAAGTCTAGTGGCGTCATTTACAATAAGAGCATCGAGTATTGAACCCATGTCGTTGAGGTGGAGAGCCGATGTTGCGGTAGACTCTGTCCCACTGTATCAGGATACCAAGAAGTAGGATACGCCGTCTGACGTTATAAGACTTCTGACATGCTGAAATGCGATTTGTTTTCAATAAATTTGTGCTGTCTACTGTTTCTTTTTCCCTGTCAGTTCATGCAGATTTTTCGAACGAAATCTCTTTCCACTCTGTATCCGTCCCTTCGTTATTCATTCTACTTTCTTATCGTCTTTTTTTTCTTCTAAATTCTGTCAGCCCCATGAAATGAAACGTGAAGAGAATCGGGAAATTTATTTGCCGTTGATGCAATGTTCCTATTTTCATATTTTACAGCAACGACGACCGGATGCTTAGCGCCGCTGCTTCGTATTTCAGAGGTCCCTGGTTCAATATTCAGACCGAATACTGACAGTCCTGACTGCGATTTTCGTTTTCCTCAGTCTCTCCAGGTGAATGCCGAGATGGTACCTAAAGTTAGGCCACTACCGCCTTTTCCGCGTGATTTCAAATTCATTAATTAGGGTTTTATTTGACGCTAGAATTGTGTAAATCTTCTAAGCGTCGAGTGAGATGGGTGTTTTATGTTTGTTAGGGAAAATATTAAAGTGGATCTTTTGAAGGTGGGGTTCTTAGATATGGACTTGTTTAATGTGGCTCAGAAAGTGAACCGGGGGGGGGGGGGGGGGTGGTTGATCACGCATAAAATGCAGACAATTTCTTGACTAGGTGACTGTGTTATTAATTTCTCAAGAAGGTCTGTGCTGCATATTATTAATTCGTAAAGCAGGGCTCTTTCTATAACCTAGATACTCTTAGGATACTCCACTTATGCTTTACGAAGTGCGATCGGAAGGTTTCCAGACTGCGCGTATAAAAACCCGTACACTTATCTCAGATATTAAATTTATCCATCACCCTCGACGTAGTTCCCCTGGGAGTGAACACAACGATCCCAGCGCCGCTGCCAAGCCTGGAAGCATCCCTGGAAATCTTTCTTTGTCAGCCTGTCAAGCACCATCTGCGATTCTGCCTGAATCTCTTGCCAAAGACTCGCCAAAACGGCTACGGCGCTGGGATCGTTGTGTTCACTCCCAGGGGAACTACTTCGAGGGTGATGGATGAATTTAATACCTGAGATAAGTGTACGGGTTTTTATACGCGCAGTCTTGAACTTTCCGATCGCACCTCGTGTAGGGTGTTAGCGCTCAGTATATGTTTATAGCGTCTTTATAAAACACTTGTTGATCTATGAAATCGGTTGAGCATAGGGGCACAGTAGCCTAGTTTGTACAATACACCGTCCTTCTGAGAGATGAAATGGTTTCTTTTTTACCTGAAGGTATTTGCTACTCGTATGTATGGCGAATAAATCCACTTGTCAGTTCTGGATCGAATCAAAAATTCTGTGGGTGTAATTAGCACGCCGCCCCCGGTTGAGAACTTATTCGCGTTACCGGTCTTCTTGACCGAGGTGTTTCGTGGTTTTCCTTAGTATCGCAAAGCGAGTACTTGGAATGGTAATGATGCCTTTTACGAAACTAATTATTATTATATTATTTAGTCTTCTGTCTGATGACAGGTCCATATGAACAGGATCCTTCCATCCTTTTCTCGGACTGGGACCTGTTCATATACGTTCTTGGCAGATGATCCAGAAGTGGTTTGCCATTGCCTTCTTCTGTGTGTGAATGGAGTAATTGTTGGGATGCCACGGAGGAAAACTCCGTGTTGCCTAGACCACGGCCTTGCCCAACACAAGTTATAAATTCGAGCACCTAATACCTACTTATAATTCACAATGATTTTCCCACTTTAGTCCATCGTGACATGAAATAGCGTTATTAAATAATAGAATAATTAATTAATTGCTTAGGAACTAAGGACTGCAATGATGTCTCAGACAAGGTAATTGGCTAGTTTTTGTAGAATCCAACAGGAGGCGTCCCGAGTAACAATCCATGTTAACCCGTGTAGAAGCTATATGTAACCGCGTTACGTCACTAGGGGAAAAATATTGTGCATGATAACTGAGTGATTGATTAAATTACTGATGTAATAATTGGCTGGAAATGTATTAATTCTTTAAGTTACGTATTTTGTTGCGTTGGTGTGTACTAATTTCCGTTCTTCAAAAGCCATGTTGTTACAAAATGGAATTAAAGTAACACATTATCATATCCGGTTGGAAGAAAGAGAATAAAGGAATATTTTAATACAGAGAAAGGTAGAAGGAAAAGAACGACAGGAAAGGCGGAATTTAATGAAGGAAACTAGGACCAAAGAAAGAAATAGTTCGGGGACATAGTTTGTGTGGTTTGTTGATCTTGTGGATTGTGACGCCGTATATTGATGAAAGATTCTCGGGTTACAAGCCGCGTCAGGTACCCGAACGGTGAATAAACCATATATTTTGCCAACGTTTCGAGAAAAATCTGTGTTCTCATCCTCAGGGCTACTGGGTAACAAATCAACAAAGGAATAGATTTGTTACCCAGCCGCCTTGAGGATGGGAGCGGAGATTGTTCTCGAAACGTTGGCAGAAGATGTGGTGTATTCACCGTTCGGGTACCTGTCGCGGCTCGTACCCCGAGAATCTTTCAACAAATTCAGTCGCCGCGAAAGCTTCACTTTATTCGCCATGTTCTGAACTCTCTACAAGACGTCACAGCATCTCAAAGTGGCACTGTTCTCTTTTCAAAGTATGAATTGTTGCATATTCCGTCAATGTTTTTGTCAGTTTTTCAAGACAATTTGTTGATATTGTATTGCTGTGGCAGGGAATCCCATAAGAATAAATCTGATACTGAACCCGATTCTTCATTTGTGTTCACATAGGCAGCTGCAGGCCCTGGTACAAACTGTTTCTTATTTACTGATGACTTTGGTTGGTGGCGTTGCAGGGAACTTTGCTGGAAGCAACACATCGCGAAATTACTAAGATAAGAGCTCGTGTAACACGCGTGTCTATTTATCTACGCCATTATTACGTGGACGAAAGAGAGAAATGAAATAAAGAAACTTGGAGCTGTTAAATAATGAGCAGCATCACAATGGACTGTTCCATTGATCGGAAACAGACATCAATTTTAATATCAGCCGTTGGTTTTGTGACAGGGACATGATAGTAATTAGAGTTCGCCTCTAAAAGACAGATTGTTTCATTGAACTCTGTACGAACTTTGTCTTTATCATGAACTTCAAAGTGGGGCAATTTTACTTACGAGTTGCGTAAGATAAGTTTTGTTAAGTTAAGTTAAAATTTCACGTGTGATATAAAGTATGCTAATGCTGTCGCTGTGCTTAAGCGTGTTGGGAGGAGTGGGGAAATATCTGCATGCATTTAGTTCCGAGCTTCATCCGTTTAACCCCAAAGAATTATTTCACATTAAAAAGTAAAATAAAGCCGTCCCGCTACACGCCATGTAGGTCGTTTGGGGGGAGAGGAGGTATAGCTCCTACTCTTTATTGACCTCGGCACTAGATGGGGGTGAGTGGTCAGTATGACGCCCCTGCCGGCTTTACCCCCGGGAAAGGATCCCGGTACCCATTGGAGAGGAGGCTGGGTGGGCCCCAGAGCCGGTCTGGACGTAGAGGCCAGATGAAACCCTTGACTAATAGACGTTATGTGTGTTTGAGTATGCGTATATAATATATACAGTAAATTACATTGTCAGCCAGATAATGGGATGTGCTCGAGTTTATGTACTTTATGTGCAGTATTCATATATTTCTTTACTGTCTTCGGAGTGTTTCTTTGGCATTGTCCATTATCTGGATGTGAAATATGACCGACGTTTCGACACCTCCTCCGTTTTGAGGTAAAATTAAAGCGCGTAGGCCTACTTTGTAGGGCCCATTACATGGTACAAGTCCTCATCAGTAGACACTGAAGAATATTTACAGTCATGATATTTTCTTTGGTGCAGGGGGAGATGACTTATGATTTATGGCCTAAGTTACGTTTTGATATAACAGTACGTCTGGCACATCTATGAAATTATTAGGCACAGCCCATCAGACTTAAATTTTGAGCGTAGTTTTAAAAATGGCTACCAGGAACTGAAGGCTTCATTGATTTTGTAGCTGCTCTCGTGCGCAGTTCGTAGGCTTACATATCTGAGCGTGAATTATAAAACGCTTAGACTTGAACTGGATTTTGTTTATGATACATCATTCTTTATATAGTATTTCAGCAATCCCATAACTTTTACGTGTATATGAAATCTGGACATAGTAACGAAGTCTTGCAAGAAACAAAGCAAAGATGAAGTACACGAGATGACAAGTCGATATTGTTTATTACAAAATAAACATCATGGACACAGTTTAAAATCAATTAGCCTAATATAAACAAAACTGTTTAGATATTGTTTGAAGGATGAGGAACATTACGCATTAAAACAACTTCTTGAGATTTCAGGTACTCTTGCCTTGACCATGAAGATGGCGGTCTCTGGGTTGTGCGTCTGGTTTGATAGAAATTTATCGACTTTAGAGGTGCTTGTCTCCATCAGGACCATTTAACGACCCAGAAGACAGCCATCTTTATACTCGTTGCTGTGTAAATCTCAAATCTAAAGTCATAACTAATGTTGATGATGAAAGCAGAAGGCACCTCGGAAATGTCAGCAAACTTCTACCAGACACGTACCCAGACACTTCTTGAAAGCCTTGGACTATTAGATGGTTGTTACTATTATTAGTCTAATATTCTTGAATACGGTATACAAAGATTGAACAGAGGGAATTTATCATTCAAAAAGATTCAAGCTAATTTATAAAAAGACTTGACTGTCACTAAGTTAGTATTTGGAGTTTGGGTTTAATCTTTGCTTAAAACGTCCGACGGATATACGGTATACATACATGTGATGAATTTATTAAATGAAAGTTTTAATTTACACACAGACGAACGAGAAGCAACAAATATGAAATTGTTAAAGTTGTTATTTGCTGTTCTTCATTTCCAGAAGGCTCGTATTAGAAAGGAAAGCGAATATTTCCTTTTAACCCAAAGAGTACGACATAGGTATGTCATGAATTTAGAAGGTATTCACCTCGTTTCTGTCTGTCATTTTGCTCTAGGAAACGTTCTTGGATCTTTCCCCCGTCTTTTCAGTAATTTACCATCGCTTTGTCAAAGACGTCTTTTGAGATATTGATTGTCAACTGTCACTTAGGCACAGAAAGACGTTGATATAAATTGTAGAGTTCACAGACGTTGGTTTGTGTGTGTTTGAGCCAACGAAGGGATATTTGAACGAACGCTTTTGCATATTTGAAGAGGAGCATTTTCTGTCTTATTCGAAATCGATTTTCCATTCATTTTAGAATTGAACTAGGTTGCAAAGATATGAGTTCAGCACCATTGCGCCGACATCTCGAACTGCCTAGTGCTGCCCGTTCTAGAAATGTTTTCATGCGTGGATTTTAATAATAAGCAAACGATCTGAAATCAGACTTAGCATTTGCTTTATATTCCGTCTTTAAAGGTAAATTATTGGTAGGCTGTGGTGCAGTGCTACGTAAGACGTCGGTGTGATTGACAGCATGTGAATTTAGGAAATTTAATAAAACCATATGTTGAGATAGTTTTGGAAAGAAAATACGAGCATTTACAAGTATAAGTGGAATAAGTAGAGACTGTGTTTCCTGAAATAATATTAAGGAGCAAGTGGTTAAACTTATGGTAAGGCACTGACTGACTTGAAGTGACAGGTAAGAAATACTAAAGTAACCTGCTGAAAATATACCATTAGCTGTGTGTCTGTATAAGAAATGATTGGATAAAATATTATTGTGATGTTTGTGAAATTCGTAATAAATATCGAAGTTGAGATTTCTGCATATAAATGGAGGTGGAAGGACTATGTAGATAGAATGGGTGAAGCCAGGTGGTCGTGGACATTATGGAATTTTAAACCTAGTTGGTGAAGATTGAGACTCGGAGACTGTTTGTAAGAAAGGATGTGTCACTGAACAGCGGAACACCCCGATACAGGTTCATGTCTGCAGGTCATGGGTCTGTATCTTTGGATGTACCAACTTGTGGTTCGTTCTTTTACGCTGTCCCTTTAGTTATCTGCCAGGATTGTTTTGTAACGTAGGCTGTTTACACAAATGGTCTTCGGATTGTGGTCTCCTGAATGGTTATGCCGTATATCTGCATATTACAGACAGGAAATTTTCTCACACACAATATTTTACTCAGTTATCTGTTGTTGATGAAGTGGCGGAAACGTACCGGCATCCCGTGGTCCATCGCTTCTTGTCATTTACCTTGAGGCGTAGGGCGTTGCCTACGAGATTGGAGGATTGCTTTCAACAACTCAAAGATCACCATTGTGCTCTTTATCAAGGCTGCTACACTCGCCCATAAACCCGGAGCAGTGCAGTTTCTCGGATAGCCAATATAGTGAGTCGAAACAGGACGATATCTTGGGGGGTGACCCTGGATACTCGGCTTACCTGGTTGGCGCACGCCAACCAGGTGAGAAAGAAGGCAGCTCATAGATTGCCTCCTCTTTAACAAGACCACATTAGAGCACTGACCGAGAGTTTCGACTCAAAGTTAGCTGGTGCGAGGAATCCCGTAGTTCTGCAACTTGGAAGTCACTTGTACCGACCAAAGGCTGAGGTTTCCCACGGGTAATCGAGTGGCACTGATGCTCAGCAGGCCAGCCGAAGCCGTCTCTAAAAAGACGACCAAATCAGCGTGAGTAGTCCAACTACTCGGCTACCTGACTGAGGTTTTCCTTGATTTGCCTCAGTTGTAAGCCAAATTCCAGGGTATATTTGAAAAGGATACGACATGTCTTCCCCACTCATGGAGGCGTTTAACCGAAGTGATTCCCCCAGTCAGATCTCAGAGGTCATCAACCAAATGGTGGCCACATTGGTTCGAAACATCATGTTCAAGTAAACCGAGAGTGGACAGAGTTTGTAAAAAGAAAGCAAAGATTTGAAGAGAACGGTTATAACCAGTGTGGAGTCTGATTATCAGTTAAGATAAGTTACAAAGTAACATAACTTCAATAAAGAAAATAATTGTTATATTAATATCTGTAATAATCTGATATTTAAAAAAATCCACAGTTTAATCGCTGGTATATGCTAGCATTATTTTAAAATCTGTGAAATGTTACGGTGATATGAATGGCATGTATTTTGTTGTGAGACTCGTGTAATCTCCCAGACACCCAAGCTGAGATTTCCGATCCCAGAATTCAGAGCATTTTTGGAGTAGGTTGGGTCTCGTGCAGGTCTCTCGCTCATGGCGTAGAAACCACTGGGCAGTTAGGTCCACTATCTGATCGGTTTTAAGTCAATAAAGTCCATCTTTTTCGTTTGGAAAATCCATGTTGAATTTGTGACGAGAATGAATAAAACACTCATAACTGCGTGTTTTATGTACGAAAATCCTACGTTTCTCTTAACAGTTGTAGGTCCAATTACTGGCTCTTATATTCCCTGGACGAAAAGGATTGTGGACATCCAGGATATTGGAACTGCTAAATAATGGGCAACATCGCAGTTTACTAGGTTTTATTGATCATAAACCGTAGTCTGCTAATCCGACGGGCCGACTGTCCCGGGGTAGGGCCGTAGAAGTTCGCTTAGGGCGCTCTTTTACCCCTGCTGTTCTGTTGGAATATTGCAGTCGCTTTATTAAAATATTTTGAAATGTGTGCATAGTACAGCTTCTTAAACGGATGGTCATGGATCGTATCCCTCAACGAATTTTTCAGATAAACCATTCGGAAATATATTGCGTTTTATGTTTCATCTTACGTAAACACTGAAGAACATCGAAACCGTGCCTGTTAAGAAAGCGCCTTCAATTTTATTTTATTTTATTTAGTAAAATAAAATAATCTTGAAGTATTTTTGAAAAGGCGATCTGCTTAGGCAGTTTACGTAGCTCATTCTCGAGGTGTTGAACCAAAATTCTTTGGGCAACATTACCAGCGAGTTACGTAGCTAATTAGTTGGTTAGAAGTTCTGTGTACTTTGCTTCTGATCTAGAGTTCGCTGTTTATTTCGATTTTGGCCAGTTGGCGTGCTCTGAATTCCGTATTCTTGTGTGCAGATGATCGCGCAGTTTAGTTGCTTTGCGAATGACGTAGGGACGGGCGGAAACAAGTTTTGAAACTTTCAGTAGCGTAGCGTGGAAAGCAAGACCGCCTTGCAGCTACAGTTTTTATTCTGTACGGAAATTTCTCTGCGGGCACCTTGTTGAGGGAGAGAATTATTTATCAGGTTTAATGGGGCATCAGGAAGTTTCTTGGAGTTTTAATGTTGTCTTTCCAACTGCGTAAGTTTAATAGAGTCGAATGGAATGATTGTATATGAATGACGAAATGGCTGTTTAAAAGAAGCAGTCTTGGGTACTCCAGATTTTCACTGCTTTTAAGTATGAATGTTCAGATTTTCCAGTAATCGCTGTGATCCATACTAATGTTATCCCGTAACTTATCTTCATTTTGACATACATCCCCTACTTGATCTTACTCACACAATACGAGGTGACTTGACGAAAGTACAAAATGTACGAACTATCTTCTATACCAGCGTTTCTCAACCTGTGGCACGCGAGTCAATGTTGAGCGGTATGCGAACTAAGTAAGAAAATCAGAAGATAATATTGACATAAATAAGTTCTTCCCTGAACGCATTTGGTTAGAGGTACATTTAAGGCCTTAAATTAGAATTAGTGGTACGCCAGCGAAAAAGGTTGAGATTCCCTGTTCTGTACCATTAATTATTTTTTGGTGTTTCGCCAAAATATTTCATTAATATTTTGTTTTCATGTACTCTCTCGGTCGTCGCGATTGGGTGCAAATGTAGTACGGACACGAGAAATAATTGCAGGCCCAATTCTGGTGATGAAACCTCTCGGAATGTTATCATTTAGATGACCGAGACAAAGGTAAAGAGAAATCTGCGAAGATTATTATGGAGATGTTTCATTATACCGAAATTGAATGGAACTGGTCAGTGTTGGTTCCTTTGTCGTCTAACCTTGTCCACAAAAGTCCGCCACCAGACGACAGTAGTACACACTCACACCCATTTTCTTCATGATCAGTTTAATATCGCCTGTGTATTCCAAGTGCCAAGTGATGTCCTCTCTTCAGGTTATTCTGTTATCAATTTGAATGTTTTTTTTTCATTTCTCGTATACGCGCTACGTGCTATTCCAGTCTCATCGTCTTTGATTTGTTCATTGTGAATTTATTGGATATGGACATAAAAGTCCGTACCTTAAATAAAAACGCAGGAGGTCAATTAGATACTAGCAAGGCGTTTGGTGCAATAATTTACGCAGAGAAAATGAAGTACGGCTAGGCCTTCACGCGCAGATTAAATTCGAGAAATTCTTGACACCATGTAGTTCACAGTCACCTGTCTTCCTATGTGTTATCCAAAAACCTGAAGATTAACAAAAGTTAAGGAAGAACACAATAGGTGACGCTGAGAAGAATATTTGGGTTTGGAGGCTGAGGAATTTGCATAATTAGAAGAATTATAATTTGTGGCCGCATTCTTCACAATATTGTGAAAGATAAATGAAGGATTAGATGGGTGGGGCTTGTAGTACATATAGGAGATTAGAGAAATCTATCCTGAGGAAAAAGTGTCACTAGGAAGACGTACACGTGTATTGGAGGATACTATCACTGGCTGAGGACTGATCTATTTCGGGCTTATGTGAATAAGATAATGAACATTTTAGTTGTATGTAGGTAAGGCTGGAATTTATTGAGAGACTGAGGAACTATGAGCTATTGGAAAAGGACACTTCTACATACAGTCAGTTAATATCTGGCGGGGTAAAGACTGTGAAACTCCTCAGAATGTAAATTTGCTCCTTCGTAATGTTGCTTTCTCCATATTTGCTCTGCTGTATTATAGGTCGAGTTTGATACACAAAGGAACTCGTAGGATTATAGTTTTGTATATTTTGATCTTTACGTGTACGGATGTGGGACTGGGGAATAAAGGTTAGAACTGGATGGTGACAGGCATACTCTCGTCATCGTGAATGCTATTTTTGCGTATTTATTTACGAACTGTCTATTTTTAATTGCAAGCCGTGCCTCGTTTGAGATTCGAAAACCACGTATTGCAAGGAGAAAATACATTCGAACAAGGAATGTCTTGTATTGCAGATCGTTCTGGACATAATTCACAAATCGGTAGGTTGTTGTGCAGAACATGGCTTTGTTACTTTTTTTTGCCGAAATTACGAGTTGATGGAACGGAATAAAGAATCTGAAACATCTGCCCTCGTATTGATCTCCCGCGATGTGACCCCAGGAATCGATTCAGTGTGTGGGAGCATCAGGATCGAATTGTGTGAATGATTAATTTCAGACGACTCCTTTTCCTCGATTTGCTACGGAAATAGGGCAGAATTATTGCTAATAAATAATTTATTTTGAGATTTTAAGAGTAAAACTTCATAGAATACTTGACAAGGTGTCTTCTTTTTTGTCTCATTCCTTTCTTCTCTTCTCTTTTTATTTTCTTTTCTTCTTATCCATTATTTCTTTGCTGCTTTGTTTCCTTCTTTAAATGTTCCTTCTTGGTTTTCTTTTCTTGTTTCTGTAATTTCCTACCTTTCATGTTTTCACTGCACTTTTTACGATTTCTCTCTGTTTCACTAATAAATTGTAAACTCTTCCTTTGTCATTTTGGCAAAAACGATGTCATTGTCCCCCCAGTAATGCCCGTGTGTAGCGAAATACATTTCTTACATTGCGACATATTTGAGTTCACTCACACTGACAGCTGAGGATCACGAAAACTTAATCAGTGAACACGAGAACATTATTACGCAGGAAACTAAGTGGGGATGGCGATGTGGTTGTCCAATTCCTCACTGTCTCTTGTCTGTACGTTAATTCTGTCTGTTAAGTTTCGTGGTGTCTGTTTAAAATTACGATTTACCTGAGACTTCAAACATGTTGTATAACATCAGATTTTTAATTTGTATCTTAAGTGCGTCATGTTTGTGTTGAATCAAATACATATATTTATTTTACAGTCTATACACAAACTTATTTAAAATAAGAAGATTTCTGTCTTCTGGGTTATTGCGCTGTGTAGTCTGGTCGATGTTAACCAACGTTTCAGAGGTCATACTGCCTCCGTCATCAGGGCGATGACAGTATGACCTCTGAAACGTTGGTTAACATCGACCAGACTACACAGCGCAATAACCCAGAAGACAGAAATCTTCATATTCACCGCTGTGAGAACCTCAAGTCTTACATTATTTAAAATAATGTTGTTAAAATATTATAACATTTACAGTATAAAGTATATTATGTTATATTTATGGCGCTCCTTTATCGTAGTACGACATTACATTATTCAGCGTTTTTATTTTTGTTTTTGGACGACATGTTTCGATGTTTTATGACATCATCTTCAGGTTTATCAATCTATACTATTTTAAAAACTATTATACATTTTGATGCATTGCATTTATTGATCTTTTAGTATGTTTGTAGAATTTTCCGTCTTCATAATGATCTGGTGTCTGTATTCAGACGTTCATTATCTGTGGAATTAATTTCCAAGTGTTATTATGCAAATGAGTATGGAATTGACATAGGAAATAAATAAATATTAATATGATTGTAAATATAAAATATAATGAAAAACATACCAAGTTGTATTTGTGACGTATCCTACGTCTGATAGCAGGAGACGTATATGTATCAGATTTTTAATTTTGAATGTAGGCCTTAGAATTCTTTCAGGATGTGAATTGCTGGTAACTAAAAGTTAGAGTTTATACGTATATGTAGTGACTGTAGTCGGATAAGCGGGTAACCATTGTTTTATTATGCATGAAGGCTTCTGAGGAAGGGTTGCCCTGAACCGCTCGTCATTCTACGCGTTCTACCCTCCACTGTAGTCAGCAGGATTCAAACTTCGGAACTTGAGCTAACAAAGGCGATGAATAATTGAAAATACGTCGTGATTTCTGACAGATTATGTATGTTTCGGAGTTCAAAATGCACATCCTTACTGTTGGTGT
Organism: Zootermopsis nevadensis; assembly: GCF_977971745.1. Taxonomy (NCBI): domain Eukaryota; kingdom Metazoa; phylum Arthropoda; class Insecta; order Blattodea; family Termopsidae; genus Zootermopsis; species Zootermopsis nevadensis. The sequence goes on along the minus strand of NW_028259152.1, from coordinate 13,058,002 downwards.
ACAGTCGTAACCAATTTTCAGTACATCTAGGCAGGAAACTCGCTGATTTTATAGAGGCAGCAGGTTTGTCAGCTCGTTCAAATTTCGCCACGATCACCGTGATGATGGAGACAGTAAGCACTTCCGGAATATCGTTCAATTTATACGATATTACGCGACCCAAGATTCATCTTCAGAATCGTGGTCCACAAAGGTCACATAATATTCTAAAGGTTATGAGTTCAACAAGGTTAATTAAGTAACGCTGATGGATAAGCTATATCAAATCGACGCATTATAATCGGAGATACTGACGGTGGTTTTAAACGACAGATGTATGGGTTCGACACCCGTTGTAAAGCAGAACTTGTTAGACCGAAAACGTGACAGGAGATTAACGTTGAGACAGATGTTGTCGAAATAGGTTGTTATGATGGAAAATGGATTAAATTGGTTTAGTTTTATATTCAGCAGTGGGTTTTGGTATGGGAATTGTTGAACCTTTGGGTTCTGCTACCAGAGGATTAATAATTTTTGAGCATTTTTCTTTCATAAATCTAGGAGTATGACATTGAGCGCGGCACTCGTTTCACCTACGATGAGTATTGAAGTGGATATTAAAATACAATTTGGTTATACGCTACACATTTCGGAGGTATGGAATATGTTAAAATCGTTGCTGATTTAATTTCAAGTTGCTTGCGTATCGCATGAACTGACAGATAAATGTTTGCTGCTGTTCGAGGAAGGCCACGAAAAGTAAAGTGACTGGACTATCTGGGTTGAATTAACTTAGGGGCAGGTACACTAATGGTGGGAGGCTTCGGGACAAGGTTCTTTTATTCAGTATCGTTATAGAATATTTACAGTCGTGTGTGTATGGTATGTAAGCCCATTTCTCTTCGTCATGGAGCGTTCTCAGAGAATCCTTCGTACTACATTAACCGTCTGTAAGGGAGTCCTCTGGGACTTAGATAGGTGACCAGTTGACCAGAAGTAACTTTAATCTCATCAACACCCTCCTACCTCCCCCATTCAGCTTTCGTAATGACCATAATCTAATTATAACCCATAACCTAAAGAACCAGTGTTGGAGTGTCCTAACTTGGGAACACAGTCACATGTCCGGTGAAGTTCAAAGTTCCCTGTGGCAAGGGAAGGGTAGCCCTTTGAGGCTCCTTAGTCGGACTCGGTTCGACATACGCAGGAACTATTAATATATTCTTGTCTATTCCGACATAAAATAATACCCAAGAAAGGAATATAGAAATATATTAAAAATAAACTGTGAAAAAAATTGCTAGTTAGAAATATTAGGGGGCAAGAATACATTAGAGAGAATATTGTTTGCTACTAAAAAAATATTATAGACAGTGATGAGCGTGACAGCAAAAACTTTACTAGTTATGAGAAATATTACGATCAAAGTAACAATTCTTTGGGACAAAACATATCTCAGTAGTTCCTGAGGATTATTAGTAGAAAATAAACAATACGTGAGAACAAAAGACTTTGCCATAGTTACCTAGATCAAAAGACTATTAGCTAGTGGAAATTACGTGAGGTTCAAAGTTGGTATGCGTCCGTAATAGACACGAAACACAGTTTGCACACAAAAGTATTTTTTGTATCAAATAACAGTTCTACATAGCCGGAAGGAATAATATGGTAAAGGAATAAATTAGTTCTAGCAAATTATAGCACATGATTTATAAATACGAATTTTAAATACATTATATTGCATGAAAACAATGGATATTTAAATATAGACTATAAACATGGCTTAGAAAAGAAATCTTCTTATTCGCTGGTATTGTGGACATCGTCACTTATTGGGCATGAAACTGGTTTAGTAATGCGATATCTGTGATTAATTACAGCGTGTATTTTCTTCAGTAATGACGCGGTGTTGTGGAATAGGAAAGGTGCTCTTGTCAAAATGTTCATGAATGTTTTCATCAGATGGATTCTGACACAGTGTAATATCATAGGCCGTTACCTACGTTTCGGAGGTGTTTGCTGCACTCGTCTTCAGGGTAAAGGAGATGCATGAATTAAATCATCGTTTATTACAGCAAAACTCTAAAAAAAAATTGTCTAAACACTTCCATTCTAATTTTTTTTTTTCAAAGCAAGGAATGGCTTTCTCTGAAAATATTTTCCCTTTATTAGCAATTTCAGTTCACCAGTGATTTCAGTGGGTCATTCTCTAGTGTTGTAGGATGTAGTAGAATAGCTTCCCACACTGTACGCCCTAAAATTCGTTGCTATGGTAACCAGCAAACAGTGACGATAAAGATAAGGCGAAAACAGCGAAATCTGTTCTGAATACAAGGGCGCTAGTAAACATGAGGTCGCCATAATTATCTGATGTTCCTCAAGAACTTCATATAGTCTCCACGAGATGGCAGCAGTGTATTGAAAAGAAGAAGTGTGGGTGTGCTTCGATTTTACTTCACGTTTCTTCCGCTTTGTTCGAGTGCGGCGTTATATTCGATGGGAGATATTACGAGGTACAGGCAGCGTCAAATGTCGCGACGCACAGTCATTGTGTGCTTAGGTGGGTTATGTCGCGGAGTGTAGTATACGGCAGGGTGATGAACTGTACAACGAAGATTTCTGTCTTATGGGTTGTTGCGCTGTGTAATCATGGTCGATGTTTGCAAACGTTTCAGGGGTCATACTGCCTCCGTTATCAGGGCGATGAATTCATCACGCAACAACCCAGAAGACAGAAATCTTCATACTCGCCGCTGTGAAAATCTCAAATCTTACATAAACTGTACAACCTTTTTCATCCCTCAGGCCGAGAATAGCTTTCCTGTTGGACCCCAAGGGCCAAGAAACTCCCCCTAATGTTATTTTTTAAGTAGCAAACTTTTTTATGAATGCTGAACTTACCCAGAAGAAGTTCGCTAGTTTATGTTATAACAGCGTTTTTAAAAATTCTTCCATTTTTATATCTTCGTATTAACAACTTAAAAATGAACAAATCTAATTGCAAATTTTCGTCATATTTAAAAATTCTTATTCAAAAATGACAAATTAATGTAAATGTATAAATTTTATTGAAATGTGCAAATTACTACGGTGTTCTATTATTTTAAAATTTCTCCTACAAAAGCTTGAATCTGACATAACTTTAACCTGGAAAATTTACATTTTACTGTAGAATTTAAAGTTAATAAGCTTGTCGTGTGTGGCACTTATACATTAAACAGTAGACGAGATAATAATCCCGATTTTTTTTCCTGATCCTTCGAAGTAAAGAAAATTAACGAGCTTGTAGAAATCAATTGCAAATTAACAAAGAAAAGGTAGCTCGTAACTGATTTCAGTGTTAAGGAACTAAGGGTAAGAGAAGTTGTGTGTTAAAGGACTAGAGAACGTGACATCACAGGAGTTTTATAATTTCTGTTCGGCAGATTCGAAGGAGCACGGATGTTGTTAATAAATACGCACGTTTTGTTTTCTGATTTAACAGTCGTAGCCGAAGGTGCTGATTCGCAGTTACTATCGGCAAATGTTTCCTTACAAATTTACAACTCCGCTGTCAAGATGTCTTCCGCCACTGATAATATGAACTCCCCTCCGCACTATTCTACCATCGTGCAGGTCGTAGGCCACCTTAAGGGGCAGTAGTTCAACGTCTCACTGTTATCGCAGTTCGTGTAGCTTCGTTCTTAAACTTTGCAGGTTTTATTTCGGTCACCAGAAGGTCACGTGGCATGTTCCATTATTCAAGAGAAATTGAAAGCTGTGTATGTCCGGTAGAATGTTGGAAAGGCAAAAGGCAACTCTGACTGACCTTGCAGTTGATGGATTAATAAATACGAGTGTAGCATTGCCACTATCTTCATGCGTTCAAAAAATTATAATTCAGAATTATCATACTACTGTGAAGTTTTATAAGATTAGTTGGCGTAAATAATTTTAAATAAACCAAGAAACAACCAACACCTAGATAACAACCCCAAAATTCGACATTATTTCTGAGGAAGTTTGATTCTGGAACGACATTATTTATATTTACGTAATAAAACTCATTTTTCTCATTGTCTACTTTGATAGCATTCTTTCATCTTCTGTTGGACGAGGATTTCGTAGTTTGTTTGGTTATTTCAGAGCATGCAACTTTCTTTAGGCGGGACGTAAGGTGCCCTGGTTTGTTGAAATACTTCTAAATCAACTTGGAATTCAGTCAGTTTGTAATTAAAAAGGTTAAGATGGAGAACGCAGGTTGTGGATTTATCTTTTCAGTGATCCTTTCCCGTGAAGTTGTCCGATCAAAATTTTTTCAATTCTTTTCCCACGCTTTCTACATCTTCTGCCCATCGAATACTTCTTGACGTAATAACTCTAACGATATTTGTGGAGGAGTTATTTATTTAGTGTTCTGTCAGACGAAAGGTCCATATGAACAGGATCCTTCCAGCCTTTTCTCGGACTGGGACCTGTTCATATACGTTCTTGGCAGATGATCCAGAAGTGGTTTGCCATTGCCTTCTTCTGTGTGCGAATGGAGTAATTGTTGGGATGCCACGGAGAAACCGGGGAAGCCCCGGAGGAAAACTCCGTGTTGCCTAGACCACGGCCTTGCCCAACACAAGTTATAAATTCGGGCACCGCCGGGAATCGAACCCGAGACCCCAGGATTACAAGGCCAGCGTTCTAATCTCTAGACCTCCTCTGTCGTAGCCCAGACATTCAACATTTTACTCCATCAACCTGCAATGAAAGTAAGAGACAAATTTTCACACTCCTATAGAACAACATTTAAGGTAAAGATGCAGTTCTGTGATATTTTTTTGTTTAAGATTTTGCAGTTGGCAGACGGGGAAATAATGAGTACTAAATTGAGAACGAGACAAGTGATATCGTATTACAATAGTCGTCATGTGACTTAATATTAGTACGTTACTTGCCACTACGTAATTCCCTGAGAACGTCCTTATGGAATTATCAAGCGTCCATCTGATTTTGCTACATTTTGAGTCTGATAAACCAAGAATATGACCAGAATAAGTTCGGTCTTGTGGAAATACTATTATTTTAAAGCACGTGGTTTCGTGCGTGTGTATATATGAATGTTGTATCTCTGCATGCGTATGTATTTGATATAATTATGTGTCTGAAGGCTGTATGTTGGACACAGTTTAACTGGCAGATTCAAACTTTTTGCTTTTGCTGAATGCGTCTGCAGTTCTAACGGCTGTCATTTGTTTCCGTGATGTCGCGGGTGGCGTTAGCATTTCGAGCTGTGAATATCAATGAGATTAGTTGCCTTTGTCAGAGGTTTTTACTCTGTCCGTCGTTTCAAAGTTATATTTTGCTTCAAGTGTGCCCAGTCGCTATAATTTTTCATTCGTGTTGATGGATTATTGTTATTGGGTTTTATATTTGCATTTGCACAACACGAGAAGAACTATTAATGGATATAAAGTTTCCTTCACTTCTCTCGGTTCATTAAACAATCTTTGTCGGAGTATGATGAAATTCTTCTCTGAATATTTCCTTATGTCGTTACGAGCCACAAGCCATTATAAAAGTGCTTCGGCGCTGTTGATGGTGACCGCTTAATATGTTTTGGATATGTTATCAGTGATATGTTTCAGGTAAGCATATGTAGCTGTCAGTAAAATTCTTGGTTAGATCTTCCTGAAATGTGTTAAACCTCTCAGTAAAGTGGTCCTCAGAACGAATTAAAGAAAATTAAAATAACACGTGATAATATTGATTATACGAGTGCCCAGTTTCGTCAAAATGTTTCACAAAATTCTTAACATAAATTTTCACACAGAAGGAAATGCTTGAAGTTGCCCCCAATTTGAACCACACTAAGTGAACGTCACAAAGGGCCGACATAATTTAGTGTAGGTCTGTAAAACAGAGTTTGATAAGTAGCTGTTTGCTTGCCTGTTGGCGGTTAGGCGGACGGACCAATATGGCGAAAGCAATAGATTGTTTTAGATACAGTTCAAACACGCAAATCCTTCTTGAGAAACTAATAGTTCCTTCAGATAGCTAAATTCCCCGTCTTATATTGTGCTCGAAGATTCATTACTTTTCACAAGGACTCCCCACTGAACCATTCTGAGCCAGATTAATCCAATAAAATCTTTTCGGGTGTTCAGACGCGTCGAATAGTTCAAAGACGAAACCCTGATGATGGCGGACTGAAATGGTCACTGAAACGTCGGTTTCTTCTTTTAACTATTCGACGCGGCTGATCGCCCGAGAAGATTTTATTGAATTACTTCGCCGCGGAATCTTCAAATCATATATCAGATTAATCCACTCTATTCATTCTTCGTTTATGTCACTTTTAATATTACATTCTTTGGTCTTCCAAGTGGTCTCATACCACCACGTTTTCGTACCAAAATTTAGTTGGAATTTATTATCTCTGCCTGCTAACACGTGCATCTCATTTCCATTCATTTTGATCACGTTAATGATATTTGATTATGTATGAGGATGTGGACTGGATTTGCCTGCTTCAGGATGGGGTCGAGAGTTGTGTTCTGTGAACACAGTTATGAACTTCCGGGTTCCACAAAACCACACGATTTCTTGACCCATAACCATCAAGTTCTCTCGGCAGCATATGTCCCATGAATTACTTAGTTAACGACGGAACACGGAGGTCAATAGAACTTAACGAGGTGGTTATTATATAAATATTTATTGAGTTAAACACTGCAAAGAAACTATATGAATATGAGAATAAATAACCACTTTCAGGTACTGTGAGGTTTTATATATCTCTTTGGATTCGTGTGTCTTTTGTGTAATATTACGTCATCGGTGTAAGTTTTAGAATTTCTCTAGAGCAGTGGTATTCAACCTGGGTTACGCGTACCCCCGAGGGTACGTGAACACATCTTAAGGGGTACGTGAAATTTAAAAAAAATATTATTTTATGATAAAAACAATAATCAGTAATGTAATTTATTTAATTTATTTTAGATGTAGATTATATACTATGTATAACTTGAATTATACACCAACAACTTTGGGAGTACAAAGTTGGAAGAGAAATTATATCTGGGGGTATGCGAACAAAAAATGGTTGAATACCACTGCTCTAGAGGATGGAGAATTTTATTTCCGAGAACGTCTAGTCACTTTGTTACTCCCAAATTAAACAAAACACCGAAAAGAGACCGAATGTCATTATCAAAATATTGTGATTGTGGAACTTTTCATGAGAAGTAGACAGATGAATATTTTTGTGTTTTTCGTAGTCATGTTTATATTAAGCTAATGCTAAATTTGTAGTGAAAGTGTTTCTATTTTGAAAGAATATAAACTTTCTGGGCGTTTTAGTTCGAAGCACAATGAAAAGTACATTAACAGCATCCGTGCTCTGAGAAGTGTTGGCTTTGTGGGGGTGGGGGGGGGGGACTTAGGGTCACGACAGAATGTCTTCAGACAACAACCCAGAGATAGTTTCTGTGCATTGGCGGCATGTTATATGACGAACTTACGAAAAGATTAGCCCATTCGAACTGAAGAACTTTTGCTCGCTTGTAGTTGTTACTTGACTTACAAACAGTCTTCTGTAACACCCAGTTTCTATTACTGAATTTTGCTAATCTACGGCGCAATCATTTGACACCAGTGGCGTTAAAAGAGTAGGTCTGTACATAGAGTTGAGGAATCTTTCACAAAAGGATGTGAATTTATTTTCAGCTTTCAATTTACACGTATTGTGTAAAATAAAATATTTAAATTAGCGATTAATGGATGTAACTGCTTGTAAAAAATGTTACTATGATTTGTTTAAAATCGATCTTGGTTTTTTTAAAGAATACATCATTTTGTTAATTTTTATCAGTTAGAAGCTGGTTACTAGCTTGTGGAAGTTAAAGAGTGCTTCGTCACAAGAGTACAGAAAATTATGATATTAAAAAAGGGAAACAGAGTTATAGGAACACCTTTGGACGGACAAATGAAGGAACTGGATGTGAGGGAAGGAATGAATTTGCGTAAAAAAGTTATTCTTCATTGAATTTCAGTGGGCTTTAATTTTCAAGTATGAATTTTGAAAAGATATAAATGTGTCGTCATTCTGTTGTATCGATGATTGGCACAGATGTTCACTTTACTAGCATCGAAACTTTTGTAACTTGTAGTTAGATTTTGGAATTTTTAAGGTACGTAAAAATCTCAATCCAACCTCAAATTGGGGGGGGGGGGTGTTTGCGTTAGGAGCATCTCACAGACTGGGAGAGACTTAGCCGAGCCGGTGTTCTGATGTGGTCGGTTATTGCTTCCATGTCGATTTTAACGTGAGCTGTTCACTGCTTCATTGGCATTCACGTTGCATTTGCGGGACATAATACAATCATGAGTCATCCTACCTTAATGTAGCGTGAACATTGCGAAATACAAGTGTGCTGCTTGTGGTGACATCTGGTGATTGGAATTCCACGTCACGGTCTCGCACCACGTAGGACTTTGAATTGAACGAAACACTTGTATCCTGCTGCAATGTCAGCGTTCCTGAGACCCATCGTTGCTATAACCAGACGCTGGCGAGTGCAATGCGTTTTCCGCCCAAACACACAGCACGAAAACGCGTACGAGGTTTAGTTCGAAAATCTGAACACAGACTACTTAGGTGTAGCGTCGAATGACACGATGATTAGTGAGTAATGATTTAGGAAGGATGATCCCGATGTTGCCTGGACGTACTGAGGAAATCCACAGAGATCATTGGTCAGGATAGCCGGTGTACGGAACCCCCCACCCCCTCCCCCGATTACGAAGCAGGGATGCCAATACCCAGTCGAGGCATTTAGGACCTCGGAGTAAGTCGGAAGATAATTTTAAATTAAACCTTAAAGATGCTCAGAATAAAGTCCAGTGGTCGGTTGTTTTGAGCACGATAATGAACATTCGAACTCCATAAAAGCAGTTATCTTTCTGACTAACTGAGCGATTATTAGATTATCTAGAAGAACGTTTGTCCAAGTAGCTGACGATTTATTACCTGTGGAGTTGTCCATCGCTAACCACATCTCCGACCAGGTGAATATGAAGATTTCTGTCTTCTGGATGAATTCATTGCCCTGATGACGGAGGCAGTATGACCTCTGAAACGTTGGTTAACATCGACCAGACTACACAGCGCAACAACCCAGAAGACAGGAATCTTCATATTCACCACCCTGATGATGGAGGCAGTATGACCTCTGAAACGTTGGTTAACATCGACCAGACTACACAGCGCAACAACCCAGAAGACAGGAATCTTCATACTCATCGCCCTGATGACGGAGGCAGTATGACCTCTGAAACGTTGGTAAACATCGACCAGACTACACAGCGCAACAACCCAGAAGACAGGAATCTTCATAATCACCACCCTGATGATGGAGGCAGTATGACCTCTGAAACGTTGGTTAACATCGACCAGACTACACAGCGCAACAACCCAGAAGACAGGAATCTTCACACTCATCGCCCTGATGACGGAGGCAGTATGACCTCTGAAACGTTGGCAAACATCGACCAGACTACACAGCGCAACAACCCAGAAGACAGGAATCTTCATAATCACCACCCTGATGATGGAGGCAGTATGACCTCTGAAACGTTGGTTAACATCGACCAGACTACACAGCGCAACAACCCAGAAGACAGGAATCACCATACTCACCACCCTGATGACGGAGGCAGTATGACCTCTGAAACGTTGGTTAACATCGACCAGACTACACAGCGCAACAACCCAGAAGACAGGAAACTTCATACTAACCACCCTGATGATGGAGGCAGTATGACCTCTGAAACGTTGGTAAACATCTACCAGACTACACAGCGCAACAACCCAGAAGACAGGAATCTTCATACTCACCACCCTGATGACGGAGGCAGTATGACCTCTGAAACGTTGGTTAAAATCTACCAGACTACACAGCGCAACAACCCAGAAGACAGGAATCTTCATACTCATCGCCCTGATGACGGAGGCAGTATGACCTCTGAAACGTTGGTAAACATCGACCAGACTACACAGCGCAACAACCCAGAAGACAGGAATCTTCATACTCACCACCCTGATGATGGAGGCAATATGACCTCTGAAACGTTGGTTAACATCGACCAGACTACACAGCGCAACAACCCAGAAGACAGGAAACTTCATACTAACCAACCTGATGATGGAGGCAGTATGACCTCTGAAACGTTGGTAAACATCTACCAGACTACACAGCGCAACAACCCAGAAGACAGGAATCACCATACTCACCACCCTGATGACGGAGGCAGTATGACCTCTGAAACGTTGGTTAACATCGACCAGACTACACAGCGCAACAACCCAGAAGACAGGAAACTTCATACTAACCACCCTGTTGATGGAGGCAGTATGACCTCTGAAACGTTGGTAAACATCGACCAGACTACACAGCGCAACAACCCAGAAGACAGGAAACTTCATACTAACCACCCTGATGATGGAGGCAGTATGACCTCTGAAACGTTGGTAAACATCGACCAGACTACACAGCGCAACAACCCAGAAGACAGGAATCTTCATACTAACCACCCTGATGATGGAGGCAGTATGACCTCTGAAACGTTGGTAAACATCGACCAGACTACACAGCGCAACAACCCAGAAGACAGGAAACTTCATACTAACCACCCTGATGATGGAGGCAGTATGACCTCTGAAACGTTGGTAAACATCTACCAGACTACACAGCGCAACAACCCAGAAGACAGGAATCTTCATACTCACCACCCTGATGACGGAGGCAGTATGACCTCTGAAACATTGGTTAACATCTACCAGACTACACAGCGCAACAACCCAGAAGACAGGAATCTTCATACTCATCGCCCTGATGACGGAGGCAGTATGACCTCTGAAACGTTGGTAAACATCGACCAGACTACACAGCGCAACAACCCAGAAGACAGGAATCTTCATACTCACCACCCTGATGACGGAGGTAGTATGACCTCTGAAACGTTGGTTAACATCGACCAGACTACACAGCGCAACAACCCAGAAGACAGGAATCTTCATACTAACCACCCTGATGATGGAGGCAGTATGACCTCTGAAACGTTGGTAAACATCGACCAGACTACACAGCGCAACAACCCAGAAGACAGGAAACTTCATACTAACCACCCTGATGATGGAGGCAGTATGACCTCTGAAACGTTGGTAAACATCGACCAGACTACACAGCGCAACAACCCAGAAGACAGGAAACTTCATACTAACCACCCTGATGATGGAGGCAGTATGACCTCTGAAACGTTGGTAAACATCGACCAGACTACACAGCGCAACAACCCAGAAGACAGGAAACTTCATACTAACCACCCTGATGATGGAGGCAGTATGACCTCTGAAACGTTGGTAAACATCTACCAGACTACACAGAGCAACAACCCAGAAGACAGGAAACTTCATACTAACCACCCTGATGATGGAGGCAGTATGACCTCTGAAACGTTGGTAAACATCTACCAGACTACACAGCGCAACAACCCAGAAGACAGGAAACTTCATACTAACCACCCTGATGATGGAGGCAGTATGACCTCTGAAACGATGGTAAACATCTACCAGACTACACAGCACAACAACCCAGAAGACAGGAAACTTCATACTAACCACCCTGATGATGGAGGCAGTATGACCTCTGAAACGTTGGTAAACATCGACCAGACTACACAGCGCAACAACCCAGAAGACAGGAATCACCATACTCACCACCCTGATGACGGAGGCAGTATGACCTCTGAAACGTTGGTTAACATCGACCAGACTACACAGCGCAACAACCCAGAAGACAGGAATCTTCATACTCATCGCCCTGATGACGGAGGCAGTATGACCTCTGAAACGTTGGTAAACATCGACCAGACTACACAGCGCAACAACCCAGAAGACAGGAATCTTCATAATCACCACCCTGATGATGGAGGCAGTATGACCTCTGAAACGTTGGTTAACATCGACCAGACTACACAGCGCAACAACCCAGAAGACAGGAATCTTCACACTCATCGCCCTGATGACGGAGGCAGTATGACCTCTGAAACGTTGGCAAACATCGACCAGACTACACAGCGCAACAACCCAGAAGACAGGAATCTTCATAATCACCACCCTGATGATGGAGGCAGTATGACCTCTGAAACGTTGGTTAACATCGACCAGACTACACAGCGCAACAACCCAGAAGACAGGAATCACCATACTCACCACCCTGATGACGGAGGCAGTATGACCTCTGAAACGTTGGTTAACATCGACCAGACTACACAGCGCAACAACCCAGAAGACAGGAAACTTCATACTAACCACCCTGATGATGGAGGCAGTATGACCTCTGAAACGTTGGTAAACATCTACCAGACTACACAGCGCAACAACCCAGAAGACAGGAATCTTCATACTCACCACCCTGATGACGGAGGCAGTATGACCTCTGAAACGTTGGTTAAAATCTACCAGACTACACAGCGCAACAACCCAGAAGACAGGAATCTTCATACTCATCGCCCTGATGACGGAGGCAGTATGACCTCTGAAACGTTGGTAAACATCGACCAGACTACACAGCGCAACAACCCAGAAGACAGGAATCTTCATACTCACCACCCTGATGATGGAGGCAATATGACCTCTGAAACGTTGGTTAACATCGACCAGACTACACAGCGCAACAACCCAGAAGACAGGAAACTTCATACTAACCAACCTGATGATGGAGGCAGTATGACCTCTGAAACGTTGGTAAACATCTACCAGACTACACAGCGCAACAACCCAGAAGACAGGAATCACCATACTCACCACCCTGATGACGGAGGCAGTATGACCTCTGAAACGTTGGTTAACATCGACCAGACTACACAGCGCAACAACCCAGAAGACAGGAAACTTCATACTAACCACCCTGTTGATGGAGGCAGTATGACCTCTGAAACGTTGGTAAACATCGACCAGACTACACAGCGCAACAACCCAGAAGACAGGAAACTTCATACTAACCACCCTGATGATGGAGGCAGTATGACCTCTGAAACGTTGGTAAACATCGACCAGACTACACAGCGCAACAACCCAGAAGACAGGAATCTTCATACTAACCACCCTGATGATGGAGGCAGTATGACCTCTGAAACGTTGGTAAACATCGACCAGACTACACAGCGCAACAACCCAGAAGACAGGAAACTTCATACTAACCACCCTGATGATGGAGGCAGTATGACCTCTGAAACGTTGGTAAACATCTACCAGACTACACAGCGCAACAACCCAGAAGACAGGAATCTTCATACTCACCACCCTGATGACGGAGGCAGTATGACCTCTGAAACATTGGTTAACATCTACCAGACTACACAGCGCAACAACCCAGAAGACAGGAATCTTCATACTCATCGCCCTGATGACGGAGGCAGTATGACCTCTGAAACGTTGGTAAACATCGACCAGACTACACAGCGCAACAACCCAGAAGACAGGAATCTTCATACTCACCACCCTGATGACGGAGGTAGTATGACCTCTGAAACGTTGGTTAACATCGACCAGACTACACAGCGCAACAACCCAGAAGACAGGAATCTTCATACTAACCACCCTGATGATGGAGGCAGTATGACCTCTGAAACGTTGGTAAACATCGACCAGACTACACAGCGCAACAACCCAGAAGACAGGAAACTTCATACTAACCACCCTGATGATGGAGGCAGTATGACCTCTGAAACGTTGGTAAACATCGACCAGACTACACAGCGCAACAACCCAGAAGACAGGAAACTTCATACTAACCACCCTGATGATGGAGGCAGTATGACCTCTGAAACGTTGGTAAACATCGACCAGACTACACAGCGCAACAACCCAGAAGACAGGAAACTTCATACTAACCACCCTGATGATGGAGGCAGTATGACCTCTGAAACGTTGGTAAACATCTACCAGACTACACAGAGCAACAACCCAGAAGACAGGAAACTTCATACTAACCACCCTGATGATGGAGGCAGTATGACCTCTGAAACGTTGGTAAACATCTACCAGACTACACAGCGCAACAACCCAGAAGACAGGAAACTTCATACTAACCACCCTGATGATGGAGGCAGTATGACCTCTGAAACGATGGTAAACATCTACCAGACTACACAGCACAACAACCCAGAAGACAGGAAACTTCATACTAACCACCCTGATGATGGAGGCAGTATGACCTCTGAAACGTTGGTAAACATCGACCAGACTACACAGCGCAACAACCCAGAAGACAGGAATCACCATACTCACCACCCTGATGACGGAGGCAGTATGACCTCTGAAACGTTGGTTAACATCGACCAGACTACACAGCGCAACAACCCAGAAGACAGGAAACTTCATACTAACCACCCTGATGATGGAGGCAGTATGACCTCTGAAACGTTGGTAAACATCTACCAGACTACACAGCGCAACAACCCAGAAGACAGGAATCTTCATACTCACCACCCTGATGACGGAGGCAGTATGACCTCTGAAACGTTGGTTAACATCTACCAGACTACACAGCGCAACAACCCAGAAGACAGGAATCTTCATACTCATCGCCCTGATGACGGAGGCAGTATGACCTCTGAAATGGTGGTAAACATCTACCAGACTACACAGCGCAACAACCCAGAAGACAGGAATCTTCATACTCACCACCCTGATGACGGAGACAGTATGACCTCTGAAACGTTGGTTAATATCTACCAGACTACACAGCGCAAGAACCCAGAAGACAGGAATCTTCATACTCACCACCCTGATGACGGAGGCAGTATGACCTCTGAAACGTTGGTTAACATCTACCAGACTACACAGCGCAACAACCCAGAAGACAGGAATCTTCATACTCATCGCCCTGATGACGGAGGCAGTATGACCTCTGAAACGTTTGGATAACATCTACCAGGCTACACAGCGCAACAACCCAGAAGACAGGAATCTTCATACTCATCGCCCTGATGACGGAGGCAGTATGACCTCTGAAACGTTGGTAAACATCGACCAGACTACACAGCGCAACAACCCAGAAGACAGGAATCTTCATACTCACCACCCTGATGACGGAGGCAGTATGACCTCTGAAACGTTGGTTAACATCTACCAGACTACACAGCGCAACAACCCAGAAGACAGGAATCTTCATACTCACCACCCTGATGACGGAGGCAGTATGACCTCTGAAACGTTGGTAAACATCGACCAGACTACACAACGCAACAACCCAGAAGACAGGAAACTTCATACTAACCACCCTGATGATGGAGGCAGTATGACCTCTGAAACGTTGGTAAACATCTACCAGACTACACAGCGCAACAACCCAGAAGACAGGAAACTTCATACTAACCGCCCTGATGATGGAGGCAGTATGACCTCTGAGACGTTGGTAAACATCTACCAGACTACACAGCGCAACAACTCAGAAGACAGGAAACTTCATACTAACCACCCTGATGATGGAGGCAGTATGACCTCTGAAACGTTGGTAAACATCGACCAGACTACACAGCGCAACAACCCAGAAGACAGGAATCACCATACTCACCACCCTGATGACGGAGGCAGTATGACCTCTGAAACGTTGGTAAACATCTACCAGACTACACAGCGCAACAACCCAGAAGACAGGAAACTTCATACTCATCACCCTGATGACGGAGGCAGTATGACCTCTGAAACGTTGGTAAACATCGACCAGACTACACAGCGCAACAACCCAGAAGACAGGAAACTTCATACTAACCACCCTGATGATGGAGGCAGTATGACCTCTGAAACGTTGGTAAGCATCTACCAGACTACACAGCGCAACAACCCAGAAGACAGGAATCTTCATACTCATCGCCCTGATGACGGAGGCAGTATGACCTCTGAAACGTTGGTAAACATCGTCCAGACTACACAGCGCAACAACCCAGAAGACAGGAAACTTCATACTAACCACCCTGATGATAGAGGCAGTATGACCTCTGAAACGTTGGTAAACATCTACCAGACTACACAGCGCAACAACCCAGAAGACAGGAATCTTCATACTCACCACCCTGATGACGGAGGCAGTATGACCTCTGAAACGTTGGTTAACATCTACCAGACTACACAGCGCAAGAACCCAGAAGACAGAAATCTTCTTACTCATCGCCCTGATGACGGAGGCATTATGACCACTGAAACGTTTGGATAACATCTACCAGACTACACAGCGCAACAACCCAGAAGACAGGAATCACCATACTCACCACCCTGATGACGGAGGCAGTATGACCTCTGAAACGTTGGTTAACATCGACCAGACTACACAGCGCAACAACCCAGAAGACAGGAAACTTCATACTAACCACCCTGATGATGGAGGCAGTATGACCTCTGAAACGTTGGTAAACAGCTACCAGACTACACAGCGCAACAACCCAGAAGACAGGAATCTTCATGCTCACCACCCTGATGACGGAGGCAGTATGACCTCTGAAACGTTGGTTAACATCTACCAGACTACACAGCGCAACAACCCAGAAGACAGGAATCTTCATACTCATCGCCCTGATGACGGAGGCAGTATGACCTCTGAAACGTTGGTAAACATCGACCAGACTACACAGCGCAACAACCCAGAAGACAGGAACCTTCATACTCACCACCCTGATGATGGAGGCAGTATGACCTCTGAAACGTTGGTTAACATCGACCAGACTACACAGCGCAACAACCCAGAAGACAGGAATCTTCATAATCACCACCCTGATGATGGAGGCAGTATGACCTCTGAAACGTTGGTTAACATCGACCAGACTACACAGCGCAACAACCCAGAAGACAGGAATCACCATACTCACCACCCTGATGATGGAGGCAGTATGACCTCTGAAACGTTGGTAAACATCGACCAGACTACACAGCGCAACAACCCAGAAGACAGGAATCTTCATACTCATCGCCCTGATGACGGAGGCAGTATGACCTCTGAAACGTTGGTAAACATCGACCAGACTACACAGCGCAACAACCCAGAAGACAGGTAACTTCATACTAACCACCCTGATGATGGAGGCAGTATGACCTCTGAAACGTTGGTAAACATCTACCAGACTACACAGCGCAACAACCCAGAAGACAGGAATCTTCATACTCACCACCCTGATGACGGAGGCAGTATGACCTCTGAAACGTTGGTTAACATCTACCAGACTACACAGCGCAACAACCCAGAAGACAGGAATCTTCATACTCATCGCCCTGATGACGGAGGCAGTATGACCTCTGAAACGTTGGTAAACATCGACCAGACTACACAGCGCAACAACCCAGAAGACAGGAAACTTCATACTCACCACCCTGATGATGGAGGCAGTATGACCTCTGAAACGTTGGTTAACATCGACCAGACTACACAGCGCAACAACCCAGAAGACAGGAATCTTCATACTCACCACCCTGATGACGGAGGCAGTATGACCTCTGAAAAGTTGGTAAACATCGACCAGACTACACAGCGCAACAACCCAGAAGACAGGAATCTTCATTCTCACCACCCTGATGATGGAGGCAGTATGACCTCTGAAACGTTGGTAAACATCTACCAGACTACACAGCGCAACAACCCAGAAGACAGGAATCTTCATACTCACCACCCTGATGACGGAGGCAGTATGACCTCTGAAACGTTGGTTAACATCTACCAGACTACACAGCGCAACAACCCAGAAGACAGAAATCTTCATACTCATCGCCCTGATGATGGAGGCAGTATGACCTCTGAAACGTTGGTTAACATCGACCAGACTACACAGCGCAACAACCCAGAAGACAGAAATCTTCAGAAGAAGGGTAGTTTCCAAAATAACTTCATGCAGTAATCCGAGTAGCAGAGAACTTGATGAGAGGTTTATGGTCGCTGTGTAAAGAAATTCAGTCTTTTACTTACGTACCTCGAACATTCAGTGTCTACAAGACTCGCCGCTGGTTCGCTTTCCTGAGGCAGATAAGTTCAGGGCTCAACCTCACTGCTGAGTATTAACCTCTGACTGGCGGTTGATCTCGCATCAGGCCTCATCGTTATACGTTTCTTCCATTCCATTGGAAAATGATACGGTGGAGGTGTACAGGCTGTGAAGGTCATCACATCATCCATATTGTGTTCAGAAAGTTCACAGCTTCCGTTCATATTGCGCTTTTCAGTAACAAGTTCTTCTTCACTTGACGAAGCCAAGTTCTCAACCTCAAAATGACTGACGAAGTTACGGAGATTGAACTTGATTTCTCTCGTCAGGCAGTCTATGATTTGAAGAGTACAATTTTAACATTCGATCAATTTTTCTTATGTATCGGCTAAGTGCAGTTCCAGTTCATTTACTAAATATTGTTTCAAAAAAGTAATTTTCTCACAACTTTGTTGTATGGACTGAGCGAATTTTGGAACTGCGTTCCTCAATTTACTTCAGTGCCTGGTGTGTGCTGCTGCCTACGAATTAGTTTGCAACTGATTCGTAGTTTGTTCTGATAAGCTCTTCCAGTGTAGAATATTAGTTACGGTATAGTTAGCTTACAATGTAATATGCAGTGAATTGAAATTGACTGAGAAATAAGTGGCTGTGGCCCGTCGAAACTACTGGGGTGGCATAGAATGCCCAGGTCGTCAGCCGAGAACCGAACCCGCTCCCTCAGAAACAGATGTCATGCACGTAACCTCCTGAATTGACCTGATTAAGCGCGAACTATTGTCGTCAGGGTGGAATGTGAGTGTGGATTGGTTTTGATACAGCGTTCTGGTGATCGTTCGTAGAGTCACTTCGTCTATTGCAGTGGTATTTCTGCTACTTGGTCAGACAATGAAATTACAATGACAGTCCCAAGTAATTACTATCAAGTTATTATGATTGTTTATTCCCCATTGCAGATTGGTTTGGTGGATGGGCACAGTTATCTGTGGTAGTGGCGCCACGAAAGAGCATTGACCGAGTGTCACGTGTCTTCCTGGCGCGTTACCAGTTGCTAGTGAATTACCTGCCGGTATACACCACGGCTCGATACTTTGTGGGTATTCAGACCACTGAAGGCTTTAACGTTCGAATGAAGTTGCAGACAACTGCGTTACGTTCTTACGTCCGAGCTGGGTCTTCATTCGTCCGTTGCATGCTGGTCTTGGGAACATTATCTCGCTGTGCAATAAATATTTACAAATTCATTCATTCACAAAGGTACTGATGTTTTATAAGTGGTTGTTTACTTCAAATTTCTTCTTCTTCTTCTTCTTCTTCTATGGCCTCCTCAATTCTCCTCTTCCATTCGTCTGTACGAGGCTTTGATTGAGGTTTCGAAACATCTTCCTTTTTACAGTGCAAGGTTGTTAGCCTTGCGACCAACCCCCAACCTGGAGGACCAGGGTACCTGTCTTAGTCTGACCTCTCCCCCTCGACCAATCTGGCCCTGGAGGCCCTACCAGTAGCTCTTGGGGTCACTGAGGTACTCAAGCCCCACCACCACAAGGTGCAGGTACCATTAAGTGGGGACTTCAAATTACTCTGACGATATTGTTGGACGGAAGACATAAATTCGTTGAATGACAATGAAATATTCAGATTTCATTCATCATGTGTCGTGTCTCCGAGTTACTGTTTTTACATGTTAGTAGCCGCTGTAATTCATCATCGACTTTCCGTTCCATCATCAAATTACACAACTGAAAACGACAGTTAATCAAGTAATAAGACCGATTATAATAATTATTATTTTATGGGCGCATTGTTCCTGGAAATGCATTCCGCTACTACGGGAGATGAATCTGGGAGTTCCTTATCATGAATTATGTTATTTATCGATATCCGAATATCTGAACTTGTTATAGCTTTTAAGGTGACTGAATGTAACCCATAGATTTCGAATTTCCTTGTCTATACTGACAAATAAGCCCTGGAAAGTACTTGAGACTTATCCTGGTGCCTAACTTTGTGATAAAGAACTGTGATAATGGTACACAATTTATTGATCAATTTCTGGACTGTCGTATGGCATGATTTTCATATGCCACCTCAAGTTTCACGCTGTCACCGTCTTAAAACATAGTAAATTTTCATATGTTTGTGATATATATTTATTCAGAATTTAACTTGACTAATGTATCGAAAATAAACGTAAATATAAAATAGATACATGTGCAATGCACCCGCTCTCTTATTGTTTCACATCCCAGATGATAGAACATTTATAAACGACCTTCATTTTCAAGGATCTGTTACTGGACATAATTTGACTGTATTGTTAGCTCCCTCCTTAGAAATTTCCTTTGTTTTGGTATTATAAATAGCTGAAATGAAAGAGGGGTGTCTCCTTGTATCTTGATGCTCAGAGTTTCATTGAAATCCCTCAGCGGGTTTAGAAATTTTTACTGATGGATTGACGCTCAGTACAGAGGAATCATACGCGTGCGTTTCCCTTGAAACTGGGTAGAGGTTACACTCAAGGTAGGAGACAATTATGACGTAGCATTGGCCATCCAGCAGAACTTATGCAAGAATTTATTGCTATGGCATGATTTTATTATTGCACTGTTTATCTGGGAGTCTTCTTTGAACGACATGTTTCGATCATCACTTGGTCATCTTCAGATGCACTGTACACTTTTTTTGCGGAATCTGCTTTACGCTCATGTAAAATGGAGGTGGTTTTAAGATTAGTGAAACTTAATATGGACATAAATATGATCTTTACAGATGTTTTGTGTCTACTATGGAGACCTAATCAGATTGTGAGATTTCTTTTTCTGACAACAGCACTATGAAGATGGCTGCTTACTGAATTGTTTAGTGGATCATTGCTTTGATGATGGAGGCAGCAAGGACCTCCGAAACGTCGGCAAACTGCTACCAGACTACACGACGCACAACCCAAAAGACAGCAATCTTCATACATTGGCCTGTTTACAGAACTCCAGAAATCATTGACCAAATTAACACTTTTTGAGTGGAGGAGGACTCCCTTGGTTTTTTCATTTCAGTGTGTTGGCTGTCTAATGTCCTTAAGAATTAGTGCATCATCAATAAATTACATATATCAATTTCAGAAACGTGTGAGCGAAGGTATTCAAGCGTCTGAAATGATGTTCTAAGGCAAAAACAAAGCTCTGAGGTATACAAATGGTAGGAGGAAAGTAAATATAGACTCGGTGGCCGACATGGGAGAGTAGGTTACATAAATAACGGATGATTCGAGCAGAAATTGGGAATTGAACACGAATGTAGTTCGTGATTACAAATCGAAACATCAAAAATTAAGGTACCAAGTATTTTTTTCTTTTATTTATTATTTTCGTGGTCTGTTATTTCGTTTTGTTTTTCCTCCATTCTTTCGTCCCTCATTTGTCTCTCTCTCTCTTTCGAGACTTTCCCTTACTCTCTATAAGAAATTAAAAAAGACTTGAAAATTTTAATAATTATCGTAAACATCTATGATTTTTATTTATTCAGAGGAAAAACGTAAGTAGCAAGGTGTAGAAACTAAGTATTCGTACAGAGGGGAAGAAAATTATTTGTACCTGAAACAGATGAGGTAAGTTAGGTCTTATTAATATGCTAGCAGATGAACTGCGTTGTTTTTATTGGTCTCCCAGTTCTGTTGGGTTAACTAAAGGAGTTGGGCTGAGAATTTAGCTAGGATGGAAGATATACGGAATGCATACAGAATTTTCGTAGATAAATGTCTTTGAGATCGTCCACTCATGTGATCGATATTGGTGGTCGGGAACTTCAGCAAAATTTGTGAGGAAGGTGCGAGGTGGATGATGGGTTAAACTAACTCAGTATCGTGTCTCAGTGACGTCATTTAATAACTAAAATTAAATTTGTCATACAGATTTCAATACCAAATTCAAATCGTAGTTTGCCAAGTTATTTCACAGATGGAAAACTAAACCTTGTCATTTTTCGTGTTTTATGCATTTTCTGTAAAGTACGTACAAAAATTGTATATCGTCTGCTTCAGTTCCGCTGTTTTACAGCTTCGTTAAATAACTCAAGAATCAATCAATCAATCCAATCCATTTGTTTGGTGCTGCTGTTCAAGTGTGTGATCCACATGGATGCAGGCTCGTCTTCCAGTGCTTTAACATTTTCCTCCTACATATTAGTGATAACATCAGCATCTATCTAGCTGTGCGATGCAATTTAAATAACCGTCATGGAGAGTGGAAGTAAACACACAATATCGATGTGTTGGGGTTTGATTGCTGGTTTTGTGGTATTTCATTGTGTTCTGCTATGGACGCACGAAATACACAAACAGGCTCACGTACCCACAGTCATTGGGAAAGGAGGGACCTGGTTTACATGGAGTTGCTGTAATTTGATTTTAACCATGGCCCATTCTGTTCTTGTGGTTAAGGTTTCCTGCTGAGCGCGGAATGTAGCATTATTAATTGCTGGTTTTGATACAACCCTCTTTGAGGGCTGCCAGACCGCGCAAGCGAGATTATCGTCCGCTGCTGTCAACCTGAAATCATTTAGAATAAATTGTGTGCTTGATATGCAGTTAAATAGCGTGGTTAGTGTGATAAATTACATAAGTAGACAGTTTAGTTTTTGTGCCAAGAGTTAAACGATTTATGTAAACTTACATTCCATTAATCTAGCCTGTATTTTATAACTGTCCGTTTACAGACGGACGTACGGATGACACTACAAACCTTTCTTTCCTCATAAAATAACGAAACTAAAGATATTGCTAGCCTCTGAATAATATGAACCTCTATATGGTATACTTGCTACAGTTTCATTTATGAAGGATCTGTTGAGAACAAATGTCTAATATGGACAAAAAATTGTGCACAAGGACATAATGGTTTCCGTCTCGAGTTGGGTTGTTTTCTGGATTGAAGTGGAAAATGCTAAGAGTTTAATTCCTTTTGTGACGACTGTGACGAAAGTTCTCATTTCGTGACGGTGAACTTTATATCAGCTCAGTATCTTCCCGTTGTTTAAGAAAGGCTCTTTGCTATTTCCTAAATTATTTCCTTGTATTGGTTATTTTAGAACTCGTACAGCGATTGGTAATTTTTCTGGGTTCTTAAATCAAAACGTGGTTATCAGTGGCAGCTCCCTCCTTGCGTTCCCCAGGTCCCTTCGTCGACCGTCGTTGGTTCTGCCCGGAAGAACTACTCTAACTGCAGGGTTCTAGTTATCCTTCCATTAATTAACACAGCTGCTAAAGACACAACCACTTGTCTCTTAGGGATGGGTTTTGTCGCCAGGTGGAACGTGTTAACGCGGCCGGCATTTCATAAGGAGGCTACGTGTAGTAAAAAGAATTTAAAATGGGGGAGTTGGACAAAAGGTCTGTTTAGTGTTGGTATGGGAGATTGTGCCAAGAATGTAGTCGACGTGTGGCTTTGCTTCCGATTCAAAATTAGAACATGTGGAGATTTTGTGTTTGCGCGCGCATTTGCCCCAGTATCGGTCATAAGTGGCACATGGCTTATTCTAATGGAATTTCTACCTCTTTTCTTGCCTTGTCTCTATTTAGACGTATTTATTCTTCTTTAATTTCGTCCTTCTATCATGCACGCAATCAGACACACTCATTTTGGGGCGGTCTGTGTGGAGGTAACGCTGTAGATTTTTTACCCGAGAGGTACCCGGTTCGAATATGGTATGACACACCAGATACCCCTACTGACGTTTTTAATCATTTGTGTTGGTACTTTCAGCCGAATGCCTGGCCAGTACCTCGAAATAGGTACACTTTGATAAAAAATTTATATTCTTACCATTTGTAATAGTGATTATCTTCTCGTCTCATACGTCGCTAAATTATCCTTGTAGCGGACACGTCTGAGATCTTCACAGACCTTATTTAAATCGACCATTCATGAAGTGACTTCGCAATCCTAGTTGCTGCAAGTGAGGCAGTAGGTATATATGTGGCCCTTGTCGATGTGACATACATGAATTCCAACTGTTCTTTGTAGTAGACCGTAAACCGTTTCCCCATTGCGTAATGATTTTGTTCATTAGTTTCTATTGGCACTCTGTTTTCGTTGTGAGATGTGCCGGTAGTTGTCAGGTTCAGCCACGCCAAAACCGCGCAGTGACGAGAATACTCCACTGTCTGTCTCTTTCTTGAACTTTACAAGGTATGGCGCCATTTCGGCATTGTATTGAACAAAATAACGACTTGCAGTTCAGTGCACTCTATAGTACTACTTAACTAACTGTCAATTAAGTAATGTTTATCCAAGTGATTCCATGGTAATGTTTTTTTTTTTGAACAGTAGGCCGTTATTCAAAGTAACGGAAAGTTTCTCCAGTTGAGGGATACGAAGGCAAATCACTGTTGTCATGAAAGTCCGCCACTGAATTGTGTCCTTAGGAAGTTAAATTAATTACTTTCACATCCTTAAAATAGTTCGCTTCCTTCGTTCCAATTAATCATTCATTATCACTTCCAATTTTGTGTTTTTTAACCGCATAGTTAGGAGATCGTTGTTAAGTGAACTTTGTAAGAAACAAACAACTCTCTTTGGGGGTTGGGCGACTGAGATTTGACCCCCAACAAGGGCAGGGCTTATCACTTCTCTGCTGTCCCTAGACCGACTCTGGGTTCCACACAGCCTTCTGTCAAATAAGGAATTCGGAAGTGGTAAAGAGTGCAGCGTGCCTGAGTAGTTTGCATAATTTATACTTTGATGCCGTCAGGACGAAGAAATTGGCATTAGATCACAGTACTGCTGTGTGTAAGTCTGCTTTTAGGGGCTATATAACCCATTCAGCTTTTGAATCACTTAGGCACTAGCGTCACTTTAATATAGTACTGTGCTCACCATCACAAGTCCTGCTTATCTAAATATAAATTGACATTAAGAACAAGAGATTTGCGGGGTCGTAAGTCAGTGAAGAAGGAATATGGGGTCAATCGTTCAGTCCGGAACTGCTTCTTGTTGTTATTTATGTTCGCGGGCTCCGCATTAGATGTGTATCACTGCGCCGGACTTCGAATGCCCCCGGCCCCCTCCAAATAGACGCAACATCATTACAAGACATTGAGTCTTTGAAGTTATATACAATTGATACCTGACTGCAGTTGAATTAAATTCTGCTGAGCCAAGTTCTTTGTCATTTATCCACGAGGTCTTTTTCCTTTGCTTTCTTTATTCGTTAAGCTTATTTATTCCTTACTTTATATTGTTTATTTTTCATTCCGTTTTCTCCTCCCGCCTTTATATACTTATCCTTCCTTGCTTCCTTCTATCCTCCCCTTAATGTCGCAGTTTTTTGTGAATATTTATTGTTATTTTACAACATACAAATGATAAATTTTGTGTATGAAACCGAAAATGCATATGTCGTTGTAGTGTGATCTGTGCGCTGAGCTAAAGCCGTGAAGATTTGGGCAACCCCCACCCCACTAGAATTTCTTGGATATAGTTTGTGTACCGCATGGAGGTACTGCCCAAACCTTTCGGAGACGGGTTTATCATCATTATCGTCTAGCGGTTAGAACGCTGGCCTTGTAATCCTGGGGTCTCGGGTTCGATTCCCGGCGGTGCCCGAATTTATAACTTGTGTTGGGCAAGGCCGTGGTCTAGGCAACACGGAGTTTTCCTCCGGAGGCTTCCCCGGTTTCTCCGTGGCATCCCAACGATTATTCCATTCACACACAGAAAAAGGCAATGGCAAACCACTTCTGGATCATCTGCCAAGAACGTATATGAACAGGTCCCAGTCCGAGAAAAGGGTGGAAGGATCCTGTTCATATGGACCTGTCGTAAGACAGAACACTACAAATAAAAAAATAAAAGGGTAACACACAGGGTACAAACTTGAATTATTAACAATATTATTACACCTCGATACTAATTTCTTACCATTGTTTTCAAGGGCAAAGTAAATTGCTATTCAATCAGAGACACGTAGTATTCGTGTGTTTACAAGACAGATAAGAGAAATGTCTACCTTCCACGCGCATTAAAGTCATAGTGCTTCATCTAAGTGCATCACTGATGCTGTCATACGCAGATTTGTGGATTTTTAAAAAAAAAAAATACAAACAGTTTGTCCTTTGAGGACTCTCTCTCGATACAAGAAAGTGTGTCTTTGTTTATTGATGAAAGTAAATGTTATAGGTAGAAATGAAGAGAATGCTAAAATTGTACCAAGCCTCACACCACGCCATAATTTCTGCAGAGGAATGAATATGCTAAATGCTTGGTTGATCGTAGTACTGGGTGGAGGTGAATGATGATTACCTTCGCTTTCTTTCAGCTTTATCTCTGGGATGGCGACTTGTGGTTCTAAATGTTCTGGCTGTTCGATTCAACTAAGGTTCGATTCCTGGCAGGGACAGAACATTTTGTCTTGCCACCACGTACCCGTTCTTGCGGTCTCCAATGGATATAATTCGGGACTCAGCCTTGTAGCAATGAGACTGGGGAACTGTGGACTGTAAAGCTGACAATTCATCGAACTTCAGCTGAGGCTCTCCGGCTAATAAAGTGGCCGAACGTGAACGCACCGATAATACCTTAATGGTTTTGTGTCCAAAGTGACCTGCAAGAACGAAGACGATAGTAAACGAATACGTCCACACCAACTCTCTTAAGGTGATTGGCTTATGACGGCACGTGATATGCGCAGAATCGTCCAAAACTCAGCCGCCGTTGTTCGTGTCGTTAACATTAGATAGCTGGAGACATTTTATAGAGTGGAGTTTATTATTGTCGGCTAGGGACACTAAGACGATATCCCCTGCAGAAATCTCAAGTATGATTTCATATCTGCCGGGTTTTTTTAAAAGCTTATTCGTATTCGTGCATGAACTGCTAGAAATACACTTTTGATGAAACATGTTGGCAGAAGGAGGGATTTGAGGGGGGGGGGGCTGAGGTGAGGACAGTAATTCTACCTGTGCTATCATCATGTCGCTCTGTAAGAGGAGAGAATCAATTTATTATGAAATAAAACTACGCACCTTCTCTCACTTTACAACCTCGGGGCTATGTAGAACACATTCATTCATGCAAATTTTACCACCTTGTTCTCCATCCGAGAAAGTATGTTAAGAATTAAAAATAAAAGAGACTCGGATTTGCATAAGCACAGAAATTGCTTAGTGTATGTATGTCTGGTCCTTAGAGGGTAATTAGAAAAGAAAGGGTTTTGTTCGCGAAAGGAAGTTCTCAGAATCGGAGCACCTAGAATTTATATCAATATACAAACCTTGATGAATTTTTACTAACTTTTCCTTTTATCTTCCTTCCCTCTTTGCGTCACTGTCTTCATGCCCTGTCTTCTTTCTTTTACATTTCTTCTTCTTCTTCTTCCTATGTACTTAATTCTGTTTGCTGTATCTTTTCCTAGAACTCACATCTCCTTCCTTTACCTACGATTTGTTGATATTTCAGTATGCATTATATCAAGTGCCAATAGTTTTCAGCAGATATTTAGTGTCGAGCAGGACGTGTAAAAAAAGTAAAGTTTGTCCCACTATACACCATGTAGGCGTTTGGGGTGAGTGGAGGTATAGCTCCTCTCTTCCTTGACCCCGGCACTAGATGGGGGTGAGTGGTCAGCATCACGCCCCGGCCGGCTTTACCCCTGGGAAAGGACCCCGGTACCCATTGTAGAGGAGGCTGGGTGGGCCCCAGAGCCGGTCTGGACGCAGGCTAGAGGAAAAATCCTCTGCCCACGTCGGGGATTGAACCCCGGCCGTCCAGCCCGTAGCCAGTCACTATACTGACTGAGCTATCCCGGCTATCCAGGACGTGTACTTACGAATAATCTCGAGGAATATCACTGAATGGGCTCACGTCAAGATGGCTTTCACAGTGTCCTGCCACTCATATAAGAGTTTCATGTCGTTCACCTACTGTATGAGTGGCAGAAGAGAATTAGCAAGTGTACAGATAAATGTGATTGGTTTTCACACTATTTCTCCCTCTTCAGGACGAAAACGTATCTGTTATTTCTGTCGTAAAAATTCAGTTAACGAGGCGTAGTGTTTTAGTGACAGGATACCACTATCAGGTGTCTTTGATTTTGTATTACGATAATTATTCTGAATATGGACTTGCGTCGCTGTAGGATAGTTGTTAACACTTCTTCTTCGTATTCGGTAGGTCCCGCGTTCAAGAATCAGCCCGGTGACCGTCTATCCAGACTTAAGTGTTTAGTTTTTCTCATCCCCCCCCTGGCAAATGTCGAGATAGTGCCCTTAATTATGCCACAGCAGCTTTCTGTCATGTCCAATTCACTTTTCATTAATCATTCAACTCTGCAGGCCTACCTACTGCGCTACGAACAGCGTAGTTTATTAAACTACAAATAAATACGTATTCCGAACGTGCGTGTCTCAGTTAATGATAATGGTAATAATGATTGTATGATAAAGTAAAGAATGTAATTAATAATTATTTACGTACCACTAGAAAATAAATATTAGAATAATTTAAGTGTAAAAGTATGGACAGAACACATTTTCACACTGATCGCAATCAGAGCTTGTAGAAAATTTCTAACGATGACGGGATTAGCGTAGTAAAATATTCTTTATCAGAAAATATAATTGCCACAAATGCAGCACTTCTATATGGACCTACGTTTTTACATTTTCTATTCAAAATGGTGTGGAACTTTACACTCTACACCAGGTGTTCTTAGGATGATGAAATGGATTCTGTATGTAGAGAGAATAAAATACGTACAGAAGTCTAATTGGGAAGCCTGCACGGAAGAGACCGCTGGGATCATCGAAACGTATACAGGACAGTTACATTAAAATGGTTCTTGGGGAATTGGAATGGGAGAATGTGGATTGGATTCATATGGCACGGAACGGGCGTTTCATCAACGTCTGGTGGTACACTGTAATGAACCTTAAGGTTTCATAGAAGGATGGGAACTTATTGATCAGCTGAGCGACTGTTAGATTTTCAAGAAGGATTCTTCTTCATGGAGTAATTTGAGTTCGTTATGGTCTTCAACAAGGTTACGCATTACCGTCGTCGATTTCGAACTTCACTTCGAAATACGCCAATAGGAAGATGTAAAAACTCTCCGCAGACTAGATTTTAACAGGACACTTAAGTTTCTGGTCCGTACTGCTGATATTAATTGACTAAACTGAAAAGAAGAGAGACATTTGTGATTTTAAGTGGAGTTGTGAGAATAATTTTAAAATCAAATTTAAAGAAGTGCATTTTGAAAAAAAAAAATGGGGTGGATTCAGATGAATGAGGATTCAGTACAAAGGCGGGCCCCTAGAATGCTATAATACGCCATTGGTTTCCATATATGTGGCGGTTTTATAGACAAACCGACTGAAGTATCGACTTCTTAAGCGATATCCTGCTTTACGTGGTCAGATAGCCTTCTTTAAAATGAACTTGCACACAGCTCTGAACATTATAACGCAGTCGGTATGTTGCTAAATTCTACGAATATCTGGACATCCCTGTTACATTTCTGACGTAGTGCTTTTTGAGTGGAGAGAAGAGGTGTCTGTACTCTTTGTTGAATCAACACAACGCTCAGAGACCAATGGTTTAATGTTTAATGTCATCGCAACACAGAACATGTTGAAGTTAGCACTGGAGATGTATCTAGTTGAGAGCTCTAACGAACCAGAAAATATTAACACTTGTTCTTGCGTTGTTTGTTCAACGTTTAACATTTTGTGTATCTGCACCACAACTGAAACATTTCGAATTATTTAGTGTGAAAACCAGTTTTACCAAAACTAAATTTATGGAAATGTGTGGAAATATCATTCGAGGAGTAAACATTGTGCCAAACGGAAAACTTGTGGAACAGATATTACAATTTATGAAGGATGCCTTATTTTACGCCACAGAAGGGGTATAAATAAAATTACAACCTGCAACAAAATAAGTGGCAACATTGAGAGAAACTGGACAAACACACGTTATCAGAAACAAAAATAAGTAAACATATACCATAAGATTTTAAGCAACACGAATGTTGTGTAATACCAATGAAATACTGACATAAGAAGTAAATATTTAAAATATTATCTGTGAAATTTATGACTTTTTAAAATAATTGGCCACAAGATACGTAGAACGAAGTGAAACAGTAACAAAGCAGGCATTCGTAACACAAACAATGCGGCGAAGAGGTCCTGGATGCCCGAAGGAAAATAAGGAACAACGAGCTACACCTGGACAGACGGACGAGTCAGCTGTGCCAAGTCCTGCGAAGTTCATGATGATACGCCTTGAACTCTTCACCACATTTGTAGGATCATCAACTCAAGGGAGTGGGAGGTGAAGAAATGCTTACAGTGTTGTAGTCGAAAAATCTCAACAATGAAATAGACCTGTTGTGTATTCTGAAGCAAAACTGCCCCCTATTTGGGATAAGGCATTCCCCCTTTTTATCGTCTTTGAACTGGAAACGGATCTCACACACCGGTAGTAAATCCATTAAACCTCATCAGTTTTAAAGAGTACTGACGATGGTGTGTTACAATCGGGATCATTAGGTCCAGTGATTGATGTTACCTCTTTTTTTCATACCCAACTGATTAGATGCCCTTCCCACATTTTTAACATGAAGATGGAAGCAGATCCAACTTCCGAAACGTAATGTTTTTTTAAACACAGACGATGGCCATAGTTCAATAATTTAGTGACCCCCATTAAGCCTCTTTTTTTGTAGGTTGTAATATACCAATTGTTTCTTGGGCATTGCTATTCGTCAAAGTGGCGCAACCACAACTGGCTGCTGCATCATGACAACGCGCCAGCGCACACCGCCCTCAAAGTTCGGCAGTTTTTGGCCTCAAACACCATGGCCGTCATCCCGCACCCTCCTTAGCTCCGTGTGACTTCTTCCTCTTCCCAAAGATGAAAATTCAGCTAAAGGGAAGGAGATTTGAGACGATAGAAGAGATTCAGGCAGAATCGCAGATGGTGCTTGACAGGCTGACAAAGAAAGATTTCCAGGGATGCTTCCATTCTTGGCAGCGGCGCTGGGATCGTTGTGTTCACTCCCAGGGGAACTACTTCGAGGGTGATAGATGAATTTAATACCTGAGATAAGTGTACGGGTTTTTATAGGCGCAGTCTGGAAACATTCCGATCGCACCTCGTGCTGCATTATGCTTCTGATGAATTAATCGTAGGGTTTTATTCGTTTTATTGTCATTTTCTTTATCAACGTTCTGGTAATAATTGTTGTAGTGATAGTAGGAAAAGGATGACAAGTGGTAGTATTAGTGGTGGTTGCAGTAAGAGTCGTCCATGATTTGTTATTTGCCACGAATTGATGGTGACTAATTCCTGTGCATTATATCTGAAGTATGAAAACATACTTCTAATAGACTTTGACAACTTTGCTGAAGATTATAACTTTGCATATATTTTCTTTCTTTTGCAGATGCATCATCCTATTCAAATGAAACCAGCTGACAGTGAAAACAGAAATGGTGAGTAGTTTACGTTATTGTACATACGCAAGAACTAGTCCGTTTCTAAACGTTCATGACTACAACTTCATAAATACAGTGTTAACTCTGGCGTTTATACACTTTGTCTTGAAGTTACATTCTAGTTGCATAGGAGAAGGATTCTGAGGCGAATTGACCAGTACTGTTAATGTCAGGCACAGATTATAATTTTTGGATATTATTTCCCTAATATCAACCGACTAGGAGAAAGATAAACACCGAACTACATGAAAAAACTTAAGGTTGATAGCGTAGTGAAAGGATTGATAAAAAGATTGTTAGATAAAAAGTTGGCGACTCATCGCCCTGACGATGGAAGCAGTAAGATAATCTGAAACGTTGGTAAACATCTAACAGACTACACGTCGGTATAACCCAGAAGATGAAGGTACGTGTCTGAGCATGCATGCAACTATAAGCGTGCAGACTGAAGAGTGGTAGTAAAACGGATAATTCGCTGCAAAGAGGAAGACGTATGAAGGACCATGTAGCTTCAATGGGTGGCCGAAGATAGGATGGAATGACGTATTTCTCGTGGTGAGCTTACGGTTACAAGTTACAATGTAGTGGTCATGGTAATACGCATCACATGCGCCACCTAGGGCTTGTGAGTGTAAGCAGGGAATGTTGAATCACTCGATATTTCAGCCAAAATATATATAAATAAGAATTCTATATAGATCTGAAGGGAAAATAGAGGGTGATTCTAAAAGGACTTTACAACTTTGGAAGTGTATAGAAATTTAATCAGAAAGCTCACAGAAATTTTTTTCAGGTGGGATGTCTGCCGGATCACCAATGGCAATCACATCGAACCGAAACGACTATTTGAGGTAAAACATGATTTGTTTTGTTACAAAATGACACCTCAACCGATTCTGTAAGCCTTCTGAATAAATTTCTATACACTTTCAAAGGTGTAAAGTCCTTTTAGAATCACCCTGTATAATAGTGAAAAACCTCAATTCATTATGTGAGCAGAGGAACGTCATTTGAATGGGTTGTAAAAATTAATGGTTTTATGCCCCCCGTTATATCGACGTGTAGTCTGTTAGAGGTTTACCAACGTTTCAGAGGACCTTACTGCCTCCATCGTCAGGGCGATGAGTCGCCATCTTACCTAATACTCTTTCTACCACTAAATCTATGTAGTAATCGTTTAACTTTGCTATCGACCTCACGTTTTTTTTTTTTTGTACGGTGTTTATTTTCGTGGTGGCCAGCATGCATTTGTGACGAGCTACGTTGCAAGCAAAACTTCTTTAACTTGACGCTTGTTCTCTAAGAGTTGAAAATTTAATAAGTAGCTTTGCCGGAAAGAAACATCTGGTGGGAATAGCGCCGTTTGAAATCGATATATTGACGTCGAAACTTTCAATTTCCATCCCTTGTGCCTTTCCGCTGTAGATCTGCAATATGCATGGCCCCGATGATCACGTGTTTCGTTGTTAATAGCAACAGTGGAGCAACAAAGTCGCTTGTTCGGGGCTTGTTCTTCAACCTTAACACGAAGTATTTTGTCTGCTCAAAGCGTTCTGTATTTGATTCAAGAATCATCATATGAGATTTTATATTCTCACGACTGCTTGTGTGAAGATGGTTGTATTCTGAGTGAATTGTCTGGTAAAATTTACGGATGTTTCGGAAGTATTTACCTCTTCCATCATCAGGGCGCCCTGAATATGACTTATCTTCATGAATCATCATCTTTCCTAACTGCCTCATTCTGTTTCTCAGATTATCACTATATATATTTTCTGTAACGTCCCTTTTCTTTAGTAAGGATTTTATCGTTTTCAGTGGCGAGCTTTCGTATTGGCTGTGTCGAACTTTTAAATTGCCTGTAGGAGTTTATTATATGTTAATTATGAA
Organism: Zootermopsis nevadensis; assembly: GCF_977971745.1. Lineage (NCBI taxonomy): Eukaryota > Metazoa > Arthropoda > Insecta > Blattodea > Termopsidae > Zootermopsis > Zootermopsis nevadensis. Next base: position 13,024,638 of record NW_028259152.1, on the reverse strand, counting down.
TACTTGAGCTATGGAAGTGGTTAAGAGGTCAACTTACAATAAATTGGAATACACGGTATTTGAAAACGTTTGTAAGTCAGAACCCTAAATATTGTATTTAACACATCTTCTGATTTGGTGTCACCACTAGTAGAAATGAGACTGAGTACAGGCACACCACAATAATCACCGTTTGATTCCTTTGATTTCTATGAAGTCTTATCAGTATGGTTCAATATCTATTGAGGTTAACCTGACCCAACTGTCTGCCGTGCCTGTTTTTCTGCTTGTCGATACTCAACTTCAGTGGTAGAGTGAAAATATCGAAATCACCACATTGACAAACTTACCCCAGTGATCGATTAAGTGGACTATCAGACTGATTAGCTGATTTTTTATTTTATTATTTAGTGTTCTGTCTGACGACAGGTCCATATGAACAGGATCCTTCCATCCTTTTCTCGGACTGGGACCTGTTCATATACGTTCTTGGCAGATGATCCAGAAGTGGTTTGCCATTGCCTTCTTCTGTGTGTGAATGGAGTAATTGTTGGGATGCCACGGAGAAACCGGGGAAGCCCCCGGAGGAAAACTCCGTGTTGCCTAGACCACGGCCTTGGCCAACACAAGTTATAAATTCGGGCACCGCCGGGAATCGAACCCGAGACCCCAGGATTACAAGGCCAGCCTTCTAACCGCTAGACCACCGTGGCACGATTAGCTGATATCGATTAATAATTGAGGCAATTAAATTCAACGTCTGGTTGAATTAATGACTGATTTCGTTGAAGGATTGAGACGATAGTATTCAATGACTGGTCTCATTGAATAAATTAGTTCACAACATTGAATTTTTACGGTGACCGAACATGTTGAACGATTGATTTGAGCACAGTTTCGGACTGGTGTGTAAAAACGATCGAGCTAGTCGAACATGTGAACTTACGTCGATTAAGCTGACTGAACTATGCTCGGCCTCGTTGAAAGATTAAGTTCACAACCTTCATGACTGCCCTGAACGATTCAGCTGACCAAAAGACCTCTTTGATTGAGTTGACTATTATAACAAGCTCTGAGCTGGGACGGTGCTAATAGAAAAATTTTAAGCATGTCTTGTCTTTGCAACATAAACAGCTGATGCAATATCATTAGAAAGGTAGCCTATGTAAGTTACCTAATGTGTTCTAAACGTTTACACATGCATTCACTGCGCTCACTAATTCAACTTACCACAGAATTCGTGGTTTTCAACTTTGTTCCTGGGAAATGTTTGGTATTTGACTTCTGTTTAATGATGCTTTTATTGTGAACGTTTGTTCACTGGAATGCGATTTGTAGCAACTTGTTGGCACAGCGTTTCCTTTGTGTCGTAGACATTGACCCTGGCCGGTGTACAGCAGAAATTGTTTCAAACTTACATATTAGCCTTCGTGTGCCTGGACTGCCAGCCGATATGATGATTATGATACCTGCTGCACTCTAATTAATTGGCATTTGATTAAATTCTAGGTTGAGTGTGGTTTCCTCTTTGTGTATGCCGCTATGAGGTCGGAGAGGGTTATTTGGGGCTTTGGGGTGGGGGAGAATGCGGCTATCGGCTGGAAGAAAGGCACTAAAAGGGGAGACCGTTTGGGGGTAGAAAAGAGAGAGCAAAGGATGATAGTACACAAAGAAGAGACTAATAAGTTGGGGTGAGGGAGTTGGATGAAATTAAAATGCTATACAGCAACGTCAATGAAGATGTGTCTCGGGGAGGGGGTTTATGGAAAGAAAGGGTTTTTTGGGGTAGATTGACTTTCAGGAAATATTTTAATTTGGGGAAGTAGAGATGGTGAAGAAGGTGGGGTGAAATCATTAGGGTCTGGAATAACAAGTTTTCAAAGCAGCAACCCTTTCCAGCTAGAACTACTCTTGTAGAGGGAACTTGGGACGCTGACAACAGGAAGTGCGGACGAAGTTAAATTGCGAAACAATTCGGTGAAGAATGGATAATTTTACATTATGCACCCCGGGGGACCATCAGACTTGACACGAACGCTGCACTCGCATTATATGTAAATTTCACGGGTTTGTTGCTTATACATTATTGAATTTTGATGAAAACAGGAGGAGTGATGGTTCTCGAGGTCCATCTGGTTACCCTGTCTTATATGTAGCTAGAGGAGAATATTAGACGAAAATGTCAAGTCTCGTAGAAACGCCAGTTTTGTGTATATCTATCAAAAAAGCACTCTAGAAAAATTTCGGTAGAACGAAACTGAATTTTATTGGAATTACATACACATGAGGTCAGTATAAAGTCTGTTACTCAGTTTACACAAATTAAACGTTATATATTTTTCAGACACAGGCTTTGTATTGTATGAGTATTGAACTCACAAATGCGTTCTCACCAAATGTCGAATAGTTTGTTACATAAGCGTGCGGACACTGTGACCTCGTCTTGAGTCCCCTCCCGTAATTTCTGTAATGATTGGGCAATTTTTATAAAATCCGTGGGAATGTCATCCTGAATCCGCAGTCTGTTTGTTGTCTTGGCCTTAT